>NW_027210658.1:1673333-2347500 GCF_029030835.1 Brachyistius frenatus
AACTACAAGTACAAAAGTTTAACAAAAATATTACAGTAATAAAAACACTAACAATATAGAAAAAAATAGGGGGGCATTTCACATGCAATAACTGCAGTTATTTTCTATCATATATGTTAAAATAATGTAGTCCAGGACATGCAAAACGTTGTTACTGTGAGAACAATCTCCCAAGTAGTTCAATGTCCAACTGAAACCATCAATTTTACTTTTATTAAAAACACATCGTGGATGGTGTCTAGAAGCCACAGAGACTAACAACTTAGCATGCATTAGCATTAGGGGTGACGTAATGCAGGAAACACAAAGACACGGAGGGAAAAGATGAGGCTGTTGGGAAGATCAACATTTCCCTCAGACGTAGAATATTATCTAAGTTATGAAGACAAACTCTACATGACTAAAATTACAACATATGAGCTGAACATCCAACCAAACAGGAACTTCCACGACCTCTGACCTTTCTGTAGAAGTCAGCAAACACGTCACAACTGGTGAACTGGAGGCTGATAGAAGATTTAGAGTTGTGACGTGGTGAACACTACCAGAGGGCGCCGTTCATACGGACTCTTCTCTACACCGTGAATACGAACACATCTGAACCAGCATTTGTCTCTCTCTCCCTGCTCTTACCTGCTGGCCACGCCCACCCCACCTGCTGTCAGTTCCCTAATCAGCCCCAGCTGTACTCCCTTTCAAATCCCCTCTGCTGCTATACATTCCCCAGGTCTCTATTCCCTCTGTCAGTCCGTTGTGTTCTGTTTGTGTGCTCTTGAGCTCTGAGTGCGTATTGTGAATTCCTTGTTTTCTCCCAGTTACCTGTTTACTTCCAGCTTCCTAACACCGCAATAGATTATCTGCTTTGTGTTGCTGTAAGTTTGTTATTTTTTTTTTTTGCACTGCGAGCTTTGTCTAACCAGCCCCATTCAATTTGTGTTTTATTCCCAGCAACGGTCCACTTATTCTGTTAATGAATGTTTTACTTTGGGACTTCCGGTTGCCGTGTGTTTGAGTTCTACTCGCTCCTGAAACGTAACAGATGTGGCCTCATCCATCACATAGTATTTACTCTTTTTTTTTTTTCCCCACTAGACCCAGTAACACCCTCGGTATTAGCCTTTGAATCTGGACCAGAACTTTGTCAAAACCTGGTCAATAAATAATATCACTTCACATTTGTATGATGAAGTCTCTTTCAATTAAACTACCTTCTCGTCTTCTCTCCCCTGTAGGTTGTGCTTTTTCCACTCTGTCCTCCCTGGACCTTTCGGCAGGTGTCTGGTTCTGGAGCTGCATCTTTCGGATCTGTGGTTTTTAGCTTTGCCCACCTGCCCGGTGCTTATTGTCTGGTTCTGCTGGAGTCTGGTTCTGTCAAGGGGAAATTGACGGCTTTCTCTCTATAATATTGTAAGGTCCTGGCCTTATTATGTAAAGCACTCTGAGATTACTCATGAATTTGCAAAATATGAATAAAATTTACCTGAAGAAAAAACAATTTATGTATCGTTTAGACTTCCATCAACTTCATTTGCAATCAGCAGCAGTCTGCTAATTAGTGAAAAAAATTCAGATGAACCCGCTTTCTGCTACTTGAGTTAGCAACTAGAGAGATCATATTGGAGCAGTTATCAATTTAAAAGATGTAATTTTTCTCAGGAGTCAGGGGAAACCAAAGGAAGACTAAAAAGTGAGTAAATATTGGACTCCTTTTCATCCATTAGACACAAACACCAATCCAAATGCTTAATTTTCCGAAACAAGGCTAATGTTGCTTTGTGTCGGCTTAATACATTCACCCTGTCAACTCTACAAGGCCATAGTATGTAAAACTTGAGCTTTGGTTCTGTCCTCAAAGACCATCATTGCACCATTAAGCTTTTGGAAAGACGAAGTCGATTGCTTTCTCAGAAGAAAAGCTGTTGGCTGAATATTTTAGATCAACTTCCCTTTGGGTTTCTGTCAAAAACGCTTAAAATAAGTTGAGATAGACTGGAATCAAGTAGAAGTTTTCCACTGCAGTGGTCTGTTCTCTCTTCTCCCAGAAAAGACTTTAAGACTGGGGGTTTTGGCTGAAAGGAAGTGAGATCACAAAATAAGACAAGACATTTGAATTCTAATTCTTCCAAACTAAAACGGAGTGAAAAGCCAAATCTTACAAAACATCCTTCACTATTAAATCCTAAAAAAAAACAACTTTGCCTTGAAGCTGCATAAATATCAATATTTATGTCTAGGACGTTGTGTGGTGAAATGAAGCAGACATTGTTTCAAGTTTTAGATTTGAACTTTGAACTTTATTTTGAAGCCTGCAGTGAATCCCCTCCAGCATGAGAGCATTTTGGATTGTCTTCAAGAGAAACCATGAGAAAGACACTGAAGCAGCATGCACTGGGGATATCTACTGTTCACTGTCTTCAGCTAAACACCGGCAGAGCCCAAACATGGAGCGCAGGGGGAGTCATTATTTGGATTATTTTTTTTTCATGTTAAGGATGTTCTTCAAAAAAAGGTCTAATATTTGCAGGTTGGTATTTATCTTCAGTTAAATTCTCTGTCACTGTCTTTGCAGAATCTTGTTGTGTGCAGATCATTATCAGTTGTACACAACACATTACACTTTAACGTTCATAATAGTTTGCTTTTACAATTTACTACAATTAAGAAACGAGGTGGTGAAAGAGGGCAGACTTATCGCCTCATATACATCTTATGTTTGGGTCTCTTCTGTTATTAAGGGTTAAATAGGATCAAAAGATCTGCCGTATACTATATTTATATTGTATATTGAACAACAGAGTAACTATTATTACACTGTGGGCTACAGACCAGGTGTGTGTGTGGGGGGGGGGTTGTTGAGTGAAAATGGGATAATGACAACTGCAACAAATTATCAATATGAAGCTGGTGGTGGTCAGTAGAACAATTTAAAAAATATTCTGTACTCACGCTTTGGTGGACACGGTGTGTAGTGTTGGCACCGAGTAGGATACAACAACTGCAAACGATTCTCCGCGGAGGGGGATCACACCCAAAGATTCTCCATGGAGGGGGACCACACCCAACGATTCTCCGTGGAGGGGGACCACACCCAACGATTCTCCGCGGAGGGGAACCACACCCAACGATTCTCCGTGGAGGAAGACCACACCCAACGATTCTCCGGAGGGGGACCACACCCAACGATTCTCCACGAAGGAGGACGACACCCAACGATTCTCCATTTTGAAATCATTTAAGTAATATCCCCTGTAATCGTGTTCAGCACTGTGGCTCTGAAATATCCAAGTTAAGCACTATAAAGTGGTGACTGATCCACCCTTCTTCCCAAATACCTACCAGTATGTATTTGTGCAAACTATATTAGTGTAGTATGAGTATTAGCATTGTCTCTGTAATCTAAAGCGTTACCTCTGCATTCTATAACTTGGTTTTTACAGAAACCTGACAGACAGAGAGTACCGGTGTGACAGTATGAGAAAGACACAGGAATACATTTCATCCACACTGCAAGCGAGCAATTTTATTTGTATAGCACATTTCATACATAAAGACAATTCAGTGCGCTTCACATAAGCAAAGAAGAATCATGCATGTATAAGATACAATGAATATGATTAATAATCAGTGCCATGTCAAAAAGATAACAATTAACAAGAGAGATAATAAAAGATAGAAATAGTGCAAACATTAAAATAATTTTTTTTAAAAACAGTGAAAGTATATTTTGTAATAAACCAATTCAATTAATAAATCACTGCAACTACATGTGGAACCAAAACTTTTTAAAAAAAAAGTCAATTCAGAGCAGTTTGACACTGAGGAAAAATGTGCAACAATACAGACCTGATGTCACGCTGTGCTGTCAGATTAAATGTTACGAAACACACAACAAAACGAGAAGAAATAATCAGCATCTCATCATTACTGAGGTCAGCAGCAGGGAAGAAATCTCTGTAATTAGGATGAAGTTTTAGTATATTCTTTGCTTGGTTGTTTTCATTGACATTAAATGACAACAAATGATTCACTAGTAGTTGTGTTTATGACTTTACAAAGACCTCTAGAGTTGGATTTCTGTCTCTTGTTAATATCATAGCAGCGTCTTTGTCAGACAAACGTGAAGTCAATTTGCTCATCATCCGGTCCGCTGCAGCTCAAAGTCATTGAACTGTTTGATAGTGTTGATTTCAATCTTTTAACACCAGCAGTAAGGAACTGGGAGCCTTAGGTGGACACGGTTTGGTCTCGTTTCCCTTGAAGACCACATCATACGGCTCTCTTAACAGGTATGGAAGCTGTAGCGTGCATCTTTCACCGCTTCGTGTTCTTTGTTTCGGGGTGTGAAGAAATGTGAATTGCACCTTAAATGCTGGTAAAAACCTCTCCTGCTGGGTCGCCCTCACACTTGCTTCGTAACAAGTTGCTGAAGTGCTGTTGTCACACTTGACACAAGCAGAGGCGCTGAAGTGATTAATCCCCTCGGCTACAGCGGCACGCCACACAACTCACTTACTGGCCGTTGACATCATGCTCCGGATGAAATTGTATTCTTCGACGTTCATCTGTTACACGGAGAGACGTGGAGAGTTGTGGCTAAATATTCACTGTTCCTCTTTCAAAATGCACGTCTGACTCCAAATGAAACCTAGATACACTGTGAAGTTCTCATTTGTCACGCAAAAGATGTCATCTGTTGGCGGGAGGCGAGTCTACGTGAGAAGACAGCTGTGATTAGAATTCCCACACGCTTCCGCTCTCTAAAATACTTTAGGGCAGACGGCTTATTATGGCATTCCCTTTCATGTCTTTGGAATAAACTTATCACAGTAATACTCTCCCCCAGATCTCACATCTCACATTCACATGCCCCTCGGCGTGTCAGGAAACTTCGGATGGAGATGAAACGAGAAGGGGAATAAATAATCTTTCAGATATGCAAGTCTGTCTAATCAGCTGTGAGACAAACAGCGGGAGTTCATTGAGAGGTCAACTACCAGAACAGCTGTTCTGGACTCATGCAGACCAGCGGTTCTAAGATAGACGCTCACATGGCCATGTCGGATGAAGTAGGCCTTCATCAATACAACCCATCACGTGCCAAAACGTGTCCATAACCGATTTAACACTAACAACTCATTTAAAAGTGGTGATTGTTAGTCTTTAATGATAATTCATGATTTGGTTCTTGGTTGTCCCGTTTGCATTTCACTTCAACCTAAACATGTCAAAAAGTCAATCCTTTCTTTTAACCAACTATTTACTGATATCTGTTACTTTAAAACCAAGCTGAGCGCTCAACTGCTCAGATTACTTCTGTGAATTTCATCCATTTATCTATTCGGCTACATTTTGTTGCGTTAAGCAGAGCGAGAGCACCAACAAGCAGCATACAAGACCAGGGAATGTAAAGTAAAAGGAATGTATTAAATGCTGAGGAGGGAGGATGAGCAGAGGGCGACTGAGCTGGCAGACAGATGAGTGGAAGCAGGTCGTGAGATGATGAAGGCAGGAGACTGAAGGTGGGAAAGAACTGAGAGGAGCTCAGGCGGTGCGAGGCAGGTGGAGCGGAGCAGTAGTGGAGGCTAACGAGAGGTTGCCGTGGGTGGGCTGGAGAGCAGACGGTTGGGGGGGAAGCTGGCAGGGAACATACTAGCAGACGCACACGGAAATAAACTAAGATCTGATCCACAGAGTACTACTATACTGACTGAAGGATCTGCAGAAGACCAGCTGGAGAGCCAAAGTATTGGAGCAGGAGCGTCTTGATTAGTTGATTGCCTGCAGGTGTGTAGTAGTGGATCAGGTGAGAGTGAGCGGAGAGCCTCAGAGCAGAGTACCACACCAGCAGCAGGACCCAGAGACAGGAAAATACTGAGAGGCAAGAAACGAGAGAAACACTGGTGCGAGCAGCGCAATGCACCGGGGCCCCGAAGGTCAGGGGGCCGTCGCTACAGACTTCTTTCACAAAATGGGCCCCTATTTACATTCATGATTAAATGCGGATCATCTGTTCTGGACCTGGCATCATAATGGATATACTATCTATACACATTCCTAAATTTCGGTTTCAGTCCTAACTTACTGAATGTGTCTATATTTGTCTCGTCTTTGTCTTTGTAAAATGTAACAACACTGCATGTTTTATTTTCAATCATTTCCACCCATCACTCAGGCTTTTTTTTTTTTTTTTTTTTTTTTTCTGCTTTATTTTCAAAAGTTATGAAGGAGAAAGGCATGCTGGGAACTGCTCATTGGTCTGGCCAATGACCTTACTCCCTGACAACTTGCCTCAAAATGTCAGGATTTTTTTTTCAATAGTTCAACTTTACAGCAAGAAGTTCAGTAAATGACAAAACTTTAGCTCAAGCTGATAAAATCTTATTTAAGATACAGAACGGGTCAAGAAAGAGTCAGTGGATTAAACTCTAAATTGAGAACAACGGAGGCAGGACTCTGGATTTGAGCAGTATGAGGCCCATAGGATGAACTTCTAATGGGCTAATAATGAGTTAAATTTTCTCTGTGTTATGAAGTGAAATCAGGGATTTAAATCTGGGGCGACTAAAATGTCATATGTTGGAAAATATACACCCCGTGTTGGTAATAACAATTTGCCGCAGCGTCAGTTTCATGTATTTACTGTGTAGTACGACTACTGCGCTTTCTTTGATGGCTGTTTGTTCTCTGCTTATCGACATAAGATGTAAGTGTAAGATATTCAGATATTTTATATTTTGAGAAGGTTCTGGTGGTCCGAGTCCAGGGAAGGCTGTTAGGTTAGCACTGATATAATTGGTGTCGTCCAGCCTGATCAGCACCACGGACAGCGGCTCAAACTGATCAAAGGTTGGCGTGCAGGATGCATCGTGTTCCTGTCTCTGGTCAGACTGAGCGTGGACGTCTGTGCCTTTGTGCACGTTCGTGAATGGGCGTATTTTTTTGGACGTAGGTTGGCGCCCAAGAAAATGATTTGTACTGGGACCAATGGCTCCCTTGTTACGTCACTGGAGGGAAACATGGGAATAAGACACACAGGGAGACTCGTCAGCAGCTATCATGACACATTTAGCGAGTTCAGCTATCTCTTGGCTGTATTTCGGCTAGCAAACGTTTTGCCATTACTTGTAACTGTTTCAACTGTTTGTTACTTTTAGCTATCATCAACCATTTATCCACATTTAGCTAACTATTTCAACAGCTCTGTCATGTCATGCACCTCTACTACTTTTCGCTAGCTATAAGTTTTAAGTAACTATTTCAATCATGTATCCATTAGCCTACATTTAACATGTTCTACTTTCTTCAACCTGCTGACTATTTAAACATTTATCTAATCATTTGAACTGTGTAATCCTTTACGTTTAGCTAACTGTTTCAACAATATATCTGTTTATATTTTTACTGTGAAATTGTTACTTTTGCCATCTATTGCAACCATTTATTGCGTCTAAGTGCCAACTTCTCTACTTTTAAAATGTTGTTAAATGCAACATATGTTCAGCTGTTCAAAATCAAAAAAAAAAATTCGAATTACTCAAACTACAATCTTTTGGGAACCTCCTGGAAATGCCCCTTACATACAAGTACTTTAATCGGAATTCATTGTGTTTGTGAAGCTCCTCAGCAGTAAGGGATGTCATATGGTACCATATACCTTATGATTGGTCCGCTCCATATGGGAAACCCTAGACAGCCCTCCTCCGATCCCCCCGAAGAGTGTAGGCCCATAATGGTAAGTGTCAGGCGAGGGATGTTAAAACAGTATTCATCCATCAACTCCTTGGAAAACTGCATGTGAACAGTTGGCGTTCTGTGAAATCAAGTCCTGCACGTAAGACGCCGAGCAGCACCATCATGCTTTGATCTCTTTACCTGCTGTGTTTATTTCACTTTGTTGAAGTCTGACTGCTGCCTGGCTCACCATGTGGCCAACGATGAACTCATGCTGAAAGAAACACGGAGCAGGATTGACATACAAAACATGATTGCCACACATTTCTAGTGTTTACCATTCAGCCAGCGGAGTGCCATTGATTTCCAGCGTTAAGGTGATCTCTTGTGGGGTGTCATGCACCTCTGATAGTTCCTGTTCTGCTGCATTAAAGCCTGTTGTTGACATTTTCCTGCCATACAGTTGTGGCTCAACTAATTCCAGTTTCACTAATGGGCTCCTGACATTTCATCAAGTCACCATGACAAGTACGGCGAGCCTCTGGTTACCTGGGGATTAACAGGAACATGTGTCCAGGAAAAATGAGCCCAACTAGTCAGTTGAAATTACCTGGGTGACTGGCAGTATCTAGCAGTATGGACCGACAACCAGATGACTGCAGGGGCAGGGTACATATAGTCCGGGGAGGTGATCAGGGAAATGAGCCACCTGCAGGTGGTGATTTGGGGAGAGTGGTGGCAGCTGCTGAGACCGGTGAGGGGTGTGGCAATGGGAGGTGACAGGAGGCGGGGAGAGGAGGACACAGAACACATGGGGACACAATAACAAACAGACAGGGGAAAGACAGAAAACATGAGGAGAGGTGATTGGGGACAAAACAGAGGAGCAAACAGTAGGCGCAGACAGGAATCCTGACACCCGCCTACCGATAGCTGCCCCCAAAAACAGGTCTTTTTTTTTATCTTATTTTCTAATGAATGAGGGATTATTTTCAGATGGACCTCCAGAAAACTAATAAGAAGTGACTTTAGCTAACAACGCCGAGGTAACTGATGGACCCATTTTATTCACTTTGGATTTGATGAGAGAAGTTGAATGGGAGTCTATGGAGCCGGAGGCTTTTTGGAGCCGACCTCTAGTGGCACTTGGTGGTATTGCATCTTAAAACACTTCTGCATCGGGACACATTTTTCAGACCTGAAAACTACAAACACTTTTATATACAGTTTGTGCTCCAGACGTCCCTCTGTATGTCTCTCCCCCTCCATGTCCTTCATGCCTGGTCTCCTGACAGACCCACCTTCCCTCCTTTCACTTCTCCAATCAGCCTCAGCTGCAGTCACTCAGTAATCAACCAGTCAGTATATAAACTCACTCAGTCACGGCTCATAACTGGATTGTAAGATAGCTTCGTCATGTCATGTCATGTCAAGACCCCTGGAGTCAGCATTGGTTTTTGTATGGTCTCTTAAATAAGTAAAATAATTTTGTTTACCTCTGTCTCCGTGTCGTGTGTTTTTGTCCAATGTGACGGTCTCATAGAACTTTGTTTCACAGGCAGTTTTGTGAGTTGGACCTCTGTAATACACACAGGTTATATTTATCACCCATCAGCAGTTAATATTTAACATCTGATGTTTTCATTTATGAGTAAAATTCACAACCACCTCCACATGACTACTACAGTATTCTAAGTGTGTATTAGACCTTCCACAGTGCAGTCACTGTTCATAATAAATACCCTCTTGTGTTAGAATATAATTTATAAGCTGAAATGTCCTCATTTTAAGTGCAGCAGTTGTGTTAAATAGAATTTCTCCATGTGATATGACTTCTTCACCTCTTAAACAGGCCTGCCTGAGGCAAATCAATATTCACACAGCATATACACTCGGGTGGAAATGCAGTGTTCACTGCTTTCTGAAATGTATTTGTTGTTGTCAGATTGGGAGCTGAAGGCCAGTTGTGTCAGAAAAGCAATATTTACTCACAAAGAAATGGATATTTACTCTGGTCATCAATTTTAAGGGTTGGGTCAAAGTTTTAGACACATTAGTCTTTGCGATATTATTAATTTGCAGCTCTAGGCGAAGTCGTGTCTAGAAAATCAATACAGCGCACACAGGTTACAATTAGGAGGAAATTAATCAGAGGCACAGGCCTGCTCACCGTGTAAATGATCAGGGGACAAACCCTGCAACCGCCTGGAAACCAAACGGGAGGTAAACACCAGAGTCTGGCGCTATTCAAAGATCAATCTAAAGGTTTTTATGGAAATGGTTGGAAAAAAGAAAGATTCTTGAGCTGTGATGAATAAGCTGGTGGAGGAGAGTGTGCAGAAATCAATAGCAGATGATTCATATCTGGCAGCGTAATGGTAGCCAGCTGAGTCTCCCAGGATGTCAGGATTTGTGTGTGTGTGTGTGTGTGTGTGTGTGTGTGTGTGTGTGTGTGTGTGTGTGTGTGTGTGTGTGTGTGTGTTCAAGTATGAGTGAAAGGTGTGTGAGAAGTCTCTTTTATGAGTACAATATTAAATTGACTTAATTGTGTTTGTGCATTTGAATTTTGGTGTTTCTGCAGGGGAGTTCAAATATCAAGAAAAAGCTCCTTGTACACTGAACAGAAGGAGTGGAGGCAAGACTTTTTAACGTTACATAATTTCTACACCGATGATACACAACTATATCTTGGAGGAGGAAAATGAGCAGGAAATGACCAGATATGGGCGTGCCACATGGGCATGGTGAACAGAGGAGGCACTGTTTTCATTGGCATGAAAACAAAGATCAAAGTAAAAGGAGGTGTCCTGAAAAGTGTAAATAGAATGAGTCGTAGAAAGTTCAGGTGTTATGAGGTGGAGTTGGACTGGACCCAAACGCAGACACAGACTCAAAGTTCAGGTACAAAAAGTCTTTATTTTATAGGCGGAGCCGGCTGGTGCGACCACGCACTCAGCTCTGATCTGGGCAGGATCAGGTGGGGCCGTAGACATGGCAGGCAGGCAGGCAGGCACCAGGAGTCCTAACGGGGACTCGGAGCAGGTTCACTGTGTGGTCTCCCGAGGTCCGACACAAGAGGGCAGGCTGGATCCACTGTGACACAGGGTAGCAGGCAGGATGAAGTGTGTGGGAGTCCACAGCACGTCGACAGAACGGGAACAGGAACAGACGGATGGATGATCGTACTGGCGACAGGTTGCGGATGAGTGGACGTAGCTGGCAGTATGGACCGACAACCAGATGACTGCAGGGGCAGGGTACATATAGTCCGGGAAGGACTGCAGGACCAGGGTTGATATAGTGTCAGGAGGTGATTCAGTGTGATGAGCAACCGGTGTGTCCACCTGTAGGTGGTGAACAGCTGGATAGTCTGCAGCCCTGCAGGCTGATGAGGGGACTGGAGGCAGTGAGAGGAGGACACAGAAACAAAACACAAAGCACATGGCAAAACAATAACAAACAGACAGCAAACATGAGGAGAGGTGATCGGGAACAAAATAGAGGGAGACACACTAGGGTCAGACAGGAATCCTCACATCAGGGGTGCGAATGTTTCTTTGTCCCGGCGGCCCCCTCATTTTATTGGTGTTTTTACACAATGAAATGTTTCACATCAGACTCTGGAAGACTTCAATGCCTTGTTTGGTCGTCTGAGATCTTTTCAAGAAGAGTTTTGACGAAGCGCTGGTCGTCTGAGACTCTTCAAGAGGTGTTTTGACAAAATGTTGGCGAGCAGTCCAGAGCCTTCTTCCTGGCTCAAGGCTGAAAATTTTGTATCCAACAATCTCTCCTTTGACACCAATCACACTCACCAACTAAACAACCTCCACATGTGCGTTGCAGAAATAAAAAACCAGTGTAACATTTTCTACAGTTAAATTAAGAGAAATCAGAAATCATCATCACATGTCCAAGATCCAAGATTGTTGGATTGTTCAAAGGTCCAAAGATGTAACAGAAAGTGGAATTCTCCCATAAACTAGACAGAAGCAAGAAAACCTACTGGCACAGAAACTGTCCAGAACCTTTCGTGTCCTGAACCCTCTGAACACCATGACTAACTCATCCATTACGATGTCAATGAATGTGTTAGCAAAGCAAGTAAATACCTGTCAGTCCTCTCAAGTTCGTTCTGGAATTTGTTATTTGCCAGAGTGGAATTGAGAAGACTTCTAAAAAATCTTTAACTGAAATATTTAAAAAAAAAATGTTTTTATCTGACCAATAGTAGACAAAGAAATTAGCCCCATAGAACCATTTTTCTAAACACAACAGTGATACTATATATATATATACATTGTTTTGTGGAACTCCTCTAATCTCAACAGAAGTGGCAATTGGCACACTGGGATGTCAGTACCAGATCCAAATTCTCTAAGCGAGCAGATAACAATCCAATCATTATTGTTTCCAACTGCATCCTAATGGTCGTAGACATCGTTTTATTTTGAAAGTACTGGAGCAACTTTTCACCAACTTGTATTGACCACCATATGACGTATGTTGTGTGCTGGAACTCAAGAAGCTACAAACAACAGAGACCGTCCCCCAATGTGAGCAGACTTTTATTGAAATTTCTAGGCATTGTTCTTCTTCCAGCTTCAATTCCTCAATATAATAGCTTGCGTGAATACAAACCGTTTGTATTGTTTCATCTGACTCGACCACTTTTGGCACGACATTTACAAACGAAGGCTTCACTTCAACATCGTCGCTCTGAGCCATCCTCACTGATCACTGTGCAATAGGTGGGCGGGGCCAGGCCCGGACGCCTCCCCCTTTTATTTAGAAGGTAATAATTATTTGCTGATATTGGTCAATGCACCTGCCAATATGCGATTAAGGGGAGTGCTGGCGTCTATTCTTTTTCTACTTCAAGCACGGGGTTAGGTAAAGGATCAGAGGGCTTCACGGGCCAAAGACGAATAGAGACGGGAATAGTAGCTCTGTTTATTCTGTGGAGGTTCTGGGGCTTGATAGCCAAACATTCTGCAAAACACTCATTAAACACTGTATATTGTGAACGCACTGTGTCTCTCACTTTCCCTCTCATCCCATCCTGCTCTCAGTGTCTCTCATTCCTTCACTCCTCCCACCTCCTCCTCCTCCTCCACCACCTTTCTTCAGCATCTCTGGAGGCTTCTGTGAGTGTCAGGTACGGTGTGACTTCTCACCTGGTTGGCCTGAGCTGCATTATTTAACAGCTGTGCCTTCCGGCTTCCTTGGATGTGGAACTGTGGTTTAACTTTCAGGTGCGACGTGTGGAAGTCAAATCTGTAAAACCTTCAGAGAACCAAGAAAAGTGGGTTTTATTGGCGGGAACTAGTGGGCGGGGCCAGCATGGCAAACACACAGAAGCATGTACAGTGGGCCACACAGCATGAAAGCTAACCTGGAAGCTAAACTTTTTTTTGGCCCGTGTGCCAGGTGAGCACTTTTCATTCGAGTAAAGGCTCGCTGTTGGTCTGCTGGATTATGCTTTTGATTCAACTGATGAAGTTTCCATGAAGTGTTTCGGAGTCCCGTGAACTGCCCTGTAGAAACCTTCACTCTGTTGACAGACTCCCTCCTCCCTCCATGTTCCACCGGGCACAGGTTCATCACTTTGTTTGTACGCCGCTTTTTTTTTTTCCTGTCCTCTACACGGCTTCATACCCCACCGGGAGCGTTTCAGAAGCAAAGTGTTTTGTGTGCTGTTGTTTAGTTTTTTTGTTTTTTTGTGGGTTTGTGTTTGTGTATGTGTTTACTTCCTCATATGTTGTTAAATGTTGTTGTTTTTTGGTCTGTTTTGGGTTAATTGTGGTTATTTCCTATTTTGTGCTGTAACCTACAAAGTTAACAGTTTGCTGTGTTTTAATTGGTAAAAAAAAAACCAAACATCCATTTTTATTTTGTAACTATTTCACATACTGCCTGTTAGCAGGAGTAGAACGCATTTCTTGTCCTATTTGAAAGACCCGAGGGGGTAAATGATGATATAGTGACGTGATGTATGATTGGGAGTCAGCACAGAAAATGTTATTTTAAAAAGTGTTGAATTGTTGGTTTTCACTTTAATGTGGATGGTTCTGAAGTAAGACTCTTACTATGTTACATACATTTTTGAGATTACTTTTGTTGTGATTTGGCCTGGTATGAGTAAACCTTGATCGAACTGTGCCAAAGCATTAAAGTTGTGTAAAGTATAACCAAAACAGTGAGATAAAAATATTTGAAAACTGGGCGGAGCTGAATGGAAATAAAGCGTCACGTCAGAATTGTTTGTGGATCGTTCAGTCGACGAGTGACGCCCTCACCTGACATATTCATTCAATCTATTGTTCTCGTAAAGAAAATTTGTGTGAAAGTTAAACAGTAAAATGGCGAGTAGAAGAACTTAGAACTGCATTAGCAACTGACAGTAGAAATAATAAAGGTAATTTCATTCCCTTGATTTTTATTGTTAAATAAAGGCTTTTACCAGAAAAAGCCCTTATTTGTTTCATTGGCGATGACTTCTTGTGTCAGTGAGGATTTAGATTCTGTGGTAGAAAGTCTATATATTGTAATAGGGCTGAGAAAAAAAAAATTAAAAATCATTTACTGTACTAGATGCCTTCTGCCCTTGTTTTTGAATGTTAAAACGGGGGTTTAAATGGGTTTCGGTGCTGTAGGAGGTCCAATTTAATTATATATCCTGACAAAACATTTGTCCTTCCTCCAGTTCCAAAACTGATTTTACAGGCTTCACTGTAGCTCTCTGAACACCTGAGCAAGGTAGGTGAATACAAATACATTGCTACACTTCATCCATTTCATATCAGTTTGCTTAATCTGGGGAGCCTGAAGTTGTAAATTCAAAATGTGTATGGATGTCTGCTGTTATTATGACATTTTGTACCTTGAAAATCTGGCAGCGCTGAAACTTTTGCCATGTAAATTTAATCTAAAGAAAGAGGAATGACTTGCTGTGCTTGTTTCTACTGAGAAAAAGCAAAGTCTGATTTTTGTATTGAATTTAGGTTCATTCAATTTTCTCCAGTTTTTTTTTTTTTTTCTTGCGTAGCATCATTTCAGCTTTGGGTAAGATTCACAGATCTATTATTGGGGTTTGAAGGCACCATTGCAGCAACGACTTAAGACAATGAAAATATAAAATGTCACATTTCACCACACATTTATGGATCAGCATCTGTGATGGTACAGGCACATGGCATGGGCAGCTTGTGCATCTGGAAGGAAGCATTAATGCTGAATGATATATTCAGGTTTTGGTGCAACATATGCTGCCATCCAGACAACGTCTCTTTCAGGGAAGGTCTTGTTTATTTCAGCAGAACAACGTCCAACCACATCCTGCACATATTCCAACAGCATGGCTCCGTAGTAGAAGAGTCCGCTAATAAGCTGGCCTCCTGCAGTCCAGACCTGTCAATCATTGAAAACATCTGGAACATCAGGACATGAAAAATACAACAAAGGAGACCCTGAACTGTTGAGTAGCTGAAATCCTTTATCAGGCAAGAATGGGACCATATTTCACTTTCAAAACCCCAGAAACTGGTCTCCTCAGTTCCCAAATGTTTACAGAGTGTTGTTAAAAGAAGAGGTGATGCAACTCAATGAATATGTAAACATGACCCTGTCCCAACTTTATAGAGATGTGTTGCTGCCATCAAATTGACAATGAGCAGATATTTTTCATAAAATAATAACATTTCTCAGTTTTAACATTTAATATGTTGTCTTTATGGATTCCGCACAGACAAATGTTTTTTAAAAGTGTTCCTGAGCCCATGCAGTGATTTCCACTCCAGAATAGTGTGTTTTTAATGCAGTGCTGCCTGAGGGCCCGAAGATCACCACCATCCAATATTGGTTTTCAGCTTTGTGCCTTGTGTTCAGAGATTTCTCCAGATTCTCTGAATCTTTTAATGATATTATGAACCGTGGATGATGAAATCCCCAAAGTCTTTACAATTTTATGTTGCGGAACATTATTCTTTCAGTCTTTCCCAGAGTGGTGAACCTCTCCCCATCTTCACTGCTCAGAGACTCTGCCTCTGTGAAATTATCTTTTTATACTCAGTACTGTTACTGACCTGTTGCCAGATAATCTAATTAGTTGTCAGATTTTCCATCAGGTGTTTTTTTTGTTTTTTTTTAGCTTTACACAACTTTTCCAGTCTTTTGTTGACCCTGTCCCAACTTTTTTGAGATGTGTTGCTGGCATCAAATTCAAAATTAGCATATATATTTTTATAAAACAATAAAGTGGACCATTTTCAGATAATATGGGTTTATGTGATGTGCATTTTACACAGCGTCCCACCTTTTTTGGAAATGTGGTTGTATTTATAAAAGGTGTAAAATGTTGCTGAGAGTGATTATTTGGATGACACTGAGTTTGTAAAACCATGTTTATTTTTGTGATGCACTCAATTGCAATTATTATATGTAGCATCTTCTAAGGCACCACAGGTATATGACACTGAAAGAAAATATATTAATCAATTGTAGACAGATTAATTTTCAAGAAGTTAATTTTAGGCCCTGGAATCTTATTTGTTTAGTTGTAAAATCTAAATCAGTTGAACTTTGAATGTTTTAGCTCCCAACAGGTGAGCTAAAGTTTTGTCATGAAGTCCATTTGAGTCCATCTGACTGAGTCCTGGCTAAAAACCTAATATTTTTCTATTGCTTCATACCCTCCACTGTCTAGACTTATAATAGCTGATATGACAGGGAGCCTGATGGCCACTGCTGGAGGCGAGGCCTCTCTGTTTTGTGACATATTGTTACCCCAGATCCTCCTGGCCAGCAGCTTGTCCCCCCAAGTCACATCCAGCAGCAGGAAGGAGACTTTTCCCGTAGAGGACTGCCTACAGAGGTACAACAACTGCCAGCATGTCAGACTTCTAAATCACAGCCTCTGGACGTGGTGCTTGATTGGTGTGGTGCTCCCTATGAACAAAGAGCAAGCACAGATCATAACATTTAGGAAACAAAGTGCCTGTGCTTTTGGAAATGTTTACTCCACGTGTATAAGCCGGTGGGGCTTATTTGATGCAGGAGCAGGCTAATCACAGAGACAACACTTAAATCTGTGATAATTACAAGTGATCTGGGGTGAAATATAATAATGAGGAACTGTGCCCCAGAGGAAAGTGGATGAAGCTGTATTTCATGAGTGAAACCATTGTGGCTGTCGTTCAGACGCTGTGCTGCAGCATCACCTCGGTGATCTTAATAAGGGAGCATTAAGCAAATTACCTGTGAAAATGGACAGCCATTTCCCTGCCCCGGGCAGCCCTGTTTTCATCTGATTAGACCGGCGTTGTCATTAATCTGAAAGGAATTCCTCAGCAGCTGCACGACCACTGGGGCTTTTCAGGGGATTGTTTATTCATCCAATCATGTTGTAAAATGAGCCCAGGTCCAACACGCGTACATCAAAACTTGACCTCGAGTGTCTGAGCTCTTCCCTCTGTAACTCACACCGTTCAACACATACACTTGTCCTTCCATTTCGTGAGGACACGCTGACATTATGCATTACCTAGCAAACCCTTCACTATAACATTAACCATCACAACTTCACCCCAACCAGTCGAGGCAGATGGCCGCCCACCCCTGAGCCTGTCGGAGGTTTCTTCCTGTTAAAGGGAGTTTTTCTTCCTTCTGTTGGAGGTTTTTCTCCCTTAAAGAGGAGTTTTTTTTCCCTCCTAGCTTATGTGGGAATTGTTGAATTGTTGTGTTTCTCTGTATAATATTGTAAAGTCTTGCTGTAAGGACTTTAATGTGTTAAGTGCCATGAAATAACCTGTGTTCTGATTTGGCGCTATATAAATAAAATGTTATTGAAATTGAATTGAACTAACCCCAGCTCTACCCTAACCTCTTCACCCTAAAATGTGTGAGGTCCTCACAAAGTGTATTTGTTTTCATAAATAAGGTTTTAACCAAAGTTGATCTATAGAAAGACATGTACATGTGTCAGGATCCCTGCCTTTATCTGTGTGTTTGTCCCTCTGCTACCCCCGATCGCCTTTCCTCGTGTTTTCTCTCATTCCCTGTGTTTGTTTTTGTCCTTAATGTGCTTTGTGTTTTGGATGTGGGAAGAAGTGGATTTCTACGCTGTCTGCCTCCAGACACCTCCTGAGCACTGCTCTGATCAGCTGCAGCCTCAAGTAGTAAGTTTGACTCCTGTTCCTCTGTTTCTGGTTTTAACCTCTGCTTGTCTTCTGCCTGCTGCACTCTACTACCAGTGTGTCAGCCTGTTCAGCCTGACTGAGTATCGAGTGGTTACTCACCTGTTGTCCTACATCGGTCCACGGAGATCACCACCCTACACTGCCCTGTAAGTCCTGCATCAGTCCATGGAGACCACCAGTCGACACCTACCTCTGGCAATCCTGTGTTGGACCTCAGGAACCACACAGTCAACCCGGCCCACAGTCCTGCATCGGTCCACGGAGACCATCAGTAGACTCACCCCCCTGCGCGTCAGGCTCGCTAGCCATTTGGACACACAAGTTCACTTACATTCTCTGGACTCTGCCTGCGTGACTAAACATCCAAAACACAATTTTGGATATTTGTTTTCATAAGCATTTTTATTGTGAAATTCCTGTTGTGCGTCTGCTCCTGGGTCATCCATGAACACTCACACACAACACCATGTGCATGCACACATATCTGCAAACATACAAAACCATGGAAATACTGGACAGATGAGGTGTGATCAAAAAGTTCCAAGACTTTGGCTGTTGTGCATCAACAGAGTGCAGCACAGTAATTGGCATGGAGCAGGAGGAAGCAATCACTTTTGTTCATAAGTATTCAAAGTTATGTCTTTCAATCACCAAATTTAGAAATTTGCGCCCTTTTTCAAAACCTGAAAATCATGCCATGATTGTGCGGTCAAACACTGATGTTGGGAGATAAAACCAGATGCTCTTCATAGCTCTTGGAGAATCACACCTTTATGAAGCTGACTTTGGTTCTATTTCAACATGACAGTGTGTCCTTGCACAAACACAAATTGCTGTTATAAGGTTGGAAGAATCAATCACATTAGGTTTCCCTTTATTTCTAGATCAAACAGGAAAAAATTGCCTCAGACATCCCAATGCTGCTCTTACCAGTTTACATTATCCAGTTTACCTCCTCTGACAAATCATGTTATGGGATGTGGCCTGGTTCTAGACCACAGACTCCTGCTATTTCCTGCCAGCAATGCACTCCCCACACCTCTTCACGATAAAAATAAATCAGCCGAGGTGACTGTGAGCACACAGAGCTGAGGCACAGTTAGACGTGCCCACTCAGTCAGTCCTTCATCTCCAAGTTCTGTTTACCTTCTCCTGAACTTACTGGTTCACATTGTGCCCTCAGTAAGGAAGCCTCTGCACTGCATGTACCAGAACCTTCTTCAATACATGAGGATGGAAATGAAGGGACTTTATTTCAAAATGTTAAAACAATGTTTTTAAATTACAGATCATTTTCTCTTCTCAAACGTCACTGTTTGCAAGCTGAAAAGATTTTTAACTTAACATTTGACAGTAAGACAGCTAATGCTAGTAATTGTTTTTAAAATAATAGAGGTGGTCCAACTCCTTTTGTTCCCCTAGAAATTAAATAAAAACCTATGCAACAAGTGTTGGCCAAAATACCAAGAAAAGACTGCTGACAAACATTTCAAGTAACAATGAGAATTATTTATTCAGAGAATGTGTTTCATAGCAGCAGAAATAGAGGCAATTTAGGGTTTCTGAGGACAAAACAACTAACATAAACGCACAAACTGGAAAATAAAAGGCACACATACTCTACAGAAACACATCTTTTAACGAGTCAGTCCAGACAATGGTTGAGCAAATCAGAGCTAATCTAAAGAGCAATCAAAAACAAAGAATCTTAACAATGGCATGATGCTGAGCAAACGCAGCACAAGTGACCAAATGGCATGAAGTTCTGGTTGACATACGGGTCCACTGACAACCGAATGAAGTTCAGGTGTAGGCAGACCTGAAACACACCGAGAGACAGCTCTCTTCCAACAAGAAGCCAGAGGAAAATCAGACACAACAGGGGTAACTCAGTGTGGAGTCAGGTCAGCTTCACAGAGTGGAGACTGTACATAGCTGTCAATTTAATTATGAGGATAAAATGATGTGATTTTATAATAGGAAAACGGTGCAAAATAAACTACAGCGTTACAGGCAGTACCTTAAAATTTGAAGACAGAAAAAGATGCAAATGATGTATGTGAGTGTATAATGAGGAGGTTCACAGTTTCCTCCACTGCATGAAAACTAGGTCCCTCTTCAGTCCCACAGTAACTGAAGAAGTGAAAAGAATTTCTGCTCACACAGCAAGATCCTCAACAGTTGACAATATAATTTCTTCATTCATTACTTATTTATTTGTCCTTTTTTTTTTCTTTGCCACGGTGGAAATAACGAGACATGCCCTGAGAGAAGCGTCCCAGCACTCCCTGGTGTAATTGGTGCTGCCTTCATTGTGATGTGTCAGTCACCTACTGCAGTAGATTTACAGCTTCATCTGGAGTGTGTGAAACCCCGTAACAGCACTTTCCACCGACAGCTTCTGTTTCACAGCATTACAGTGGTTCCTCCACGGCCGACGAGGGAGCCAGGTTCACTGTTCATACACAGCTGAATGTGTGTGTAGGCAAGCCTGCACTGGTATACAATCAATCAATGTGCAGTGATGGTTTAAACTTCAGCACATTAACACCACACCTCGGAATCCTTTCTTTTCTTTTCCTGAAAATTCTGTTAATTTACTGATGATTAATTTTTTTCATTTTGGTATTCTAATTAAATAATTGTTGAATTGAAAGAAATTATAGTAAATAAAGGTGATTTGCCTATTAGGGATGGGCAACACCAGACTTTTTTATTTTGATACAATACCAATACTTTTAGGTAGAAATGTACCATACTTTCTTAAATGGGTGTTTGATTTTTCAAAACAATGATCATTCTGAGTAAAAAAAAAGTACATTACACTGTTCTTCCACCTTCTCTCCAACACTGAAGGATTATGAATATGATTAGATTTGCTTGGTGGCACTTTCCCACCCAGATCTCCTTCAATAGGATCTGAGTCAGCAACCTTTCAGTCGCAAGCCTTCCTCTCTAACAGTTAGACCACTGCTGCCTCACTGAAGATTTGCTCTGTAGTCAGAAGTTTGAGTTTTTGAAGTGCACCAAACCTCTTCAAACTCAGCAGCGGTATTAGAGTTATTTGATCAGTTTTGTGTTGTCCGACTTAGAGCCAGGATAAAATAGAGCAACAGGCAGGATGTGATGAAATAGTTGTGAAAGAAGACAGTTGACTGTGTATGTGATGCTGAAAACTGCCTTCAGGTGTCTCACTTTAACCTTTAAGCCAGGCATCCTCTTTATTCTCAACCATGTGTTTCTCTCCTCAGCAAGGGACACTAAACATTTTGACCATATTTGTAAAATGAAAGTCATCAACATGCTCACTCAGACACTGAATCTGTCATTCAAACACACATTATACAGGATGTCAGCATGCAGACCCCAAAATTAAAAAGGTGCCTTTAACCAGACCAACTCGTGGTGCACAATGTGCAGATAATGGTGTGGGAACATCCCAAATATAAAATATACTGTCCCTGGGTGTTCCTTTTAGTCCTGTATTTTGTCACATATAGAGAAACTCTGGTTTGAATATGGTGAACTGAGCTGTGTAGCCACAACGGGCTCTCCAGTGTTCTGTCTTCCAAATGAGAGACAGTTGTCAAGGTCGCACAGCAATCCGTTATTAATTTGTCCCCTGACAGTCAGTTCCTGCGGCCCTCCCCGCCATCTTTCATAGGAACCACTCATTCTCTCGCTCTTCCTGTTTGCAGAAAACAGCAGCATCAGTCGTCAGCAGACAGCCAATTGAATATTTCACCCCCTGCTTCTTTTCCAATGACCATGTAATGCCACCGCTGTTGCTCAGATCTGATCAGGAAGATATTTCTTAAAGACAGTTAATGGGGACAACAATGCCTGCAGATGAGATTGCCTCATCACACTCTGGCTCCAGTCTGCAGTGCTTTGTATTAAAGAAAGCTATACTGTCGCTGAGTATGTAATGACACTGCAAAGAACAGAGGGTGTCAAAAAGTGCAGGATGCATGTACTTCCATCGTTATGCAGACAACACCATGTTGTATTTATCCATTAAACTGGCTGAAACTAATCAGTTTGGAAAACTTCATGCAAAGACAGAAAGGCCTGAATGACCTGCAATTTTCTGCTTCTAAATGTGGACAAAACTGGAGTTATTGAATTTGGCCTGAAACCTCCAAGCAATTCTTTATCCTATAACAAAGTCAAATACAACAATGGAAGTAGACGTAATGCATAAATAATGATGTACATGAAGTGAGAGACTTCTCTTATGATGTCAAAATCAGACCCAGACAAGCTTTCTCACATTAGTACATCAAAACATACAGAAATGTGTCATTTGCCATTGTGTTTCCTTCACTAATCATTTCAGCTTTGACTGCAGCACTTTCAATTACATCATTGTTCAACTTTCCTGTTTTATTTTGAAACTCACCTCGTTTGTCATTCATGGATTCTTTACTTCCTCGTTTCCTTCTACTGTTCTGATTGTCTTTCCCACCCAAATTGGTTCCACCATCTCTGCCCTCGTGTATAACGCTTGCATCTTTCTTACATCCGGTGCCTCATCGTTGTTGTCCTTCGTGCCACCTCGTTCCAGCGTTCCTCCCGTGTATGACTTGTTTGCATACCTTGGGATCAAGCCTTTTTAACTTGTCCTTTTGTACTGTCTCAGGTTGTGCTGCATAACTGTTAAGTTGACGTTTAGACTGGATTTTTGTACTTTGGCTCTGGATTTCGCTGCTGGTGTGTTTTTGCCTGTTTTGAAACCTGTGATCTCAAGGAAAGAACTTGAACTTTCACTCTTGTGTCCAGAGTTGTGCTTTTGGGTCCAAACCTTGTGCTTCTCTTACAATCATCTCACTGTGTCTTCTTCCTCTGCTGTGGTGAAACGGCACTGACTGGAGAATTAACACCACCAACAATTTATCTTGTTTAATCAAAGCCCATTATTAGGGATGAGACGAGTATCCGGTACAGATAATGTTCTTTTGCTATAAGAGATAAGAGTATTGTCCGAGTAATTGTGTCAATATCAGTGTTGATGAAGGTTTCTAACAGACACTAGCTTTGTGCACACAGCTACACACAGAGCCCCGCCTCCTCTTTGACTGAACTGCAGCTCAGTCATTACAGGAAATAACAACTCGCTACTCACCTGCTTAATTTCTGTCATTGGCTCGTTTCAATCAGGTTTGTATAAAATATCTTCAGCCGAGTTACTCTGAGAACTTTGTTCTTACTGGACGAGTCGCAGGTTACAGCTCATCACTCTGCTTCTCCCGATTTGTTTTCCTTTTTTCCCATCGGCTCGCTCCTTCCTCATTAAGATATCTTCACTGAGCTGAGAGCTTTCAGTGAGAACATCGTGAAAGGCTGAATGCATGTTTTAGTGTGGACTGCGCATGAATCACCCACCTTAACACCATCAGTTTATTTAATAAAATAATATAACCAGGCTAACTATCTACACGCTCTGGTTTACAGATACAGATAATGGTGTACTCGCTCACTATCTACCCATTATTCACATAAATGTAGTGAGGTAAAATTTGCATTAATTCCTATTTTTTTGTGCCACTTTTTAAATTTTGTTTTAATTTTTGCAGTTCAGCAGCACTTAAGATCGGGGTAAGTAACCACAGTTACTGCACATGGATGATCAAAATCTGTCCATATTGACAGTCGTGGTAATTTAGCAAACAGTTGTCAAGCTTTCTTGCTCTTGACATAAGATTTATTGACTCTTTTACAGCGAGGCAAAACAAAGAATAAGAAAAAAAGACTACATCATTGTGCAATAATTAGCAACGTGGTGATTCTGTTCTCTACTTGTTGTGCTCTCTGTAACAGTCACTACTGGAATACCTGGTGACTGTCACAACCAATGCACACATTTTGCACATTTATCTGGTCTGACATCCTGGTGAACCTCACCATGAAATACTGAGGTACAGCTTTGACTGCTGGAGTACAGCCAGAGGCTACAAGTGAGAGAGTGTGGAGGGATGAGCGGAAGGGAAGTGTGTGTGTGTGTGTGTGTGTGTGTGTGTGTGTGTGTGTGTGTGTGTGTGTGTGTGTGTGTGTGTGTGTGTGTGTGTGTGTGTGTGTGTGTGTGTGTGTGTGTGTGTGTGTGTGTGTGTGTGTGTGCAAAAGACAAGTGTGAAAAGCTCCATCTAACTTCAGAGGAGGGTATGAAGCTCTTCTGGGATGGGGATTTTAGGTGAAGACAGTGAATGAGCAGGGGGAGGGGGGTTATAAACTCAGCAGGGCTCAGTTGGGCTGTGAATTATGCAGGCTGTGTGCAGGCATTAGGGCTGAACCATTCACCCTGGTCAAAAGAAGTCTATCGACATCCACAGCAGACATTTGACAACAAAAGCAAACCTGCCCCCCCCATTTCATCCAGGAAATATCTGATGGAAGATTTCTAAACAACTCCTCTTAAACAATATCTACACTCACCAAAAGTATGAACGCGACACATCAGTGTCTGCTCCCATGATTATGAGTTGAAGTAAAAGACTTCCACGCACACAATGTTTTTTTCTCTCAAATTGTCTTCACAACTTTGTCAAATGTGTGTAAGTGAGCACTTCACATTCGGGAAGATAAATCATCCGGCTGATTGATTAATTAGCGGAATGATTGACAATAAAAGGCAGCTGTAAAATGTGCCTTTCTATCTTTTAAAAAAATGACAGTATCAACAAACATATCTCTACAGAGCTACATTTGTTGCAATTGATCTGGTTGTTGATTGTGCTGGTCCACTCCTCTATGGTTGCGCAGTTACTGGATATTGGCAGGACGTGGAACACACTGTCATACATACCGATCCAGAGCACATGCTCAGTAGCCATACAAGAATTGGGATACTTTCACCTTCCAGAAATTCTGTAAAGATGCTTGCCACATGGGGTCATGCATTATCGTGCTGCTACTTGAGGCGATGGAGGCGGATGAATGGCACGACAATCAGTCTCAGGATCTCATCACGACATCTTTATGCATTCAAATTGCCATCAAAAAAATGCACCTGTGTCCATTGTCTGTAGCTCATGCCTGCCCATACTATAAACTCACCACCACCACCATGGACCATTCTGTTCACAAGTCAGCAAACTGCTCACCCGTGACATCATAGGCGCTGTCTGCCGGGTACAGAGTGAACCAGGATTCATCCTTGAAGAGAACATTTCTCCAAAGTGCCAGAAGCCATTGATAGTGAGCATTTTCCCACTCAACTCAGTCACAAACTGCAGTCAGGTCAAAACCCTGGTGAGGATGGCAAGCTCTCAAGTTTGGCTTCCCTGAGATAGTTTCTGACAGTTTGTGCAAAAACAATAATTGGTTATTGAGACTCACTGATGCACCAGGTGTCTGAGTGACTGGTCTCAGACCATGTTGGAGCTGAAGCTGCTGGATGCAGCGGTCCTGGGCTGGTATGGTTATATGTGGTCTGTGGTTGAGTGGCCAGTTGGATGTACTGACAAATTCTGAGAAAGGATGTTGGAGACAGCTCATGGAAGTGAAATGAACATTCAATTTACAGACAATCAATTCATTTATTAACACCTAATTTTACCAAATTACAGTTTTTTTTCTCTGTGTTAATGCATTCAAATTGCCTAGCAAACTGCTCAAGCATGTCTTACCCTTAATTAAAGCTCCCATAATATATTGAATCAATCTTTCTTTATAAGTAGGCTACATGCCGCAGGCTTTTAGATGTTGCTGTAATATTGTCTATATCTATGTCTATATTGTTATTAAAATCATGACCTTACTATGTTTAGAGCCTTGAAGCCCCACTTCCAGAAAAGTTGCGATGTGTTGTGTAAAATGTAAATAAAAAAATGTTTTGATGATTTGCAAATCATGTATAAACCAATATGTGATGGCCTGCCTGTGGCCATGTTTTAGTCTGCTCTAGCTCTATGTTGTAGGTGGCTGGAGCGGACCATCAGTCTGATTGGAGACACCTGAGCCCACATTATAAAATACCTGCTGTTGCTCAGTCCAAGTGGAACTCTTTCTTTCACATGCATGTCTTGTAATGCCTACTCACACACCCTCTACTCACACGCCCGCTACTCACACACCCTCTACTCACACGCCCGCTACTCACACGCCCGCTACTCACACCGACTACTTACACACCCACTGCTCACACACCCACTACTCACACCCACTACTCACACCGACTACTTACACACCCACTACTCACACACTCACTAGTCACATGCCCGCTACTCACACGCCCACTACTCACACACCCACTACTCACACCCACTACTCACACCGACTACTTACACACCCACTACTCACACACCCACTACTCACACCCACCATCACGAATGCTGGCGTTGTGTAATTATCTTGCAGATATGATATGATCATTGTGTTTTTTTGCATAATAAAGATGAACATTTAGTATGAAGTACTTCTTTACTTTAAATGTGAAGGCTGGCAGTGGCAGAAGTCATAGGAGAATGTGGATAAAGACTGAAATAGAGTTTTAACTTTGAGAACTACACTGCAGTTAATTAATCTAAATAAATTGACTGGAGTTCCTGAAGTGTAGGATTCGCCCAAGACAAGTGGGTCACATAAACACTGGTTTGTTTTGTTCATCGATTACCATTCGGTCCCTCTGGCAGGAGCCAAACCTGATACAAATCTGCCATTGTGTTTGTCTCCTCCAATGTGAGCTGCTGTTGTACAGTGCAGAGGAAAAGAAAGGCCGGGGGCTACATGAGAAAGTACCAAAACTGTCCATTTTTCTCTTTTTTTAATAAGATCTAAATATGAAAATATAATATTCATGGCAGCTGGGAAATCTGACTTATTAAAGTTTGATTCAAATGATTAAGTATTATCATCCAAAACAAAATCACAATCTGTAGAGTAATAAATAATGGCTAGATGATATTCTTTGCTTGTTTGTTGTAATCAATCAGCTGGAGTGGGACGCACTAAAGACACTCAGGGGAATATAAAATGATGACAGAGAGAAAATACACTTCCTCCTGGTACCTGGGGACCAGACCTGGAATATCTAACAACTTTTTAAATAAAAGCAAGGCAAAACCAAAGTGTATTGTCTTTAAAGGGAAAACCTGATTTTTGACAGTATGACACAATGAGGCCAGACTCTCTTCTACTGAAACAGTTCGACAATGACCGATTCAAAGATAGATGCAGGAAATGGATGATGGTATAAAAGACACGACACAGATATATCTGATGTGGATGTTGTGAGATAACATGCCAAGAACAATTGTGGCAGAGGGACACATAGAAAATATAATCTCTGAGAAGCTGCTTTTTTATCATCTCTGAGCTGGATGATGTGGATGTGAGCTATACAATAAAAGGTGGCATGCAGCCAATAGGCACCTTCAATGTGAAGCTTTAAAGCAACATGTTTCAAAAATGTCTTAGCAGGGACCAAATCTCCCTCTTTGTCATTCTGAGAAGTATGAAAGTTAAAATAATCAGATATTTTTTGTATTAATCAGATATTCTTTGTCACTCCACAATTAGCAAAATATCATTCAGGTTAATATGGCTGGAAGTTTTGTGAACTGGTGAATAGTTGTGTTTGTGTCCACCCAATGACCATAAGTTAATTTATTCAGTCCCCATTTTAGCTGGTTTTGGTCTCTACCAACTCCTGAGAAAATATCTGACACTCGTTTATATGTAAGTTTTACAAAGAGACCGGGTGCAAAGGACACGTGAGCGTAGCCAGACGTGGATAATTAGACCTCATTTTACAATTTCACATCTTTTACAAATTGAAATATCCATAAAATACATCTTTACTGTCATGAACACATTTAGGGAAATGCACTAGTTCCATATGCATTGGAACAGGAACCGGTTGAAAATCGTCGGGTTATTTAACGTAACCCCTGGTTCTCTGATAACAGAGCGAGGTGTTTCACTGTGGGAATCGCTGTCTGTCACAGACAGACGTGGTGTCATTGGAGCTTCCGTAGTTGATCACACCGAGGTGATTCTACCACAAATGGTTTATTGGGGGCCAAAGGTTACAATAATTTGACTTGTGTTTTTTTTGGGGGGAGACATTTGTATTTCTTTTAAGATCAACATTCTGTTTTAAAAATTCGCTTAAATATTATTAATCCATCTTTCACTGCTTACCAAGGCTTTGTCTTTTAGTTGACAGTCTATATTATTGAGAATCATTATTAATTAATCTAATCTGGGTTCTAATGCTTCCCGTAGATTTATACAAGACAGAATCACTCTTCGAAAAACAAAATACGCTAAATGCAATAAATCGGACAATGACAAACCGAGTGAAACAAGTTCCGATGAATAGAGTGTGCTTCTTTATGTTCATCTTTAATGGAAGTGTCAGTTTTAGGCGTCGGTCACAAATGTGTTAATTGTCATGAGCAGCAGCTGAGCTCGGAGGCCTGTGAGATGAACACAGCCGCACTTTAGGCCTCTTAAACCATGTTTCCTTTTTGCTGATGTCTGCAGCAGTTCAACAGGTTCTTTCCAGCCTGTGATGAGTGACTGTTTCATTCCTAGCAGGCAGCGAGAATAAATCTCCCCAACTCCGCAGGTGGGGAGAGAAAAAGTGTTTTCTTTAATTTCACTGCAAAAGCTTAACACGTGACATTTAGTCTTGTTTTACTAAAGCTGAGTGTTGTTAATCACTCGCTCTGTGCAAAGGAAACATTCCTATTATATCCTCAACTTGCCTGTTAAAACTTAACTGCCATCGGTGACGATTTCACAAGTCACCTTCAGTGTGTTGTCTCAAAACAAAATATTTCAGATGATAACAGATGGCTGTTTTTGAAAAGTTGGGCTGACGTCTCTTTTCCAGCATTAATCAGTGGAGGGAAACCTGCAAAGGAGAATACCAAATAATGTTGCCATCAACCTGAAAGAGCAGTTAGTTGTGTTGTGATCTCTGATGCATCTTCTGTTGGAGCACATTACGGTCCATATATAAAGGTATGTGAGACATGCGGGGTGCTTATGGCACCTTTATTGGAGGCAACTCCTTAATGGCTGCCTGTTTCTAACAAGAATCTGAAAACTCTCCCAGTCATCAGGTGATGCCTTCCCCCCAACATATCAGGCCTCCAAAGAATGAATAAGCTCCGTAGCCAGACAGAAGCCATCCTTTATGCAGGGAAATGGAAAACGAAGTGCCAGTACTTCCTTTATTCACACGATGACGTGTGAATTATCTGGTGTCAGCAAAAGTATTTCATTCTGACTTTCTACAGTCAATAAAAGGTACAAGGGAATATTGCTGATGTTAATAACATGGATTTTATTTATTCAAGGGGAAAACATTTCACTTATAAGAGAAACAAGACAAGGCCATAACAGAAGTACCAAGCTGAAGCATGTAGGAAATGCCAGAGGGCTTTTAATTTGAAACAGATACAGGAAGTTGCAGCATTCGGCCATCCAGTATAGCTGCTATGATTGGTTTGAAAGTGTACTCTGATGTGATTGGTCCATTACCCCATCACGAACCTTAATCCTCCCACAGCAACAACAACCAACCACAGACAGAGCCTCCTTCCCGTTGACCCAGTCTAACAGAGAACTGGCAGCTTGTGAAAAGTTCTGGTAGAAAAAGCCAAAGTACTCTAAAGAGTCAAATGTAAAAGCACTGGTACTGCATACTGTTAAGTACCAGCCTATTTCAAGCCCTTCCAATACAGATGTAAAGAGTTGTAATAAAACATAGTTAAATGATAACAACACAGCAGCAAAAACACAATCATCAAATTAAAGAGTTTGTAAAGTTTTACAGTTGTGCTGAAGTTTCCTGAGGGGGCTGTTCAATAACCTCTCAACAAACACAGTGAGAAACAATGATTATCTAACACTGCACTGCAAATAGGTAAAACACTGCACAGCGGAATCTGGGTCACTCTTGATTTAATGACACACTCAGCTTACTATATATAGTCAAAAGTTTTAGTTTCAGGTGAGACCGAAGTGGGAAAAGAAAGAGCAGAGTAAATAATAATTGGTTGGATAATGGTTCATCTTCAGGTCAGAGGCGGGGTGACACTCATCATATTTAACAGTACAAAAACTTACTGTGACAATAAAATAAAAACATACGTTAAAAGACAACTATTTAGTGTGTATTGCCTTTCCGTGTTTTCCAGCAGAGGGCAGCATAAATCTAATATCAGCTGGTGCCAGTGCTGCCTTCCAGCTGTGACTGGCTTGTGATGTGTTTTAATTTAGGCATTGACAAGACTTAAGGCTCTCGTTTCAATAAAACGGTAAAAGCTCCCTCACACTTTTTAAATGGATGATTTGACTGTGCTTTGGATTCAGCACCTGCAGGTCTACGCTGCTCTCTGCTGGAGGTTGAACTATAACGCACCTCTTCACTTTGTTTTCGGTTATTTTAATAGGTTGTGGAAGTATAATGGAATTTCAAATCTCCCGTAGAATTAACATATGACTTTTTTTTTATTACTTACAAACCACAATTTTCTCCAACTTTAACCACATCATGAGCAAGAATTGGACTTTAAATTCCTTTTAAGGAGTGCAAGTGCGCAGACGTAGCAGTAGCAGTAGCAGTAGCTGTTTGAATCACAGCACGTACTGAATACATTGGAAACAAACGTCTTGTAACAGATGTTATTTCCAATCTAATTTTTTTTTTTTTTTTGGTACATAACTTTTGTATTATTATTATTTCAAAGCAAAACAACACAACAATTTTTTCCAAAAACTTAGCACATAACTCTTAAACAGCCTGCAACTACGTCTCCTTTCTTCTGTCTTACAGCTCTGCATATTTTTCACAGTTCCTTTATGACCAGAATCAGTCTAAATTATACCTGGTTGACAGGAACGACTTTTCCTTCTGTTTGTCGAACTACAGCTCTAATAAATGAGTGAGCCTCTGAGCAGAGTGTTAACATCGATGATGGCAAACCAAAAACAGTCTCATGGATGTTTTTCAGTTCTCTACGCAGCAGTGATGCTGCATGTGATGTATTTGGGAGGACTGTGAGGTACCGTGGCAACACCATAAACCTCGTTAAGCGTCTGATAAGTAATAATGTTACAGAATTTGATGAGTTTATGCAGCGGCAGTCTGAAGAGGACAGGAAAAGGGCTGCAAGGAGGAGACAGACTTCAGTCACTGAATCCTGTCAGAGGCAGGAAACATCCAGGGACACAGACTGAAAGGGAGAGGAGGAGTTGCTATGGCAACAATTATAACGTTTTAAACAATAGGAGTTCCCGGTATTCTGAAGCCACGGGATGTCGTTTCATTCAAATTGATACAAATAAATAAATAAACGTCATCATAAGGCAAGCGATGAAATAAGTAAATGTTGCAATAAATAGTTACATAAAGATTAAGAAAGTATTTCTCAGTGTATTATAATCTATATACTAGATTATAGTATATGAGATCCATTTGATTTCCTCTTTGAGCAACAAACTGACAGATTAAATCAAAATGGAAGTAGTAAACCTTTTAAATATTTATTATGGCATTTCATTATAACAGAATTTGATATAAAACCAGAAGCCTCAGTAATGTATCACTACTTCTCCTCTACAGTTGCTTTAGTCTATTTTAAGAGGCTGCAAACATAGCTTTTTATATTGTGTATTATATCGTGTCGGTGACACCAGTCCAAGTTTTGCTTATTATATATTGGATCAGACATCACTACTGAATGTTTGGAGACAAATAAACCTCCTAGCTCCTGGGTTTTTGCAGAAACATCCAGTATTAGTGTTGCTGTCTTGCAGAGACCTGACCCAGCCTGATTGGACTGAATATACTGTAATTCTGACCTTTGACCCTCCTGCTTTGAATCGTGTTCACCAGGAACCGAGTGGAGCCTTTGGAGACATCTGCTCTCATTATACGACACGACACGACACAATCCAAAGCGGGTGAAGCCTCCTGCACACAGCATGACGTAAACTGAAGTTGTTAAACCTGACAGAATCCTTGTAGAAGCCATTGTGGCATTAACTGGGCCAGTGTTGCTGTTATTGAGTCTGATTTGATAAGGGAATTGCGATGGTGATTGAGGTCATTTCCCCGTCTGCCTCCTTTTGAAAGTCCACCATCTGAGCTCCTGAGACGGTGTGCACCACCACTCACTGCTGCTGACATCTTAATTTGCTTCTGCCAGGCAGGTTTACTCCTCTGCAATCCTCTCCGAGAGGATTATACACCATGCCTATTTTATTCAGCACCAATTCAAATAGACATATTTTAGCTGCCGGCAAAAAAGAGAAATCTTATTTGATTCAGTTTACTCGCCACATACGGCTGTGTGCTCATCCAGGAAAATGGAGAGCACTCGCAGGTGAAACCTGCTTGATAATTTCTATTTTTTGACATTCATTTTCTTCTTCCATATTTACACACAGACCACAGGAAGGAGAAAAGCCTCCACAATTGAAGTCATTACATTGGGGTCACAGCCACTGACTTCCCACCATGACAGGAACTCTATCTCATCATTCCTTTTATACAGCTGCATGCCATTCAGGCTTCCCGCAGACGCATTCAGGCGGCAAGTACCTGCTGCAGCCGTGCATTCATAAGGTGAAGTATCCGCCTGCTCTCCCAGGGACGAGCCACGACTGAGCAACTTTCCGAGTTCTCCAGAAACAACAGCACTCTGGCACGGGGAGCGTGGAGGGCTGGACTCTCCCTTCCTGTCGAACCGCACAGAGATGTTGCTCCGAAAGTGATGAGCGAGCATTCCTGGCTCATTATTTTTTCAGCCAGACACAGGTTGTCACTTTGGCTCTGCAGAGTCAAAAATAAAATCCCATACTTTTTCCCCCAGACTCTCAGTAGATATATCTTTATTACTCCATAATAGCCAGGTGCAGTGTTCCTGGTTTTGACAGCAGGAAGACGTCTTGGTTGCTTTGTGTGGATTTTAAAAACAAAAAGACACAAACCAGTAATCATGGCCTAAAGACATCACGATTTAAGAAGATAGATTAAATGTGAGCTACAGATGAATATATACTTTGTGGTAGGTTCTTGTGTCAGATCACTGATCACACAACATCCCCAATGTCATTGTACTAGATGTCTCAAATACTTGTGTTGTTTTTTTTATTTTTATAAAACTGTAGAGGAGTTTATTTGAAATAGACTCATGAAACTTTGACATTTATACCCTATTTATTTTTTTTCTTATAAACAACTCTTGTTTTTACTAATCCTGTCAGCACAATGATGTGTTGTCTGCAGTCCTGACTTTCTCTTCTCTAATGAAAATACTTAATTTCCTAATTTATTTAATTCACTTATACGCTATTTCAAAGTTAAGCTACCTACACTTCCTGCAGACATTTTAGGTCTTCAACACTCCAACGCGTATGAATCTGGAATTGCTTTCATTTGCATGAATAAACAGCAATGAGATTAAATGAGCACAAATCATGAGCCAAAACACAACACAAGTCATCTCAAGGTAGTTAATATAGTAAAGTCTTTCCACAGAAGCTTACAACAATTAAAACAATTCCTACATGAGTAATAGCTGGAAGCAAAAACTGTGCGAATGAGAAGCTCCTTTTAAACAGGAACAAAATAGTAGTTACTGGATGTAACTTCAGTTCTATGAGTATGTGCATAGCTCTCTAATGGGCTTTGCTGTTGGTTAATCCCCTCAAGGCTCCAACTTGGCTCCCTAAAACAGATCTTTTGTACTCACCGGCCACTCAGGAGGCAGCCCTCATACCAAACCCCAGAAACCCCATTATTTAGCTGTCTTTGGAACTAAGCAACCCTTTTGGTACCGTTATTAGCTGGGCTTGAAGTTGAATGGTTACATACATAGTCGTAGAAATGGAGAGACATCCAGTAACTACTATTCCTATATCGTACATGTTGCACCGTCTAAACAGGCTTCGCTATTGGATACCAGCATACTTCCAGCTGAGCCACAGTGACCTTGACCTTTAACCCCTTTAACTTCCTGAGATATCGTGTTTAGGAGCATGGACAGAGCAGATGGACGGACAACCCGAAAACATATTGCAATCGCCCGCGGCTGTCACTGGCATGGAGGTATAGAAAATCCCCTTTGATCAGCACAAAGTGTGCAAAGCTCTGTTCTTCTAAATAGCTCCTAAATGGGACTCTTTAATGTTTATCTGTTGGAATTAATGCCTTCTTCAGGTGAGCGAGCTCAGGGAGGATCGGCAGTGGGTCCCCTGACGGAAGAGAAATTTTAATTAGCATTGCTTGCAGTTTGGGTCACCAACATAGTAATCCATCTGAGACTGTTCAATATTTAATTAAATGGTTCTTGCTTTACACCTTTGTTCACCAACGAACACAATTCCCCGAAACACCTTTCATTCAGTATCCCAATTAATCAGCGCAAAACAGTTAATGAGAAACAGCTGTCAAAGCGAATACTCAATAAATCCCAAAAGCATCAGTTAGCTGTCGTCCTAACTGATAGTGTGTGGTGTTTCTCCAAGCTTAAAAGCAAAGGATTGCATATCATCGTTGTCAGAGAAATGCAGAAGTCTTGTGAAAAGCTAAAATATATTTTGCAGATAACAAAGACGAGGTGGACAAATACATTACTACCACCTACACCCATTGAAAATATTTGGCGCATCATGGAACAAACTGTACAACCAATTTTAAGAAACTGAAATTCTACATCAGGCAAGAATGGGACAACATTTCACTTTCAAAACTCCAGAAACTGGTCTCTTACGTTCCCAAACATTTACAGAGTGTTGTTAAAAGATGAGGTTACGTAACAAATATGCCTCTTTCCCAAATTTATTGATATTTTTCATGTCCTCTTTGGTCTATTTTCCAATACATGTGGTAAATGGTCTGAACTTGTATAGCGCTTTATCACCTTACGGTCTCAAAGCGCTTTTACACGCATTCAAACACACATTCACACATAAGACTGAGCTGCTATGCAAGGTATCAGCAGTACATTCAGCAACTTGGGGTTCAGCATCTTGCCCAAGGACACTTAGGCATATGAACAGGAGATTGAACCACCAACCTTCCGATTAGGGGGCAAACCACTCTACCATCTGAACCACAGCCTCCCCGAAATATGGCATTACATTATTCATAATAACAATGCCATTCTGTTTTTATTTACATTATACACAGCATCCCATCTGTTTTTGGAAACAGGGTTGTATTATAAATGCCTCTTTCCCTGCTATTATATAAAAAAAAAAAAAACAACAACGCTGCCCAGTGTGAAAAGCAGTTAAATTATTTAAAACGAAGAGCCAAACAACAACTTGTGGATTAAAAATCTACTCTGAGCTGAAAACCTGCAGAATACAGCAGCTTTTAGCAATACTTGCTGCTGGATAAGTTGCAAACACATGACAAACTTTGCACTGCGTAATAGTATGATGTTGTTACTTTTCATTATACTTTAAAGTGCTTTCATTATACTTTCAAATGTTAGGAAAGTTGAATCTACATTGTCAATATATAAGCTCTAGTTCTGATTCTCATAATTCCCACATAATGTGAAGACTGCATAATACATCAAAAGTCTTTTTCAGAGCAAACATGTATGTGGCGCTGCAAGGAGGCCAGCTGTATAATTCATATAATAATGCTTACTGGACAATTAAATTGGAGCACAACAATCATTAATGTAGTAACACCTGTGTTCTTCCTCCTGTGACAATTTTCTGCTGTGAAAAGGGGCGACTTGCCTCAGATTGTAAAGAAACACTAACTTTTTAAATAATAAATAAGTTTTGTGGATATATTCATATCTGTGGATTCCACCAGGCACAGGTCAATACTTATCAATACTGTTGGCTCTATATTTTTCTGCCCTCTGCACCGCTTCATATCCCTCTGGGTGTGTTTCAGATGCAAAGGGTTTTGTCCAAGCGTGTAACAAGGTAGCAAATGGCCCGGGTGCAGATCATGTTTTTTCGGCCGTACCCACGCCCCCAAAAAATGAAATTCACGTGTGTTCAAAAGTCGACAACTCAATCTGACCACGTAGAGGAACACGATGCAGCTCTCATTCTGCAGACCAACCTTTGATCAGATTCAGCCGCTGTCCGTGGTGCTGATCAAGGCTGATCAACAAAATTAGAAATTCATCGTATGGGCCTCATACTATTTAATACGTAAACAATAATATGTTATTATCTACTTAGAGTTTAATCCACTGAGTCTTTCTTGTCCCGTTCTGCTTCTTAAATAAGATTTTAGCAGCTTGAACTAACTTCTTGCTATAAGGTTGAACTGACATTGACGCAAGTTGTCACGAATGACAAGGAGTAAGGACACTGGACAGACCAATTGGCAGTTCCCAGCATGCCTTTTTAAATAAAATATGCGGAATTGGAACATTTTAAAAGACAAACACAAGACAAATATAGATACACTAAATAAATTATGACTGAAACCATAAGTGAATACTGTAGAAATGTGGTGTATTTCGTAATATTGATAACCGTACGGCACCACGAGGGTTGGAAGCACCCGGCGTGTAAACCACCGTGAAAGATAACAGGTTCCATCTGAGCTTCTTCCTGAGGCTTAACTCCACACCTCTTCTCAAATATCACCATTGCATTCATTACTGCACTGTTACAGGCATAGTACTTTAAAAAACATGTTGGTTTCATGCTAGTAGCACTGTTATAGCACTTTACACATACATACTTGTTGCTGTTACAGCACTATTATTCACAAACTTAACTACGTCTACACCGATTAGTAACATTGTATACATACAACCAAATTTACTGTGCATATACTGGCACTTATCTGTAAATAATAACTGCCTTTCTTTGGCGTTGAATCTGTACTCGACACAATGACAATAATCTGATCTAATCTTTTGTGCTTTAATTCATGACTGAAGACTTTTGTGTTTGCTGCCTTTCACTGAACCAGATTTGAGGATGTCTTAAACTGCATTGTAACTTTTATCAGTTTTTTTTTTTGCTTGCTTAATGTTTTAATCACTGTTCTTACTTTTAGAAGTCCTTTTCTTTTGCCTCATGTTTTAATAAATTTAATAGTTTTATATGAAGCACTTTGAATTGCCTTGTTGTTGGAATGTGCTCTACAAATAAACTTGCCTTGCTTTGAAGGACAAATATTTTTTCTTTGAATGCAACTTTCCAAACTCCCACATGAAGTAAACACAGTGAGAATAAAAAGAAGGTGAAGTTTGACAGTAAATGGATTTCTGTGCTGCAGCTGACTACCAGAGTCTGCTGACCTGTGTGGTTGGGATGCTGCACATTCATAGTGAGACTCAGTTGTGTCGCTTCACCACATGAATGAGACATAACGCAAAAAAATCTGAATCCTCTGAGAATGTCTTTCTACCGTCTTCACTCAGTTAGAAGTAGAAGTAGTAGAAGGCAGCACGTCGTACCTGCAGTTTGTTCAGTGTCCACAAACTGCAGCTCTCTTTTCTTAGATGCAGCTTTCTGCTGCGTGTTTGGTTGCGTTGCTCTTCATGCTGTCTTCACCATGAACCTGCTGCTGGGAGATGTTGTTCAGACCAGTTGGAAATGTTTCCTGACGCTTCTGAAGCCCAACTTCTACTGTTCTGCTGTGACATCATCAGATTCTCTTCTGTGACATCATCAGATCCTCTGTTGTGACCTCATCAGATTCTCTTCTGTGACATCATCAGATTATTTTCTGTGACATCATCAGATTCTCTTCTGTGACATCATCAGATCCTCTGTTATGACCTCATCAGATTCTCTTCTGTGACATCATCAGATTATTTTCTGTGACATCATCAGATTATTTTCTGTGGCATCATCACATTCTCTTCTGTGACATCGTCAGATTCTCTGTTGTGACCTCATCAGATTCTCTTCTGTGACATCATCAGATTCTCTTCCTTTAATCTCAGATCAACATTCTTCTACAGAATGCTTCAGAGGCTTGAAGAGTTTCTTCAATACTTCAATAACAACTGATTGTGTGTATTCCCTGTTGATTACAATATGTTTACATTGTGGTAACCATGGAGACAGGTGGAGACATACAACCGTTCATGCTCACATTCACAGGAACAGACCATTTAGAGTCTCCAGTGAATCCACCTTGCACGTGATTGGACAGTTGGGTGTCTGTGGCTCCGCCTCCATCTCCTCCTGTGGCTCCGCCTCCATCTCCTCCTGTCCACAACATGTCAAAGTTACCTTGTGTGAAACTCTGAACCTTAACAGAAGAGTAGACCTGACATGGTCGCTCCAGATTTCAACGTCTGAGTGTAAAAGTCCAACTGGATTTAATACAAACATTTGGAACACATTCACTCTTGATAAAGTTTTTCTTGTCAATCAACCTCATTTAGGTACCTAATTAAAATGCTGTGCAGTCCAACATAAAGTGGGACACCTGGTCACACTAACTTCAGCTAAATACCTCTAAATCATACACACTTGTCATTTAAAATAATGAGCTGGAAAAGATGTAGCGAGCTAAAAAAGGAAATACTATGAGTAAGTAGAGCTAACAGTAGGTGTAATATAATTGAATTTATTTGTGTTTATTACAGAAAAAAGAGACTCATCTCTTACATAAACACCTCATCACTGGTCAACATTTGTTCGCTTGTTACCAATTCTGACATAACACACACATTTACCCTTTTACGGTTGAAACTAGTTTCAAAAACCTCTGCAGACATCTGTAGTCATTAGATTTTTTTTTGTGTGTGTGTGTTTGTGCGCTTTGTTGTTGAGCGTGAATTAATCTGTCCTTTCTCCTGTTTGATCACTGGGATTATTTGGAGGTTGAGTCTTTTAAGTCCTGTTTGGTTTTGCCCATCTAGCTTGTTAGCATTTAAATTACTTTTTGTAATTGCCCAAGTGAATCTTGAAATGACTGGAGGAACACAAATGGCTTTTTTTCCCCTCCTCCTCCGCTCCCTCCTTGTTGTTAACCTCCTCATTCACTCTCAATAACAAACAGTAAAATCCTCCGTGTCCATGTCAGGAATTCGGTCCACTTCAAATGGTTCATGTTTGCTGCTGTTAGTCTGACTTTGATGACTGTCTTTGCAACACAGAACTCTTTGAGTTCTGCCGGCCCCCTACGTGGAGCAAATATTCACCAATTATCTGCACAAACTCTGGGAATGAACCATGAGAGGAACCGAAGTGTTTGCATTCTGTTGGTGAGCCCACAGTGTGTTTGTGAGGACAATATAAGGGTGCCTGAGATGTCCTGTGGTGAAAATCCTTATCTTGTACTTACACATTAGGATTTTGGGAAAGCCATGACTTCATATTTAATCTTTAAGCCTCCACTGCAGATGATTAAATCCAGAACAGGACCCTATAGAACATCCAGCAGCATTTAGCCCCACAGCTACAATAAACCTCAGACAACGTAGATACCAACATCTTGTACAACTATTACCATCAAATTACTTGAGCGTGTCCTCACATTTTGAATCTCCCAGTGATTCATTGTGTCTAAACTAAGATGTTGGCAGTCTGCAGTGTTGTCTGTGTCTCAAGCGTCTTTCTTTGTTCTCCCAGGCAGTTCACTCACCTCCCTGTGAATTAAATAGTTTCAGATGAAGAGCTGCCAACAACTATTCAGACTGAGTGCCTCCTCCTCCTCCTCCTCCTTCCATTTGCAGCATCTCTCACAGAACATAAAGGTGACCTCCGAGACATGTGTACAATTTGAATCTGAACGCAAAGAGCTGAAAGACACAAAAAGCTGTCAAGGACTTCCACAGATGTTTTAGTATTACGTGTTTGGCAAAAAAAGAAAGAACTTTCTATGTTTTTTTTACTTTTACTTTATAACTCTTTATGATCAGTACCAGTTTAAAATGTTCAGTATTTTAAAGTGCATTTATATAGGATTTTAAGCCATAAGGGTTTTTAGAGGCTGTTAATTACAAATACTGATACCAAAAAACTGACACGGATTCAAGCTTCAAAGGCACACAACACCGTTGTCTTTATGTTGGTTGATTATCACATATTATTATTGTTATTAGTAGGGTTCAGGCTCCGAAGGGGAAGAATCCTTTTGTTTTTTGCTTTGGTTTATTAGTAGTAGTAGTAGTAGTAGTAGTAGTAGTAGTAGTAGTAGTAGTATTGAAACATGAGACATGGCGCAGTAACTGGAAATGATTCACATGCTTTCAAAGAAACAACCCTTAAATTGGTTGGATGGTGGTTCTGTAACTAAGAGCCAAATAATTTGATTTGGGGGGGGGGGGGGGGGGGGGGGGGGGGGGGGGGGGGGGGGGGGGGGGGGGGGGGGGGGGGGGGGGGGGGGGGGGGGGGGGGGGGGGGGGGGGGGGGGGGGGGGGGGGGGGGGGGGGGGAAATATTCAAAAGAGGCTTTACAGTTTCAAATGATCAAAAGAGCACAATAAAGTGTAAATTACACATTAGTCGCAAAATAAAAGCAGTCAATGAGAGTAAAGAGCAGCTCTGAAAAGGTGGGTTTGGAGTAGGGATTTGAATGTGGACAGGTTGGTGCAGTGTTGGATGTGTGTGGGGCAGAAGCTCCAGCGGGCTGTGGAGAAGCCTCGTTCACCGCAGGTTTACTACCTGCATCTGAAACGTGTTTTACTTGTTGAAAAGAAAGTTCCTTAGCAGAGTGAAACTTTTGTCTTTCTTCACGATTTGATTAGACAGTTTTCATAAAAGAAAAAAAATGTTTGGGAACATTTAAGCTTTCATTGCCTCTCGGTTGATAACCGTTTTTAGAGACAGTATTTTGTTGTCTCTTAAATTTAGCAGCAAAACTCATTCTGAGACTGGTCATTGCTAAATTACATTTGCAGTTCACTGATGTGCAAAAAAAAAAAAAAAATTAATCTTGTGATAAGAACATGCAAAGAAAAACAATAAATTATTTCCAACAGCTATGGATGCATTTGACAAGTGACATGACCAAAATATTTGGTCTATTTTTGGAGCTTTCAATAACCCAAAATAATGCATCTCTGTGGGGTGAACCACACATCTGGAATTCGATGTGATAAATGTTATCTGTGATTTTACCTAAAGGTACTGCACGGCTTTTGTAGATCATCTTTTAAAAAGCATTGCCATCGGAAGTCAGACATTGTAGCTGCAGTCACTGGATTGTGCTTTAACAATGAACATTTCACTGTCCAGGGTCTCCTAATTTTTGTTGCTTGCAGTATTGTCCAAGCAAAACACTAAAGATTGTAGAGCTGAGCTAATGAACAGAACGACGTAGGAACACCAAGCTACCTTGTTATTGAAACCAAATCTTTCTCAGCTGATTGCATGAATTGTCTTTGTCTCAAGGGTCTTTAAGAGGGTCACTGGTTACATCTTGTGTCAAACCTTTGTCTGTCCATTTGCTCAATGTTATTGACATATTTGATACAATGTGATCTAGTTCCAACACATATTGCGCACCATATAAGTATGAGTGTTTAGGGAAAGACACTCATGTGTCTGAGTTTTTGTTAAGTATTTACATTAAGTTATTTTTTTCTTTTTCATTGTGAAAACCAGGCGCTCCTTTAGGAAATCGGACTGGAAAAGTTCATTTGTAGAATCTGACAATAGTTTAATTGGCGATTTTTCTTCAACTGGGACAATAAATAGGATTGCATCAAAATCCTGATAGCTATCTCCTCACTTAAATCCATTGGTTATAAACGAGAAGACCTTCAACTTCTTCATTCTCAGTTTCATGCAATGTCAAAGTAAAAATGCAAAAGGCCGTCTCTGAAACAAGTGTTTGGTTTGTTCAATCGTGACTGCTGAGATTAAATAATAATAACTTGAAAATGGAATATTTGACTGTAAATACCAGTATCTCTGCCTGTCCCTGTTTGTCGTTCCCTGTTTCCCCGATCACCCTTTTCCTCATGTTTCCTATCTTCTCCCCTGTTTGTTTTTGTCTGTCATGTGTTCTATGTTTGGTCTTGTGTCTGGGAGGTGTGGATTCATCCACTGCCCACTTCCAGACTCCTCCCACTACCACACCTCTTTCAGAGAGAATTACTGGGATCCCCTCACCTGCCCACACGGGGCTCCTTGACTCTCTCCCCTTCCGGACTATATCTGTGCAGATGAACGTTCAGTTTTATTTTCCCCTTGCCTCTCTGGAAAATAAACTTCCTGTTTTCAAGCTACCTGTTGTGTGTTTGCTTTTGGGTCCGTTATAACACCACCACATAACAGTAGTGTATGTGTGTTCAACTGGGAAATGCAAGATGAAACATTAGCCCAAAATCTCATTTTGAATTGAATAGAAAAATAAATATTAACACACTGTAAACACATTTATTAGTTACTCATGGTAAATGTTCTTCTTCCAAAAATCCAAACATAAGTCTATAGCCTAGCAGTTTACTTGTTGGTGAAGCAGCTGGTCATACAGCAGGACAGAGCCCCTTTCGCTCTCTTCTCCACAATAATGCCCTCCGATACTTGCAGTAGGAGCCCTCCAGACTGAGCTGGATGGTGCAAGGTGAGGCGATAAGAAGTGACAGCGACAAAGAGACGAGTGCTATCGCCTCGTCCTCAATCACTGTAAACTCATTTCGGGAATATTGTGGAAGTCTAATCAGTCCTGCAGGATCCCTCGTGGATCCTGGTTTATTCACAACAGTGGCATCTGCTCCAGCTGCATGAAGCATGGAGCTCTCTACAGCATCTCTCCCCGCTCTAACGGCAGAACGAGAACTGTCTGTGACCCTTTTTTCCTCTTGTGTACCGTCAAAACTTTATACAGTTATGTTGAAAGTTTCAATTTCATATAAGAGGTCCATGTTTTCTGCTCTTCAAGTCCTAGCTGCTCTGCTAATGCCTCGTCAACTCATGAAATACCAACATAAAAAATCCCTTTCTTGGTGAAGTACAAAAGACTAAACCTTTGAGAACAGTTGAATGTTGCAGGCTAAGAACATTTTCAGTCTCTAATGTCAATTGCATTTTCTGCACAGACAGTTTAGGAAGAAAAAGATTCACTACTTTAATCAAACAACAGCAGTAGCCAGAGGCATCATGTTTGTAGGTCGTTCGTCAGTCTGTACATACGTAGCTCCATCCGTCCTGTGTTCATGAAGGCAACATCACAAGATTTCTTTGGGGAAATTTGTTCAAACTTGGCACAAACGTTCACTTAGACTCAAAGATACACTGAACAGATTTTTGAAAATATTAAAAGAATCTAGCAGAACAAAGTTGCGATTCTACAAAATGTCAGCAAGTTGCTAAATTTGTCTGCTCGTTGTCATTGGAGGTAGTTCACCTTGAATTTATTAAAGCTGTGTTTATTTTAAAAACAGCTCTCGTCTGGACACATTGGTGATACGAGCTATGAGAGTGAACTGAAACTGTAAAGAACCGTGCTGTAAAAGAAAAACAAAGAGCTAAAACAACATCAGTGTTTCTGGATCATGTTTCTATCTGGTTTCTTCTTTGTAGAGTTTTAACCTGCATTTGTGAATGCAGCAATGAACCGTGTTCACAGACGATGGTTTTCACAAGTGTTCCTGAGCCCATGCAGTGATTTCCACTCCAGAATAGTGTCTGTTTTTAATACAGTGCTGCCTGAGGGCCCGAAGATCACCACCATCCAATATTGGTTTCCAGCCTTGTCCCTTGTGTTCAGAGATTTCTCCAGATTCTCTCAATCTTTTAATGATATTATGAACCGTAGACAATGAAATCCACTAATTCTTTGTAATTATTTTCCCATACAGTGTTTCACAGAGTGGTGAACCTCTCCCCATCTTCACTGCTGAGACTCTACCTCTCTGAAATCATCTTTTTATACCCAATTATGTTACTGATCTGTTACCATGGTAACCTCGTGAGATGTTCCACCAGGTGTTTCTTTTACATTACACAACTCTTCAAGTCTGTTGGTGCCCCGTCCCAACTTTTTAGAAACATGTTGTTGGCATCAAATCATAAATTAGCATATATTTTTCATAAACCAATAAAATTTCTCAGTTTCAACACTTGATATCTCGTCTTTGGTCTATTTTCAATTATATATGAGATTACATGATTTGCAAATCATCGCTTTTATTTTTTTTTATTTTTTTTACATTTTAAACTGCGTGCCAACTTTTATGGAATTGGAGTTGTAATATTCAGATAAAATGAGTCCAAATTGCATTTATTAATTTAAAGAAAAAACAGCCTAGATTTGAGCCCCTTGCTTATGGTTTCTGTGCAGCAGTTACTTAGCCTTGCACACATCATTTTAATGAATTTTTTACCACGTTTTACCACTATTTTGAAATAGATAGGTTGAAATGTACTTATTGTAAGTCGCTTTGGAAAAAAGTGTCAGCTAAATTAAATGTATTGTAATGTAATGTAAAGTATTTGTTTTCAGCATCGTAGCTAAAATGAAGGTCTTTTCACATGTGTGCTGAAAAATGAATGTGGGGAGAAACTTTGCCTGCCACCAACCCCCATGGCTGGGTGAGTCCATTTCCACCAGAAAAGAGGGCAATCATTGTGTGTGTGCCCATGTTATTTTTCACAGATATACTGTTCTGATACCCCGGGGGTAGGAAATGGTGTTATTTACTCCCAAATTGCCTCACTTGATCCACATTGGGTGAACTGGCAAACTGAGATTAAACAGGTCTTCTCCTCTGTGTCTCACATACTCTACAGAAGCTCCACTTTCTGTAGTGCTTACGGAGTGAACCAGCTCTCCATTAGATGGCGGTGTCAAAGGGCTCGATGGGAATACTTAACAACAGCAGGGTCCAAACAACATGTCTCATCAAATGAGTTCTTCAGGGTGAGCTGGATTGTGTTGCTTTGAAGCCTCTTATGACTGACCACCAATGAGGAGAAAAAGCACAAATCTGTCAACTTTGAAACTTGGACTCTTCTTTTTGAAAATGTCATCCCTTAGTGAAAAATAAACAACTGGTATATGGTTTATGTTCTGATTGCTGTTTTCTCCAAACTTTTCATCAGCTCTGGCACCAATAGGATTCTGCACCTGCGTCTAGTGTGGGCAAAAAGTGTGAAAATGAAGCAGTCAGAAAACAGGTAGTAGATGGGCCATGGTGGTTTGTAAAAGCTTTGAGGGAAGATAAATTAATACATCACACATTTGCTGAAATACATACTCGGGCATGTGCAGCAGTTTGGATGAAAGATCAAATACAGAAAAATCCTATAAACAACTTCTGGTGAGTGCAGGTGTCCCACTTTATGTTGGACTGCACAGCAGTTTTATGCTTCATCCCACATCCCACATATTGAGACAATGTCACTCATTTTGATTGGCTGTAGTTACTGATGAAACTGAGAACTTATGTTTTATACATCACCTAACTGACACAGAGGGAAATGAGAAAAGGACATTACTAAAAAGATGTTCAACCTATAGGTATACCAATTAAAGTACAAATAAACAATTCAAAAAAGAATTCAAACTATTTATATTATTTGATCAAAAATGTACCAAAAAGAGGTTGATTGGAAAGAAAAAGTGTATTAAGGCTGAATGTGTTCCAAATGTTTGTATTAAATCCAGTTAGACTTTCACACTCAGACGTTGATATCTGGAGCGACCTTGTCAGGCATTCGTCTACTCTTCTGTTCTGTTGGCAGCTGCGGCATGATATTTGTGTTATATTTTAGTTTGCTCTCCGTTTGTTTCACTCAAGGAAACTTTGACATGTTGTGGACGGAAGGAGATGGAGGCGGAGCCACAGGAGGAGATGGAGGCGGAGCCACAGGTGGAAATGGAGGCGGAGCCACAGGTGGAGATGGAGGCGGAGTCACAGGAGGAGATGGAGGCAGACCCACAGGGGTAGATATAGGCGGAACCGGAGGTGGATAGAGGCAGAGCCACAGACACCCAACTGTCCAATCACGTGCAGGGTGGATTCACTGGACACTCTAAACTGTCTGTAGGTCTGAATGTGAGCATGAAGGGTTGTATGTCTCCATCTGTCTCTCTGGTTACCACAATGTAAACACAGTGAAGTCAAACAATCAGTTGTTATTGAAGTATTGAAGAAACTCTGGAACTCTGAAGTGCATCTGAAGCATTCTGTAGTAGAATGTTGATCTGAGATTAAAGGAAGAGAATCTGATGATGTCATAGAAGAGAATCTGATGATGTCACAGAAGAGAATCTGATGATGTCACAGAAGAGAATCTGATGATGTCATAGAAGAGAATCTGATGATGTCACAGAAGAGAATCTGATGATGTCACAGAAAACAATCTGATGATGTCACAGAAGAGAATCTGATGATGTCACAGCAGAACAGTAGAAGTTGGGCTTCAGAAGTGTCAGGAAACATTTCCAACTGGTCTGAACAACATCTCCCAGCAGCAGGTTCATGGTGAAGACAGCATGAAGAGCAACGCAACCAAACACGCAGCAGAAAGCTGCATCTAAGAAAAGAGAGCTGCAGTTTGTGGACACTGAACAAACTGCAGGTACGACGTGCTGCCTTCTACTACTTCTACTTCTAACTGAGTGAAGACGGTAGAAAGACATTCTCAGAGGATTCAGATTTTTTTTTTTGCAGTTATGTCTCAAATTCTCATGGTGAAGCGACACAATGCAACTGATTCTCACTATGAATGGCTTCCGCATCGGAAAGCTGCGTCAGCAGCCCGGCTATGCGTACATTGTTATCACGGCAACCCATGCATATATGTTGGTGATGTGCTAGCAGACAAGTTATTTGGCGTCTGTCCACACAATGTTGTTCTTGTTCTCCAAAGCGACAAAATCTACTCTCTGATAGCGTTATGCTAGCGGTAGCAACGATTCTGTTCATGGTCACTCTGTCACTCTGAAAATGAAGTCGTTACGTGTGTTGGGATGCGTGTTTAATCAGATTTGAGCCACCAGAGCGGCCAGACAGAAACATCTGTAGAAATCCAACTGGAATCACATTTCAAACAAACACCAAACGAGGTTTGGATTCGATTTCCAAAAGTCACATCCCATGTGGTTTTCTGTTGTCCAGATTTACAATAGTTAATCTGGGAACCATCTGGAAATGACAAAAAACTGATTTGGGCTGTCAGTCTGAACAAGTCCGAACAACCACAGTCATGCTGAGTGCTTCTATAACAGCTGAGTCAACCCAGGTTTCCCAATCTAGCCACGAGCATGTTCACATGAAGGGAGAGGTGTTCGCTGCAATCACCAACGTGGACGTTCACGACACAAACGTGGCAGCAAAGCAGCATATTGTACAAACGGAAAGCAAACTAAAATATAACACAAATATCATGCTGCAGCTGCCAAAGTCAGAAGGGAAGGCTGGTAAAAAAAAAAAAAACGAAATAAATAAATAACAAAAATCTCAGACTGGGTGAATGCACTAGTTAATATTATTATGACATCACTTCATGATGAAAGAAGTCAAAATGGAGTTCAAAGTTTTCAGTCAGGTTTGATATTCAACAGCAGATCTCCACTGGTGCTTTACATTCTGCAGTGAAGGAATCACAATTTATGTTTATCATTGTCATACACAGCAGAGATACAAATGGCTCAGAGGCCCGTTAAGATCCTGTCATTTTGATATATAAATTGCGTGTCAGTGTGCACATGATAGAAGAGAACTACCATTGTAACGCTGAAAATAGCCCTCCACCTGCACTTAGACCTGTGCTGTGTTCCAGATGTTCTACTTGTGTTCCAGATGTTCTACTTGTGTACTAACTCTCTCTATTCTGAGTGCATCAGTGTGTTCTCACTGTCAGTACAGAAACATCAGTTCACTACCAGTACCAGGATGAAGCACTCAGAATGGTCCTGAAAAAGAAGTGTGAAACTCTGGACACTTTCCACCCTACACGGTCGCCATCTTGGCTCCGTAGAGGAAGGGGCGGGGCCACCGGCCACCGAAGTAAAGGATTTTCAAATGAAAGGCGTCTGAGGAAGCTGCAGCTGTTCCTGAACACAAAGTGTTTCTTTTCCACTGCTGCTGCTGGACAGAAGAATTAGTGTGTTTATTGAGTGTTAAACAGAGGACACAAAAACATGTTGATTTCTGGGTAAAATAATTAAAGCTGCAGATATGTTGGAGGGTGATGTGTTCACATGATGAGGTAATTTCCTGTCAGTGCAGAACAGCAGTGTGAGATTTGAAACAACATGATTCTTTAAAGTACTACAGTAGGAGTCCTAACATGGAAGAAGACTATTTTTAGTGCACTACGGGAAGTATGTCATCTGGAACACAGCACTGGTTTTAGGTGGCGCGGGTGCGATTTCACCTAAAAACTGCACGGGGCATCTTTATCAACACACTCCTTGATGCACCATTCAGCCCGTCTCAGCACGGCCGGGTTCATGTTGAGCCACCAACATTGCAAGTCAGGGAAAGTGCAGAAAAAAACAACTCGCGCTGCACTGAAAGTCGGGTCCTGTTGGTTTGATTTAGAAGACTGCAAAGTGGTGTGGCAGTGGACCCACACCATGCTGGCTGTGCTGAGGGGGGACTTCCCATGATGCACTGAGCTCCTCTCCATTTATTTATTTGCCACCATTACATCTCATTAACTGCAGGCCTTTTCTCTCCCATATTTTTATTCATCATTTTCTCTATGCAATTCTCCTTGCTCGTGTACTTTAAGCTTTTCCTGGCCTTGGAGCTGCTCTATAATGCTGTAAGGTTCTGTGTACAGACTTTCCCAGGCTACGTGCCTTGAAACACCTTGTAGTGTTATTCATCTATATAATTAAAATTGAACTGCATCTCCATAAAACATCATCCATCATTAAAGAATTTAATATCACTGACAATGGGAACTGATAAGGACTAAATTTGATATTATTCAGGAGGATTTGCTTCCCTGTCATATTGTTTGTGCTTCTCTTTTATTAATAAAAAAAAAAAAAACGAAATCTCTTGACTGCTCTCTACAACACACCCGAGACATGACAATGAAACGTAGAGTTCTAGGACGGTTTCCTTCAAGCTGTCACTCATTGATATTCTCATTAAAATAAAAATGGGTTTGGAGCACGCCATCGTATGCAGGTCGCATCTTAGGGCCGCTTCAAGTGTCTGAGGTCATGTTTGTGCTGCTTTCATGTCCTGACACCAAAGGAGTGGATAGGACACTCCGCCGCTCTCCTTTCAGCTGCCTTTGTAGCTGCATAATGAAAAGTCTCTTCACACTATGAAATTTGAAATGTTACAAACAAAGTGGCCCCGTCTCCTTTCCTGGGCCGGTTTCAGCCTGCTGAAAGGCTACAGAGAGCATGTATTACCTTTTTTTTTACAAAAGTTTAAACAGCGGTGATCTCAGTTATTTTTGGAGTGTCCATCTCAGACACAAGAAAGTGATCCTTTTCATACAAACAGGAAGATGCTCCCGATCTTATCTCGCCTCCAGCTAATGGATTTTTGTTTTTTCCCCTTCAAAGCAGATCAGGGTTGTTAGCTCCTGATGGAGTATCAAAGGTGGTTAAATAATATTTAATAGCAGCGTATGTCATCTAACCATCACTGCGACTGCTTACATATTCAACATGAGTGTTTTCAATGACTTATTTTCTAGATATTTGATGTTAGCTGTAGTCATACCAACCACCAGTGACGTTCCCCGTTGGTTTGTGAACGTTATGAATCCTCCATTTCACATCTTGCTATTTCGGAGCAGGAAGTGACCATATTTGGATGAGCTGGGGGAGGAGCCAGCGGTGGATCTGACTGATCTGATTGGAAACCTGACGATACTACGTCCCGCCCACGGATAGCTGTAACCTGATTGCACCACAGGCCTGTCAATCAAACAGAGGAGGCTTTTTGGAGCCGACCTCTAGTGGCACTCGGTGGTATTGTATCTTAAGACACTTCTGCATCGGCCTCATTTTTCAGACTCGGAAGCTACAAACACTTTTATATCCAGTCTGTGAGTCAAACACACCAGAGATGTGACTGATTATGGATATAGCATGTTCATTTAGAGATAATCACTTGTTGGCTCATCAAGTTATCAGGTGAACGCACACACCAACTTTATATGCTAACTTCCATTCTCAGCTTTGGTGACAGACGGCCCACTGAGACCCATTTATTCATTTTAATATAAAAAAGGAAATCCCTCCGTGCACAGAGAAATCAGAGGCAGCGAGGCAGCTACATGCCAGCGTACACATGGCATTCAGAAAACACTGATTTATGTGCTCCTGATTCATCGACACAAACCCAGGAAGAATTGGATGAAATATTTCCGGTGCACCGTGCGTCTCCCACACAATGACAGAGAAGGAGTCGTTAAAAACTCAAGTGGCTTGAAAGGGTGCCGTTCACCTGCTCCACCCTGTAAATGAACACACAGCAGGGAGTAATTGGGACCAGCTGGCTGCGAACTCAGCAGACTGTGTGCATATGTGATGAACTTTGTGTGAATGGTCATTGATTCATATACTATGTGTCTCGGGCCTCTAAATAAATAATGTACAGTGTGTTGTGCTCCAGTAGATATGGTTTACAATATATTGACCTGCTGCAGGGGATTGGTGCTGCTGGGCTGCTCCTACCTCTGTAATTGGTAGATAAAAGGAAATAATCTTGGAAGGATTACTGAACAGATCTACTGAGCAAGGTCAAAACCTGTTATAGGTTATAGGTGACATGTACAATGTTTTGTTGGAAAGTTAAAGGACTGCAAAGAAACACAGAAGAATGCTTACTATTGGATGCAAAATTCCCCAAAAAACAACCCCAAACAAACAGAAAATCTCAAAGAGACACAAAGTCACCATCAACACAATGTGAATGAAAAGAGAAGTTAAAAGACCACAAGGAAGTGCAAAACCAAAAGATTATTGTTCTGCTGACAAGAGCATTTATTTTTTTAGAATTTTCTTTTATTGTATTTGTATTGTATTTTTATTTTTGTTCTGGTTTTCTTCGGTGCTCACAGTTTGTTTTGGTGATGAGAGGAGAAGGAGCAGAGACTTGCTGATAATAAATAACATGTTATTTTTGTTATTAAAGTGAGTTTTGTTTGGAAAGGCTACTTTGTCGTAATACTTTCAGCACAGCTTCTGGTGACGTGGGAATTTTTCAAAATTGCAAGCTACTGCAAATACTGCATAGACGGCTTGAATTTGCATTAATTATTGTGATCGCAAGGCTGCGATTTCCTAGAGGGACTGTCAAAAATAACTACTGTGATGCAGCAAAGATATTGTACAATTATGAGTTTACATTAAAGGGGAAGGGTTTGCAACACCTGACCAATCACAAACATGGACAAGTGTGCCACCAGCAGAGTAGCTTATTTTACAAACGATAATGGAATAGAAACGCATCACCATTTATCTGTCTGGCAACCTTAAACCTGATGATCAAACTCCAGGAAGCTGCTGTACTCAAACATTATTGGTAAAAAAAAAATACTTCAACAAAAACTATAATTTATTGTTGTTTTTTTGTTTTTGGACAAAACAAATAAGCTGTAATTACTGTACAAACTTTACATGGTGAAATATTGTGAAGTACAAAAGCTTAAGAAGTTACAACATCTTAAAGGGAAAATGTAATCAATACTTGCAGCCAGAGATCAGTTCAGTTGCAGTTCAACATTGAATTCTAGTGAGAAACAGCATCTTTTAGCTTTCATAACAAGGAGATGTTTAATAGATGTCCTGTGAACAATCACAGCGATGAAGCATCTCTTTCATTAAACTCTACAGCAGCAGCCTCTGACAAACTCAGGTAAAAGTGCTGCTCTATTGCTTTTGGATAGTAGTAGATGTTCTGAATCTGGCCACAGAGAATACTCCATCCTGTTGGGGCTGAAAAATAAGCACTTTTCTACTTGGCTTGGGGCCTCCTCCATAGGAAGTGTGGATATATGTGACCTCTGCTTGACAGTTTTGCTGATGTGCCTGCTGAGGCCGGCATGTATAAATGAATCTCAATTTCCTTTATTAATTTCAAACGTCACTGTAAATTTGCCTCAAGTGGACCTGACCCAAGGTTTCAGCTTACCACCACACAAGAAGAGGTGACTCACATACACACACAGATACACACACACACACACACACACACACACACACACACACACACACACACACACACACACACACACACACACACACACACACACACACACACACACACACACACACACACACACACACACACACACACACACACACACACACACTCACATGCACACTAATAATCAATGGAACATTAATAATAAATGGAAATAACATTAAAAGTATGGACATTGCCTTTGACAAGGGGCGTCCGAGTGTAACCCAGTACCACGTTAAAGCATGAAATAGACACGCGAGAGTCCACGAGAGAAAAACTTGAGATCGCTACACTTGGCGATGTCTAGGCCTGACAGTTGTGCTGTAGTCGTGTCTGTTACAGCCATTGTAGGCGTGAAACTTACAGGCATGTAAATGTCACATGACAAAGGATCATGTGATTAAGGTCTTGAGACCAAGTACAACGGCCATTTTCTTTTCATGCTAGGAGGTAGAAGGATTTGATTGGTGTCATTAATCACAGAGTGTAATGTGGGACGATGGGGTTTGAATCCAAGATGTGACAGAGTTGTTCTTTAGTTGTTTATTTCTTTCTAACCTTGTGTTTCTTTCTCACCTTGAACCATGTTTTTTTTTGCCAATGGTTTTGTTTTCCTATAAGTCACATAGTTGAAACCATGCAGTAGATTTAATTTTTCTGGAAATCGCTACAGGCCAAAGTGTGTAAAAGACACGTGTGTCCACTACAAAAAAAAGATGAAACTGTCACGCCTAGACAGAGTCAAGCATAGTTATCTCATGTTTTGATGGAGTAGACGGGCGTGTCAACTTTACACTGTGCCGTGTTACAGGGTTGCATAGTGAGATGTTTAGTGGATCTAAATTATCAGAGCCCTGGATAATTAACATTAGAAGAGCCCTCACAAACCCTAGAAATAACATATTGTTTTATCTGCATATTTGTTAAAGTAGTGTTACTCCTGCTCTGAAAGGTGCTGATGGTTTATGCAGGACTTATAGTCGACACAAGTTAATCGGATCGGGTCCAGTGTACATCGAGGACATGGTCCAACCTTACATCCCAGCCCGCTCCCTCCGCTCTGCATCGGCCAATCAGCTTGTTGCTCCTCACTGAGCTAAACACTCTACTAAATCAAGACTGTTTGCTGTCCTGGCTCCTAAATGGTGGAATGAGCTCCCCACCGACATCAGGACAGCAGAAACTCTGTACATCTTCCACCGCAAACTAAAAACACACCTCTTCAGACTTTACCTTGAATAGGAAGCACTTTAGTAGCACTTAAAATGGCACTTACTGATAGACCTTTGTAGTTTGGCTTTCTTGAAGAAAATTGTACTTTCTTGATTGCTGTTGTTCTGAATTTTTACCCTCATGGTTGAAATGCACTTGTTGTAAGTCGCTTTGGATGAAAGCATCAGCTAAATGAAATGGGGAAAAAAAGGGAAAAAAAAGAATGGAGAGCATCTCCCATAACAGTAAAGTTGCTTGATAGTACGTTTTCTACAGATGAATATATTAATGATGGATTAATCAGAAAACATTTAATGTGACTGAATCACCCTTAAACTTCTGGGAAATGTGGTCTTTTGAAAGAGGTCCAAGTACGACTTCAGCCAAGACTGAATTCTGTTGTCGTCTAAATGAACAGTCTGGCAGTGGAACTCGCTCTAGCCTCGTCCATTCACAGGCAGACAGCCAAAGTATGAGGACAGATTGCGTATTTTCTATGAAGCTGTACGCGTACAGCCACATTTTCACATAAGTATGGCCAAGATATCTGCTCCCCCCCCTCCACTCCACTCCACCACACCCTCAGAAAAACAAACAGAAATTATCTCAGAATAATCCAGCTCATGATAGCCGGCGGCGCATGGAGCTTGCCAGGCCTGGTATGTCCCCAGCAGAGCAGGGGAATAACTTTATCGGAAATATGATGGCATCTGTCTCTCAAGCAGCAGACTCCTCATTACAGCCACTTTCTCTGACTGGTTGTTCAGACATCAGCTGTCACAGTTCATCAGCCATGTTAAGGTGGGGCAAAATAAGCAGCTGCCACGAGTCTCCTCGGCCGAAAAGGAGCCATCTGTAGATAAACGCTGAGCCACAGAGTTCTGGACTCATTCCAGAACCTCCGTCACTCCGACGTCTCTGCAGCGAAACCCTACGTTTCATCTGAATTCATGTCAGCAAATGAAATGTTAATAGATTTTGAGGAAGCTAAAAGCAGTGATGCGCAGAAAGTATTTGGTGTTAATGAACTGTTCTTACATGACAAACTAAAGATGTAAGTTTCTACAATGTCAAACATCTTATATGTGGAAATTTTCAATACAAACAGTCTGCAAGAAACCTGTGAAATTACTGTTTATTAAGGGTGTAAGGTTTCATGTGTTTTTCCTCAAACCATTTGGTATAGGATCTTTGATTTGGTATGAGACCTTCGTGCAACCCTGTTTCCAAAAAATGGTGGAGAAAGAAAAAGTAACTTCATTGTTTTATCAAAATATATGCTCATTTTGAATTTGATGGCAGCGACACCTTTCAAAAGTCATTTGCAGCATCTCTCTTTGCAAAGAAAGACAGTACCACAGTAAGAGGCTGAAGACTGGTACATAATAGACTTTACTCCGAGCGTCACGTCACAACCACGTAACTGAACCCCTGGAGTTCCCAGATGTATCATCCAATGAGGTACCAGGGCTTTAGTCAAGCCAAAACTTTGCACGAAGGTGAAGAGTCCAAAGCCTACCTTTTGTTCTCCCATGTGACAAGTCCGAACAACACAGTCTTGCACCTTTGACAATTTATCAAAGATCTAGTTAAAGAATAGAAATGCTCCAAACATTGTTTGTGCAGAAAATAACTGGGACTGTTACGTCCAGAACCATGGATGCCCAGAATTATTACTTTACCTTCACAACCCTGTAGGTATGGATTGATTTCAAATTTTCAATTAAAACACCCTGAGCAGAACTTTCTGTAAAAACTTTCTGCATTGCCATAAAAGTCAAATTCTACAAATTGGAATAGAAACTGACTTTGTGGTCAAATAATGATGCAACTTGGTATCACACCAAAGCATGTAATACTGGTCCACTATAGCACACTGTTTCAGTGTAACACCTGTGTATTGTCTGAACATGAAAAACCACATGGGTAAGTTCAGGGGGGAAAAAAATGCATTTCAGGGTAAAAAAATAAAAAATAAAACACTTGGTAAAGGTGAGGAAAAGATTTCTTTAAACTTTCTTATTAACTTATACCTTATTCTCCTGGTTGAAAGTCCAGTGTTTTATGAATCCAACCACCCCCTTCCTGTCTCTTTAAGTGACATTTAGCACTTTTGTACTTCATCACGACTTTTTTCACATGACCTGCATCATGCTACATGCAACTACCTTTAATGCCGAGGCAAGGCCAACTGTCACACTGACTGGATGAGCCTGGATAACCTACATGAATCATGTAACCTTCATACATGAGTCAAACAAACGGTGTGCTCGATTGATTTGGTTGGAACCCCAGCATTTGTCAGGTATCAATGTCGTTTCTGCATGAATGAACCACTCCATGGTTCTCCATAGTGTACAGAGAGCACGCTGTGGGAGTGCTGCACAGATGCCTCTGAGTGAAAGTCTGTGGTCCGGTAGACGGGATAGTGCTGAGGGGTGGCCATAATCCCCCAAATCTCTAAAAGGTTGAACACCTGACCCAATGGCACTGAAAAGAAATGAGTTCCTCATACTGTAATGATTTTTTATGGGGGATCTGAGTTGGGAGGAAGCGGCTTTAAAACTCTCTCCTTTTTCTTGCTGTTTCTTATCACTTTCAAAAGCAGTCCTGCAGATACTCAGAGGAATAATCACAAATAACAAGAACGCCCTTGATCTGTGTCTGACCCCGCCTCTGGAGACAGCCACACTCTGCTCCTCTGTGTTCTCCTCTTGATGCTGTCCACCTGCTCAAGGGTACACAGACATTACCTTATCCCGCTCCTCCAGGCGGTTTGATGCTCGACACTGATGTGCCGCTTCACCGGGCCACTTTTTTGGCCAAAGGCTCGGCCTTTATCGCAGCTACAGACTCTTGACTGGGTGATTACGGTCAGAGTATCGAAGGAGAAAGCGCCAGGAATAACTGATTAATTTGCCTCTGATGTGGCAAGTCTGCAAACCATAAAAAAAAATTTTTTTTTAAAGAAATCTTATCTTTCAACGCTCTTGGATGCACTGCTGAGGACACATCCTGGTAAAAAAAAAAAAAAAGGGTTGACAGATGAGTATTTATCAGGAACTTTATTTCAAGACTTGGCTAGCAGACATTGTTGGAGATGATGTCGTGTATCTGAGCTCTGTGATAATCTCTTGTGTTTCCAATAAAAACACCAAGCTCTTAAATGAGAGTAAAACCACTTCTGCTCTGAGCCACTGTGTGCCAGTGATTTGTTTCCACAATCATACACTCCAAACCAACAACCGACAGGCCTGTGAAGCCGGTGGCTCTGGATGAAATGTAGTGTTTTCCAAGATGGATCCCGCGGGAGCTCTTTGGAGAACTAATCTACAACTCTTGATGCTATCCAACAGTTAGTTTAAATATGATTGATTCCCCTGGAAAACATGCACTGGTGCACTCTGCTGAATGCAAAGAACATACAAGAGAAGAACCAACAAACAAAGCCCTTCATTGGGGAATTGGCTGAAAGTGGTTATACTCAGAGTAGACACTGTTGACACAGCTTGAGACATACAGTATGAATTTAAATACATCACATTTGAGCTTAGTTTGACCAGCCTTAGATGTTCTAATGTAAAGCTTCTTTAAGTTATCCACAGTAGGCTGTAGTATATTAGACACATTGAGGGAGCCTGGGATCAGTAAATACATTTTTCAGCTGTAACTGAAAAGGGACGTTAAAAGCACTATTGTTAATATTATTTACCAGCTGGGAGAAGCACAACAAACTGTAAACACAGCAAATGTATTAGAAAGAGATTTATTTTCATGCAAAGAGCAGCATTAGCATTGGGAGTCGTGAAGGCCTTTTCAGTTCTGTTTTTGTTTTGTATTACCACTCTACTCTAGTAGTGGTTATTTATGTGATTGAGTTCAACCATCTCACATTCTAATGTTGACATCGTACTTTTCCATTGGAAAAGGGTCTGATCATTTTAGCAATCAGCCTCTTACGATCATGTGACCCGACATGAAGACACTATTTTCTACCAACGTTAGTTGTTTGTTTCAGTAATGTCAGAAAAAATGTTGCTCTTTGTGCTATAACTGGTAGTGGGCGGGGCTAACTAATAATGTATACTCCCATGTACTAATCAGGATTCAGTAACAATGTAATCAGAGGATTTGTTCATTTGTTGTGATGTTTAGTCAAAAATAGTTCTGATGACACAGAGCTGCTGAATTTTTTTTTTACTGTTAAACCGTTAAATAAATAATTTAATAGTAATGGTAAATAATAATCAAAGATTATTAAATTAATTGAATTTGTAATTAAAAATGTATTTTACAGGTGTAATATAGTAATAGTATAGTTTATAGGTAAATTCACTGTGTATAAGCCTGTATTTGACCTGTCACTAGACTCTTCAAGTCATACTGAACAGATAACCGTGACACCACCTTGGATGCAACACAAAATATTTTAAGAAATTACGGCTGTTTGGTGCCTTTGAAAAATGCAACAAGATTACGGTGATGTTTCCCCAACAAAAATAAAAAGTCACTTGCAGCTGGTCAATCATGTTGGCTTGAGGGTGTTGAATGACGTCAAATCACTGATATTATCATCTGTCCTGGGTGATCCCATTAGAAGTGGCTCGCTGTTAGGTCACGAGTGCACACCTGGAATTATCATGCGTCTCCGTATCCATCGACCACTTGTGATCAGATCTCACTTTCCTGCTCTATAACCCAGTGAAGTGCATCACATACGCACGTAAATACAGTAAACACGTGTTTGTACAGAAACTCAGGTGGCGCAACAAATATTTAACCAAATGAGACAACTTTGCTCAGTGGAGCCTCATTTATATGTGCCGTCTAATTGAAAATGTGGACATATTTCACGTTTGTAAATGTCTGAACACAGTTCAATGAGTTTGTAATTCACAACCTGAACCGTCATGACCTGATCGGTTCCAGTTAATCTCTTCTGGTAAATTTCTCCTACTGTCTGTACGGTTTAGCTACGTTCATCAGAATCACACTGAATTATTTGGTTTTGTAACAAAATAAATTAAAGGAAATGTGACTGTTACATGGAAGCAGTGAGTCACATTTGAACACCAGCATTCATTTTTGCTGTTGTTTATTCAGATGAGGTCGTTTTTTTTTTTTTTTTTTCTTTTAATTTAAATGGTGGTCCAATAATGTGGCCCAGGACACATTTGCCTTCCCACTACAAACAAAATGTGGTCACATGCATCCCAGACCACCTCAGAATGTGTTCTGAGTAGTTTAGATCTCAATGCATCCTGCACATCTGTACTTTTATTCGATTTCCATTATGGATATGCCCGATGTGACGAGAGTAAATGTTTTCTTTCCAGCATCTCAACATATTCCAAATAGAATACATTACCTTTGCAAACAAAAGTGGACAGATAAGCCTCCTTATTTAAATTTTGACTCTGCTTAGCAGGAAAATCATTCAAATGATATTTGAGCTCCTTAAAGTGTCCCAGTAACACATGATAATGAGCCAGCATGTACAACAGCTGGACCTCCCCAAGTTGAATGGAGCTATCATTAATAAACCAGTTTGACGTGTCAAAATATCTGTGGTGAAAATGGCTTATTAAAAATGGGATATTTCTGAGTATTCGCTTTTTATTTCTCCCTGTATGTTGTATGTAATTGTATAATATATAGTCAATTTTGGCTATTTATTGGTGATAAACTGGAATGTATTCAGCTTGGTTTTTGATAGCATTAATTTATCTCTTTACCTGGAGTCAGACATCTTTACTTTTCTTAATGGAAATAACTCAAGCATTATTGTGTTATTTTTGACATTTGTAAGTGTGTGATATTATCAAGTTTATTCTAATCCGAACAAAACTATTACTCTAATGCTTGAAAAACATTAAATAGCTCCATAGTCTCTAAAGGGAATAAATCCAGCCGCAGCCTGTCTTAAAGTACTTCAGTGCAGTGAAGCATTAATAAAAACACACTAAATATTCCTCCACCGATGTCTGTGACATAAAAATGTACATAATTTTCCTGAGGACATTTAACATTTTTAATAAAAGCAAATCCCCTAGAAAGTATTGAAAACTGAGGGCAGCTAAGTGCGATATTTTACCCTCAATAAACAAAAATAAAATGTGAATCAGCCAGGCTGTCAGGGGATAATCCAGCAGGCAGGTGTCTCGTCCCCCTCACCAACTCGTGCCCTGAAACTCACCCAAAAGGAAGCATTACCGATCAACATGAAAAGGTCAGCCACTCCCCTCAGACGAGTCTGAGCGGGTACATTATCCCACATGAGGAATAACAGAGGGCTCGTCACACAGGCCTTTGGAGAGGAGGGCTGCGTGTAAAGGCACCGTCGCCCCCTGAGCTTCTCCTCTCTGGGACACTTATCAAGTCTGATGAATCGGAACAATGCAGAAAGGTCACTCTCAGCTGGTCGTCGGCAGTCGTACAGCCACCACTAACTGTGCAGGGCTGGAGCTGCTTCATCACCTGGTCGACGTGGTGGTGGGGGTGGCGGACAGATAGAAAGATGCTATTTTAGCCACATTTCTTCAGTCTTCACAGAAACTTATATTAGACTGAAGCTGTTCTTTCAGGTGCAGCTCTTCGATTCACACTGTGACACTCTCGGGGACTCAGCCATGTGCATGCTGCAGAAACAGCTGCTCGTACTAATACTAATTAGCCTATAAGATCATTCTGCAGGTGATGTATTTTCTCTGTCGGATGAATTCAGCGTACAGTGAACAAAGCATTTAGATAAAGTTAAAACAATTTTGCAGCAGTCCCCAGGTGGATATTTATAAAAAAGTGATCTTGTTTCCTTCCACTCCAGCTAAACAATATAAGTCTTATCATTGACAGAGATATCTATAATGCCAACATGGAGCACTTGTGGAACTTAAAAGCCATAAACACAAGACGAATGTTCATCAGCTGCACAAGTGAACCAGAATCAATCATAGGACTTAGCGGAGGAAACAAATTATTTCCTGTGAATGAGAGTGCTGATGCCGACATAAGAATATAAATGCATGCGTTCTAAATGTGAGGAATTTCTGCGCGTGGTGGCGCACAAACAGAAGACACACACACACGGGCCTTTTGTAAGTGGAGAGAAAGAGGGAAGTGTGACTGATCACTATCAGGCTGATCTGAAGGAGAGACCAGCTGTGGGAAGTACAACAGCAACACTCTGTGGCAGTGAGGACACATAACACACTGATTACTACTGTGCATGAGGCATCACTTTATAGAGCAGACATCCTACAGTGCTTCCAACTCAATACATGCATAACATACCCAACAGTAAAATAGGTGAAAAATAACCCCAAAGAAACCAACAATGGGCCTAAGATTTGTTTCTTACCAAGGCTGGCTGGGGCCTAAATATGAAATGATGTCTGTACAAAATTATCCAAATTTGAACTCTGAACAGATAATTGAATGTCACCTGAATAAAGATACCTTTAAAACTACTTATTATCTGTAAAAGGAGATGCAGATACGAGACAAACAGAATGAGCATCCAGGACGGGACCTTAAATAAGGAGGCATAGTTATGGACTGTGACTGGAAACATTCCGTCACAGACGTGGGACGTGACCCAACGCCAGTCTGGTTCCAGAGGAAGTGCTCGTTGGAAAGTCAAACACTATCTCATTTCAATTTCTGTAACTTTTCCAAACAGGCAGCCACACCAACCTCCTGCAATCGAAGTCAGTTCCCACGGAGGTTGGTCAGTTGTGTGTTTTTCAACTTAAAGAAATATTTATGTTTCTTTTTGTATATCGGCGGGCGCAACACTAGAAACGTCTTCATGGTGAGAGGGAAAGTGTAGGTTATCCACATTTGTCGGTTTCTTTGCGTCTGCCCTGTAACCACGGTGACAGGACTGCCTTTTGCACTCATGTTTTTGACAACCCATGCTATAAACTACATTTGGCCTAATATGAGCTTATAAATACAGTATATGGTGCATAGGTCACAAATTGGCCTAAACAGCCCAGTGTTGTAGTGTTGAAATCAGTGTTGTAGTGTTGAAATCAGATTAGAGAGGTCTAAACTTTCAAAAGCATCACTGAGACAAAAAATAAATCTAAAGATTTGTCCTCCATCAGAACGAGCTCTCTGTGAAGCACAGAAACAAGACAGAAACTTAGATTAAAAGTAATGTGTGTATCTAAGGCAACTGTAGGCTGCTTCACAACCACTTCTAAGACTTTTATCTTAAAGGCAACTTGGAAATGTGCTTATGAGTCTAATCCTTTACATTCGATGTCAGGACCTCCTGAATGGCCCTGATGACAGTTATAATTTTCCTTCCAAAGATCACATAAAGTTCATGTTCATGTTGAGTATTGCAATGATAAAACGCACTTCCATCACGCTGCCATTTGATTGTGCGATGTGGCTTCAGGGAAGCAGAGTTACCTGTCCAGAAGGAGGACAGTTCATCAGCTCTGACTCTTGAAAAGATTTTAGGCAGCTGAGAGAGCAAACACACACACACACAACTTCCTCTTGACCGCAGGTCCCAAACCATATGCCAGAGCAGGTAGTCCCAGAAAAAAAATGCCAGGTAAGAGAATTTTAATCACCTTTGAAATGAGCAATTAGAATAATTATTTCAGGGGAGAGGGATGGCTCCTGCTATTAACAACCCTCTGTTCAATATCACAACAAATTAGTTCATGCTCATTAGTATGAGTTGTGCTTGCTTAGTGGTTTGGAAAGCCTCCATTGGGAACTTGCTTTATTACTCCCTGTGTGTGGAGCATGTAATTAGCATTCATCAAGTGCTGTGTTTATATAACATCCCTCCTCACAAATGTAATTTTTACATTACGTAAGTGTTACTCGCCTGATCAAGGAGGGTTTGCTTGCAAAGCTTAATTGTTACATCAAAGGTCAGCGGAACTTTATGTGAACTCAGAGGCCTGCAGAGAAAAACTGGCAAAGCCACTTCAAACCAGAAAGTTATATAGAACACAAAGACAAGTCAATATGGAAATTCAAACTTAGCATCCAGCATGTTTATACGCCTACTGAGACATTTATTTGCATCATTTAATAGAATAACAAAATATAAGAACAGAATTAGAACAAACTATCTGCAAAGAAGTTTTGGGATCTCTTGGTGAAAGCGCTGCACTCCATTTTTATACAGATGGTTAAGAAAAAAAATACTAAAAGAAATAAAAACTAATAACAGATACTGGGGGATTAACATGAAAGCAGCATTTAAAGTCTTTGAGATAGAGCTTATTTTAATTCAGCTACTTTATTCTATAAGAATATTCATATTGCATATGTTGGTCACTGGTTTTATATTAAAATGTTTGTCATTATTGAGTAAAATTAGGAAAAGTTGAAGTTGAAGATGAAATGGACATACTTAAAATAAGTTTGACAAAGTATTAACTCTAAGTTTACTAATCAGCCTTTTTAGAATAGAAAGTGATGTAATTTTCTCAGATAAAAGATTGATCAAACTCTTGTCAAACTTTTATCCTATTTTTAGCTTGCTTAATGTTTTAATCACTGTTTGTTGAAATGTACTCTACAAATAAACTTGCCTTGCCTTGTCTGAGCAAACTCCATCCATTTAAGAAGTCTGACAGGTGCAGTGAAAAGTTCTGATTGAAAAAAATAAACCTTATTCAAAATGGTGACAAGAAAAGAAAGGAAATTTAAAAAAAAAAAAAAAAAAATAGGAACAGAAAAGAAATGAATAGTCTATTCAAAAATAATAGTTGTCCAGAGTTTACATTTTCATATGAAGGGAGCAACCAGAATTTCCTGACTGAGTTAAAGTTGCATTGACATTAACAGAATGTAGTTTGACAACGTTGGAAAAAATTAATATTTCCTTTTTATGTGGAAAAGGGCCTTTTTTTTTTTTTTTTTTTTTTTTTTTTTTTAAAGGCTGGAAACACATTTCCTCCTCACTGTTCACGGGGACTGAATTCCAGTGCGCACACACTTCCTGATGGAGAATAAAAATGCACTCCTGCCAGCTGGACCGGTTGAGAAAAAGTTATGAAATAGAAAACACTGTTTCCAAACATGGACGTTATTCCTCGCCTTTCCGTGCATGAGTAGTGGAGCCCATCCCCATGTCTACAGAGCCGGGGGGCTGGTGACAAGTCAACTGCGAACGGTTGGATGTGAATCTTGAAAAAAAAGTCCCCGTAGCTAGCGCTTAGCAGCCGGGCTAGCCGGGTTTGTCAACACACCGCAGGCCGTAGCGAGCACCGTTATGATGTGGCAACGTTAAACGGCGGACGACACCGAGTATTTAAGCGCATGTAACTTGGTTGTATGTAAGCAACAAACAAAAAAGCTCACTATGAACACTCACGACTTGTGTGACAGTTTTTCTGACAGCTACAGCTAGATCTGCTCGCTAAGCTAAGCTAAGCATGTAGCCGGCTGGTTGACTGACAGAAGACAAACATGAAGCCGCTCTGTGTTGTGACAGCTCGCGACACGACGTGCAGCTCATCGTGCTGCTGTTTATGAAGTAGCTGGTGTATTTATTACGTTAGTTAGTGACGTCCTGCAGTACTGACGTGTTTTAGTTGCACAGGATTAGACGTCTTGATGAATTACACGTTGATATTGACGTTGTTTCTGTTTTCCAGTAGATTCCTAGCTGACGTCAGCCAGTAATGTCTCTAACATCCGCCGACATGCTTGAAACACCACCTGGATATCCGTTTGAAGAGATCAACTATGAGGACATTGAGGTGGAGGAGGTGGGTGGTGTGTTTTTACAGTTTTTTTTGGTTGTTTTTTTTACTTCCATGATGTGGTCCCATGAAGATTTTCACCCTCTTGTTTGTCGTAACTCCGTTGTTACCCGTCCGTCTGCAGGTGGTGGGCCGGGGAGCCTTCGGGGTTGTCTGCAAAGCCAAATGGAAAGGAAAAGATGTCGCGATCAAGACCATCGAGAGCGAATCGGAGAGGAAAGCCTTCATCGTTGAGGTACCGTTTATCATCCTCACTGGAGTTTCTCTACCTGAACTACATCAAATCAATTAAGATTTAATGTCACAGTTTAATTTGTAGGATTTCAAGTCTCTACAGACTTGGATACATTTGTTGGTAACCTGAAGAGCTCATTGAAATAATGAATTAATTATGTGCTGTTTAGTAGTGAATCCGAAAGCAATTGTCTCGCGTATACCTGCACGCCTTTGGTACCTAAAACACTGAAAATGTGAAAAGATATAAATTCTTATACAAAGATGCTGGAAAGTTTTCTTGGTACGCTCAGAAAAGATTATAAAAACTTTGATCATTTTCAAACTAACTGCTTTTTTTTAAATTATAATTATCATCACGTGTCTTCCATCTTAATAAATCTGTCAGTTGTCGTATTTAAATAGAGAAGTGGTCACTTGTTCACTGTGGTACACATGATGACACCAAACAGGAGGGGGAAAAAAAAAAGCAAATCAAAGAAATGTGACGAGATCAGAAAGAAAATCATAGACAGGCTTGTTAAAGGTAAAGACTGTAAGAGCATATTCAAGCAGCTGTGTGTTCCTGTGACTACAGCTGCAAATAGTAGTAAGAAGTTTGAGGGTCCATGAGGCGAGTCAACCTCCCTGGAGAGGAAATAAACAAAACTCCCGAGATACAAGGTGAGCGCCGAGGTTAAAGTACATCAGTATTTGATCGCAGCATCTCCGTGGAAGAACAGCTACGAGGACTTAAATGTGAAAACGTGAAAAATCTAAACTTTTGAACAAATGCAATGTGCACAAAAAAGCTGAAACATGCAGTCTGAAGCGAGCAACCTTTTCAAACCTGAGACAGCCGGAGCAGTTTGCTGAGGACGAGCCGACGAAGCTGACGGCTGCAGAAGTCTCACCAGGAACTCCAGAGATCACTTGTTTGCTGTGATTGTCTCTGAAGGTGTTGCAACAAAATATTAGGTCCACTCCGGTCACGGCATTTTCATTTTGTTTTATTTAGAATATTGTTGACTCAAAGACAAAGTAAGATTATAATTGAAAATAAATAATGGAAAAAGCAAAGGTGGATGCACAAATAGTGTTTCAATCTATTTCAGAGAAAAGTGTGTTGTTGTTTTGTTGTTTTATCGTAGAAGGGTACCGACAGGTTCAACCATGTCTGCACGTTTTATCTGAATAAAACTGGGCTTTCGTGTTGTTGAGGAAGATGTTCAACCTCTTACCCGAGTGCCAGACTTTTAACCTTTGTTCTGTGGTTTGCCTGCAGCTCCGACAGCTCTCCCGCGTGAATCACCCCAACATCGTGAAGCTGTACGGCTCCTGCAACAGTCCGGTGAGTGAACTGCACATCGTGCACGATGTCACGCTCCTATCGTCTTTACGTCCGCGTGGTTTTGATGAGTTTTTCGTGGCCTTCTTTGCCTCTCAGGTGTGTCTCGTGATGGAATATGCCGAAGGTGGATCCTTGTACAACGGTGAGTCGACATGATGTAGAGCAGTGCTGCTGATTTACATTTGTTCCACTGTGTTGGTGTTGAAATGAGCACAGCCCTGCACAGACATGAGAAGCAGCCCCGTTGAGTCAACCCTCCCACTGTTTGCATGTCCAGCCACGTGTCTTGATTCCCCGAACTCATCTTTGCACAGTGACATGCGGTACTGCCGTGTTTCTCCCTGCAGCAGATGTTCAAATGGAGCTGGGAGGTATGAATGTAACATACCAGGGTTTCAGCAGCCGGCTGTAGGGATGGGCACAAATACAACTTTATTATATTCTTGCTCTTATTAATCCAGCTCTTTATCAATAGTTTTGTTGTTTTGTTTTTTTTCTTAGAAAATATATTTTGTAAAAGTTCAGAACAGGATTTAATCCGTCTATATTTTTGAATATGACGGTAATGTTTACAACAGCAAAGTCTCTATAAACTTAATAAGACATCACAGGGAATACATCTTAAAAGTGTCCATCAAAGAAAAGTTCCTCACATCATAATACTGAGTGAGTTTAGACAGACTGAAGAACATCAGCCACCATACCTGAACCACAGGTGTGTCTCCCTCGACCCCAAATAGAACCTACGCGTTCAGACAAGGGGTTTTATTTTTTTATTTGAATTCATTCAGCTGAGGTGCAGTGAAAAAGCAGCACCTAAATTTGTAAAGGAAGAGAAAACCTTTCAAGCTCCAGTTTATTTAAGACGCAGGAGAACTTCAACATTATCCGTCAAACTGTTCATTTTAAACAGACTTCCCACTTCAGCTTTGACCTGTCAATCATTCATAGTTGCTTGCGCACAGTTTTTCTGCACAACATGAGGGTTGGTGGTCAAATCGTGGTTTGTTTACCATCAAATGAAGTGGCCGAGCTGTTGGCTTGTTTTCAACCTGCCTGTCTGACAGCTCGTGTTTCCCTCCATGTCAGAGTCAGGTGGGTTTCTGGAAGGTGTAGGCGCTGTGGGAGGCAGTTATTTGAATACAAAACATGCATTTAATATGTATGCGATGTTTATGTAAAATGCACTGTCTGCCAGAAAAATAATGACCACCAAACATTGGTGAAGCAAAGCCAGTAGTGAAGCTATAGTGGCTGAAAAACCTCTTTGGTGTTATAACGGTACAGAAAGCCCTGGCAATGCTGCTATAATCTCAGCAAGTCCTTTGGAAAAATTTAACTGTCCCAGATTTTGTAATCTGGGTTATTATTATTATTATTATTATGATTATAGTTAATAAATAAGACCCCAGATGTAATAAACTGGAGTTTTAATTTCATTTATATGTCATTTTTTAATGCGCATCAGTTTTCCCAAAACATCAGAGGTTGGCATTTATTCCCATCTGGTTCCAATTAGAGAGTTTTACTTGAACAAAAAGTGAACTATGCCGTTCTTCACACTTCACACAAACTCTCTGTAGTTACTGAATCTTCTCAAGTTTCTCCTGGGAGCTACACGGCAGTACCACAACTCTGATGTCACTCTGTTGAAAGCTGATTGTAAGCTTAAGACGTAGTAATGAACTTGTTAAAGAAGCTATAGGAAGAAGACAGTCCGCCGTGTGTGTGTGTGTGTGTGTGTGTGTGTGTGTGTGTGTGTGTGTGTGTGTGTGTGTGTGTGTGTGTGTGTGTGTGTGTGTGTGTGTGTGTGTGTGTGTGTGTGTGTGTGTCTCTCTCTCTGTGTGTGTGTGTGTGTGTGTGTGTGTGTGTGTGTGTGTGTGTGTGTGTGTGTGTGTGTGTGTGTGTGTGTGTGTGTGTGTGTGTGTGTGTGTGTGTGTGTGTGTGTGTGTGTGTGTCCACCACAGGGCCCGTCTCTGCTCGGTTCCTCTGAGGTTTTCTGTGCTGGTGTTTGTGACTGTGTTCTCTTGTCCACAGTGCTGCATGGTGCAGAGCCCCTCCCCTATTACACTGCTTCCCATGCCATGAGCTGGTGCTTTCAGTGCTCCCAGGGTGTGGCCTATCTCCATGGCATGAAACCAAAGGCTCTCATTCACAGGGACCTCAAGCCACCCAAGTATGCTCCTCCTCACCTCACACAGTCCTGTTTCCTGTTGCACTGCTTCAGTCAGCAGAGCGCCTCTTCTTTCAAACTACTTTTATACTGTTGTAATTCTGATGCTATCAGGCAGACGTGCACAGGTTTCTCAGCACAGCATCACAACACACTTTATGGAACAACCTGCATCCTGACAGGACTGATCAGGGCCCTGAGCTATGAAGCAGGTTCAACATATCCAGGATATTTCTTTGTTATGTGGCTTAACTAAATCTGAATAAGGTGGTCATCATCTCGCTCAATCCAGCGGTGAGTGCATGCACATAAAAAGAGCAGCTACTGACCAATCACAAACATCGACAAGTCCATATTTTACCAACAAAGACCAAACTAATAGTAAAACCTATACAAAGAAGTTAAATATATAATCAGGGCTAAAAGCAAATAAACGGCCAACTTAAGGAAGGACAGCTGGCAGAAAAAAATGTGTAAGTCTTAGGTAGGTAGGTAGGTATTTACTTTATTAATCCCCGAGGGAATTTTTTTTTTTTTTTTTTTTTTAGATATCATGGTCTCATAATATCACTGACCCTGAGGCCACGAGGACATCTGACTCAAATTACATTTGCTTAATTGCTTAAATCAGGGTTCCCACAGGTTAGGGAACCTGTGACTAACTCTTAGTCCAGACAGGTACAGTCCTCTGGCCAAGTCCTGTAATATCAGGGGATTTAGTTTGCATGTTTAAAGTTTAAATATTTTCCATGTATGTAATGTATGTAGCTGTAATGTTAGTTAGCTGGTTGTCTGTGTGTGTGTGTGTGTGTGTGTGTGTGTGTGTGTGTGTGTGTGTGTGTGTGTGTGTGTGTGTGTGTGTGTGTGTGTGTTTGTGTTTGGTCGCATTAGTGCTCACTGACACAAATTAAACATGTATCTTATTAGCTTGTGAGCTAATTACAGTCCAAAAACACACCAAACTGTCAGGTGGTGCTAAAATAGGTCTGCCGGTCTCTGAACGCTCTTTCACTCCTGAAAGGCGCTCCGAGCTCTGCGGGATCTTCTGGGGTTGGTGATGCCACATTCCCAGAGAATTATACGGTCATTAGGTGGTCATTTTATACATTTTGATCTGTCATCTTGATCATAACTTGTTCCGGAGAAGGTTAGATGTGCACCATAAGTTAACAGTAAGAAGTGAATACGTTTTACAACCCTGAAAACTCAAGAGTTGAACCTGAATCATCTGGCAAAATGCAAATCCGATGTCAGAGTAACATCATTGTGTTTGCTATAACTTTTTACAATTATTTTCATTTATTTATTTATTTACTTGCCACATATAAATGTTAGATAACTTTTAAAGATGATCAGGACTAATGACGTGTTTAACGTTTCCCTTGTCGTCGGGCAGACCAGACTGTTATCCAGCCCCTGTTTGTGTCTCTTATCTAAAACACTCCTGCTGCCATTATGCAGTAAACTGTTGGCGAGTAGTGATTGGCTGGTAGAAGTCAGTCTTTCCATTTCTCTGTGATGTTTATATCAACACAGTTTTTCAGACCAACACACCTCCTCCATTAGTTTCAGTGAGATCACGGCATTACAACAATGGCAAAGAACGTACATGCAAGTAGTTCATGGGGGATTACTGGGAAGGAAGGTTGTTATAATCTCAGAATGATAAAGTCCTTCCTCACAGGCTCAGAAACTGATATGAAAAGTGTTCTTTCGTCTAGATTGTCGTCCACAATCTTAAATCACAAAGCGTCAGCGAGGGATGTTGTGATCTCTGAAGTAGTTAACATTGGTGTAGTGGAGAGAAACCCCTGGCAGGATTCGGTGGGAATGAACAGCTGCTCTGTTTCCTAGAGGAGCGTTGTGGTGTTTCTAGGAATCTCACAGTCACGCTGTGACAGACTTAACAACTCTCCATTGTTGGACAGGAATTTATTTCATTCCTGTGCTTTAGAGTTTATCGTTTAGCTTTCTATGTTGTCAGTCTCAAACAAACTCAAGACAAAGGTGACATAAGTCAAACACGAGCAGATCTGAAAGCCTTTCATTGTTTTATTGATAATGAAGTTTGAGTTCCTGTTGGTTTCATGGTTGTTTTGTGTTTTGTTTTTTTGCCCTGGTTGTTTCAGTCTGCTTCTAGTGGCAGGTGGCACCGTACTGAAGATATGTGACTTTGGAACAGCATGTGACATTCAGACTCACATGACCAACAACAAAGGAAGTGCAGCCTGGATGGCTCCAGAGGTATTTGAAGGCAAGTATGAGTGGTATTCTAGCTGTTTGAAGATCTTTGCATCTGTTGCTTTTGAACTAAAACACACTGATGCTTATTTCTATAACAGAATCACTACAAACCGGTTCACCTGTTTATATGGACTGTTTCTTGCACTAAACTTTTGCTTTGTCACCTTTCACCCTTATTTTAGCTTAGTTCTCTCCACATGGATGCATTATTTCTTGATTCATCATCAGCTACTTTACTCTTCTGCTTTATTGGTGGCAGTCACCAGAGTACGCTGAGGAAATAGAAAAAGATGGAGTGATGCTTGTGGCTTTGTTTTCTTGGGGAAACTGCAGTGTAGAATTTGTGTTCTCATACAGCCGGCAGTCTGATGTATCTTCACATGATGAAACCACATGCAGAAGTGTCTTCAGCTGCAATACCACCGAGTGCCACTAGAGGTCGGCTCCAAAAAGCCTCCGGCTCCATAGACTCCCATTCAACTTCTCTCATCAAATCCAAAGTCAATCAAATGTGTCCATCAGTTATCTCAGTGTTGTTAGCTAAAGTCACTCCTTCTTATTAGTTTTCTGGAGGTCCATCTGAAAATAATCCCTCATTCATTAGAAAACAAGATTCAAAAAGACCTGTTTTGGGGGGTGTGTCTGTTTGATTGACAGGCCTGTGGTGCAGTCAGGTTACAGCTATCGGTGGGCGGGACGTAGTATCGTCAGGTTTCCAATTAGATCGGTCAGATCCACCGCTGGCTCCTCCTCCAGCTCGTCCAAATATGGTCACTTCCTGCTCCAAACCGCTCCGAACTAGCGAAGATGGTGACGGACAGAATCTGAACTGGAGGCTTCATAATGTTAACAAACCAATGATGAAGTCACTGATGGCTGCTGCTTAGATAAAACATGTTCTTAGTGTGGGGGTCAGGAGTTCAGATAGATTAATGTTGAGTCATTACTTAGTTTCTTCAGGCGAGTGTTATGACTAGCTGGAAAGCAGCAACATAAAAAGGGACTGAGTTAGATGCAAAAAGAAAGGTTACATTTATTAACAAAAGACATAAAATGTGAAATTTAAGACAAGCTGAAGACCAGGATCTGGTGCTGGGAAGTGAGAGAGACTCCAGTACAATTAAACATCACAGGTTTGCCCTCTGAATGAACTCTGCAGCTAATTTCCATCAGTGGGAAATGTTATTGGAGCACCTCCGCACAGCCACTTTAAAATAGGTGTGTAATGTGCACTTTAATTCTGCCATGACAGGCGCGGTGATTAAGAAACACCAGCGCTGCTCCTCTGTTAAAAGTGCTGCTTTATTTTTCCTCCTCCTCCCCTCTGAAGGCAGAGATTAAAAAAAAACTGCTGTGCTTTTTCCGTGTTCGTCCCTCGCTCTCATCTCAAATGTGCCACAGAGAGTTCCCTTCATCAGTCAGTCAGCGATGTCAGACTGATTCTTTTTTTTCTTTTTTCTTTTTTTTTCCTGTTTGAAAAGGACCTAAGTGTTGCCGTGGTTTCCTCTGTACTTTCAGGGAGCAATTACAGCGAGAAGTGTGATGTGTTCAGCTGGGGGATCATTCTGTGGGAGGTGATCACTCGCAGGAAGCCCTTTGATGAAATTGGAGGACCGGCTTTTCGCATCATGTGGGCTGTGCACAACGGTGAGTCACTGTGTGTGTGTGTGTGTGTGTGTGTGTGTGTGTGTGTGTGTGTGTGTGTGTGTGTGTGTGTGTGTGTGTGTGTGTGTGTGTGTGTGTGTGTGCGTGCGTGCGTGCGTGCGTGCGTGCGTGCGCGTGCAGAGAGTGTGTCCAGCTGTCGGCTGCTGTGAGCCCTCCGACGTGCTCGCTCAGACTGTCAAAGTAAAAGCGTCTGGCAGAGGAGGAGTGCTAAAAGACGTGTTGCCTCCCTGCAGTTTACTCCGATCCACAGATGGATGGAGGAGAATGCTCATGGGACAATAATAAGTTTGGTATATTTCACTTTTGATTGTGCATGAGAAACTCATTCATTTCTCTTTTTTTTTTCCATTCAGGCACGAGGCCACCTTTAATCAAGAATTTGCCGAAACCCATTGAGAGCCTGATGACTCGCTGCTGGTCTAAAGACCCGTCTCAGCGGCCTTCCATGGAGGAGATAGTGAAGATCATGACCCACCTCATGAAGGTAATCTGTCCTCTCACAGCGAGGCCATCGACATGCCTCCTGGTGAGATTGGATCACAAGATCCCGCCTGGCATTTCATGCAGCTCCGATGAGCCTCGCGTCACCACTTCAGATCTCACTTCCCCGCTCTGTATGCACACGTTTTACGCTACGGAAGTCTACAAGTAAATAACCACGAGAGCAGATACACGAGAAGTTTCAGCAGCAGACATTTAACAGATCAGACGTCTTTATTCACTCGTTTTAATGCTCCGTCTGTCACAAATATATGAAGTATTTCACATTTGTGAATGTCTGAAAAGTTTGTAAACCTAATGTTCAGTCTGAAACGTGAGGACCTGATTGGCTCGTGTCAGATTTATGAATTGTTCCAGCGCGTCTCAGCTGCTGTGGATAAATGAACTGAGTGGGTGAAACAGCTTCGGGTCTGATGTGTGTCACATTAGTAGAAACCTCCCAGCTGTAAAAACAAAACCCTATTTTTTTGTTTGCACACACACACGCTTCATCCCCGCTGCCACAACCCGCTGGAGGGGAAACACCGGCTGGACTTAAAGCTGCCCGTTTCTTATCTGATCAGCCAGGAAGCATTTCAATGCCAGGTGGAAACAGGATCCTCCCAACAAACCCATTCAAGCCAACCACTAATGTCATTTTCAGATCACTTTCTGTCCAGCAGGTGCCAACAGACTCTCCTGAACTCCATTTAGTAGCTTGATTCTGTGTATTATCACTACGTTGAGCTCAGGTTGTTAATTCATTCATTTGATTTATTTCCGCAGTACTTCCCGGGATCTGATGAACCCCTGCAATATCCATACCAGTATTCAGATGAGGGACAGAGCAACTCTGCCACCAGTACAGGTACCGTACAGCCGCCATCTTTAAACCTCAAACAGGACGTTCATCGTAGAGTGACTGATTATCAACACGCAAAAATACTAAACTCCCTGTGAACGGGATAAAACCTGAAACAGAACCAGGCTCAGAGGTGGGCGGCCGTCCGCTTGGGCTGAGGCTCCATTTGGAGCAGGGAGGAGAACAAAGTGGAAAACATGTCTGAAGTTTATAAAAACCCGTCTCCTGTCTTGTGATCTCGTGATCAGGTTCGTATGTGGACTACACCGGCACCAGCACAAGCAACAGGAGTGACGCCAACATGGAGCATAGTGACTCTCAAGGGAGCAACGACACCATCAAGATCACTCCTCAGTTTGCACCTCATTTCAAGCCAAAGGTAAAAGAGTTCCTGACGCGTCGTTACAGCGATTGTTGTTGTTGATTCAGGAGAATTTCCCAACAAAACACACGGAAATGCTGCTGTTCTACTCAAAATCAGCTTCGAGCGTCTGTTTGAGTTGACTTTGGTTTCGCCAGATTCACTGACCCCCGTAACCACGGCGACGACTCGTGAGGTCTGCTGCTCTCAGTATGTTGTACGAAAGCAGCGTTTAGAAATCTGAATACGATATAAACACACCGGATGCTTTAAAAACCTGACAATTGCCAGGATACTCGTGTGAACACACTTATTGACTCGTTAACGGTCTCTCCATGACCCTCATTGCCGTTGTTTTTTGTTTTTTTTCTTCAGTGTGACCCGTTGAGGACTCTGCCTCTGTCCCGAGGGGGCAGCGTGGAGAGTCTGCCGGCACGAACGCAGTGCCTGCCATCTTCTGACAGCAAAAGGATGAGTGCCGACCTGTCGGAGCTGGAGCCCAAGATGGCGTTTACCCCTGCAGGTAAGACCAGATGGTACACGGCAACACGGGAACACAGCAGAGCAGGAAGACCAGCTGCTCAGGCGTATCGGCAGGATCTTAGGATATTTGTTTTTGTTTTTGTTTTTTGTTTAATTGGAGATTTTTTTTGTTTTTGTTTTTTTTTACATACTTTCTGTTCCTGTGATCCGTCGTTAACTCCCTCTGTCCTCAGACTGCCTGGTTGAACTTTCTAGCGAGACATGCAGCTCAGTGGCTGCCGGCCTTACATGCAGTACAGCTCCTGGGGGGGATGGGCTGCATGTGTCCCTTGCACGTACACCGTATGCTCTGCATGTGTGTCAGCCACATGTGCAGTCCAGCTGTGTCCCCCCCGCCCCCCGCCCCAGTTGTGTCTCAGTCTGCATGCTTGTTGTGTACGCAGCTGTATGTGTGTATGTGTGTTTTCGCAGCACGCCCCCAGTTTAAACGAGGCCACCGTAAAACCGCATCATTCGGAACCATTCTGGATGTCCCCAAGATCGTCGTCACAGGTATCACCGGACCCCCGGGCCGCCTGGTGACCGGGTGGAGCTGGCTCGGCTGACCCGCTGTCCTCCCCAGGTGTCTCTCCTGTGTGTTACTCCATATGACGCTCCTCAGCAGGATGTTATTAATTTGGCTCTGTGTTTTAAATAGGATGTACAGGGTTCCCACCGGTCAGGGAATCTCAGGGAATTTAATATTCATATGTCGGCCTGTTTTTTTTTTTTATCAGAAATGTGTCCGTATCTTTTCGGCTCGGCACAACAGCAGCATGTTTTTCTGTTTATTATAAGTCATTTGAGTTTCAGCTTTTTAGTCAGAAAGTCACGGAAAAGTCAGGAAATTTGCCATTTGACTCCCAAGTGGGAACCCTGGATGAAACAGCAGGAGGTCCTGGAGTAGCACACACGAGAGTCGTCTCATGTTTTGTGATTTTTATAGATTATAAGAGGAGAACATGAGTTAACACAGAAGCTTTCTCATCTGTTGTCACCTTGTTGACCCATTATTTATAATCTAGTTCATTTTCCTTTCTACCACCTAACAGGAAATAACAGCAGATGAGATAACTTCCCTAACTCATGGCCCCGCCCCTCTCTGTCCTCTCCCTGGCTTGGCTGCAGCAGATCACGGGTATCAGGATTTAATCAGCGCACTTTAACCTCCCTGTCCTCTGTGTCTTTCATGCACGGAGGACAGAGAAAGCATGGCTAATTGTTGTCCCCTCTCTCCCATCTACTTTCCATCCATTAACTTTGAAAAAGTAATGTTGATTCATTCCCTGAGGGTCAGAGCTGTTATTACAAGCAGAGATGCGGATGAAAGGAAACAGGAACAGCTCTGCATGTCGGGAAAGACTTTGATTTAGAAACTGAGTGAGACACATTAAACAAGAAGTTCATTTAACCCGGTGATTAAAGATGTTGAAGGTAAAACACACATCAGTGCAGGTGCATACCTGACACGTGAATCTCTGCTGGCCATGACGAGCAGTGGAACGGTTTGCTGTGTTGCAAATTTTCAGCGTGTACATTTCTTTATATTTAATAAATTAAATAGATAGTCTTTGTGAAAGTAGAATTAATAGAAAAGCTGTTTCATGGATTCCACCAGGCTTCGCTCGATGTTTTGTTTTGTCCCCCACCGTCTGGATATCCTGGATATCCTGTTTACTTTCTGATTTCATTTATTATTTGTATGCGTCTCGCAGGGTAACATCAGGGAAATTTAAAAACTCTTTTCGAGACAGAGAAAGTCAGTGGATTTGATCTTTTTTGGGGGGGGCCAAGTCCTGGAACATCTCATCAAAATCTAGTATTTTTCATGTATTTGTTTTTTAGCACGTTATTTTCATGGTTTTGTTTTTTTAATTTTTGCTTTTTGTCAGTGAAAAGTCAAAGAATTCAACATTTTCTGTGGAAATGTTTCCCCGAATGTATAACGTTAATACAGTTAAGGTCATTTATGAATGACATGAATCAAATATTTGTGGAGCTGCTTCGTTATTAATATTTTGTGTCTGCTGTTTCTGTCAGTGCCAGTTAGCAGTTAGAGGAAAACGCATTTCTCGTCCTACTTGAAAGATGAAGGGGGGTGGTGGGGTAGATCTTGATGCAGTGAGGTGCTTTATAATCGGGAGTCCGCACAGACGGTTTAATTTTTCTGCTGAGTCGTGTCTGGTGGAATCCAGCTTTTAGCTGTCAGACAAACACAAATGCATATAATCAACTCATTTAACCATATGAAGAATATCAAGAAAAGAATCTAAAAATAGAAAGTTCACAAACGTTGAGCAGTTCAAATACACGAGGATTGATGGCCAGTCTGTAGATGACCAACAATTTCCAACTTAATAAAGGGACATTATGTCAAAACGTTGTCAAAGTACAAGTGGATTCATCAATTTATACATAATCATCTGCTCCATCATTCGTTGGCCGGTCGAGTCACCGACTTTAGGAGTCTGTGCTGGTGTGTACACATACACGTGTGTGTGTGTGTGTGTGTGTGTGTGTGTGTGTGTGTGTGTGTGTGTGTGTGTGTGTGTGTGTGTGTGTGTGTGCGCGCGCAAGCCTGTGTGTGTGCGTGTGTTGCCTCATTTTTAAAACGTGAGAGCTGTGAAACCACCAGCCTGATCGACTCCAGGTCACCTGTTTTTAAAACGACGGTAACCAGAATAAGCACGACGTCTCCCTCTTGCTTGCTTTGCGAAGCTCGGTTGTGGTAATTTGACTGATTGTTTTTATTTTTTTTATATTTATTATTGGGCCGTAGTTGAACAGTCCCACGCTGTAGGTTGAAAACGATGCACCGTCAAATTGAAAACTCATTACGGTAAAAACAGGCTTCACTAATGGTGAAATCTGATATTTCCCACGTAGCAGCTTTCACTTTGTGTTCGGATGAAATCTAGATTGACACACTGCTGCAGTGAGCGTTCTTTCTAATAAAGACACCCCCCTCTCCTCTCCCCCCGCACCCCTCCCCTTTACTTGCTGTGACTTCTTTCTGCCCCACACCCCCCCCCCCTCCCCTCACACACACACACACACACACACACACCGCTCTATGCACAATACTTACTTGAACGGTCTCCAAACTTGATCGCGCCTCGTACCTCACTTTGAAAATTCGAGGTGGAGTTATCGTGAGCTCAAATCTTAAAAGCTGCCATTCACTACGCGCGTTTTGTCGACATCAGCTCCTTCGGCTGCACTTCGTGTTCGCCCTCATTCAATCTATAAAAACAAACCGCCGGGCTGTAACTGGACTTGACTGTAAAGCCTCCACTTCCTGTTTTCCTAAAGCCAAGAAGCTGGTTAATATGTTCCGACTGCAGCCTTCAGACCGTCGACAATGGCGTCGACGTGAGCAGCAGATGGATGAGGGACCCGTCACGTCCCACAGGCCTCGTCTCAACTTTCTGGTTTCGGTTCGGGTCACACTAACCCAAACCAGGAAGTTGGTGCCCGCCAGTCCTGTGAGCGGCCCGGCAGCTGATGTACATAGATGTGTGTGTGTGTGTGTGTGTGTGTGTGTGTGTGTGTGTGTGTGTGTGTGTGTGTGTGTGTGTGTGTGTGTGTGTGTGTGTGCATGTTTGTTGTGCGTTATCAGTGTTGGGTTCAATCAGTCCATGGCACGCGTTGAGCGTCCAGGACGTAGAGGCTTCTGTAAATCTGGATTTCCACTCACGCCACAAGCAAACTCCCAAATCAAACTCCTTCTTCCTCCTCCACCGGATCTCACTCTTGTCTCTCCTGTCTGTCCCTCCGTCCTCTCCACAGCCACGTGCGAGTCTCAGAGACGGCGGTCCGTTCAGGATCTGCCGGGCGTCGGCACCGAGTCCAGTCAGGTGAGACGAGTCGGACACGGGAAGTGAGCGGCGGAGGGTCTGTGGAGTCTCAGCTGGGTGATCAAAGTCACGACACACAATTCAAATACAGAAGATCTAACTTCAATTGTTTTTTTGTAATCTAATGGAGATTAGTTGATTTTCATAGTTTTGGCTTAATATCTACTAAACAAAGAAGAATCGACAATGTTTTAAACGAAAAGTTGAACTCCAGCAGAACCCTGTCAGGTTTATTTCTGCTTTGACATGCTCCCATCGACCTTTTCCTCCTCTGGAGCCTGGATGTCACTGATGTCGTCTCTCAATCATGCATTCTGTGTGAAGCAGGAGACGTCCTCGGGGGACTGTAAATGAACTGTAAAAGTTCATTTACAGTTCCTCAGAAATACTTTGTACAAAAATACTGCTGTGCACGGTGTGCAAAAATAAAAGATAAAACAAGAAAAGTATAAATATGTAACAAAACAGACAACAACCACAGTGATGCTTGACTGCAGTATAAATATATATATGTATAAGTACAATGTAGTGCAAATACAGGTCCACAGGGCCAAAGTTCAGACTTCATAGGGAGAGTTGAGCATCCCGACGCTGGTTCAGGTCACACATTCCCGGTCTGACGTCCAGCAGCTCTGTGGACGTCCCAGAGGACTGACGGAGTTTTGTGTGGTGTTTCAGGGGAGCAGAAGCAGCAGCCGCTCCTCCAGTCCCAGCGTCAGGATGATGCCGGCAGATAAGACCAGCAGCAGAGGGTACTTCTCCCCCGACGACCCCTCAGGTACCCAGACCCAAGTCTTACAGCGCTGTGGATGAGAAGGTCACAGCTGCACCTGAAAGGGGAACGTTCTATCGTGTGTGTGTGCGTGTGTGTAATAAGTCAGGACAGATGTTGATGAGAAAGAGAAAGTCTCCCTCACACACCTGTAGCAACGCTTCACGTCTCCTTCTGCTCTCCTCTCAGACACCAACGGCTCAGACAACTCCATTCCCATGGCTTATCTCACACTGGATCACCAGCTGCAGGTACACAAACTCTGCGTGACGCCTGTTTGTTTACAGGGAACTTAGTTCCCTCACATCTGACCTTCAAAACTAAAAGATCACACTCTGCTGTCACGTTTTATTACAGATGTAACGTATGATAACTGTCATTATTTAACGTCAGCAGAAGGCGAAGTGGTGACGTCACCTCGAGCCTGCAGCCACTAACAAAATTGCCCAAAATAACTGGTTTTTACTCGCATGCAAATATTCAGCATTTCCTGGAGCTGCTTCACAATAAAAGCCTCCGCCGGTTCAACAGTGGAAAACAGGGTCCGCCTCTATAAACCGTCTCCGACTGAGCGATAAAAGTCCCAGCGAACAGACGTCACCACTGCTGGGCCCAATGCCACGACTTCCTCTATCCATTTCAGATTAAAAGCACTTGTTTCAAATTAAAAGCTCTCCAGTTATACTTTCGGTTTTGGCTCAGCGACCTGCAGACAGCTCACCTCTTCCCTCTAGACTGTATCACCTCCATCATGACTCACGAACTCCGTTAAGGTCATTATGTGTGTTGGTTTGCAGCCCCTCGCTCCCTGTCCCAACTCCAAAGAGTCCATGGCTGTGTTTGAGCAACACTGCAAGATGGCCCAAGAATACCTGAAAGTACAAACGGAGATCGCGCTGCTGATCCAGAGGAAGTAAGTGAGACGTGTCTGCAGAGGGTTTCACTGGATTCAGTCCCCGTCTGTAAACACAGCGACCGGAACCAGGATGTTAAACGTGTCCTCACTTCCTGTCTGTGCAGGAAGGAGCTCATCGCTGAACTGGACCAAGACGAGAAGGACCAGCAGAACACGTCCCGTCTGGTTCAGGAGCACAAGAAACTGCTGGAGGAGAACAAGAGTCTGTCCACGTACTACCAGAAGTGCAAGAAGCAGCTGGAGCTGATCCGAGTGCAGCAACAGAAGAGACAGGGCACGTCCTGATGAGACATGATGAGACACATGAACTGCCCCCACCCCCACCCGACACTATAACACTACCCCGCCCCTCTCCCCACACACACACACACACACACACACTCACTCTGTTCCCTCTGTAAAGAGACCTGCACTCTACTGTGTCCTGCATGCTGCACTGTAGACCCAGCAGGAAGTCCTCTGTCCTCTGTACAGACATTTGCACATGTTCACAGCTTCTTCTGTGACAGCAGACCAAACAATCACCCCCCCTCCACTCCCCCCGTCCTGACGAGCCCGAAACCGGGCGCCGCGCTGCAGGACGGACCGGGACGGGCGGCGTCCTCTTTGAGTGACGGCAGGCCCGGCGGTCGTGTGTGTGTGTGTGTGTGTGTGTGTGTGTGTGTGTGTGTGTGTGTGTGTGTGTGTGTGTGTGTGTGTGTGTGTGTGTGTGTGTGTGTGTGTGTGTGTGTGTGTGTGTGTGTGTGTGTGTGTGTGTGTCTTGTCTGCTCTCAGGGTCTCTGCGCTGTGTTTGCTCTGACGGTCGCGCCGTCACACTCAGAATGTGAAAACCGAGGGCGGCAGAGATGAAAGCAGAGTCCTGAAAAGTTACGAGGATGTGTGTGTGTGTGTGTGTGTGTGTGCAAAACACACCCGCCCCCTATCCCCCCCTTTAAATATGCGATTTGAATCTCTAAACCCCCTTTCGAACCCCCGGTCCGACGCCCCGGCGGGAGACCATCTCCAGCTTTGTGTTACTGATCGGCTCCTCCAGCTTTTCCAAACCACTTCCAGAGCAAACACAAGCAGCCGCCGCTTCCCTTTTTATTTGACTTCAGTATTGTTTTTGCGTGTCTGTGTTTTTATCTTTTCTATTCAGTAGTTCACTGTGTACGATAGCGCCTGTGTCATCCTTGCATTAGGCCACATTTGATCTGGGGAGAGACAGACTAGAGGAGCCTGCTGCAGCGCCCCCTACATTATCTAGTTGGTTTTTAGTTCACATGTTGCCTTAGACATTGCCTGCATTTTAAGTGCTTGTTTTATGTGACGTTTAGTGGGGACAAAAGCTAAAACGCAAAAAAACAAAAAAAAGATATTTTTAATGTACTCGACATGAATGAAAGTGTTTCTGGAGAGCTGGGAGGAGGATGTGTTGCAGTCAGCTGATCACGGTGTCACATTGCTGTCTCATGTCCAACAAGTATTTTTGCACAATCTCTTTGTTTATTCTGGTCATGTAGAAATGTAATTTCTCATTGAAGCAATTCTGTTTTTAGAAGTGGAAGAAAAGTTTTACTTTGAATACTTTCTCTCTCACACACACACACAAACACACACACACACACACACCGCCCTGTTTAGAAATGTTTCCTCGGTTACAGGAATAGGAGGTACAGTATATAACAGTGAGCAAGGCATTATGAAATAAACTGAATGGTGACAAGCTGTATGACTGTTGTGTCACATGCATGACGCTCATGACTGACTTTTCAAATTAAAAGAAGATAATGACTTTCATCCTACTTACAAATGGGACATATATATATATATATTTAATGCGTATTTGTGGAGGGACAAATATGCAGCATGAACCAAAGAAAGCACAGCGGACTAATGTACCTGTAAAACAACACTGATGCCCCGTTTCCACCTGGTTATTAACAGGTGATCCGGATCCAGATGCTGACATCAGCTCCACAGCTCTTTCTGGTCGTAAAGTATGAAGGTATTTTTGTGTATTTATTATGCAGGGAAAAAAAAAAAGTTTTGAGAGCAAATTTCTTGCACTGCAATCAAAAATCAAGTTTGTAAGTAAAAAAAATATATGAACTGGGAATAAAATTATTTGCATTGCAAACACATTTGCTCAGTTTTGTTAGTTTTGGTCAGAATTCAGTATTTTGCTTATGAAACTGAACTTTTTGGTTGCAACTCCGAAACCTTTTGTTTGCACCTTCATATGAAGCATCTTGATTGTACCCACAGTTCGATCTGATCTCAGATGGGTTGCATGAAGCTTCGTTGACTTGTTAAAAAAAAACAAAAAAAAAACAGTGCGTCCCAAATGAAGTGAAGCATTTCACTTTTTTAGTTTTAATAAACATGCAAAAATATCTTAATGTGTCTTCACTTTGTCGTGTAGATTTAAAATAAACTCTACGACACAAAAAAATAGTGAGCGAAGACGTAGCAAATCCAAACACTTGTCAGGATCACGCGTTGACACCAGGTGGAAACAGATCTGACGGGTCGTCACGGTAACCAAACCACCGCTGCGCTCTGAATCACGTACTGCTTATTTTTGACGTTCAGTACGTACTGCAGCAAACCTTCCAAAGTACGTACTGTCACATGTAGTACGTGTACAACTTGGGACACACTACTACATCATAAAAATTAACCTTGATTAGTGGGCGGAGCCTCAGCAACACCATCTCTCTTGGGGGCTCAGTCGATGTGAAGCATCTTCCTCTGCAGAGGATTGTGGGTCAGAACATCCAGAGTAAGTCAGTTCATAGGCAGCTGTAATGTTGCCATGGTCACCCTGTTTGTTCAGCCTGTCGACATGAGGTCAGAACGGCCGAGGAGGCTGTTGGATAGATGAAATTCTGACCTGATGATGTGGTGAGCTCGAGGAACCGAGGAGAACTGGAGGACACCTGCAGTGAGTGATGCATGTGAGAGACTGTCATACAGGATGTGTGATTTACAGTCACGGTACATAATCCCGTTAAAGAAAGCAAAAGGACATGATGAGTAGGAAGCGTGTCGGTTTCTCTGAGGGTCGTTTTATGCTCCCAGTTCTGCATTGATGTGCTGAAACTGGAAAAAAAAAATTGTATGTTGGGAAACAGGCTTTATTTTTGTGACTTAAATGTTAAAATATATTAAAACATATATACAATCGATCAAATATTAAAAGTTGAATAAGAAGTGATGAACTGAACAACAGAAAAGGCCTCAGGTGTGACCTTCTGAACCGTTCTGTAATGTAATTTACTCGTTTAGATGTATTTACATATATGACTGGGACTTATTTACGCTCACGACAAATAAAACAAGCCCCTAAAAATAACAGTCCAACTTTAAAACCGGGGAAAAGAGTCAAAGATTGCAGCTCGTGTTGTTTCGAGCAATAAACTGTTGAATTTAAAGATGCTTTAAATGGGATCATCTCACTCGTCTGGTTTCATCTCAGTGGATCTGTTTCAGCGTGTGTGTGTGTGTGTGTGTGTGTGTGTGTGTGTGTGTCTGTCTGTCTGTTTGTCTGTCCAGGTACCTCCTCCTCTCAGCTGATTGGCTGCACCTGAATCTAATATCCCACCAGGTGCCGAGTATAAAAGCCCAGAGGAGCATTCACTGGTTGTCAGTCAGTTGTGTTGCTGCAGCAGCAGTAGCAACAGCTTGTTTTCATCAGTGTGCAGGATGTGTTCTCTACTGAGTCCAAGTTTCCTGTGGTTGGTAGTCAAGCTGAACAGTTTCCCTTTTTGTTCTGTGTGCTTCTTTTTATTCTGTGTTGCATCTCCTTGGACCGACTCAGAATGATTCTTAAATAAGATATTGGTGCTTTCTGGAGTTTCCTTTTATTTGTTTGGAGTAAAAAAAAAAAAATTAAATTTAAAAAAAAAAGCAACAGTGATTTATTAACAGTTTCCACAGTCTTGTGTGCTGTGGGTTGGAGGGTCTCAGGTGAATCAGCTGCACCTGAGAAGTGGGTGTGGCTTCATCTACCCCTTCTCTTTGGTTTTCCACGTTCCTACACTCATCCAACATTGCTTTTACACAACTGATGCCTGATGTTCCACAATAACTTTTAGAATTTATAACAAACTAAGTTTTGCGTGTGTTTACTCCTTCATTGACAAAAGACTCAGCCAAGTTTGTGACTTTAAATAAATCAACCAAACATTCACTGATTCTGGCTTCTAAAATCAGGTTTAGTTTAACTTGAAGGCAACTCAGATTTCTGTGGGTCGTGTGACCGATTTCCTTTTATTACTGATTTCCATTAAATGTAATTAAATAGGTTAAAGACATTCTTTGATACTGACATACTGTCTACTCCACCCTCTCCCTCAGAGAGCACAACAAAGGAAGAGTGTAAACATGCTGCAGTGCCTCTGTTCAGCCAGCGGGTGGTGCTGAACATCTAGTCATCGTCATGGAGCTGCTCCTCCACAGACAAAGAAACAAATATGTTCAGTGTGTCGATGGCCTGGATCAGAGAGAATCCTTCTTCAAGGCTGCATCGACTTTCTGCATCGATCTCTGAACAGCTGATTTATCAGATACACAAACAGGTTCATATCCATGACGACCCTGACTGATAGTGACCCTGACAGATGGTGACCCTGACTGTGATGGTGACCCTGACTGATTGTGACCCTGACTGTGATTGTGACCCTGACTGATAGTGGCCCTGACTGTGATGGTGACCCTGACTGTGACACCTAAATGTATTAAACAGCTCAGACTGTCATCTTTAAACTCTGAACATTCTGCTGACAAAGACTTCTTTTATTTTTTTTTACCTTCTGTTTGAATTTTAAACAGAGAAAAATGAGTCATTTCATTGTGCAGAAATGATGTCATCTTCTTTCTCCCGCCAGGTAGTGTGTGTGTGTGTGTGTGTGTGTGTGTGTGTGTGTGTGTGTGTGCGTGTGTGCGTGCGTGCGTGCGTGCGTGCGTGCGTGTGTGTGTGTTAAATGTTGTCGAAACACCAAAAGCTCTACAAGAACTTTGTCTCAGTAAAGTATAAACCTGCTCAAATGTTGAATTAAATCTGGAACTACGTGATCAAAGATTACAAATCTGACAAAGCATGCATTGCTCTGAAAAACCTGTTTTATATGAGGTTGAATTCGTAGCATCTCCACAGTTAACACGACTGTGTATTTCTAGAAATCCCTGCGTGTCAAATCAGATTACGAATCTGAGATTTCTGTGACTTTTTATACGTGACAGTTTTTCCTTCTCTGTATCCAAACAACAGTCTGCTGTGACATCACTGATCGACCGCACTGCTTTTTGAGGTCTAATATCTAATCAGTTATGGAATCATTTTCAAAGGGACCACCATAAAACCAACCACAGAAAGTGAATGACAGCAGAATGACCGGTGGAAAAATTCTATGATAGAAGTTCACCGGGAGTCGATGGAGTCTGAAGCTGCGAGCATTTATCACAGCTTGTTTCATGTGTTTCCTGCTCTGGATCTTGTACGTGAAGAGATGAGTCATCCTTCAAATCTTTTCGATACTCCTGTTTCAGTGCCAAAGAGGAAGCCAACATTTCTAAATATTAACACAAGCCAAGCACTTTGCCTGAATATATTCCAGGCTAACATAGGCCATACTGATCTGATATAAATATTTGATCAAAGAATATGTAACAGTGATTCTGACAAAGCATTCATGGTTAGTATTTGGCTGCAGAAGCATCGGTGACCTGCAGACACGGAGTATATGTGGTTTACGTGGATGCCCTTCAGTAACACTGGAACTTGTGACCATCTGCTTTTCTCACTTTTTCTATTTATAAAAATAGAAGGAGCCCAGAGTAACTTCCCGTTTGAGAATCCGTGCAGATGATGATGTAATGAGCAATCCTGACTCTCCTTTGTTAAAGTGCGTTTGATGAGTGTGAGGCAGTAACGTCGCGTCTCCTCCCTCTCTGCTGGGGAAAAGTTGATGTTGCGCCTGTGTGTGTGTGTGTGTGTGTGTGTGTGTGTGTGTGTGTGTGTGTGTGTGTGTGTGTGTGTGTGTGTGTGTGTGTGTGTGTGTGTGTGTGTGTGCGTGCGTGTGTGTGTGCGCGCGCGCGCTTTAGATTTTATCTATGGCACAGTCGCCATGGAAACTGGATGACATAAATAGGTTAGCAGTGGCAGAGAGAGATGTTGCAGTTTTTAATAATGGACAGAAATTGGGTCATCACATCTTGCATGTTGGATCTATAAATTGCATCGTGTGCCACTTAGGATCCCATTAATCTGCCCGAGTCCCCGGTCGGTCCTCAGACCGGCTGCAGGCGTTTACCAAGAACTCGGTGAGGTTTCATTGGAGACGTTAGAGCAGGAAACACTCACATTCTCACACCAAACTCTGAGTTTACTTCACTCTGTGCATTATGTAACGGCATATTGCAGTGGAGCTACTGTACTAGTGTAATTATGCTAATTGGGATCGTGTATTAATTTGCTGCTTGGAACAGCTCTCAGTTCTCCATTCACAATTTCAGTTCTGTTTAGAGGAGCACTAATGAAGCGGGGCGGGGGGGGCTGTAATCAGTTGCTACTCCTCTCGTGTTTTGATACGTTTTTAGATTTTCTCTTTCATTTTTATTGACCTGGAGTATCTGTGCACCTGTTTGAAACCACATCATGAGATACACGTCTACATCACAGCAGCACACTGGGAGAACAACCCAACATCTGCAACATCTGGAGGAAGATTATGTCTGAAGATGCTCTTTAAGCACGGAGAAGCTGAAGTGATGGTTGAAATTCAAAAGCTAAAATCAGTTGAAGTGAAAACACTGAAAGGAGTTGAAGTGTCCGTCAAAAAGCCTCTGGCTCCATAGACTCCCATTCAACTTCTCTCATCAAATGTAAAGTGAATAAAATGTGTCCATCAGTTATCTCGGTGTTGTTAGCTAAAGTCACTCCTTCTTATTAGTTTTCTGGAGGTCCATCTGAAAATAATCCCTCATTCATTAGAAAAGAAGATTCAAAAAGACCTGGTTTGGGGGGCGTGTCTGTTTGATTGACAGACCTGCGGTGCAGTCAGGTTACAGCTATCGGTGGGCGGGACGTAGTATCGTCAGGTTTCCAATCAGATCGGTCAGATCCACCGCTGGCTCTTCCCCCAGCTTGTCCAAATATGGTCACTTCCTGCTCCAAACCGCTATGAACTAACAAGATGGTGACGGACAGAATCTGAACTGGAGGCTTCATAACGTTCACAAACCAACGGGTGAAATCACTGATGGATGATGACATCACTGATGGTTGGTGACATCACTGATGGTGCTTGTTTGGTCCTCATCTATAAAATCCTCTGCACTGGGATGCCATTTAACTAGTTTTACTACAAGCGAAGATGACGAGGTTTTGTAGAGCGCCTCCTGATAAATTAACCTGTAGTAATCAAATGATGTCACTGAAGCTGGAAGAACCACATTTATTCTGCTGCTGCTTCCAAGAGAAAACAATAATTTATTCAGGAATTTGTTGCTTTAATTTTGCTTTTTTACATGTGGCGGATTTTCCTTTCAATGTAAAGGAAACCTGATATCAACGTCTGTGTGTGTGTGTGTGTGTGTGTGTGTGTGTGTGTGTGTGTGTGTGTGTGTGTGTGTGTGTGTGTGTGTGTGTGTGTGTGTGTGTGTGTGTGTGTGTGTGTGTGTGTGTGTGTGTGTGTGTGTGTGTGTGTGTGTTGAGTGCTGGCAGGCTGAGCTGCAGAGTGGGACAGTGTGACAGACTGTTATTAAAGGCCATGTGACTGACAGTGTGTGGGCGAAGAGGTAATTGCTGAAGTATGCCTGTGGTGACGAGGGCCTTCAGGGGAGCGGATGTCGAGCAGACTGAGGCACGCAGCGCACGCACACACACACACACACACACACACACACACACACACACACACACACACACACACACACACACACACACACACACACACACACACACACACACACACACACACACACAGAGAAGTGATGACTCATCCCTCACACACCCCATTCACTCCTGTTTGTTTACTCCACTAGCTGAGCCGCGGCGCTGACAGACGCGGCGCTGTCACCCACTGATTGGACCATCTTAAAGGATTTCACCTGTTTAGACTTCAGGATAAGCAGCTTAGTGAGATCCAGGTTCACTTCCATGTAAACAGGCTCCAGAGCTTCTGTTTACCGGTTTATGAAGGAGAGTTAGACACAGTCTCAATCTACTGACTACACTCACTCGTTACACTGCAACTCAGCCATTTTAGTCCTTTCGATGTGTATTGATCCATTCTGTATGTAGGTTTACAGAATGATGCAATATTTCCACTTGATAGACTGGTGCAGCATGAAAATGATCATATTGCATTTAAAAAGCTGGATATTAATGATATATTAAGAATTTTTTGTCTGACTTGAAAGAAACTGGAAAAAAGAAATCAAAAAGAAGAGCCAGAGGTTTAAAAGCTCACGGTTGGTTTAGACAGGTTACAGCATTTATTGACTGTGTAGTGTCGCTCCTCTTCAATGGCTGTTCAAAGGTGCAGGAGTTTGGCAGAAGTTGAAACATGCTATAGTGCACGACGATCCAGATCATCCCAAACATGCTCGATGGGTGACATGTCTGCTGAGTCGGCAGGAACTGGGATGTTTTCAGCTTCCAGGAGTTTTGTACAAATGCTTGTTATCATGCTGTAACAAGAGGCTCATTGCAATATCATTCATACTGCCATCAAAAAAATGATCTGGTCACAATAATAAACGATGAGCTCACAAATTTGTGGACAGACTTTAAGAGAAATCAACCTTTTGTCTTCATAACCACTGTGGACAAGTCATCATGGCATCCCTCTGCAAAGCTGTGGAACACAACTCTTATCTATTATCTGTTCATACGCATTTCATTTATTTTCTATATTATTTATGTGTTCCATTATATCTGTTTTCAAGTGAAAACCTGCACGTTGTTTTCTTGCTGTAAAGCACTTTGAGCTGCATTTCTTGCATGAAAGGTCCTGTACAAATAAAGTTTATTATTATTATTGTTATTATTATCACAGGGCCAGTACATAAATTAAAATAAAAGTTCTGGAACGTACTTTTTTTTTTTTAATGAAATCCTCAAATTTTTTTCCATATTTCTATTTTTATATTAGATTAAATCCTTTTTTTTTTAAAGTATTTATTATCTGTTTCAGAGGAACATTAACCAAAGAATGAACACAAACACACTCCTGAAAACGCTAAACCAACATTGTATCACCTTGTAAAGTTGTTAAAGCAAAAATGCTATCAAAAAGCAGGATGTTAGTCTAACATTCACTTTCCTTTAGCTCTGCTTTGTTCACTCCACCTCCTGAACGATCTTTCAGCTGCATCGAAGCTGACAACAAACTTCGCGATGAACAACATGTGAAAAGTGAAAGTCCCTTTTCAGTGTGTAAAACTGTGATGTCTGTGTTTATGTGTTTATGTGGAGAGAAACCACGTGAACTCTCCAATTCACCGCCCACACACATTCACACCAGGCACACACACAGGCACACACACACACACACACACACACACACACACACACACACACACACACACACACACACACACACACACACACACACACACACACACACACACACACACACACACACACACACACACACACACACACACACAATGACAAGCTTGTCATCAGTGCAGGTTCATCTTTTTACCTTCTAATCTCTGAGAACTGCAGAGAGCTGCTCACTCTGGCAGGTGGAGGTGTGTTGATGGAGGCCGGGATCGCCCGGCGTTCCTCGGGATGAGTTCCTGCAGCTGCTCTCTGCTGTGTTGGTTTTCTCTGTTCACCCCGACGACCCCGTCAAATATCTGTTCTGCAGTCGAGCATTGTTAAAAACCGTCGAACAAACGTTCCCAAAAATTGCCAAATATGTCTGAAATGATGCATACAGCATGCAGCAGGTTACACATTAAGATGACACGAAAACATGTGAAGTGTAAACTTTGCTGCCCGTGTGCGCGCTCTCACACACACACACACACACACACACACACACACACACACACACACACACACACACACACACACACACACACACACACACACACACACACACACACACACACACACACACACACACACACAGAGCTGCTCTGCACACTGACACTCTTTGTTTGCGGTCCTCTGACTGCACCAGAGGGAAGCATGACTTACAGGGTTGATCTCCTCGTTTGTTTGTTGTTGTTGTTGTTGTTTATTATAAACGCTGGTCTTGGAGGTAACCTGTTTGTTTGTTTTGTTTGTTTGTTGTTTTTTTATTATAAACATGGGTCTTGGACCTGTTTGTTTGTTTGTTTATTGTTTTTTAACTAAACACTGGTCCTGACCTGTTTTGTTGTTGTTGTTGTTTTATTTTAACACTGGTCCTGTTTGTTGTTGTTGTTTTGTATTACAAACACTGGTCCTGGAGGTAATCTGTTTATTTGTTTTCTGTGTTTTCTTTTTTTAATTATAAACACTAGTAATCTGTTTGTTTGTTGTTGTTTTTGTATTATAAACACTGGTCCTAGAGGTAATCTGTTTGTTTTGTTTGTCTGTTGTTGTTTTTTTATTATAAACACTGGTCCTGGAGGTAATCTGTTTATTTGTTTTCTGTGTTTTCTTTTTTTAATTATAAACACTAGTAATCTGTTTGTTTGTTGTTGTTTTTAAAAAAAAATGATAAACACTGGTCTTGGAGTTAACCTGTTTGTTTATTTGTTTTGTTTTGTTTTGTTTTTTATAAACACTGGTCCTGGAGGTAATCTGTTTGTTTGTTGTTGTTTTTTGTTTGTTTTTTATTATAAACACTGCTGCCCGACAGCTCAGTGTGTGCGGCTCTGCGTTGTAAATGGCTCTGAGCCCATCAGACTGGCTGTAATTGAAGTAATGAAAGGCATTTGGCTGCGGGTCACATGACGTCTCATTGGCTGACGGCAGCGCTGCTTCACGTCTTTGTGCCTCTGCTCAGACTTGCCTCTCCTCAGTCGCTGAATTCATGGAAGTTCTTTTGGCTGGCGGTCCGATCTGGGTGAATCACTGGGAGATGAGTCATCAGCTCTGGAGCTGTGACTCTTTGACCGACGTGGCTTTTTTTTTTTCTTGGTATGAGTCATTGCTTTGATTGCATGCAGGACTGTACATGAGTCTGTTTAACTGAACTCTGAATAGAAACTGTAAACTGGGATGTTTCAGCTCTCATTAATAAAGACATTGTGCGGAAGCTGCTGCAGTTTGTGTGTCGGCTTGTTTACAGAACTGATGTCACTGAGATCATGTTTCATCTAATCCTTCATAAACAGCCGACTGCTGTCACTCATCTGAACATGTCACTCTGCTGGGCTGCAGCTGGACGTCTGCACAGGCAGAATACTGTGCATTTGCTTTTTCTGCACCTTTTTTTTTTTTTTTTTTTTTTATAAAAAAAAATTCTTCTCATCTATCTGCTTTATCTGTGAATTTAATAATCAAGTTGAAAACCAGCTTGGAGAAACCGCAGCTGAACATCGACTGAAAGGTTCCTTGATGTGATTGTTTCTCTAAAGTTTGGAGGAAGAAGCTTCCTGGATGATGAAGTCTGTTCTGTACATATCGATGCTGGAACTCTGACTGTGATCTGAGCTGGAGGCCTTTATGTGTCAAAAGGATTGTACTGTTGTTTATCTTTTAATCTGGCTTTCACAAAATCATCATACCAGTAAAACCCATCTGATTTTATTTCTGCGTGGATTTACTTCATTTGAATAATTTTCAAATTTCCAATAGAGCATATAAAGGCAATTTCATAAAGAACAATTAAATCTTAAAATAATAATTTAAACTTAATGTGAAGAGATTATTTACTTTTTCTTGTTTGTTCAGTTAAATGCATTAGTAAGAACAAATTATTATTTATTTGTTCATGACATCACCATCCATGAAATAAAACTCCTTCATTTGTTTGCTCTGACTCCCATCAGACTGTATAATAGTAATTTACATAATTGCACTAATTATCCCAGTAATGTGATTAAACAGGAGCCTGGCTGATCACAGCTCAATCAGGAGTTCACTGAGAATAAGATAGAACACATTTGTAAAGGTTCAGTGCAGGTGGAGCAGGTGAAGCAGGCAGGTGGAGCAGGCAGGCGGAGCAGGCAGGTGGAGCAGGTCTATGTGTTAACTGCTCCTCAGAGTTTGGTTTCCATCTCAGGTGTGGACATGTGAAGTCTCTATTGGAGGATTCTCTGTGTTTAGTATCTGTACAGGAAGTCGTGTGTTGTAGATGGATGCAGAACATCAGCAGATTCTGATTTATCATCTGATGTTTGTCTTTTAATTACCTGAAACCACAATCTTTCCCACAGACACCTTTTCGAATAGTTTGTTCGCACAAAGTGTTGAAAGAAGGAATTTCAGAAATGTTAATTAAACTTGATGAAGGGTTTTGTAAATAAGTTAAATTGATCAAATCTGAAAAGCGTATTTAAAAATTGCATCTCAAGGTTTTACAGTCTGTATGACGTCAAATAGAAACCATACAGAGCCTTCAAATACCGTCCAACTACGTTTTTATCTTCCTTATTACAATAGTGTGCACGCAGTTCAGGGATTCCAGTGAGGATGTTTTAAAGACAATGACATGAATAGTTTGGTACCATCGAGCATATCCCTGAATGGTTAAAGAATCTAAACATTTTGCACAGTTCTGTATATTTAAATTGTTTTCTGGCTGCTTCATCCCATCAAACGGACATTAACCTGAGAATTGAGCCTGAAATATATTTGAAAATGTACCCAGCGTGAGTGTGAGTGTAAGATGACCAGTGTTTATAATTAAATTTAAAAAATGACCCGTGTTTATAATACAAAACAACAACAAACAAACAGGTTACCTCCAGGACCAGTGTTTATTATAAAAACAACAACAACAACAAACAAACATTGTGTTTATTTGTCACTGAAGTTGCAGCTATTAACTGTAAATGGAAAACATAAACAGATGTGTGTGCTGTTCAGTAAATCATTTTAAACTAGTTCATCTTGAAGACCATGAAGTTCACCTGCTGATGGAAACTCGGGTTGAATAATTAGTTGTTTTAAGAGTTGTGAAAATGTAAAAGTCACTGACAAATTAAATGAACTTTTTCTCCGATTTTATTCTGTCGTGAAAAACTTGCAGCTGCAGCATGAAGACCAGAGTCTGAGTTCTTCAACCTGAATCTTCCACCACTCATGTTCTTCTGGGTTTCTGGACAGTTTGTAAAGAAACTGTGTGAAACAAACAGAGAAACAGATACAGGCCTGCCGGTAGACATTCAGGGACGAGGTACCATACACATACACGTACACATACTATGTTACTAATGCTGCACATTACAGATATATGGACTGTAAATAGAAACATATATATGAACGATATTAGTGGACCACCCCACAGGAGGAGACGTGAGTCTGCAGTCATGCTGGTTGTGCTGATCTTTAGTGTTAATAAACTGTGATGAACTGTGTGATGTCATTAGTTCTGTTTGTTTACAAACCAAAGACCTGCTGGCGGCGCTGCAGGATACGTTTAAGTAATATTACACTGCTTTAACGGCATTATTGGCACGACAGTGTAGCGGTCAGGACCAAGGCACTTACCAACTAAATAAAATATGTAATCAAAATGTATTCATATTGTGGGACAAGACGCTCTCAAAACATACAACTTTTGTTAGTCTCTAGACTTCTGTTTCCATGGCAACACATGGGGTATGACCACAGACTGTATATAAAAGTGTTCGTAGCTTCCGGCTGCAATACCAGCGAGTGCCACTAGAGGTCGGCTCCAAAAAGCCTCCGGCTCCATAGACTCCCATTCAACTTCTCTCATCAAATCCAAAGTGAATAAAATGTGTCCATCAGTTATCTCGGTGTTGTTAGCTAAAGTCACTCCTTCTTATTAGTTTTCTGGAGGTCCATCTGAAAATAATCCCTCATTCATTAGAAAAGAAGATTCAAAAAGACCTGTTTTGGGGGGCGTGTCTGTTTGATTGACAGGCCTGTGGTGCAGTCAGGTTACAGCTATTGGTGGGCGGGACGTAGTATCGTCAGATTCCACCGCTGGCTCCTCCCCCAGCTCGTCCGCTCGGGACTGGCAAGATGGCGCCGGCTAAATTCAGAACTCAAGGCTTCATAACAGCCATTCACAAACCAACGGGTGACGTCTGCTGGTTGCTGATTGGCTGCAACAGAAGTCTAGAGACCAAGTACAAAGGACATGTTTTTGCGGTATCAGGAGGGAGGAGGGGATGATTGATTGGATGATGGGTCTCAAATGCAGGAGGTGACAAAGTAGTTCTTCAGTTGTTTCCTTTTTTTTTTCACTCCAATCATGTGCTTTTGCATATGGTTTCGTTATCTTGTAAGTCACATGGTTCAAACCATTCCTATAAATCGGTTCAGTCCAAAGCATGTACTAGACATGCTGGTCCACTACAAGTGTTGCTATCTCAAAGTTTTGCTGGAGTGGAAGGGCGTGTCTATTTCACGCTTTGCCGTGATATTGGGTTTCTCTTTATCATAAAGTGGATAGAAAGTGTACGTTTTGTTGCCTCATACATCGACGTGTGCTCCGTCACATGCAGTCACATGTTCACCCTGTTGTGCAGGTTGGTTAGAAAGTAACACGCGTGTCCTGAACGTACATGCATGACAGGACACATTTTCTTCTGACACCTTTCAGCCAAACAATAACATTCCAGTTGTGTTGCACCATCTTGTCTTGAGAGTTTCAGAGTTTCCACTGAACCCCCCTCACCTCTCCACCCTCCCTCCACCCCCCGCCTGGAGCGTCCTCTCTGTCCTGCAGACGTCTCACATGCTGTTTTTATTAAGTCTAATTAGACTTCTTGACATAAGAAGAACCACACTGTTTGTCCACAGTTTGGGCGCCGAGCGGGAGGACGGTCCACTACCATCGCCGTGGAAACTCTCTCACCTTCACACCTCCCCCCCCTCTTCCTCCACCCCACCGCCGTCGTTTGCCTTTCTTAAAGGGGGCCTCGAGGAGAGGTCATCGAGTGCAGGAATGCCACTGCACTCTGTGTGTGTGTGTGTGTGTGTGTGTGTGTGTGTGTGTGTGTGTGTGTGTGTGTGTGTGTGTGTGTGTGTGTGTGTGTGTGTGTGTGTGTGTGTGTGTGTGTGTAGGAAGCTGGTGAGTCTACACTGATTAAATTCTCCTTATGCATTTAGAGCATTGGTAGCTCCAGAAAGACGTTGACTGTGAACGTACCTCGCTGAGACAAAGAGCCCGCGTCCCATCTCCCGGTACCGTTTAGACACGGGCCGCTCTCACCTGCCAAAGGCTCCCAGCCCGGCTTTAAAGGACCCCAGCTTTATGTTTCAGAATTAAAAACCATCCGATGATCCGAGGGTTTCTGTGTGGATGAACATGAATATGAATACCTTCAGTAATCTGCAGGATTAGCGGCTGATTGTCAAACTGAGTCTCCGGACTAAATGACAGACTGCACTTCTCTTTTAACTTCTCTATTTTTTATTTGGCATTTAGCTCCTTATTTCAAGGCCTCTCTGATTCTCGAGTGTCGCATTTGACTTTTAAATTATGAGTAGGCTAATGCATATTAATTTCCTAGTTACTGTGTGTGCAGAGTGGAATCTGTGGCTGTCATCAAGGCTCTTAGAAGTAAGCTGACTGTGCAGATAAAAAAAAAAAATTGGATTATGCAAACAGCTCCACTGTCTGTTATAGAACATATTTACAGAGCCTGCCAAGAAGCAGCATGTTTAAAGTCCAACTGAATTGTGAATTATCCTCAAAATTAGACTTGTAATAAGAGCAGAATTATTACAGATTTGTTTTCATTGCTGAAAAGAGAGAAAACCTCGTCTGTACATATTTCATGTCGTTGGGTTTAAGTTTCAGATGCCTCAGGCCCATCGGTACCCCAAAACACCAAGGTTTACTCTGCATCAGCTGAATAATTATAAATATGTTTAACAATTGGAAACAAGGAACACACACTTCACGGAGGATGTGATGCGGGAGATGTGTTATCTGCAGTTCAAGCAAAGAGGGATACACTCGTCACTCGGTATCATTTTTAGAGGCCTGACGATATAAAAGTTTTCAGTATTTCAGAGGAAAACAAAGCTCATATTTGTAGAAACATATTTCCCTCCTCCATCAGATTCTAATGTAACACCATTCGTTGTGAATCATGTCTTTAATTGTGTTGTGTTGCCAGGAAACAGCTTTGCTCTACTTTGAGTGAATGTCAGCTGCTAATTTTATCTGAAACTATCTATTTCTAATAAATGAGTAAATGGCATTACATACAATAATCTGTGTTCTCACCCGGTGGTGTGATCATCACAGCTCTACTGACTAGTTTTATTGGTGTAAATGTACTCTCTGAGCACACAACACTGAGCACGGTGTGAGCAGCACACTGTGTGGAGGAGCAGACACAAATGGTGGAGAGAGTAGCATACTGAGTGGTGAAGGTGGTCGTGTACAGAATGAGCAACATTACAGGACAAGTGAAGGTAGCAGAGCTCGATGTATCACAGGGAAGAGCAGAGACAGACATAAAGACCGGGGAGGTTCAGTAGTTCATGGAGCAGTGCAGGGGGGAGTGTCTGGGGCAGCACCTCACAGCATACGGACTATAGTTAACACAGGAGCACAATTATAATGAGTAACATCCGGAGTAATGCATTGAGTAAATTACAGTAACGTAACCGACTGTTATGTTGTATGTTGTATGTTATATTACAACCCCGTATCAGAAAACATTGGAACGCTGTGTAAAATGTAAATAACATCAGAAGGCTGATTTGAAAATCACATAAACCTATTTTGAATCGCACATCGACCAGAGAAAACATATCAAGTGTTGAAACAGAGACATTTTTTGTTTTAGTAAAAACATATGCTTGTTATGAATTTGATGGCGTAACGCTAAAAAAAACACCTGGTGGAACATCTGACAACTAATCAGGTTACCTGGCAACAGATCAGTAACATTATTGGATATAAAAAGATGATTTCAGAGAGGCAGAGTCTCTCAGCAGTGAAGATGGGGAGAGGTTCACCACTCTGTGAACGACTGAGTGGAAAAATAGTTCAACAATCTGAGAATAATGTTCCTTAACGTAAAACTACAAAGAATTAGTGGATTTCATCGTCTACGGTTCATAATATCATTAAAAGATTCAGAGAATCTGGAGAAATCTCTGAACACAAGGGACAAGCCCCTGGCGTTTGCATTTGTTTTACATTCTGTTTTTAATTACATTTTACACAGCGTCCCAACTTTTTGGGGAACGGGGTTGTACACCAAAATGATCCCATGTTGTCTGCACTGGTCACCGATGTAGAAGTTCTTCCTGCGGAAAACAAAAGAAAAGGAAAAGTAACATCTCATTGGCCGTTGCCATGATTTCTTCACAAAAAGCGAGTGTAAATCGAACGTTTCAAGTTGGATAGAGTACATCTGTTCCTTCACGTGTCATCTGCTTTTCTTGCGGCTCGTTTTTCCTTCATCACGTTGTCAAATCACTCATCCATCATCTTTTCGTCACCACCTTTGCCTGATGATCTTTCTACACGTGTTTTTGAGCCGGTTCGAGCCAGACGCTCAGCCCTCCTCCTCTTTATCACCACCTCATCAGTCTGCTTTTCTAGGGAGCCTCAACAGAAGTTCTTATCATTCATCTCCACTCTCTTCACTCATGTGGGACCTGAATTGAGATGTTTCTGTGTGAAAGTGCGCTGAGATGTCGTCTGTCGTTATTTGAAGCTTCATAAATAAAAGACTCCTGTCTCCTGCATCGATCTGGGACATCACTCTATGAAGATGTCTCTCATTGTCAGAGTGTAATCTCCAAAATGTCCTCCTGTAACTGTTCTTCACTCTGAACCATCTCTCTCTGTGTCCTCCTCTTTTGCGTAAGTGCATGTTTAACTGTGACAGACTGATTCTTACTTATTAAATCCAAAAGTTGTGTTTCTGAATTAACTCATAATCACACTGACCAACTTCTTTTTCATTGTTTATGTTACATTTCCTCTTTCGTTGTGATGAAATGTCGTCATGACCGCCCCTCTCCTGTGACATTAATGTACAGTACGTCCCTGTGTTTCTTCTGAAGCTCCCTCTCTTTGATGATCCCTCCGTGCCAACTCCATGATATCTGCTGCTGCTGCTGCTGTTGTTTTGATGTCAGCCGCAGCACCATCTCAAATTGCCAGTTAAATGTGTGCAGCAGCGTCTCTGAGCGCCACTCCTGGAACATCCAGCGAGGACTGAATGCTGCTCTGTCTGCTCCACGATGATAATTCATAATTACATGCAAACTCCCTGGGGGCAGAATCTTACATTAGAAATTAAAACATCTCCAGTGAGTGTTTGCTTGTCCAAATAGGATGTGAGCTCCTTGCAGAACAAAAAGCCTGCCTTCCCTCACTCGGCTGTGGTGAAGCGGAGCGGCGTTCTCCAGATTATCCCCTCCCACCGCCTCCATCTCTCATGTAGCATCCAAAAATGTTATTTTTTTGTTGGTTTGTTTTGGGCAGTTTTCACCTCTGAAAAATCAACAACACACATACCGTGGTTTCTCACTAAATCTGAATGTTCATGTTATCATTAATAAAATGAATAATATATTATTTATATGGCACCTTTGTACTTCTGTAACTTATAATGAATTTAGCACCATAAATATTCCAAAACATCAATCAGGTTTTGTTATGATGTATTATGTGTATTGGGTAACTCTGCCTATTAATTTCATATGGTTTGTCTGTATTCAAAACAAATAAAGATAACTCCTGTTGGAACATGTTACTGTCTATTGGTATTATTTGTTGTTATTATGTCATTATGTACAGCATTTTGGTCAATAATTAAAAAAGGATATATACATACATATGTATCAATATCTATAAATATTGATACATACATATGTACATTTATTAATTAATAAATAACTACATTAACTATATATATATTTATTTATTTGATAAGTTGTTCATTTATCTATCTATATATATATGTATAGATATACATATATATATAGTCTCTAGAGCTATAGATATAGATAAATAAATGAATACATATTTACATATATAATTTATCTATCTTTATATATATATATTAAATGATTGGGTGAAACAAGTAGCCTAATGAAAGAAGGGATATGTGTTTCAGATGATTCATTAGGATAATTAGCCTAATTAATTAGTTCAACACAAATAAATAATAAATATCCTGATAAACTTGGAGAAATGGTTTCCAGTCTTTCAGTCACTGAACAATAAACTTAATATATATATATATATATATAAACACTTCAGCCTGTTTTGAATGATTGAAGAGTTTTCTTGTTGTTTTAACTCGTACATGTTTTGTTCTGTTTTCGTCTGTTCTGAAAAATGCCTTGTGTCATCTTTCACCGTCATATTCCCGCTGTGTGCACCGGGAGGAGGAGGAGGAGGAGGGTGGGGTGAGCGGAGGGAGAGAGGGGGCGCCGAACCAGCGAGCGCGAGGGGAGGGATCTGGGCGAGCAGCCAGTAGTGCGATTCTCCAAGCGGCGCTGCGCACTTTTCTGGGAGTACGCGCGCGCTTCCCGCCGGCGGCACCGCAAAGCTGCTCCGCGCTAACCATGTTGTGAATGAGGGGATGGAGTGACGTCAGCGGCCGAATGTCAACAATGTAGCGACTGAGAGTAGGCGTTCCAGTCGAGTGTAACAAACAGCGGAGACGGAGCGGCACGCCGCGCGGGATCAGCACGCACACACAAACACACACGCGTGCGCACACAAGACGCAGCAGACCGTAGAATCACAGACGTTGTTTTTTTTTTTTTTTTTTTTTTTTTTTTTTAAATTTAATCATCATTATTGTAAGTGAGAAATCAGCGAACTGCGGCGGCGCGAGGAGGAGAAGTGGAGTCTCTGCAGCCGGGAGGCTTTGAGGAAACGACAAAGCGATCATCATGTGAAAGAACTTATGTGGAAAACGGACAAAAGGGCAGGAATACGAGCAGAAGAGAGAGCCGAAGGTGAGTCCGCGTGCGCGTCTTCTCCCGCTCTGTCGCTCCGTGCTGTTTCTGTCACTTCTCCGTTTGCTCCATTGTTGATGCTCTCGTAACCGAGTTGCAAACTTGCATAAGTGGCGCCGCGGCGGGCCACGGCCGGCGGAGCCCACACTTCACTCACTTCACTCACTCACACCGACTATGTGGAAAAAGTCACTCGGAGCGCGCCGCGTGCATGATATCTGAAAGCTGTGAATATCGGAGGGTGTCGTGTGTTTGTGTGCGTGTGCGTGTCGGGGTGTTAACGCTGGTTCAAGGAGTGAAACAACTCTGAACCACATCCTGTTGTGCCGTGAGTCAGTCCGCCGTGCAGCTTCACTGTTTTCTGTGGCGTGGATGTCGGTGATCTCGAGAGGAGGGTCAGGATGAAGGCTCCACAAACACGAGCTTGCCGCTGCAGCGTCATGAAATACCTCCCCCGGTAACTCCATGTGGATCGCGCTCATTTGGAGCTTATTAGAATGATTATTAGCCTATTATTAGTGGCGGTGGTGTTGCTCCGCTCCCTCTCATTAGTCCACGTGAAGACATTTGCTGTGTTAAGGACGAGCCGTGTTCGCTCCACAGGAATCTGCTCACTCCTTCCTTCGACGGTTCCGTTTCAGAACCCATATTTGAAACCTCATTATAAGCCCTCCAGCTGAAACCCATCGGGCTCTTTGACTCTCGCATCCAACCCAGAGCCCATTGTGTAATAGATGTGTGGCGGTGAGTGTGTTCCAGAGCTGCGGACCTGCATTGTCATGTGAATGGATGCTGCAGCGGAGCCTTAGTCAGTCCTACTCTGAGCGCTGATGTAGCCGCTGGTTAATTGTGCTGTGATGCAGCTCGCTGATAAGATCCAAGTCAGTATCAATGATATCTGGTGGGGGGGGCGGGGGATCACAAAAAAAAAAAAAAAAAAATCAAATAAATAAATAAATCACATTTTATAAATACATTGATGGGACCATGTTGGTGGCTCGCCTGCTTTATATGATCATCTTAAAGAAGACATTAAATGTGTGCTTTCATTTAAGCTTTTTCTTCAAGCGACCGTTTGCTTTGTTCCCTCTGTGATGGAATAATAAAAAAAAAAAAGACTCGTGTCCACCGCGTGGAGACAGTGGACAGCCGGTGGACAGACAGAGGGCAGAGTGATGTTTGTGTGCAGAATAATTGTGTTTATTTCGGTGTGACTATTGTCTGATCGCCACGTGCCCGCCGCCGGAGACTGTGATGGAGCGGAGTGATGCTGCCGTCGATGCGGTGATACAGCAGTTTGAGGACAGTGACATCCTCGGCATCCCAGCCTCTTTGTCTACTGGTGCTGATGCAACACAAGCAATGAGGCATCATCCTCCATCCTCCTCCACCTCCTCTTCATCATCCCTGCTGTTATTCCCGTGAGAACGCGCACGAGCTGCGGGTGTTTGCGGGCAGCAGGTAGAGACAGTGCTGATCTTTTTTAAAACATTTTTTTTTTTAAAAAAATTAGAGTCGTTTTAACGGCAGCTGACGTGAAAACACATTTTCCGTGACATCGCTCTGCTTTTAGGACACGTGCGTGGCGGCGGCGGCACTCATGCGCAGTTCTGGAGCCTTTTGTTCTGTACAGTAACCCCCGCTGCCTCTCTCTTCCCATGCATAGCAATCCCCTGTTTATTGTGGGGAGGGGGGGGGGGGAGGGTCGTCCAGCACTGTAAACCCCACAATGACTCAGTCAGACTTAAATGTCACTTCATCCAGTCTGCCAGAGAGATGCAGCTCTCCTGCAGCACGCTGATGGCTGCTCTCTTTGTCTGTCAGGATGAAGCAGGAAAGAAATCAAATAAAGAAATACTTTTAGTATTTAACAAGCAGGATACAGTTTGTTTAATCGGTCTGTGATGAAAGACATTTCTCATATTAATAAAAACATTAATACCGTTCAGAGGTTGAAATTTGGAACTGAGATCTTTTCCCTGGCTGATGTTTTTATTTTCTATTAAATGGAATAATATAGTTTAATTTGTAAAAAAAAAAAAAAAAAGACTGTTTATCACAGTGCTTTACAATTGTGTCATCTCAATATGATTCCAGTGAACAACATAAATAATGATACTGAGTTGTTACCCAGTTATTGCATCACATATTTTTGACATTCCCTCTCTCTTCATTGCTGAGCACACTGCAGCTCCTGCAGCCTGTTATTGTACAAATGCTGAAAGTATGATGAAGCCCCGCCCTCATTCTGACCAAGAAAACTGATTATACAATCATACAATGCAGATTATACAATGCAGATAAACATTATGTCATAATATGTAGCCGAATGAAATAACCAACAAATACCTCCTTTGGTGGGAGAAGAAAAGAAACTCGTTGAAGCCTATTTTTTTTAAATTTCTTTTGTCACCTTTTGAGTGTTTATTATCGTAAAGGAACATTTTATTGTATTTTTTTTTTTTAAATTTCTGTCAAATTTATATGGCATCCAAAAATTCGCAGAAAAAAACTCCCTCAGTGGGAGCACCAACTCTGTTTGGGATGTTCAAGGCTGGTTTATCTGTATAGAACATTTCAACAACAAGGCAGTTCAAAGTGCTTCACATAACATGAACAGCATCAAACACATCAATCAAAAGGAAAAGACAATTAAAAACAGTGATTAAAACATTACAATGAAGAAACAAAAAACAAGCAAAAATAGGATCAAAGTTACAGCGCAGTGTCAGACATAAAATACAGAAATACAAGGAACGAATCAAGATCCTCAAATCCGGTTGAATGAAAGGCAGCAAACAGAGACCTGATCGAAAGGAGTTTAGACCTGCAACTTTCTGGGAGTTTGTTCCAGATATGTGGCGCATAAAAGCCGAACGCTGCTTCTGTTTGCACCTGTTTGGGGGTTTTGGGTAAAGATTTGTTTTGAGCTTTTGGAGAACTTCCTCTTTCCTGTCTCTCAGTGCATCTCGACCCACTGCAGTCCTTTCAGTCTGCGTCGGACCGACTCGCGTCTCTGGACTCGGAGCTTGGGAACTTTGTGAGTCTGAGACTGTTCTGTAACGAGTCCCTCAGGGTTCCCACCACAGCTGAAATCCCTCATGGCAACAGGATCCCTTCATGTGACCCGGCCGACCCACCCACCCCCCACCCCTCCCCCCAAACCCCCCACACCCACCACCCCTCCTTCACTGTAACATTCGGGCTCCCTCCTCCACGTTTCTGCTGAGCCCGGTGTAATCGTGCTTTTTCTGAAGTTCCTGTCAAGCTAATTAAAATATTGATGACGGAAGAAGCTGCTGGCGTCAGAAGTAAGCAACCACTCAGGGGTTAATGATTCACAAAAACTGCAGCTGAAGTAGGCTGCGACGGAGGGATCTGTTTGATTCGATCACAGATGAACTTCTCCTGAAGAGAATCTCAGCAGTCGCTCGTTTTTTGAAGTGTTGTTTAGATATTTTCCTCACAGATGTTCATCTTTCAAAGACTGCGTGCATCGCTGAGGATACAGTGTGAGTAACCCCCACCAGCTCCGCTCCACATCCCCAGTGAGCGCCTCGGATAGGAAAAAGAAAAAAAAAACATGTTCCCATAGTTCTCCCACGTCAGCACAAAGGCATGTTTGACTGGGCTGCTGCCAGTGTGAGGCGTCGCTGGAGCAGCACTGCAGAGAGAAATCTCAGATCCTCCACTTCATACCAGCAGCTATTGTTTCCCCTCTCTCCCTTTCTGTTGCAATCCCTTCCAGCCTCTGCTCATTCTTCTTCTTCTTCTTCTTCTTCTTCTTCTTCTTCTTCTTCTTCTTCTTCTTCTTCTTCTTCTTCTTCTTCTTCTTCTTCTTCTTCTTCTTCTTCTTCTTCTTCTTCTTCTTCTTCTTCTTCTTCTTCTTCTTCTTCTTCTTCTTCTTCTACTTCTTCTTCTTCTTCTCCCGCCGTTCTCGGCAGCGATGTGCACCGGCGTTATTGTGTGAAATCAGACTGTATTATCGCAGCAGCTCTTCTCAGTCTGCATCTGCACAGTCACAGAGCTTCTGTGTGTTTGCTGCAGAATCCTGCCAACAAGACATCGAATGCAAAACACGCCTCACATTAATAATTCTTCCGGTTCTTTTGTTAGTGTCGCCTGTAAGAAATTATGGAGGCATGAGAATCGTCCTGAAAGGTGTTCGACCTTCCTGTGGTCATCCGGGTTCAGAGATCGTGAGCTAACGCAACAATATTCATCCATCTGGTCTTAATATCTTTGGATGTGTAAGAGAGGTGTGTTTACTGAAGCAGTATGGAGGAATGTAAAGTGACGTTCAGAGACTGAAGAGAAAACATTTAGCACGTTGTAATGACCTGTTTTCGTTGGATGAGTGCAGCACTACTACTGCATGGAGAGCTCTGCTGAGGTCCGGTGAAACCTGCTGCAGAGGTTCTGCTGCATTGGGTCTGAACGTGGCCCAGTTTGTTCCTCAGTCAGAAGACGTGGAGTTGGACGCGGCCTCGGCCGCAGGGACAGATTACAGACATCTAACACCATCACTGATTGTTCAATGTGCAAATTAATTTAGTAATTCATTCATAATAAGATTAATAAGGAAGGAAGGACAAACCCAGGAATGAGCTAATGTTGTGTAAAATCTCTTTTTAAACTCAACCTAGAAACTAATCCAATTCTTTCTTTTTTTTATCAACAAAACTCAAACTTTATTCTTTACTGTTTCACATCTATGATTGAATTGATTATGGAAAATTGTGAGAACTCTCAACGTTTTTTTAAATTCTCACTCAATCTCAGAATCCTGAATTTTCTTTATGACATTAATACATTTCACAATTTAGTTAAATCTTTATTGTCCACTGGAGTCTGGTAATACAGCAGTAGTTGAATTTTTCTTTTTTAATTACACTTAGTATCAGAGTGGTTCAGAATTTTTTTTTTTTGTCACTATAAATAAATACAAAAAAAAAAGCTGATTTATTCAGCCGCAGATTCTAAAGATAGATTTGAAAATCTCAGTAAAAAAAAAAGTCTCTGACTCAACTGTAAAAGTCAAAACCATCTTGCGCAAGACTTTTAGAATTTTGAGAATGAAGGTTTTTTGTCTTAAAATTCTTGCTTTTGCATTTATCTTTCAATTTGACATAAAATTTATATTTTTATTATTATCAGCTCTTTAGTAACTTAAATCTCAAAACTGAAAAACAAATTGAGCGTTTCCTTTTCCCTTCAGAATGCCTTTATTCCTTAACGTGGCCAAAAATTCTGAGAATAAACTGAAAATAAAGACAAAAATGATCATCCATCTACTGAAATGTAAAGAGTTTTTTTGTTTGACTTTGACTTAAATGAGTTAAATTCTTTCCTTTTTTTCTCACAGTTGGTTTTCTTACTGAACTCGGACTTGAATTCTCAATTTGAATGACATTTTCCTCTTTGCAATTTGCTGACATTATTCAGAGAATTTCAACTAAGAATTCTAAACCGAGAAATTCTCACTTTAATTTAAAAAAATGAGCAAATCAAACAAATAATTCTCATTTTGTCTTGTAAGTGATGTGACTTCAGTGTTACTGTTGTTTCTCCTGAACAAACACATCTAGCGCTGCATCTCTATATTTAAACAGCTCCCGTGAAGAAGCGTTTGCGTGTTGCTCTTGAACCCGTCTGCATCGCGTGGGGTCTTTCTTGTATTTTTTTTTCCGAGCGTCAGAATGTGACTGACATGTGCACCACAGTGTTTCCTTCCTCTGAGCCTGCTGGGAAAATGGCGGCCAAAGAGCCTCGTCGAGTGCTTTCACTGTGTCAGGTATTCGCCTTGGTAACAGTCAAGAGAGCCGTTATAGCTGGGCCACTTCTTACATATATTCATGCTGCATTTTATTGGGGTTCTTCATAGTTAACACTGTTGTCTGTGTGGTCCCCCAGAGCCCCCCCTCCTCCCCCGCCCCCTACCCTCCTGCTGCGTGCACAGAAATGATATGCATACCACATCAAATTAGATCAGTTTGCAGTGGAAAGGAGGTGTAAACAGTGTCTCTGGGGTGAGACCTCCTCTGAGTCCTCCTGTAGTAATAAAGTCCTCCGCTCATCACTTTTCTGTCTGCTGCTGCTGCTGCTGAGTCACAAAGAAGCTCCTGTTGACCAGAGAACTGCTGCACGCACCACTTAAACCTCATCACACATGCAGACAGTAGTGCTGTCCATCCGCTTATGTTCTTTATGGTTCATCTAGAAGGTGTAACAATCAAATTAGTAGTAGTAGTAGACCTCGGGTTCATTTTTTTATAAACTATTGAAGCAGCCTTTAACCAATCAACACTGACCACAATATACCGCATGTTGGGCGCCAAAACTCTCCCATTGTTGGAAGTAGTTGCGGATCAGTCTGTCCTTCAGTGGCTGAGCAAACCTTAATGCAAACAGGGTTTCCATTACCTGGAATAATATATAACTGTCTTAATGTCAATACTGATTCCTTTAAACGGTTGTTTTAACCTGGAATAGGCCAACCTGTATTTAACATTTAAACAAAAATCACACGGTAATTCGGTCCCCATAAAAAAACATAAATGTTAAATATCACAGCAAATACCTGTTAAGCCGAGAAAGTCCATATATCCTCCAATAAATAGCTAAAATTGTAAGAAAGTGAACAAAATCCAAACATATCTCTAAATATTCTGCCAAATTTCGCCGTCTTTCTCAAAGACATTTGAATCTCAATGGAAAAAAAACAACACAGCCAAGAATTATTATTTGTATTATTATTATTACATTTCAATAGTCGTTATAACATTATGTAAAAATGGATTAAGATATGTGGCGGTAATGCGGCTAAAAGGCTGCCGGCCAGCCGCCGTTAAACAACAGTAGAAGAACACGTTGCTAACAAGTGAAACTTTTATTGCGTGAATAGATTAGATGTCCCGGTGAGAACAGCACCAACATTTAAAGATGACTGCAGCCGTCAGAATCTGCTGAGCGGGACTCCTTCAGAAAATAAACGGAGATGAAGTTGGTGAAACTCTGCAGGTGAAGCTAGCACACAGCTAACTCATCAGAGTGAAGCGTGGAGATAATGGTCCGTCCACTGATCAATAATCAATAACAGGACGAAGTGAGGTTGGTGTTGGACGCAGACAACCTGCTCTCATCTCAAAGATGAAGATAAAGACACGCAGCTCATCAACTCTGCCAGAGGAGATGGCTAACGGCAAAAAGTGAGTCTTTGTGGGTGCGCGCGCAGCATGCACTGTTTACAAGTGTAGATAAACGCTGCGCGCGCAGAATAGCCCGTTCACAAGTATATATAAGTGTATCGCTCGAAAAGTCAAATAAAAATTCTAATAGTTCTGAGCAATTTATATATATTATAATAGTCATTTTGCTTGAAATGGCCACCGCTAAATACAATTAATTGACCAACTCTGTGAAATAACATTTAATCTACTTCTATTTATTCTTTAAAATCAATGAATCAGCAATTATAATACAGTGAACCCTCGCTATAACGCGGTTCACCTTTCACGGTCTCGCTGCTTCACGGATTTGCATCGTGCATTGTGTTCTGCATTCTGATTGGCTAAACAGTCTCTCCGCTTCTTCTCTACCTGTTTGTCAATAACGTTGCGGTTTAATATGTACACGTACGTAAAACAGCTTGCCAAATTAAAAATAATCGATGGTGGCATGTCGGTTTATAAGAATCTTTTTGCCCAGAAGAAAAAAGAGCAACAACAACTACCGATAACTATGTTCTTCTCTCGAAAAACCACACCTGCACCGCCGGCTTTAGAAGAAAGAACCGCTGCAGAGCGGAGTCAGGATGCAGCAGCTCAGTCAGAAGAGCAGTGAAATACACGAGTCACTATTTGTCCTACTGTACTTTGTATTTTTTTTCATAATCAGTTTTCATTTTCTCCCGTTCTAATCCAATGACTCGGGTCGCAGTGGGGCGGTGCCGATCTCAGCAATTTGAAGCCTTCAGTTCGTATTGATGATTAAAATTATTATTTTACAGTACAGTAGTTATTTGTAAAAAAAACATTTATGCAGTACTTTTATTTGTTAAACAAATGCTTGGGCCTGTAAAAAGGTTTTGTTCTTTGGTTTCAATGTATTATGGAGTATTTCATTGTATAATAATTGTAAAAAAAATAAAGGTTACTACTTCACGGATTTCACCTATCACGGTCTCTATTTGGAACGTAACCCCCGCGATGAACGAGGGTTCACTGTATTCGTGAAGTAGAGTAGAATTATATTAGAGAATATGTTTTACCTTAAAAGTTGCATGTGCTGTGTTTTAGAAAACATCTCTCACTTTCAGCCAAACTAACCCAAACATCTGTAACACATCTGACAGAACGGAGGTGTTGGTCGTAAACATTTATGTTTTGATCTGTAGAGTAAAACGACAGCAGATTGATGAGTGTTAGTTCGCTCCTGCTCAGACAGAAGAATGCTGCTGTTTGTTCCTCTGAAGTCTGAGGTCATCTTTCTCTGTGACACCCTGTTGTTCTCACCGACATCGCAGGGTACGTTATCGCTGCAGTCATCGCTGCCTTCTTCCACCTGCTGAGTTACTGCCTCCTAAAAACAACTTCTGAAGACACAAGCAAAAGAAAGAAAATAGATTATTGTGCGATTTGAATTAATAATACAGAAATGCACCAAAATGCAGAGTAAAAACAACTATACAATTATTCAAGAGGATGCAGTTTTGATAAAAACCTCAGATGAAATGAGATCTAAACAGAATAGGAAAGGGCCGAGGACTGAGCCGTGGGGGACTCCACAAGTAATGAGTTACAGGAGCTGATGTCCACAGCTGGTAGTACTGTTGTTGTTCTGTTTAGAATAAAATTGTAAAACTTCCAGTTAGTTGACCTTGTTTACCAGACTGAACTGTCATTGTCAGGTTTAACATCGTTTGGTTTGATTTTAAGTCACGTTGATGCGATTCATTTTCTTCTTTGAGATTAGTGATTGAGTTTTTGTGAAAATGTTTTTTCTACCTCGATTTTTATTTAAGAAGTTCTTCTGTAGCACACGTACACGAACAAGAACATATCTGCAGAGGATGGTAGTATTTATTGAAATTAGAAATGTATTTCTTCAGACATATCTTGGAATTTTTTTTTTTTTTTTTTTTTTTTTTAATGCTTCTCAAATATGAATATGATCTTATAAATCCAGCATCAGTTGTTCCCATTGTTTGCACATCAGTCTCACTGAGTCAAAGTGAATGCCTGAAATTGAAACCCTGAGTTGTAGAGGTCTGAATGAAGCCACTTCCCCTCTTGCTGGAGGGCTGGACGTTTCCTGCCAAGGTCATTTTGTCGCCCCCCACTACTCCCCCGCCCCCCAACCCCCACCTCCCTCTCCGTCCTGTGGGTCGATGGGAAAAAGAAGTGGAGCTCAGTGAAGCGTAGTGGAAGGTATTTCAAACAATCAGCGGATTCCTGGTCCGTGGAGACAGATCATTGTTTCAGTGCAGGAGGGGGAAAGAGGGGGGCGTGGTGGGGGAGGGGGGGATGAACAGCGGCAGGACGCTGCTGTCCGTCTGCTCGCCGATCACTCTGAACTCAGAGGTGACACTGGCCGTGGTAGAGGTCACCGTCCCTCCCAACGTGGGTTTATTTGTACTGCTCTGCACATCAGACACATCCCGTCAAAATAAAACACTCCCTCTGTGTGTGTTAGCCGTGTTATCATGGAGCTCTGACATGTGCAGCTGATCAACTGGATATAAATAGAAAGTAATAAGGATGCTTCTCTGAGTGTCAGGAAAGAACAAAAGACTGCACACAAGCATCTGATCTCCTGTTTGTTTGGTGAACTCTCAGTGAAGCTGGCGATGTCTGATGCTCATCGTCAGAGCTGCATGATGCTGAACTTGACAGTCACACAAAGGTATGAACTCAACCACGCAACATCCATCTTGGAGAGTTCACTCAAAGGACAATAAAACATCCTCCACTTGAGCCACGTGCCTCAAAGCCAACCTCATACTTCTGCTCTTATTTTGCATCTTCAATTATGTCTTTGAGATTTCTGCAATACAATAAACATACTATTAACTTGTGTGTATAAAACAATTCAAATTAGTACAATTTTGAGACAAGTTAACAGGAGAATTCAGTTATTTCTAACATTTTTATATTATCATTACTGATCTTAAGTTTAATTGTCCAACTTCAGTCACAACAACACAGTCCTGCAAACCTTTCACAATAAAAGCCTTTTTAAGAAATGAGGGGTTTCTGTCCGATAAAACGCTAGAGTGGATCATAGTAAAGGCTTCATGTTGATTTGGTTGTTTTTTTATTGGATCTCTTAAAGATTTACGGTTTAGATCTTTAAACACTCAAAACATGTAAATTCATTTTTGTGGGCATTTTAATTCCTCACTTATTGACAAAAAGCATCGGAGCGTATTTCCGGTGTTCTCCAGCAGCACTACACCTCCGTTATATATATCTTAGTTAATGTGAGCAAAATGGGATTCAGCTTCATGTGGAAAAGTATCACTTTCCAACTGAAATATAACGTCATACATAACTGAAGATAAGCTGGTAATAACTATTTAATACTTTACAGAAAACCAAAATGTAATTTATAGGAAGTATTGTAATTTTGTACTTTCATTTTGTTTCTGTTGCTCATGGAGTTGACAGGTGACATTTAAAAAGGAATTTCCTTTTATTACATCTGCATGTATTTAGAGGCAGTTTGTCAAGAAGCAGCAGAGTTTAAACTCAGTTTAAGAGTACGGCTGTGGAGGAGTTTGGGGAGAAGGAGGGGCACACGGGGAGGCGATGAGGGGGGGCATCCTGTGAGATCAGCACAGGTGGTTGAAGGTGGGTGCGGGGGTGGTTGGTGTAGTGGGTAGGTTGTGGGCGTGGGCGTGGGCGTGCAGTAATGTGCCCACTTCCTGCACCGAGCCGTTGTGCTGTAAACCTGTAAGCTTACAACGAGATCAGCAGGATTTACCGACGGTGGCTCGGTGCCATTTCACAGCAGGCAGCCGGAGAGGTGGAGATCCTGGCTGAGCACCGCGGCGGCCCGCCGGGCCTCGTATTGTTCCTTGTGATGGTGCTTTTTCTAAGGGAGCAGAAAAGGGAGCAAAAAAAGGGAAAACTTATTCTAAAGCAAGAGAGCTGTGAATGGAAAACATAAAAGTGGCGTTTAATTCAATGGGTTTTCCATTTGTTGCCGAATGGAAACATGAATGTCTACGTGTCGGGTTAATCTGAGGCAACTGGGCCTCCTTGAAATTCTTGAAAACATTTCACCCGAGCAGCGACATCATCATTGGTTTGTGAACGTTATGAATCCTCCAGTTCAGATTCTGTCCGTCACCATCTTGCTAGTTCGGAGTGGTTTAGAGCAGGAAGTGACCATATTTGGACAAGCTGGGGGAGGAGCCAGCGGTGGATCTGACTGATCTGATTGGAAACCTGACGATACTATGTCCCGCCCACCGATAGCTGTAATCTGACTGCACCACAGACCTGTCAATCAAACAGACACGCCCCCAAAAACAGGTCTTTTTGAATCTTCTTTTCTAATGAATGAGGGATTATTTTCAGATGGACCTCCAGAAAACTAATAAGAAGGAGTGACTTTAGCTAACAACACCGAGATAACTGATGGACACATTTTACTGACTTTGAATTTGATGAGAGAAGTTGAATGGGAGTCTATGGAGCCGGAGGCTTTTTGGAGCCGACCTCTAGTGGCACTCGGTCGTATTGCAGCTTAAGACACTTCTGTTTCGGCCTCATTTTTCAGAGCTGGAAGCTACGAACACTTTTATATCCAGTCTGTGGTTTCATCTAAAAGGCTTCTTCAGTTCTTTCTCGTTCTCTCACCCTTTCAGATCAGAAGTGAAATGTCTCCTAGAAGTTTTAAGTCCAGTTGCGTTTGGATTTGAAACCTTAGATTGACATCGATGAATGAGAATCTTCATGAATAAACTTCATAAACGCAGCCCTTCCTGTTGGAGAGTCATCTGTACATGGAGACTTGTTTCTGCTGCTGTTATCCAGAACCTATTAAAACCGTGTGCCAGGTCATGAGAGCATGTTCTCACCAACATGTCTGGAGCAGTTCGGTCATACTTTGGAGAATTCGTCCACGCCAGCTGCATTTTAGGTCTATTGGTGCATCACAGACTAACTCATGGGTCAGAGTCTCGATGCAAAATTCTGTCTCTGGTATAAAAGAAACAAACATTTCCATGCATGTTTCCCTGCAGATTCAGTCTGCAACTCTGGTGTGAAACTAATTTTAAACTAACTTTGCATGAGACTGCACCGACGGATCCAGTTCAAACAGGCTTTGTTACTTCTGAAAAGTAGAGAGGCAGCAAGGTGTTGTTGACAGTTAGATTTTGGAATAAAATCATTTTAAGATAAATGTCAGATATGTGTTTCTGTCCCTGTAGTCCAGAGTTACTGCAGAAGATGACCTCAGATTTATGGCCGTAAGAAAACATGGTGACATGTAACAGTTCCTCATTCCTGCTAAACGTCACATAAAACGTTTTTTTTTTTTTTTTTTTTTTTTTTTTTTTAAACGGACCGGAGGAGATGATTCATGGTAGAAGAAGCGTGCAGCTCCATCACTGAGTGTCCTGGAGAGTTTACGCTCAGATGGCTTCAACCTGAATGACCCGGGCAGACTGCAGAGCAGCAGCAGGGTTGAGTGGAGTTCACGCTCAGTTGGGTGGGAGGCCGCTGGTGTCTGTCTGCAGTGAGGAAACACACTTTTGTTGTGTACCTGGAGCGCTCACATGCAGTCGGCCGGCCAGACGGCGAAAGGTCAACCAGGCAGAGCAGCAGAGGAGTCCGTCAGCCTCATACCTGCCTCTGACATTCAGTTTTATCATTTATTTCAAAGAATACGTTTCCACGTGTTTCTGGAAGTTAGAGTTTGGTTTTATAAGTCGTCTCAGTCCTGATTGGCTCCTCGGAGTCACATGGTCTTGAATGTGTGTCAGTGTTCAGCTCTTTTCTTGGAATTTTGCCTTACTTCACATTTGCTCTCGATCTTTCAACTTCGGCATTTGAGGCACTCAACAAATTTTGTATGGATACACTATTATTATTATTATTATTATTATGATTATGATTATTATCATGGTTATTAATTAGTGCTGCAGGTACTGTCAACCTGCTGCGGTCCAACTTTATATCTGGAAATTCTTTCAATTCATGATTGAATTAAAACATTTCTCTGAAACGGAATCCCACTTTTACGACTAAAATGAACCAAATTAATAAATCGGATAATTGATCAATTATTTAAGTGATTTATTGAATAACCAATACTATCAATTAAACTGATAAAGGTGGGTTTTTTTGTAAATGAAATGTCTGACTGGAAATAGGGATGGTGTTTTTTCTATTTTCTCACTCACATTTGCAGACAAACAAGTCGAGTTCATCAAGAAAAGAACCAACTTTGTTGATAAATGAAGAAACTTACACTTGCTGCCACCTGACTTTCCCCATCACCATCATCACAGACAGTTTGTCAGATGTTTAGTGTATGTTTAGAACATAATTAAGTGGCAATTATAAAAAAAAAACTAATTCAATATTTCAGTGATTTTACAAATAACAAAAAGGCGTTCTAACTTTTTAAACTTTTCACTATTTTATCATCAACATTGTTTAAAGATTCAACTTTGTGCTCCTGAAACTGATATTTCTCACATTTCCTGACATATTTAAGATAAGATAATTAATTTGGACCAAAGAAAAGTTCGCAAATCAATGAATGAATGAAAATTATTTTAGATGCAATCTTTTATGACATTATTATATTGATTAATATTCTGAAGAAGGTAGTATTTAATCACAAATGGAACAAAATTAGGTGTTGAACTAAATGTTGAACAATGCTTCTTCTTTATGAATCATTTTAGATATTTCATGTTACCAATAAAAATCTCTCTGAGAAGTTTTCATGTAAAATCATTTTTTATTTAACTGATGAAGCCAAACTTCTCAAATGTGAAACAATTTCTGATAAAAAAAAACAACAACATGTAAACAAAATTATAAACCTGACTTTAAATATTAATCAGACCAATTTTGGTTTACAAATTACAGTTAATGAATCACGTTCTTAACTTACTGATAATATTAGTTGTTTAACAAGTCGTCATATTATTATATTTGCATCTCTACTGCTGCTCTGTTTTTTTCCTCCCAACCTCTGAATGATGTTTACTTCTGTTGTCTTTACATGTTATAATACTTATGATACACTTATAGTTCTACACTATGAATTGAATTAAGTACATTTCCTGTTAGTTCATCTGCAGATATTTCCTATTAATCACATGCTCAGGAATAAGAGGCAGAAATATATTGAGGTGCTCCACCTTTATTGATCACAACCACAAAACTTGATCTGCTGCACATATTTAAAGTCAGCTGCAGCAGGTTTCCTCTAAAACACAGAAGAAGAAGAAGAAGAAGAAGAAGAAGAAGAAGAAGAAGAAGAAAGGTTAAGAAACAAAGGGAGAGTGAGTGAGAGTGGAGATCAATGGTGGAAGCTGCATGAAAGGCGGCAGCAGCCGGCCATTTAGACGGATTACAGTAGCAGAGCTCCTCTTTCATCTCACTCAGGGACTGTGTCTGCAGGGCAACCGGGCAAATTGGTTCCCATCATGCTCAGCGTCTGCTGCTCAGTCTGATTCGGAGGCTGTTTGAACACCAGGATGTGTATTTCTACAGCATTATGAATGACAGTCCAGAAACAGGTTTATCTGTCATCCTCTGCTGTGCACCTTCCTCACTAGTCTTCATCATATCTGTGACAGAGCTGTAGAGCAGCTGAGCTGCTCGATTATTATCACTTAACTCTGGGGACAGAAAAAAAAAAAAGAAAAAAAAATTGAATGTGAAAGTGAAAGATTTGGGCGACACGTCGTGCTGTGAGCTCACTGCGTTACAGGAATAAATGTCTTCTGCAGATTTAAACTGCTGTGATGGATGTGTGACTCTGGTCAGTCTGTGGAAACATTCAGCAGTCGGTCAGCAGTGATGTCCGTTCACAGAGTTTCAGGAATCCATAAGAAATGTCAGAATAACATAATATAACATGATTCTACTCAAATCTTTAAATAAGTTGGATTGATTTTATACATAAAAAATACGATTTTACAGCTAAAACACGGCTGCAGTGAATGGTTAGTTTTATTCTTCATTCAGCTCTGTTAAGATTATACATGAACTGAGCATGAAAAGTGTTGAATGAAATTATACAATTATTGAGAGAATACGATTTTTAATAGTGCAAAAAAAAAAAAATACAAACTGCTCATTGATTGTTTATCTTTGCAGTAAAAACAAACTCGGGTATTTTCGAGCAAAACAATACATTTAAAGGCTGGAATTTGTATGCATACAATTATAGTAGTAGGAGAATAAATTTCCTGAAAACTAAATTTGTCAAACAAAATCCTTACTCAAGATCTTCTTCTTGGCTTTTTCCACGGCGTTCCTCAGTAAATCCCATCAACAACTGAGTAAAATGATCATTTTATTTTTGTTGTTTAATCAAATTCCAGTTTCCAATTTTAAGAGTGAACTTTTTAAAAGACATCTTTTAAAAACTTTAAAAATGAATGATCTTTTTTTTTTTTAAATTGTCCTTTTTAAATTCCTGAAACAGGTAAAACATATTTTCACTAGTTTACAGCTTTTGAAAACTAAAAAAACAAACAAACTGAATTTCATCATATTTCATGTTTTTGAGATGTTTGTCGTTCAAAAGCAGTTTTTCTTGTCTTCCTGTCGATATTATAAGAATTCGAGTTTAGAAATGTGCCATCTTTCCATTTGACTTCTGTCTGGCGTGACAATGCTGCACACGTGTATGATGAGTAAGTGTTGATGATTGGAGGGTCGGGTCTTCCCGCTGCAGGGACAGCCTCCTCCCACCGACCTGTCAGTCATCTCTGACCTCTCATCTTCCTCGCTGATTTTGGTGTAGATGCGTACGTCGGTTGCTGGTGAATAAACGATCTGCAATAAGACGATGAAGCACAGACCTGTGAGTAGAACCGACGCCCAACGCGCTCCACCTGTTGTTGTTGTCTGTCTGAAGATGAGTTCTGTTGGCAGGAAGGATGTTTTTTCCTGTTGCGGTGAGGCAGCGTGAAGCCGAGGCAAACATTTTTTTATCACGCTGACACACATAAAAAGTCAGACGCCGCTGCTGTTTGCACTTATACTGCATCTCTGTTTATATTTCAAAAGATATTTTATCACTCCAGCAGCAGTGCCCTGTTGTCTAATGATTTATGTTTTAAAAGCAAACTTTAAGGAGCAGAAATCCTTCATTACATCGATCATTCGGAGGTTCTGAGAAAACCAGACTGTTTGAAACAACCAAATTCTTGACGATGCTCACATTTCCCTTTTATAACTAACGGTCACAAAGGAAACAAAGCTTCCCTCTCTGACTTCCTTCACAGGTGTCAGAGGGGCCGCCGTGGTAGATTTGATATTTAATCATAATTAATCCCACTTTCTTTCTTTCTTGTGCTCGTGTCAGTTTTTAAACGAGCTTCGTAATCATGAACGACTCCAATGACTCAAAATGGATACAGGAAACCTCTCCTTTATAAATGAATGTCTTTTATTTAAACGTGTATCAGTTCATGCTGCTCTCAGGTCTCTCAGCCCTCACATGCTCTTGCGTTCGTACGTAAAGTCAGAAGTCTTATCCCAGCTGTGCCTAACAAGCCCGCAAGCAAACACAAAGGCCCTCTTTGTCCCGGAGCTGTTAGTGTCATAGCCGGAGTTTGTGGCTTAGTGTAAGCGGTGAAGTTAAAGCTGCCGTCGTGGAGGAGAAGCTGTCAGGGTGCTCCCAGACCACGTGGAGCGCTGGCATCTGAGCCAGCGGCTCGGCTCAGCTCGGCAGAGACTTCTGCTCCTGGTGGCTGCGGCCCGTCTGCACCTCAGACTCCAGCACAGGCTGATCTGGAAGTGCTGCTGACGTCACCGTGTGTCCTTGTTGTTTGTCTGTGTGGTCGGCATTATAAATACCAACAATGCCGAGCGTCCTCGGGCAGAACGCTGAAGCACAAAGTGCTCTGGATGGATCCGACGGACCGATCGGCATCTTTTGTGGTGGTTGTAGTGAACGGGTGGAGGAGAGGCAGCAGAGGGGGGGGGAAAGCTCGGTATAACTGCAGCCGTTCAAAGGCAGCATGGGAGAGGATTTTCATTTTCATTTATCTGCAGTGACAGAAAAGTGTCCTGCTGCTCTGGATGTGCGGATGATAAAACCAGTTCATCTCTGTGGTACGAATTCAATATTCAGAGTCTAACGGACCGTTTTCAGACCAAAACCGTGACTCAGGAGACATTTTGACTCATCACAGCCAGAAAAGTTCCCAGCTGTTATTCATATTTATCCAGCAACGGCCTTCCATTCAGTTGAGTCACGCTCACCGTCAGTTTACTGGAATACTTCGTTCAGATATGTTCGTATTCACCGTGTAGAGAAGAGTCCGTATGAACGGTGCCCTCTGGTGGTGTTCACCACGTCACAACTCTAAAAGAGTCGAGTTCACCAGTTGTTTGCTGAGGTCTACGGAAAGGTCAGAGGTCGTGGCAGTTCATGTTTGGTTGGATGTTCAGCTCATATGTTGTAATTTTAGTCAAGCGGAGTTTGTCTTCGTAACTTAGATAATATTCTACGTCTGAGGAAAATGTTGATCTTCCCGACGTCTTTTCCGTCTGTGTCTTTGTATTTCCTGTTAGCTTGATAAACTGTTAGCCTCGGTGGCTTCTAGACGCCATCCAAGTTGCCTAGCAACAGTGTTCTTACGACCGATCCGCTTGAATGCCAAGAATACATCAGAAAAACTTGTAACCACGAGCTCAAGAGTTCCATTTGAAGGCAGCAAAAATGTCCGCCGTGAAAAAGGAGGATAGCAGGAGAGAAAACTATGCTAACATTAGAAAGCTTGGATTGCTAGCTGTCGCTTATGAGAGAAACTTAACTGCACAACTCCAACGCTTCACAAATGTTGAGTATAAATGGATCGACAGCTTGAACTGCTGGTTTGTCAGTCTGTAATTCATTGTGGTCGATCAGAGTTTCCCAAAACCTTTTTTTTTTTTTTTCCCGTTTTAAGACATAAATGTTTCTGCTTTAGTCTTTAAGGCAGAAGAGAGTTCAGGACCACTGTTGTTAGGACATTTCAGTTTTGCGAGGTTGCATAAAATTTGTATCAGTTGTCTTTAGATTTGTTTTTCTGAAATAATTCTTCCTCAGGATTTAAGAAATGTTTCAGACGTGTAGGAAGGAAGCTAAAATTCTGAATGACTTCCTGCTCAGGTTGTTTTTTGTGATGAAAAAAATGTCTGACAGAAACTGGAGGAAATAAACCAAACTCGACTAAAGCAGATGTCGAAAATCTTTTTGTTTTGTTTTTTTGTCGAGGACAACTTTCAAGGAAAGTAGTCAAAACTTAAGGCCTCATCAAACACACTTTATACTCCAACTTTCAACTATATTCTCCAAATTTTGACCTTTTTCTCAAAAATTATCAAGTTCTCAAGATGTCTTTATAAATTCCTCCACTTCTTCTTTTTCTTCTTTGAAGCGGCCCTAATACTCTGTCTGATTTTGTAATTCTTTATGCCTCTGAGCATTTTGTTTCTGCAGTGACTAATGTTCAGAAAGCAGCCCGTCCTTGTCGGGACTGTTCGTAGATCAGAAACAAGAGAAAGAGATGTTTTCAGACATAAACGTTTGTGAACGTCTATTCTTCATATCCAGATAGACTTTTACCAGAGTGTGTTTTATATTTGCAGAGTAGTCCACACACACATCCTTCCCCTGTCTGGAGGTTGAAGTGCTTGTTGCCCGGGTTTGAGCGAGGCCCCTCTGAGGTATCTGCTCTGAATTGTACGAGCCCGTCTGCTTCCCATGATGCACCTCTCCATCTCCAGCCCGGCGCGGGCAGTGAAAGAGGCCATTGTTCCTGTCACTCTGAGGCATGTTGCATGTAGTTATGACACAGAGTGGGAGAAATGATTCCCATTATAACGCTGGAATGTTTTTGAATCAATCACTTCTGTGTAAATAAGAGCTGCAACGAGCTCCTTCAGCCACAGATGCGCTTGTTTACATGTTTGAAGGAAGTTAAAAAAATTATTTGTTTAAAAATGAAAAGCAGCTTTGTGGGTTTTGTGCTAGTGTTCCTCCTCATCTGTCAGCCGACCCGCCGCCGAGGCCACCTCCAGAGTCCGATTCAGACGCCTGATCCTCTGAACCGAGCGGCCTGTTAACACTCTGCAAGAAAACAAGTGGCTTTCCGGACCTCTCTCTCTCCTTAATTCCTTCCTTTCCTTTTTTTCTAGCTGAGCTTTGATTGATGTGCAGCAAACCGCGATTGGAAAAGCTCCGGCGCTCCTCTCATGGATTCCTCCGGAGTGATGTCATGTTTTGATGATCCTCGTGTAGTATGCCGTGTGCAGCGACATTTAAAACAAAAGAAATATCCTCCCTTTGAAAAAGTGGACGTCTCTTGTCTTCTCAGGCAGATCATTTATGCTTCACATACCATGACACCCATTCAATCCCAAAACAGGACACCGTGTGCTCTGACATGCGTGAGAACGTTTGATTCTCCCCGTTCTCAAGTTCCCGGGCCACATCAACTCCTTCGTGGACGTCAGGCTCACTGCTGTGATGAAAAAAAAAAACTTTTCTCATTTGTTTTTCAGCCCTGAGATAAGTGTTCGTGTAAATGAAGAGACGCGGTGCAGAGGTCACGAAACGCTGTCAGCACTGCGTCTATTTTTAACTCCGCTGGATCACGTTTCACCTCTTTGCCATTTAGTTCCTTTGTTCGGCGTGGAGGATATTTCAGGACACTCTCGGGTAGCGTCAGAGGAGAGGTGAGGTGGAACCGCTCCCTGACAGCTGATCTCCCCTCTGCTGTGTGTGTGTGTGTGTGTGTGTGTGTGTGTGTGTGTGTGTGTGTGTGTGTGTGTGTGTGTGTGTGTGTGTGTGTGTGTGTGTGTGTGTGTGTGTGTGTGTGTGTGTGAGTGTGTGTGTGGTCTCTGACCTGCTGCAGGTTGAAGACGTGCTGTGTGTAAAAGTGTGCGTCAGCCTCGGCTGCTACTAAACTCTTTTTCCTGAATGTGCGTTCTTGGTCTCTGATTGGATCCAGATGGAGCGCGGAGCTCCTTTGCGGTCCTCGTATGACTTCACATAAGGTCAATGGTTAGCGAAGATTTAAAGGCGCCTCGCACCGCGGCCACTCTACAATTGATAGTCTGTGCGTTTATGGGACCATCAGCTCATTTCAAATCGACAGGATTTGTAGTTTCACGGTCATCAGAGCACCGTTCTCATTCCCAGAGCGACATGATGAAGACGTGCAAATGATTCACTCCGCCACTGGTGCCACGACGTCACCGATGGATAAAAGAGGTCGTGTGACTGCGGTGGTGAGATCCGTCCAGGAAAGTGTTCAATGGATTTCTTCAAAGTAACGTCAATCCGTTACTTAAGTTACGTCACGTATTGAACATAAAGTAAGTTACGTCACTTTAACCCAAACAAGGAGCGGCTCTTCTACCGAACCACGCCGCTGTGTGTGTACTCTGGGAGACACTAAATGTATTTTTTCTGACCGTCTCCAAACGAAGGTGCGATGAGCGGCAAACGACGAGTTGGCCCAAAGACCTTCAGTCGGAGAGTCTCTCAGCTTCAGGACGTTCACGGTGTAACGTCGGGACGTCAACACAGGAACCCCTCTCACTTCCTCATCTGCACACCTGGCGGTCGCTCTGTGAGTCCCGGAGTGAAATGTGCTCTGTAATCTGCGTCAGCAAACACTGAAGTTGTATTTTGACTTTAATCTCAATATTTAGATTTTTTTTTTTTTTTCTTTTTCTAACAAAGACAACTTTGGACACACAAGCAGTAACTTCCAACAGATTCAACTTCCATAATCTTTTGTGAACACGGATTTACTATCGGCTCAAAAATCAGGAGAATGAAAACGGACACACAGCAGCCAAAGTGTTCAGGGATGAAAAACTAAAAGTTTCCGAACCATGTGAGCGGCGCTGTGCTGAGTTCAGAGGTCCGGAGAGCAATCAGGACGTAACTCTCCTCTGCTGCTGGGTTTGTTTGGGTTGTGGAATGATCCTCCTCTCCAGGCTGCTGCCGCCCTGTTTCACTCAGAGTTTTTGCTGCTATGAACGGGGCGGGGAGAGGGTGTGTGTGTGTGTGTGAGGGGGGGGGGGGGCACGAGGGACGTGGAGGGGGGGAGGGGGTGAAGTGCAGGAATTCCCACTCACTTGACTCATCTTGCATTAGCTGTACTCCTTCTCTGACTCTCCCCCCGCCTCACATGGAAGACGGGATGTTTTGTTGTGGAACGCAGCGCTCTCACCATCCTGGTTTCTTTCAAGGACGCGGAGAGACGCTGCACGATGTGGCGAGGAGGAGGAGGAGGAGCAGGAGCACCATCACCACCACCACCACCACCGAGTTCATTCAGCCGCCTCTCGTGGGCCCCTCTTTGCTTTAGTTTTTAGCCAGAGACCATGAGGCCTGACGGGCCGAGGGCAGCGCTCCAGGTCCGGTCTCTCCTCCCCTCTTGGGAAGGAAGGTCCGGACAGCCCGTCCTCCTCCAGGCTCAGGGTTTTGTTGAGTCATGTGAGATCATGTCCACAGAAACACGGAGAGACGGGGGCTAGAGGTGTGAGGGGGTAAATGAAGCAAGGCGGGGTGGGGGGTAGGGGGGAAGCTAAAATCTGCTCGGTGGCCTGCAGACAGCACGCTGCTGCTCGCCTTGTATAAGGTAATGTCTAGCGAGCGTGTCGGGGTGGGACTTGTGCACAGATTTATTTTAATACATGGCCGGCCCTGCCAGTGTGGGGGGGAGAGATTGGGGGGGGGGGGAGACAAACCCACCACAGACCAATAAAAACAGAGAAAAGAGTCAAGTTGGAGAGTCCGACTTCACCTTTAATCTGCATGATCCCACCGGAGAGCGTTCCCACCGCCTCTCCTTCTCCTCCTGCCGTCTTCATGCAGCTGGATGCTCTGACAGATGCATGTTTGGAGTTGGTTGCCCTGCAGGGAGGTCTTGATTTGGCATGTCAGTCTGGTATTTAGCAGTGCAGCGATACAGTATGAGGAGCTGCCTTCAGGTGGTTGTGCAGCTCAGAGGAGTCTGCTGGATCTTCACACCTCAAAGAACACATCTGGGCATCCCAATGTTCAGAGAAGGAAAGATCTGAACCGCTTACATAATTATTAGGCTGCAACTAATTATATTATTTCATAATAAATTAATCCACGGATTATCTTTTAAACTAATTAGTAAATAATTTGATCTATAAAAAGTCCCAAAATCATCAAAACCAACAATTTATGACCATAAAACAGCTAAAAGCAGCAAATCTTCATATTTTAGAAGCTGGTACCTGTTTGTTTTTTTAAGTTTTGCCCAATAAATGACAGTTAATTAATTATCCAAATAGTTTTTTCTATCAATTGACAAATTGGTTCTGTTTGGTTCTAGCCACGCCGGCAGCAGTTCTCTCAGAAAAGAAATATGAAATATTTTGTCCACTGCATTGCTCCAGGCTGAAACGTACCACAAACCTTTGGATGGACTTTCATGGTCGAGACTTTCTGTGAGTTTTTAAACTGAAATGTTTCTACAACTATTGAACGGCTCGTTGTGGAATCTGATTTTCATGCATTGTCCTTCAGGGTGTTTTCTAATCGTTCGGTGACCCTCTGACTTCAATGAAGCGGAATCATCAGGTCAAAGATTCCATGTTTAATACCAAATACCTACAAACCGACAACCTTCTCATCAGCCTCGGCTGTACTTTGTATTTGGTGATATTTTATCTCAATAACTTGCGAAACAAAGAGTAGTAGCAATGATAAATATTACCCACTAAACATGTATGTTGGCATTGTCATGACAATAACCCAAAGCACCAGTGTGTCTCAGATTCAGTAAAGAGGAGCTCCGTGTTGTTGTGCAACCGAACACAGAGAGGGAAAGCATGCCTGTCTGCCATCAATTATTGAGTCTAAGCTAATTTAAGAGTCGGGTCTGTATCTGGATGCTACTATCAGGTTCAGGGTTGGATTCATGGCTGGTGGCCAGTAACACTGATGTCCAACATTATTGTTGTTTTACATCAGCGTCCTCTTTCTCAAGGAACACGCTTTGTTGTTTTGTTTTTTTTACTTGTCAGATATTTTCTGTCGAGGATTGAAACTGTTTAGAGGACATTCAGCGGGTTAATAATCTTTATAGCCTATAAAAAGCTGCAACTCACTCCCAGGACATAAATCAGCTCGGTGTGCAGAGTGTGGAAAACAACTCTGCAGCCCATTCCAGCCCACCTTGAGCAGTGAAGGTCACACAAGAAGAGAGTTAATGACGGAGCACACGGGGCAGCTTTAATGAGCCCTGCACAAGTGTTGTTTAGACTGCATTATAGGCCATCCTCTCTTTCCCATTAGAGCTGTCAAGAGTCTGTAGATCCTCCATCTGTGCATGTGGGACTGTTGTCTCGGTGAACTATACTCTTCTTTGTCCCGTACGTCCATGCGGTGATGGGAGAAGATGCTTCGTGTGAGGATTTATAGAGAAAAACGTCAGTATGTCTAAATGAAAACAATCAAAAGTCTGCTGTCCTCTCAGTGATCTTTAAAGCTGCAAACAGGCTTCACCTGTGAAACGGCATGTTTACCAGCTGATGGCGTCCAAGCAAACCAATACAGGAGAGCCAGGCTTTTGATTGGGGGGGGGGGTCATCTTAACTTTCTGAAGGCAGATTTGTTCCGAGCAAGTCAGTCTGAAGTCTAAATCCTGAGTAGAAATGTAAATTTTCCACCTTATAAGTTGCATAAACAAATCACTGATTATTAGAATGATTACTATTATGGGTTAGGGTGGTTAAGCAGCCAAAACAACAGATATAAGCTTTCCATAATATGGTAGGTAGGTAGGTAGGTATATACTTTATTAATCCCCGAGGGGAAATTTTTTCGCCCCAGCAGCATACATACAGAAGCAATAATAGAAACAATAGAATAAAATAATAGAATAGAATAATAGAATAGAAAAGCAATAAAATAAAATAGCAGTAAATAGCAGTAAAAAATATAAATATAAAATATAAAATGCACAGTATATACACTATATATACAGTACATTATATATCTATATATATTATATACAACAAACCAATAAACAGTCAAAATATATACATGTATATATATACACATACAGTACAGTATATATATATCTATATATATAATATACAAGCAACCAAGAAACACAGTCAACAGTGTTATTGTAAAATATAATAATAATAACATAATAATATGACCAAACGCCAATCCAGCATTTAAAACAGCAACATTTTACTGCAACTTTTGTAAAGTTAAAGATGCTAAATTTGAGCGCTGAACTCTCAGGATGTGATTTGTCAAACTGTCGTCACATCTCAGCGAACAAACAACGACACAGTTGTGGATGAATCCAGAAGAGAAAACATTTTGTTTTCCCCAAAATGTTTTGAAGCTGACAAAAGTAATCAGCCTCCACGATTGTTTATTCAACATCAAATAAATATCTGACTTTGCTTTTGAATTTGGTAGAATTGCACCTGTCAGCAGGTTAGTTTGTTCCAGACTGTGTGTTTCAGCTCTTTAGATGTCTGAAAGGATTCAGATCCGGATTCACAGAAGGACTCTTCAGAACAGTCCAATGTTTGGTTCTGATCCGTTCTGGCTGCTTTCAGCTGTGTGTTTGGTTCTGATCTCGTTGGAGGACCTGAGACTGAGACGGAGCTTTGTGACACCGGGCAGCACGTTTGGCTGCAGAGTTCCTAGATAGTCTTCAGATTTCATTGAGCTGCACAGATTGAACCGAGTCCTGCGGACCTTCAACCGGTTCCTGATATCTGCAGCTGTCGTCACGGGAACAAGGAGTTGCTTGGCAATTCAGTGCGGTGACCGCAATGATACCAAACAGCAGTGATTTGAACAGGCTGGATGACTGATTACAACACTGAGCACGTGTGGGAGAATAAATTAGAGAAAACAGTTGTTTTGAAATCTTACTTTTATTCAATTATTTATAATTTTTCTGGGGGTAACAACAAATCTTTAATGCAAAATATTTTTAGAAGATGAAATTATTTAAAAAAAATTTCACGCTTTCTTTGCTTTACTTCATGACATACCAAAGGCTGCAGGTTTATAAGAGAAAATTGCTTTTGATTTCATCATGTTTCAGGAGGAATGCTGCATTTTTTTTTAAATGTGCTCTTTTTATAATGAAGAAAAATGGAGACCAGGACAACTGTTGGCCTTTTGCCAACTTTTCAATGACATACATTACAATATTTTGTCATTTTTGTAGTTTTCTTAACATTCATGTTATTTCCACTCTACAGCCCCACAAGCTTTCTCTTCACACATAATTCTGAAAACATTGTTATCACCAGGGGTTATTTAAAAAAAAAAAAAAAAAATCATTACACAACTGTTCTCACAAGTTGTATGAACCGTGTGGAGTAAACCGGTCTCCCAGTATTTGATGTTGTGTTGCATAGCTGTTGAATCCTGTGACCGGGTGTCTGTGACGGGGATGTCACCCCCGGCTGTCAGCACTGTTCCCGGAGCCTCCAACCAAACAAGGCCTGGTGGGCGGCGCCGGTGCTAGAGCTCTGCAACTCACAGCACGCCCGTGTTGTTTGGCCCGCAGACTCAAAGTGTGTAAAAGAAAATGGGATTATTTACTTTTCTGTTGAACTGTGTTGCGGATCGTTGAGTTTAAGATTAATTGACTGTGAAAAATGAAATCAATAATGTAAAATGTCCAAAAGGACGTGGCTCTCCAGACCTGTGGACTCTGTCCAGGATGTTGTTTTCATCCAAACTATCGATGCATGCAAATTCCAAGTGCATTGTCAAGACCATCGGCTGAAAGGATGTCGCTGGAATTTTTGGGCTGTTGCCATGGGAATAATGGGAACATAAAACAGCAAATTTTATTTTCTGTAGATTGAAGTTTACTTACCTTCTGACACAGAATAAAACAGAGGAGCCAGCTGAAACATGTTCCGTAACATGGGTCATTGTTCTGCCGGTTCATTCCTGTACCACAGGCCCGGCTCTGAGGACTCGTCACCATGGAAACCATTATGTGGGGCAATTGGCGGCAGAGCACTTTGGTAATCTTCTTGGAATATATTAGTAGCTGCAAAGGCCCCACTCTCCTCACCTTCAACCTCTCAGCATTGTCTCCGAGCCGGTTTGCTTTGGGAGCCGCTCTCAGGATTTCAGGCCTCGGCTCAGGAATGTTCGTCCTACATCTCCACGCAGGGAGGTTAAAAAACAGCCGAGCTGCCTTCGGATGAGGTCCGAAACCTCAAATAAACAGACCTACCGACGGTGAAGTTCCTCTGAACTCTCACTCTACTCTCATACACAATAAATCTAATTAGAAAGATTAATTTCATGGACTACGTCCCGCTGTAGCAGTTCAGAAATTCAATTTGCACTTTCATCGGAGAAGTGACGTGATTTGCACTGCAAAGCCAAATAACCACAGCGTTTCTCCTGATGTGGCAAAAACTTAAATAAGATGAAGACTTCATATGGAGCAGATGTGCTGAGACTCGACTTTTACTGCCGCTGATTCAGATGTCCATTGAATTTCCAAGAGCCGATATTACTTCTTGCCCTCTCCACACATCTCCCTGTGGTATTTTGTTGGTAATGTAGATTCTCAAACCTTGAAATGCTCAGCACTCTTGTTTCTCTGTCATCAGAGACGGCTCAGAGGCAGCGACTGTAACACAATGTCTTTTCTTTTTTTGGATAAAACAAACCGATTTGTGCCTTCCAGCCCAGTATGACACATTTTTTTTTTTTTTTATGCAGAGAAACAGGCTTTCTAAAGATCTGCTCGCCCATCTGGCTGAGGTGATTAGCAAAAGCTGAGGCAGATGGTGCTTCGGCCCGATTCTGCATTGCTTCAGGGGTGTATTAATCTGCATATACAACTTCCAGCCATGTTTGGCTGCGAGAGATATTTCTGTGCGAATGTGCAGCGACACCGTGTGAAGTTTCTGGAGGACCTGATGGGAGCCCTGGGGATGTTTTTGTGAGGGGGACGAGGGGCGGGCGATACGCGGACCTTCCCGCTTCTTCATCTGCAGCAAACAAGCTGAAAGTGAATGAGCCACGCAGCAGCTGCCCCAGCCCACCCCACCCCACCCCACCCCGCCCGTGCTCCGCCGCTGGCAGCCTGGTCTGGAAATGTTGACACAGTGAGTGAAGAGCAGCCCCAGAAACCCCAGGAATCCCCCGGAGAAGACGCAGGGCGGGAGGGTGAGGTGGAGCCTTGGAATGCACTCGGAGGAGTCAGTCACTTATTTACTAGCTGAACTCGGTGAACCCGGCCTGAGTCAGCCACTTCCACCCCGGCCGCTCCGGCCCGCCCACTTTCCTCTCTGTTTTGTTCTTTAACCGACCCCAGTGCGCCTGCTTTTCCTGCCCCTCCTCTTCACCTCCTCATTGACAGGCACTCCGCTCTCTGGCTCCTCATTGGACGCCGCCTTCGCTCACTCCCTCCCCCACATGACCCCCGTCACCCGGCCTCTCTGCCTCGAGCTGTAAGTGTTGAGGTCATGATGAGTAATAAAACAAATGTCAGTGAGAATGTGTGTGTCAGGCTACAGTGTGTGGAGCGCACACAGTACTACACGTCTTCCACCTGATCTGTTCCCTCCACTCAGCTCCATATGGCAGCGTCACATCTCCACGTAGACGTGCAGGTGAGGCCGAGTGGTTGTAGTGAGGACGGTGAACACACCTTCATCTCCCTGGAAAGCCTGTGTGGACCTTTGGAATGTTTTAATATTCAGTCCCTCCAGGAGTTTTTTTTTTTTGTGATTGTTGCGATCAAAATTGGTTGATTTTTGCAGTGGATTTTCTCAAAAGTGTCGATGGAATTTGTGGAGTTTTAAGGGATTTTTTTTTTTTTTTTTTTTTCAGAAAATTTGCAGGAATTAGAAAAAAATTGCAAGTTGAGTAAGTAAATTGTGATTTTTTTTTCATTATTTCATCATAGAAATATTTTAGTTCTCATCTTTTTTTATTTATTTATTGAACTTAGAGAAACATGAGGCTCAAAGTTCCTAAAAGCTCCTAAAAGCTGCGTATGTTTCCAGAACAGACCATCTGTGACTGGAATATAGAAACAACGACTACATCAGCTGTCAAAATAAGAGCTTTAGATGCTGTTTAATTCACGTTCATTCAACACATAGACCTGCCATCATCACCGTCCGTCCGTCATCACCTTGACCCTTGACCTTTGACCCATGACCGCCAAAACCTTTTCAGTTTATACTTTGTATTAAGTGAATGTTTTTGCTCAAGTGTGAAGAAATTCCCTCAAGGCCTTCTTGAGCTATTGCGTTCACAAGAACAGAAATCCCTGGTGCTGGTGTGTCGACTCCACCTCTGTGCATATAATGACCTGAACACCAACATCTGGTCATGATGTAGTATGCCGTGTAATTTGTGGCATTTACTGTGACTTTAGCAGTTTAAGCTCCGCCTCCTCCCAAGCTAGCACAATGGTTTGGGCTGAAGCCACAGTAAACCCACCTGCAGTACGAAGACACCACAACACCGCTGGGTTTCATTTGTGTTGCAGCAGTTTGACTTGCAGAAGTCTTGGGTTTAATTGTTAGAACAGGTTCAGTCTGTTTTAGAAATGTTACCGACTGAAGTTAAGTATATTTTTAGGTGGAAACAAAACAGATCTGACAGGTGAACAAACAATAAATGATGTAGGATGACGTATGACGTGCATCCTGCTACTCTAATAGAACTTCATGTTGACGTCTTAAAGAGTTTTTGAGATAGTAGTTAAAACTCATTTCTCCTTCAGCGTGGAGTTGTAAAACCTTCTTTCACTTCCCTTTTCAGAAAGGAAGATGAAAGAAAGGCGTAATGAGAGACTTCAGTCACAGAGGCTAGAAGCTGGAGGAGCAGCAGCTAGCTTCGAGGTAACATCTGGACTTTGGCTCTCACTTTTTTTTTTTACAGTGGCGTCTTACTCGGTCCTAAAAACATTCCCAACTGTCTGAAGTCAGCACCATCTTATCAAAAGGCTCATCATCACCCTCTTTATCCATTTATCCTGTATAATTATCCAGCAAAATGTTTCAACAGAGTTTTAACCTGCATTTGTGGATGAACTGTGTTCACAGACGATGGTTTTCAGAAGTGTTCCTGAGCCCATGCAGTGATTTCCACTCCAGAATAGTCTGTTTTTAATGCAGTGCTGCCTGAGGGCCCAAAGATCACCACCATCCAATATTGGTTTTCATTTTTATTTACATTTTACAGTGTCCTAACTTGTGTTGAAACGGGGTTCTAAATTAAATAAGAGACACCTAATGTTTTGTTATTTTTAACACTCAAGTCTTTTTTTCTACCTCATGAAAAAAATAGTGTTTGTTGTGGTAATTATTGATTTAAATGGTAACCATTTCTTCTATATTTACAACCCATGCAGTCACTCTACGGTATTTGACAACTGGCAGGTTAAACAGCCCAAAGGCCAGAGTGTCAGTGAGCTGTGTCGTCACCACACTGGGTCCATGGCCGAGCGTCCCGAGAGGTGTAATGATTCGTGGCCATCTCCGTCCGTCTCTTTGACCGCTGATCTGATGAGGGAACAATAATCCGTGACTGTGTGAACTCTTTGTCTGCTCTTATCTCGTCCCGTCAGTGATACTCGCTGCATGTCAATGGCTGCTGCTGGTAAATGTCAGCGGGCTGACAGCTGCTGGAGCTTTTCATGAAGAAGGACCAGTTATGTATTGAAGGCTAAAATCACTTTCTTTAAAACAGAAGAACATAGAATAAGCAGTGATAAAGAACCAGCTGTTCCAGCGAGGACGTGTTCAGCACAGCGTTATTCCTCTTTCACTTTATCACCATCATCCGGCTGCTGGACTCTTTGTCACCAGCTGAGACGTTACATCACTGTTTCTGTGCACTTACATGTGCTGCATGAGGAGATTATGTTTGTTTGTTTGTTAGCAAGAAGTAACAGATTCCTTTCATATACATTACATTTCAGATACATTTCAACTCCTTCTCATCCCATATGGCCGTTTGGTCACAGCCTGCTCATACCGCTCTCTGATTGGACAAATACAGACTTTCTACCTTCTGTAAAACATCATTTAGTTTTAAGTGTTGCTGTGGTGAGACGGCTGTCAGTCTAACAGGATATTGTGCAGGTGTCTGTCTGTTCAGATAGGAACGGCCTTGTGCTGAAAAGACGCTGCTGTCTGTGTGTGGTAATGCAGAGAGGCATCACTTGCTGAATAAATGTTTGCACTGTGGTTGCATCATTACTGTCGGTTGTTAGTAGACGGTAGAAAACGGTGACGGATGAAAATGGAGTTGTTAGTTTGATGCGGTCTGTGTGTGTCACTGGGTTTCAGTCTGTCCGGCTGTGACAGCTCACCTGAAGGCAGCTTATCAGTCAGAACCACCAGCTGACGGACAGATGAGGACACGGAGGGAGTTTCAGCGGACCTCGGCCCTGTTCTCTGATACATGGATCTGGCTTTCATTCAAACCGTCTGATTACACGTTTGACAGAACATATCTTTTTTTTTTTGTAAATTAATTCACCTTTATATTTAATCATACTGTCGGGCTCAGCTGGTTCTGTGTTTTTATTAGCTAATGGAATTACACTGTAAAACAGAAAAAAAGGTTTTAAAACTCAAAACATCAGTAAAATATGGTGTGATTTAATCTCCTTCAAATGGGCCTTAATAGTGATGTACACAGAGATTAGCCTGTAGAAAGTGTGTGAGGCACAGTATCGTCTTCATCATAGTTTGTCAGGTGTCCACCTCTGAGACTCATCATGTGATAACACACAACAGCCTCCATCATGTTCCTGTTTCTACATTAAAACTTTCACCCAATGTCTTTATTATTATCTGTATCAAATAGTGTAGTATAGTTAGATAATTAGGCTTCATTTGTTCAGGAAGTGTCATTCGCTCACATCACAATCTCTGTTACAAGAGAGAGCTGCACATATTTCATGTTCACAAGAACAATGAAGATGATTAACTCCAACCATCATGAAAACAGCACATTAATTAAAAAGTTCACAGTAATAATTAAAAACTAAACTTTAAAGTGTTCAGTGTAGATTGTGAGGCTTTATAATGGGAGACACGTATAATGAAGTATTTTTCATGACCCGCCAGTGGTTACTATGATACTGTCATAGTGGTGGGCAGCGTGTGATGGCTGACGGCTTCCCGAGAATACAGGAAGGATATCTACATATTTCACATTAATGTAGACGGTATGTTTAATGATATAAAATGATAGTTTTCTGTTTTTAAATGAGAAACAAGCTCAGTTCGATTATTTTTGTCTTAATTTAAGCGTGGTATTCACCATGAGCTTTGCTGGAATCATTCACACACTTTATCTTTTAAAACATATTTTACACCTGGTCATGAACAGCAGTTTGTACAGTGGAGAAGCCGATGGCATCATCAGCACAATAAGCCTCATATGTCTGAAAATGCATTTGATCAGGAGTCAATTTGGTTCATCTTAACAACAACAACTTCTCCTTTCTGAGATTTTTTTACTGACCCATAAAAATCTTGAACTTTTCTCCATGTCTCCTTTGCACCGACAGTCTGTCGTGCACTTTAACCGCTGTACTTCTGATATATTTCTGCTTTCTGCGGCCGCACAGTATTTTAACCAGACGTCCCTTAAATGAGATTTGAACCCGGCCTGTGTTTTTGCCGGCGGGTACGCAGTAGCTTGAACGGACAGACGTCGCGCCCCCCCCCCGAGACATCCTCCAAAAACCGTCCTTCCAACTGGACCGGTGCGCGAGTGGGCCTTTTGTTTTGACACTCCACATGCCCGCAGAAAGTAGGTCAGCGGCGGACCGAGGTGAAGTATGAGGCAGCAGTTTGCAGGTCTCCAGGAAGCTCGTTGCAGAGGAGACGTTAAACACACCAGTTCCTGTTTGACATCTGTTTCCAGCGAGCCTCGCAGGCCGGCCTTTACCCCGCCGCTCCCCCGCCCAGCCTGAGCTCAGCCTTCAGCTCGGCGTGTCGGTTTAACTGCTCTGTGACCCCTTTCCTCCCCTCCCTTCCTAGAAACCAGAAAAATTCGGATGACGCGCTCGCCGTTGACTCTGTGCCCAGAATAACGAAATCTAGAGAGATAAAATCAGGAAAGACAGGTTCTTACGCATGCAGCTACCCTGCTAGACTGCAGACCCTCTGGGCTGTGAATAATTAACCAGGTGTGTGCTTGAGTAGACAAGCCCAACACTGTGTTTGTGGAGTACATCTGCTGGATCACATCCTGCCAGTTCACACGTCAAACCCCTCAAATAACGGCATCGTCTGAAAGAAACCTCCGTCAGCGCAGCAGCTCCTCTTCGGGGGTTCAGAGATGTCTCGAATTAGTTTTTTTTTCCATCAGTCGTGAACCTCCGTGGGTTTCCCTCGGCACATGTGTGAAGCTGGACACACGGCGGGTGTATTTTTAGCTGCAGGTCCAATTATCCTCCCACTACACCTTGTTTCACGCGAAACCCGAGACGGGCCGAGCCACGGTGAGACCGCGGCCCGGCAAGGCTGAAAGGCAACACGGACGAGACGGCAGGTAGAGGGCCGGCCGGGCCGGTGTTTCCATGTCAGCTGGACTCGGCTCAGAGACGGAGACGTCAGCCTTCTCTTATCTCAGCCTCTCATTAAGTCATGAAGTCAAAATTTTTTTTTTTTTTTTTTTTTTTTTTTTAACGTCTATCTGACTGTGTTCTCCGGTCAGAACGGTGTCTGTCCAGAAGTGGAAGAGCTGGAGCAACTTGTGACATCACAGATGTTTTGGAACCAAGTCCAATGTGGAACTTAAAGAAAAGTCATAATCACATCCAGCAAACATCCAGCGAGAAATTATTTAAGATGGAAACATTAAACTTGTTCTATAGACAGTATTTTCAAATTCAAGAAACCTGAATTTCTGAATGAGAGCATAAAAAAGTAACTAAGAATTTTCTACAAAATGGAATAATTTTTTTAAGGGATCACCTGCAAAGTATAAACTGTATATGACAAAATGTGACAGTTTCTTTAAATCTTCTGCAGTCCATTGTTAAATAGAAAGAACTTCACACAGAAAGAATCCATCCGTGAAAATTATATTTATCCAAATACAGTTTTAAGGTTTTTATACAACTCTTTTTTTTTTTTTTTAAACATTTTGCAGGAATGTTTTACTGTTAATCTCATTAATTTGACAGCAGTAGTTACATGTGAACACTGTGTTGTGAAAACAGCCTGATGGAACAAGAAATGTATAATTTTGAATAAAGCCAAATTTGTAATAACGTGTAATTATTCTATGAAAGACTGGCAAAGATGAATATTCAGTATTTGCATTGTGGAACGCTGCCTTCAAGTCTCAGACACGTTCGCTAAAGGCCCACTCGCTCCTCAGAAGCACTCAGGGATGTGATACGGTCTGATTTTATGAATATTTAAACCCCTGTTCGTTGGCCTGTGTGGAAACAATGATGGAGGAGGTGCAGCCTACATTTCCGCTGTGTTTGTGGGGTTGAAGCGTCACCGTTGGTGATTCACATTTTCCACTCGTAGTGTAAAACCTGCTGGCAGCTGGAAGATGATGTGACAGCTTCTTCCTCACAAATTTCCTTCAACAAAGTTTTCATCACGTCTGACAGAAGTGGAAGTAACACAGATTTGGTCGTACAGTAGCGCGTCGATATTGTTATCGAGCGGTTTACTCTGCGTACAGTGAATGAATCATGATGCGGGCTGCTTTCTCGACAAAATGTGTCTTCTTAATGATCGCGGTGCTGCAAAACCAATTTAGCCGCGAGGGACGAAAAGCTTCTACTCACTCCGTGTGATTGCACATTTCAGGAGGAGAATCTCAGCGGTATTGATGCAGCGTTGGTCGATAAACCAGGGATGGACGGGGGATGGAAATGAAAGAAAAGCAGCGGTTTCTCCTGGAGTGTGTGGGAGTCGGTGGGATGAGACAGGAAAAGAGCCGTGTTTGTTGTTGCTCCAGGCTGAGATCAGACTAATCAATAGCGGGGATAATGTGGAGATGAGTCGTATGACATCAATATTAGGTGCAGAGGCCCATTGTGCTGCTTTCCAGCGCGGCCTGTGCTGAGTAAACAGCGGCTCCCCCGGGGAGAACGGAGCCCATTGATGGGTCCCGCCAGCCTCTGTGCATTGTTGGGCCTCACGTACTCATCAACAGGGAGGCTGTACCTGCTGCCATCAGGACGAGGAGAGGCGGTCGATGGGCGGGTAAATATGGTGTGGATGGTCGCTGACAGTGATGGACCCCCCCCTCCCTCCACTCCAGCACTCCGCTGCCCAGCGCTTTTATTGGATTGTGAAATAAATCAGGGGCTTACCGTTGGGACGGTTTGCGTGGGTGATTGAGTGGTCGTCTCGGTCGAAGGTTTGGATTTCACCGACACCTGATGGTTTTACAGCAGCTGGGAAAAGAGTTTGGTTTTAAAACAAAAGGAAGCAACACGTTCTCATAGACTGATCCAAGTCCTTTCACAGAAGTTAACATCCAAGATATTGCACAATAACATCCTCCAGCAGGTTGGTGACATGAATCCTTCACGTTCCCCAGAAGAAGAATCCTAATAACAGGTTATTTCTCTGTTAGCGCCATCATGAGGCTGATTGAAACGTCTTGAAGACACCACCCATAACTTTTTAGTGAGGTATGTCAACATGTACATCAGTTTGGGACAGATGTGCGTCGTCACCGGAAAATATGTTCATTGTGACTTGAATACCTCCAACGCTATTTCTGTTTGAGTGAATATTTCCGTATCTCGTCAAAATGTTTGAGTTTCCTTACTCATCCTGACTTTAGAATTTAACTGGAACCTCTGCTGTACCAAGTACAACCTCACAGATCTGTTTTCAGGGCTACAGATTCTAAATACTAATTCATGTGATGTGCTTTTTATTACAGTCATTTTTAATATAACAAGGTTTATGACGGATCTGCATGGAAACATTTATCCCCGACACAGACGATACGTCCTGCAGCAGACGTCAGAGGACCCAAACGTTTGGCTTTAAAAACAGGACGTATAACATCACCTTGCTGTTGGTAGTTAGTTTGGATTACTTAAAAAAATATCTGCTTTGCAGTGATCTGCCTTTTTACATAACCGTCACAAAATCCCTGACCGTGGATGGCATAGCAGAGCAGGTGGACATGACGGGATTCCTCGTCCTCTCCTCCGCATGGACGGAGGCGGACGCTCTTCTGCTGCTTGTCTCTTTAGATAAACTGAAGCCCTGCAGCTGCTTTAAACTGTAACCTCAGGAGGAAGAGCAGCAGATTAAATATCCCCAGTGATATCAACCTTCTACTGATTCACTGATGAAGCTTCTCGTGTCTCTGCTTTTTAACTGATGCACACGTTGTATTGAGTGGAGGAGATTCTTTTGACTCCAGGCATCTTGTCTCTTCCTTTGTTTGTTAGGATGTCTGTAACGGGGTAAACTATCATGTCATCTGCGAATGGGCAAATATCTTTTTGACTTTGGGTTTCAGGATAATACCATCACATAAGCACGGTCAGTTTGTCAATTTCATTTTCAGTTTCAGCAACTTATACAATCACATTCACTTTTGTCCAATCGTTTTTCTTTCTTTTCAAATTTTACAGCTGTTTAAATATGTTTTAGAAAACAAAACTTCTCTCCAGCTTCAATATTAGCTATTGGAATAAAATAAAGATACAACTTAGAAAAGGATAAGGGATAAAACAATTTAAAAAAATTGTTTAAAATAAGGATGTAAGTATGTTCATTTTGACATCCTTATTTTTTATGAAACGTATTATTCCTTTGGTAGTGTTATTTAGTGCTAAAACAGTGAATGAGTAAATGAGCTCCTGGACACCAAGACGGTCCATCAGAAGGCCGACACAGAACGACAGACGACCATTCACACCCGCCAGCTCACAAACATGCACGTCTTTGCACTTGAAAAAATAACAAATGATATTAGCTCGCTCGTGAGCTTTTTCTAAACACATCTGCGCATCTTTATCAGCCAAAAACTGAGCAAAGAGCATAAAAAAAGAAAGCAAAACCACACAGTACATGCATTTATTTGTTAATCTAAAGAGTTGTCTTCGAGAACAGCGGTACGTGTTATAAGATCAAACTGCTGTTTCCAACATCAAGACCGAACGTTCATATTCAATAATACAAGTTTAGATCAAATTATCATTAAATAGTTCAAGCTTTCATTAAATTCTGATTAAAATCTGATCATTTCAGTAAATTGGACTCAAACAGCTCCAAATGGTCTGATTATTATTGTTATTGAATTGTTAAAGCCAAATTAATACCCTTCATGATCTGGCGTTGCTGTTTTTTTGCTGCAACATTTTGGTCCACATTGTATTCTAAATTGTGTTCACATTGGATGATTTCTCAGTGCATGATTTGCTCTGACATTTGGTGTTGACACAGGAAGTGGTGTTCCCCTTTAAGTTACAAAGTAAAAGCCGTGTCGGCTATTTCATTTACAAAAGCTTTATTGAATCATGTCGTCTCAGTGATATTGAATGGTTCATCGTACAGACAGTGAACAGAAACATCCCATAATGAGGCTTTAGCGTCTCCCGGCTTCACAGTAGAATCCAGCTGGAGGTCACAGAGCAGTTCAGAATTGACGAGCAGAACCGGTAGTCGGGTCCACCGAGGGCGCTCCTTCAAATGCAGTTCAGTTTCAGCATCCATGACTTTACAACCACCAAAGACGATACTGTGGATTTACACAGAAATTTGAGCGCACAGTTTATTATCCATTTCATCAGATGGTTTATTAACTGCATGATCATGTCCTGCCCAGTTTGAATTCAGGAGTCCTCAGAGATGCATCCCATAAAGAGACAAAGTGCAGCCTCCACAGTCTGATTATCATCCTGTGGTCCAGCTGGTCACCAGTGAGGGTGTGAGTGGTGAGAGCAGTGTGAAGGAGGACAGTCAGTCCGTCACTGGGACGGACACACTGACAGAGCTGAGTCAAAGCTCCTCCGCTCTGTCCCCCTCCCCCCCTCCACACACACACACACACACACACCTCCTCCCCCCTCCCCCCAGCGGAGCGGGGATACCCGGCGTAATTGGTGGAGCTTTGAAGTAACGCAGCTCCACTAAGCCTCTCAATTCAGCACTTAGCGCTTAACAATGCACGTTTCTTTCATCTGCAAAGCCAATTAATTTGTGGCGTGGAGTAGAGTTTCAAAGAGCGGCTGCACAAGGGGACGTATGTATTTGTCAGATTTCTCGCTGCAGCGTGGTGCTGTATTACATACACACAATGCTGCCGCTTTGTATTTTAAGTTTTTAGCCGAAATGAATGACGCTGCCGTCGGAGGAGGAGGTCAGACGGGGCAGGGAAACCGCTCCACGTATGTCACCGCAGAATAACGCAGCGTCAGCATCGGCCCGTAACATTTTTTGTTGCGAGCAGACGACAGGTTGAGTCTCGTCACTGCAGTTATTTATTGTGTCGAGAGACAAACAGTCCTGAGAGTCATTCATGCAACGTTGAGGTGTACTATTAGGCTTGTGGAACATTTTCTGACTCATTTTTGGCTTCCTTCTTTATATTATGACTCAGAGGAGCTGGCTGAAAAAAAAAACACTGTGTGTGTGGGGGGGAGGGGGGGCAATTCTTCACTTTAAAACCATCTCTGTGAGGGCATTTCTACATTTTGTTCAGTCCTCACAGTCCTTGATTTCAGGATGAAACCAGACAAAGAGAAGGCCAGTGAATGCATCATTTCATCCTCACCGAGATAAACTGGATGCATACACCTCGTACCAAAAATGTTGTCGTTTGAATGTAAATTCCAAAATCAACTTCAGATACATTTGTAAATGCAGGTGTTGCCCTCTCTGGCTGTTCAGAGAAATCTCTCTACATGTTGTTTATTTAGTGAATTATTTATTTCAACATTTGGAGGTTCAATTCATGAAATATAGATTTGTTTGTGGATTCGGTTGTGCACTTATGAAAATGTGAATGCTGTCACCACCCAGAAACCACGAGAGGCCTTTAAGGGTTTTTACTTCAAGCTTTGCAGAATGGTTGTAAACAACATTTGTTTGTTTATTAGTTTTTTTACTTTTCTGTTACTAATTAAACCAGTAAAGAATCTGCAGTATGCTGCAGCCTTCCCCTGTATTTAACACATCTTATTTCATTGTAGAAAGGAAGAAGAACTGTGGACAACACAGGTTAACAACATTAAGGAGAACAGTGAGGCCTACAACTACAGAACCCTCCATAATAACAGAGAACACGGTGGTTCTAGATGGTCATAATTTTTCCTGTACGGTTGTCTCATTGATAAATCACAACGTATACGGTCATAAACCAATTTAACCACACTCATATGATAAAAGGAGTTTGCCAAAAGGAATCTCAAAGGTTTTAATAGGTGAACACTTGTTCTTGAACTGGAGCTCTGAAGATCCAAATCCACAAAAAACTCCCAACAGGACAGCGGTTAATGAAATTGATATTTTACTGCAGGAACGAAGAGTTCTAACAGGACAACAATGTAAACAGTGTGAACAGGCCTGTTTACCAGGATGCAGTGTGTGTGTGTGTGTGTGTGTGTGTGTGTGGAGGGGTGGGGGGGGGGGTGCTCCGCTCTACTTCTGTGGGAATGGGGAAGTGAAATGGAGTCTAAGTTCCCGCCACCCACCCACTCCTGATGCCACTGCCTCCATCAGTGCACTGTGTGTGTGTGTGTGTGTGTGTGTGTGTGTGTGTGTGTGTGTGTGTGTGTGTGTGTGTGTGTGTGTGTGTGTGTGTGTGTGTGTGTGTGTGTGTGTGTGTGTGTGTGTGTGTGTGTGTGTGTGTGTGTGTGTGTGTGTGTGTGTGTGTGAAAGAATGGGAGGAGCTGCATGTCCTGCGGCAACCCCGATGCTTTGTGAGCTGTTTACAAGGCCCCTCTGTGGCCCATTCTAACCCCCCTCCCTCCTCTCCTCCCTCCTCTCCTCCCTCCTCGTCACCTTGCTGCAGACAGTTTGTGTTGAGCCTGAATGACTGCTTGAAACGAGATGACGACACACAGGAAGTGAAAGAATTCTGAATAATTCAGCTTATAAAATAGCATTAAAATATATTTCTGCAGTCATGTTTCCACTTCCCAACAACTCATGATCAACTCACAAGCAGAGAAGAGTGTAAAACTTGCTCTGCATCTTTTTGTATGTGCGATTTGGAGGCGTGGAGTTCGGTGGAGGTCCGGTGAACAGACGATGACTCACTCTGGGCGGTTGTCCTGACAGGTGAAGTCTTGGCTTCTTTTACAAATGTTGCTGCAGAGGAGGAAAAGTTCATCCGATGAGGCAGACTGGAGGCACCGAGCCACGCTAGTAAACTGCTCATGCTGAAGCTTGTGTGTGTGGACACCTGACATATACGTGAGCAATAAAACACTCTGAGGAAATGTAGAGCTGTCACGGTTTCACAGCTGGTTGACTGTCAGTGTTTAAAGAAGCAGAAAAGTTTCATTGAAACAGGTTTTAACACATTTGTTTGATAGTTACTTGATATAGTGTCAATGCAAAGCAGTTCATATACTATATGTTCTCTATAGGCTTTGACTGTAAAGAGTTTCACTTTTATAGCATTTTTAATGATGCATGTCTGCAATATGCTGCTAAAAAAATAATACATGTTGATATACATAAAGAGATAATATATGGATGAATGGAGTCCAGCTCCACTGCAGCCTGTGGAATAGCAGCCTGTTTGCTGACGTGCTGCCAGGAGCCAAATGTGGAAATGTTTTGCTCACCGTGCTGAGAAAGTTTGAGTCTGAGCGGACAAACTAAAAACCCAAAACAAACACGAGACCGTCCAGTTTCTCTGCAGTCACACATCACTGATGGATTCTCCTGTTCCTGAATAAACTCAACTCCTCAGACTTGAAACAGTGAAGACTCTGTTGAAGTCGACAGAATTTGCATGCTGTTGTATTTTCAGGCCGTACGCTCACGGATCAGTGACCGGATCGATGCTCCCGGTCTGATGAAGTGTGTCTACTTAAGGGTTGAACTGGATGACATTCACAGCCTGTGCAGCGTCTGTGCGTCCACATGGTGGTGGAGCTTATGCAGGCTGCAGATCGATGAGCTTTACATTAGAACATATTGAGCCTGGAGCTGGCTGGATGGAGGGCAGAAAGGGCAGCTGGTTCTGGTTGTATACCTACTTCTGACATGTGGAACAGCAGCCATTCATCAACACCTGGAAAACAGATTACCTGCCGTCAGCTCATCTCTCAATAAATGCTCTTATCTCACTGCAGTGTGGAGAGATCAGGTTCTTAATGAAATGTACCGTGAGCAACCATCAACCATCAGTGACGTCATCGTTGGTTTATGAACGTTATGAATCCTCCAATTCAGATTCTGTCCGTCACCATCTTACTAGTTCGGAGCGGTTTGGAGCAGGAAGTGACCATATTTGGACGAGCTGAGGGAGGAGCCAGCGATGGACCTCCAGAAAACTAATAAGGAGTGACTTTAGCTAACAACACCGAGATAACTGATGGACGCATTTTATTGAGAATTTTATTCAGAGAACTTGAATGGTTCAGGCGCCTCTGCATCAGCCTCATTTTTTAGACCCAGAAGCTGCGTCCACTGAGAGCACTAGTAAAAAAAATGACTTATAAATATTTTGCTACAGAAATAAGTAAGTAAGAAATAAAACAAGCAGATTCTAGCCCTGAATTACCTCCTCTCCTAAGAACCATTGTAGATTGCATGATGAGGTGAATTTCCTGCCATCACCAGTCTGAAATGGTTTGCATTAACGCCAAGTGAGAGCCTCCTCATGACTGAACCATTTGCCGTCTTCATTCTTACTATTAAAATATCAAAGATGGGTTAAATCTGTCCTCCGTCCAAGGCATGTCTTCTTCTACATATGGCTCATTCTGTAGAAAAGGTACCAGCTCAGCCATGATGCAGCACTTTGTTGTTTACTCTGCTCTCAGGTTTGGACCGCCTGTGTCTGCAGGTTTTTAGGTCAAAGATAAGTATGTGTAAATATGTTAAAAGCAGCATGAATCACATTTTTCATTGCAGGTTTTCTGGAGCTCAGATTGGCCTGCAGCAGGGTACCTTTAAGCCAAGATGGAAGCGAGGTGTAGCTAATGATGTGAAATAGGTCCCAGGTCCCGGTGTGATGCTTTAAAGCTATTAAAGAGGTAGCGGCTCGGCCTGTAAACGTGCGTGTCAGCAGGGTTGTAGACAGTTAGAGGACCTCGTCCTGGATAAAAGCCTGAGGGGAGGGGGACCACGCGGCCTGTGTGTGTGGTCATGTGTGTCCCCGCCCACCTCAGCAGAAGAGCTGCAGAATAAATGTTTCACAGCGAAAAATGTCCTGAGATTTGTCCATGAAAAACATGTTGTTTTTAACATTTGCTGCAGAAATCCCCCTTCTGGTAGTTGTGATTCATCATACATAATTATCATGGATGCAGTCCCAGAGATGTTTCATAATAAGTTGATGTCTGTGTTCTGCATAACACTTCATAACCATGACTGCACGATGCAGAGATTAATTTTTTTTTATGTAATGGAAATGTAGAGGGCAGAAATAATGACAGATCAGACATGAATCCAGCAGACAATGAAGCTTTTTTGTGTTTATTTTTGTCATCCGGCTGGTCTGGGCCATTATAAATCCACTGCAGGATTAGTCAGCTATAAATAGTCTGTTACGACTTAGTGCACATTCTCAACCATAAACAAACAAACGGCAGCTTCTCCTCGCCGCCGCCTGCCAGCGCTTCAGGGAGTAATTTGTGGTGTGCAGAGAGGCCGACCTCGGTCAGGATGAAGAAGGGCCATTTATCCCCGATCGGAGCTGAAGAGCTGCCGCGTCCACTGTGTGGCAGCTGCACGGCCACAGACGAGCTAAAACCATTAAGACGCTCCAGTGGAGATGTGCATCAATCATGACTTCCAGGAACTGTGTGCCACTGGAAGAGCCAGCGTCCTCCCGCAGACCATCGTCCAACGTGTCATTTCAGCCGACGATGTCTGTCGGTCGCAAATAGCAACAGCTTGCGTCTGCGCCTTTTCCCCCTCGCCGGTCCCTCCCGGCTGATCTGAGAGGAAGGCTGGTCGTCTGCATCAGTCAGCGCAGCGCAGCGCAGCCTCGGCATATGACTGCAGGCTGAGTGAAAATGGCAGCACAGGGTGACCTTTCAGACAAAGTGCAGGGCTGCAGATCTCGCGGTGTAAAGTAGTTAGAAAGTAGTTTTTTCCCAGCGGGGAAATAAATCAGGGACCCAACTAAGTCCTATTTTCATTATAGATGAATCCATCCAATACTTTGGGGCAGTGAAAAAAGCCTTACATTGTCTAACCTTATTAAGTTATTATACATTCATATGTTTGCGAAAAAATGTGTATATTCATGCAGCAGATTGCGTCTTTTATACAGGTTTTTTGTACCGAAAAAAGCCCCTCGCGCTACATCACGGTAAAGCGTGAAATAGACACGCCTTTCCCCGGCAGTAAAACGGGAGATAGCTACGCTTGGCGACATCTAGGCGTGACAGTTGCCCTTTTTTTTTTTCAGGCGTAGCTATCTCACATTTTGCGGTTGTGTACGAGCGTGTCTATTTCACGCTGTCACACCGTGACAGCAGGTTGACTGCATCACAAACACGTTTGGTTTGATTTGGATTCAGAGCAGCTTTTCACAGGCCCAAAAACAGGTCTCCATATCTTCTCTGGTCTTTCAGCTCTGTGTTTGGTGTCCAGCAGCTCCTGAGGGAAACACCGGTCTCTTCAGGTGCGTTCCCCCGGGGCTCCCTGTGTCTGTCTGCTGGTGGTTTGTTGTGTACAGTTGGTTTATCAGTGTTTCTCTGAATGCAGCAGGAAGTACGGCTGCTGTAGAACCAAACAAGTAGAACCGTGAGCGGTGTTGGCTGGTTGTGTTGTGTCATATCAGTGACTCACTTAGCTACTTTTACTGTTCACTTGTTTCATCTGCTTGCCCTAAATATTCACTTTTTGTCCTTTTATTAGCCTTGATTTGCGCCTTTCTTTGTTGTTTCAGTTGTTAAGAAGCTGCTTCTAATTTCAGCTGTTCCTATTCAAAAACTGAATGATGTCACGTAAATGTGGCAGAATTATCTGTAGTCGTGTTTACAAGCGACCGTACGTTCCACCACAATATTGATTTGTGCAGCAAACAGAAAACCTTTAACAGCCACTGATGGTTCCAAATCTGATTCATTTCATATAAACATTTGCATGTAAGTGACATTAAATCCCCTGTGATTGACAGCTGAATGGGACAGCGCATCAGAATTCCCCTCAGCTGCTGTTCGCTCATGTTTGCTCTATGAGGGGAATTTCCATGCTACTGAATAATGAATGGATTCTGTCATATCAAGAGATTCTCATTTTGATATAGATTTATCTTTACAAGGAGCTGTTGACAGATGCAGATATGAACCTGCAGTTTAACAACGTATTCATCAGTCAGCCGTAATGACACTAACAAATGATACACAGGCTGCGGAGTCACTGATAACCCTGAAAGTGCTTTAATGCTTTATGTCTGTGTTATGGTGGATATTTAATTTGAACAAAGATGGATGTTACCATGCAATAAATTTCATCAGAAGAGAATCCGGATGCGAAAACACACCACAGCGCTGCCTGTGTGTTTCCGATACATATGGTGCTTTCAAATGATTATTGGCAAAGTCATTTCCAGCTGTGGTGGAAAGATCAATCAGACGCTGCTCAGAAGCATGTCACCCGTCCGTGTACCATCGTGTCTGTGACGAGGTGGACGGAGCTGCTGGGAGCTCAGGTTTCTGTCCCACAACACCTGAGTGCTCCTTGAACCTGTTACCATTCAGAGCTTTAATCAAGCAGAGATCAATAGTCCCGGAGATCAATACTGATCAGCAGCTTCCTTTAGGGACACAACTTAGTAGAGGGGAAGGCTGTGTGAAGTGTGTCTAGAACACGGCACACACACTTAATTAACTAATGACTATTAACCTGAATAAATAAGATGTAATTATTCAAAGCCACTTGTGGTTCCATTAAGCAACATTACACGAGAGGGTGCTTTAACATGATTATTGGCACGACAGTGATGCGGTCAGAACTGAGGCGCTTGTAACACTGAGATTATACAAGTTACCATCTAAATAAAACATGTAATCATAATGTATTTAAATTGTGGCACAATTCACTCTCCAAATACTAAACTTTTTGTTAGCGTGGTTTCCGTTTCCATGGCAACACATGGTGTATGACTAACAACTGGAAAACAATCAGTCGCGTCAGTTGAAGCAAATGTAATGTATGCAATGTTTACTACTCCAGGAAGTAGTCTGACCCTTAGCAACCACCTAGCAACAGAGAGGATTTCTAGTCTCCAACTGAATAATTACAGAACATAGAAACACTAAACTGCCCAGCTAGCTCAGTCTGGTTGGAACAAAGATATTGGATGAACAAAGATATCCATGGACTTGTGTTTTAGCACCGTGTCGTGTGTTCAAACCAAACCGGTCCAGCTAGCCGCCACTAGGATTGTAAGTGCGTGTCTATCCGTGGTGTTACGATACGGGTGCTCAGAGCGACCAAAAAGGACCAAAAGAGTCCTGACTTCACCAAATGGGTCATTTAATAGAACTATTAACGAGTAGAAGCTACATTATATTGCAAATTATATCAAATTCAATTCTAATTCTATATTCCTATTGAGGAGGAGGAGTAATATTTCTAGTGATGAGCAGGGTGTGATGTCATGATGATTTGTTCCTAATGTTCAGTTGACCAATCAGATCCCTGGGGCGGAGCTAATTGTTGGATAATAGAGCTCACGAGTCACTGGAGAACAGACTGCTGAAACATTACAGTGAGATGAATGAGTCCAAATTAACACCACATAAATATGAGATGACGTGAGTTATTGAAAAAGTTTTGGTGCAGACTCTGACGCCAGCGGATTACATTATTGTGCTCAGCAGGAGGGTGGATGCAGCTGCCCCGCTAAGAGTCCTGTGGTGGGATGGTGACTGGTTGTGAGACATGCAGGAGGGACTCCGAGGAAAAACTGTTCTTTAATGAATAAAACTCAATGTAGAAGTCATAATCATATAAAGTCATGCAGTGGAGCGTGATTCAATCTGGTTCGGTCTCATCGTTGAACTTTGGTAAACTTCTAATTCCCTTAAGACCATGCAGGTGGTTAAACTCTTGTGCTTCTGCAGCTAACTCAAAATAAATTATTTTATTTGATGGGAAAATATTAAGATTTTTGTAGTTATGTTTTTATTAGTCAAAATTGCAGTTTGTGCACTGAAATCCATGTGCATTTAAAAATGTTATGAGATTGAGCATGAATGCGTGTTTGTACCAGGTTCAGGAACTGATGACGATGACGATGCTCAATAATTTCATGCACAGCTTTACAAAAGAGCAAAAATACTGTGACTACCATCACATACTGTTTTATTAACAGTATTGTTACATAATCAAGTGGAGTCTCATGGAAGGGCGGTAACATAACAATCCACTTAGGAAGGAAACAGAAATATAAACACCTTTATATCTGTATTTTTATTATCAAATTACTTCAAAAGTAAACAAGTTATAACTAAAGAGACATCAGAAAACCAGCTTCTGTAAAGAAGAACAGGGTTCCTCTGATCAAACCGTCACTAATGCTTCCAAACATACACTTTGAGTATAACTACAAAATTTATGGCTACATACATGGAAAGTATTTCATTTTGATAAGTGGAAACTTAAATTTTAAACATGCAAACAAAAAGGTTTTTAGAATTCCCTGATATTTCCTGACCTGTGGGAACCCTGCAAATACAAGTGAGTAATACCGTTGATTCCTCCTGCTATAGCTGGAAACAACACACTAACTGGACCTCCAATCACAGTCCTTCTGTCAACCTGCTGCATAGTTTTCCATTCGTACCTCATGAACTGCTGATTTATGAGTGGCTCCTTGAACCATGCAAGTGTCAGATTGTGTGTTATCATAATATAAAAGTGCGCCGCAAACATGAGCAGTTGGATCCTCTCAGTGTGTTTAACAGATTACTGTAATGAGTGTGAAGTGTAAATACATCTCAGGTAGGAGAGTTTTATTCTCCTGTGTGTAGAAATATAACCAGAAATGTCACCAACATCACAGACCGGCTGCACATCTGTCTATATTAAAATACTGTATATTTAGAGATCCCTCTATGACTCATCTGTGGTTGTAAACAAGTGATCAAACCCGACACCCTCCGACACCTCCGGCTGCTGATACTGTCCCTCCTCCCTGCACATATTTCCACCGGGGTCTGATCGATGAGCTCCGCTTTCTCTTCCCGGGTTGACTCATCGACACCTCTGCCCAAAAGCCACCAAACCGCACTGCGTGTCACATCTGTTTCACATCTGCGCACGGTTGAAACCATGACCTTTCACTGCGTGCCCTCGCACCGGAGCTGGCTGACACACTTCCACTCCTCTGACTGACCTTTGACACATCTCTGCTCTGGTGCTGCACAGTAGGCCGGCTCATAGACTCGGTATTAGAGACGGGAGCTCATACAGCCGTTTACCTGACGAGCACGCGTTGAACCGACACCCTTCCAGGGGTTTTTGCAGCATCAGCAGTTCTCATCGTGTCTGAAGCTGCTGTGAAATCAGCTGACTCATGATTGCTTTGTTTGAAACTTGTAATCTCTCTTATATGATTCACAGAGCTGAGCTGTGAAGTGAGTCCGGTGGTTATAGAAACCACAGATACACGTCAAGTATGAAGAGTGAGAAAAATATACTTTCAGACTGCACAGAGATTACACACACACACACACGCAGAGAAGTGGAAGTCTTGTAATGTTGTGATTTATTCTGTTTTCTAAAAAGATCCGTTTGAGATTTTTGTTGCACAAATATTAAAAAGGCCGCTGCAGTATTTTAGAAATGAAAAAAATCGTTGAGGTTCAACAACTCTCTCTCACTGAACTTTCAACCGCAACACACCGTGTTTGTCAGCAGATGGAGTTGGGCTGGTTGTCATGGAGATGACTCAGTTCGGGCATGATATAATACTTTTTTTTTTTAAATAAAGAAAACAGAAACTGGAAAAACCCTTGTGAGGTTTTAACAAAGGCCTTTTGTCCACAAGTATTTTCTACATGGACATATTTGATGGTCATTATAAAAGCTTTGTAACTCTGAGTTTGAAATTCTGAGTTTTGTAAACAAGCTAATAATGAAATGATTCTTTCTTCATGATCTTATGTTGAGGAATTTAGATTTTCAGTTAATTAAAAAACTGGTTTAATATTTCATCAGATACAAGAAACTCACTAACAAACTTTTAATACTCGTCAGTTTACTGAGTTCTTCACATGTATTTCAGTGTTCAACATATCAAACGTACCTTCCAGTAAATATCCCCTGAAGGTTGAACCTTCCTGTGTAAGAGAGCTCTTGTTCGGTTCTCAATACTTTTGGTTGAAGATTTTATTCACAGTTATCAGTATTTGCTCGACCAAAGTCTTTGAGCCACCTAAAGCCCACCAAGAAAAGACCAGCAGGAGTCAATATTATAGAAAAAATACTAAAATATGCTGAGTGTGAAAAACAGAGCAATGAAACAGGAAGTTAGCTTCTTTGCAGTCATTGTTTAAGCTGGAAAAGGAGGTGGCGATTGTCACTCAGCATGTAAAGACACTGTAATATCATTTAAAAAAAAAAAAAAAAAAAAAGCCAGAACCACATATTATCCATCATTAATAGAAGAAAACAAGGATAACTTTTCAGCACCGTACTCAGGCTGACAGTCACAGTGAAAGTGAATCCCATCCTCCCCCAGCTGTCAGAGATGTGTCATCAAAGACTCAAGCTTTGGAAACATCTGTATATTAAACTGTTCTGTCCTATTGATCTGTCTGAGAGAACTTCAACAACCATCAACACGTCCTTCAGACCCTGAGTGAACATGTCCATATTAGAGGTGATCAAGTTATCTTTTACTGATAAAAACAGAACTTGTAACAAAACACATCTGATATTAACATACATTTGAAAACATAATCTCTCACCTGCATTTTCCACCAGTCTGTCACCGACTGTAGTTCTGTTCTGTCCTCTGCGTAGTTTCGGACCTCAGTGAGAGACTTTCAGGAGTGACCAGTTTTGTCCGCCCGTTTTTTGGTTTTTTTTCGTAATTTGGTCATTTTTCTTAGATGTGTGCACTTCTTGCGTCGGTAAATGTTGTTCAGTGCTTTCTGTTGTTCTGCAGCAGCTGCATCATCCTCTGACGCTGCAGTTTGAAAACTCACTGGTCTCTTCCTTTCCGCTAACGTAGCCAAGATGGCGACTGCTGAGTATAGAAAGTGTCCTTTATCTGGGTACTTGCATGTTTCCATACTTGTCAGTATGAACCCATTGATGCACTCAAAACAGTGACGCAACCTGGAACAAAGCACATGGCTCTATTCCCATAATAATTAGTGCAGCCCATAGAGGGCGCTGTCCTATGAACAGAAGTATACGTGGTTTGGTTGTACAGTGAACCCTCGCTATAACGCGGTTCACCTTTCACGGTCTCGCTGCTTCACGGATTTGCATCGTGCATTGTGTTCTGCATTCTGATTGGCTAAACAGTCTCTCCGCTTCTTCTCTACCTGTTTGTCAATAACGTTGCGGTTTAATATGTACACGTACGTAAAACAGCTTGCCAAATTAAAAATAATCGATGGTGGCATGTCGGTTTATAAGAATCTTTTTGCCCAGAAGAAAAAGGAGCGACAACAACTACCGATAACTATGTTCTTCTCTCGAAAAACCACACCTGCACCGCGGGCTTTAGAAGAAAAACCCGCTCCAGAGCGGAGTCAGGATGCAGCGGCTCAGTCAGAAGAGCAGTGAAATACACGAGTCACTATTTGTCCTACTGTACTTTGTATTTGTTTTCATAATCATTTTTCATTTCCTCCCGTTCTAATCCAATGACTCGGGTCGCAGTGGGGCGGTGCCGATCTCAGCAATTTGAAGCCTTCAGTTTGTATTGATGATTAAAATTATTATTTTACAGTACAGTAGTTATTTGTAAAAACAAAACATTTATACAGTACTTTTATTTGTTAAACAAATGCTTGGGCCTGTAAAAAGGTTTTGTTCTTTGGTTTCAATGTATTATGGAGTATTTTTCATTGTATAATAGTTGTAAAAAAAATAAAGGTTACTACTTCACGGATTTCGCCTATCACGGTTTCTATTTGGAACGTAACCCCCGCGAAAAACGAGGGTTCACTGTATTTGCGAAATGGTGCTAGTTTTGGTCCTGGTGTTGTATTGGTGCTGGTATTGCTGTTGGTGATGGTGTTGGTGCTGGTGTTGGTGATGGTGCTGGTGCTGGTGTTGGTGCTGGTGTTGGTGCTGGTTTTGGTGCTGGTGCTGGTGATGATGCTGGTGCTGGTGTTGGTGTTGGTGATGGTGTTGGTGCTGGTGTTGGTGATGGTGCTGGTGTTGCTGCTGGTGTTGCTGCTGGTGATGGTGTTGCTGCTGGTGCTGGTGTTGGTGGTGCTGGTGCTGGTGTTGGTGGTGGTGTTGCTGCTGGTGCTGCTGGTGGTGTTGGTGGTGGTGTTGGTGTCGGTGTCGTCTCTTTCTGATCTGGTCTGTTGGTCAGTTTTTCATCATCATTTTTCAGTTCTATTCCAACATTGTTATCAGCTGGTTTAGATTAGTAGCATCAATACATGAGGCTGCTGTAGTAGATTGATATTTAAGTGTTTTATTACTGGATGTATTATTAGTTATTTTGCAGTCACTGTGACCTCATCATGTTTTACAGATCTGAGTTATGATTGAGTTAAAAGTCTTTTTATGGTGAATGAGCTGACCTCCACAGAGAAATTCTTAGCATGACTACTGTCAGTTTTCACACAGTTGTCTGTATTATTATTTGTTTTTTATTGATAAAGAGATTTTGATCTCGGTGAGACTTAAATTGAGGTGTTTTGGGTCCACGCCACGTGTTCCTGAAATTCAACCTCCAAATGGTTTGAATGTTTTGGTCACGGGAGGACGTGCAGGTGTCACCGTCGAGTGTGAACAGTCACTGTTTGAGAAGTGCATCGTTAAACGGCAGCTAGAACCTGCAGAACAACACGAGACACCAGGACACAAAACCAAAGGAAGAGGCCGGTGTTCCTGCTGACAGTCACATCCTGGCGGCCCGGCTCGGCAGCTCTTTCATCTCAGCTGGATATTTGCAGATTTTCTCCAGTTCTGCGCATTTTTTTTTTATTCTTCTTCTTTTTTCTTTCTTTTTTGCAACGTGTAAAAAAAAAACTGCTTCTCTCTGCCGTGTCAACAGACTCGTACTCTTCAGCTCACTCACTCAAACACGCATGATCACTCATGCACACAAACACCCACACACGTAGAAACACATGCGTACAGACGTTGCGACGGTTCTGACGTGGGCGAACTCTTTCCTGTGGGGAGACGTTCCACTCGCCTTTTTTTCCATTGGAGGACGGAGATGAAGAAATTGACGGTTAAAGCTACATTTATTGTTTAAAGTAAAGCCTGCATGACCACCACCACCACCACCACCCCCACCTTCACTTCCACCAGGCCCGGCATTAATAATGCAGCACATGATCTGGTGCTGGAAGCTCCTTCTCCTGCCAATCATCGGCCTCATTAGCACAAGATGTGCTGCTACACAGATCCTAATCCACTCCCTCTGTCACACCACGCTGCAGTTTGGGCTGTTTTATTCCATCCTGAGGTGGCTGTGCTTCAAACTGAGGTGTTTGCCGATTTGTTGATTCAGCCAGTTTCACAGGAAGACGTTCAGACAAACAGTTTGTCGTGTCACATTGTTATTGTCAGTACAAATATTGCGGAAATACAATAAGCAGCTGCTGTTGTTTCGCTGCCGTGTGGGAATGTAATATGACATGAAGCTGAAGGTCTGAGTCATGTTGAGTCACAGCAAAATGTTGATAACTAAAAACCAAACTCACACATATCGCCTTATTTATTTATTCAATTACACACAATGTTACAGGACTGGCGCACAACAAACAAACAAACAAATATGATAATAACAATAAAAACAGATCAGATAAAATGAAATAAAAAGACTCCGCACTTAGAAAATAAATATTGTGATATACATGCATCCAGTTTATATATATATAGTAATATATATATTTAACTCTAAGATTCCAGTGTTGTTTTTATTCATTTTTGCAGAATATATGAGTCTTATTAGGATATACTGTATATATTTCTATATTACTACTACTATGTATAGTATCTTAGTTTTCTTATTTTTTTCAGTCACATCCTCAGAGATGAGGTGTTTATTAATATATGTAGACTATATTTAACTCCCAGAGATTCCAACATTTTTCTTTTCCATTTCTATAGAAAAACCTGAGTTTTTCCATCAATATGGTGTTTTTAGTTTTTCCAGCCTCAACCTCTGAGATGAGACGAATCAGAGGCTCGTCCTGTCGGGATATTTGTTGTGAGATGACATGGAACGGATAAACGAGGTGTTGTGTGATCCTGAGGAGACTCGGCAGCAGACATTCGAAGCAGCGAGCCGGTCTATAGATAACCTCTCCGTGTTTCTGTCACATGTGCAGCGCGTTACCATATAAGACAGCAATATGACTCACCCCGCGCACTGACCTACTATGTGGGAAGTCATGATTCATACAAGCTGCATTCAAGCAGGCAGGGCCCAAAAATACTCCAGCATGCCATCTCACACACACACACACACACACACACACACACACACACACACACACACACACACACACACACATCACACACAAACCTCTCTCACTCAGTCATACTCACCACCCACACACACTGATAGGCTCAGGAGCTGTCGCTGACATGCAGTGAGAGACATTAGAAAGTTGTCAGAACAAAGAGTGGAATAAGACGATGACTGGATCTCTGCTGGCGGTCTGAGGTAACGAGCTGCTGACTCATTAGCAGTTTTCTATTAATGTGACTTTTTATGAATGCAAATTTTTTTTTAAAGAACATAAAGAAAAGTGTGGAGCAGTGCAACAGGTAGCTTCAGGGATGCTGATCCATCGCAGACCATCTTTCTCTGGATGATGTTTTTCTGTGGTCTTAATTTTTTGAAGCCGGCGCTTCAAGAGCGATGACTCAGCAGGATTTATGTATAGCTACCTCTCTGAGTGTTTTGTGATGTGACACCACAGTGTGTGTTAGTAAGCGCTTCTCAAACGCCTGACTAAGACTGTTTGAGCACATGTTTGGATGTCCTGTACAGCAGCAGCAGCAGATCTTCATTCCTTCTGTTCTCGATGCGTCTTTGACGTCGCCGGTTCTGGTCCTGGCGGTCTGAGTGTGTCTGTGATGGTTTACCTGCAGATTGTTCTGTTTGTTGCGTTGGAAGGTAAATCCTGGCGGTTGTTTTGAGTATTGATTCATGCGGCTGAGGTCACTGCCTGGACCTTTCCAGCGCCGGCAGATGAAGCAGCTCCGCTGTTAATTAGTCTGCAGATACAGACAGATGCCGGTCTGCGCAGCACTCCAGGTGCATTCTGGGACACGGAGAGAGGTCCTGTGTCAGGTGAAGGAGCGCCTGGAAACGATCTGCAGCTCGGTGGATCAGTCTCACTGGGGCGATCCCGGTCACATGACCTCACTGGACCTGAGAGGACGTCACACGGAGGGAGTCCGGAGTTGGTTCCTCCTCGGGTCAGACGGTTTAATTCTATTCCTGCAGAATCTGCCGCATAAATCCATCTCAGTTGAGCTCTCTTGTTCAGGAATTGATGCTGCGTCGCCTCGGCGTCCCGATCGAAGAGCAGGGAGACGATATTGATCTCCATCTGCAGCGAGGAGCTCTCCATCTCTCTGTAGATGGACTTCAGTATAATGACTCCGGTCCCGGCCTCAGATGACTCCGTGTCCTCCAACTCAGGGTTTTACCGTGAACTTTTTATTGGAAACACTTTATTGCACAAACAAACATCCGAGTGAATGTGATGACAATGATGCGTCCTCATCCCTCAGCAGAACATCTCGGACGTGACCTTCCTGCATAAATGATCTCCGAATCAATATCAGCCAACTCTCTGTGGTTCGACTGGAAAGCCCCAAAAATAACGCCTCCGCTTCAATCTGGTTTTAAAATCTTTTGGTCGGTAAATTTACTTCCTGTCCTGAAGATATATGTCTGTTGTGATTGAAATGAATTCTCTGCTCTTTTGAATTTATGACTTCCTTCTGATGCATCAGTCAAAGAATGGACTCACCTTTAGGAAATTATTCATTTGTGGTTGAACTGTTGCAGATGAAAAACACTTTTGAGTAATTAGAAGATTATATTTTTCTTTAGTCTTATTGACGTTTGTAACGGTATTCAATAGGTTTTGTAACAGCCAGAGGTCGGAGAGTTTTAACCCATCAACTTCCACACAGTCACAACATAACAAGGAACAACATCCGTGATTATATTATGAAGAATTTAACTTCATTTTGGGGTGTGTGTGTGGGGGGAGGAAGAGGGGGGGATAATTGCATAACAGCCAGGGAGACATTTGAGATTAGCTCGGCGTTCTGAACCCGTCCTCATTAAAATCTCTTATTACTGTCCAGACAGAGCCGCCCTGTGTGATCGCTCCCTCTGCCTCTCTGCCTGAGATCCCCGTGTGATGCTTGTAATGAACCATTAATGTGTTTCTGATGATCTCGGCAGTTTGTCAGGTATGATGAGCTCACCTCGCTCCATCTGAGCTCACAGCTTCACTTTTCTTTCTGTGTTTTTGCACCAAACAATTTTAAGGACTTTTCTTTGGAAGGAACCAACCGGAGAGTTTCCTCCCAACTTTTTGCTTGTTTGCATTCGCAGCACTAATAGGGACTCTCATCAAATACAAAGTGAATAAAATGTGTCCATCAGTTATCTCGGTGTTGTTAGCTAAAGTCACTCCTTCTTATTAGTTTTCTGGAGGTCCATCTGAAAATAATCCCTCATTCATTAGAAAAGAAGATTCAAACAGACCTGTTTTTGGGGGCGTGTCTGTTTGATTGACAGGCCTGTGGTGCAGTCAGGTTACAGCTATCGGTGGGCGGGACGTAGTATCGTCAGGTTTCCAATCAGATCGGTCAGATCCACCAGCTGGCTCCTCCCCCAGCTCGTCCAAATATGGTCACTTCCTGCTCCAAACCGCTCCGAACTAGCAAGATGGTGACGGACAGAATCTGAACTGGATGGGCGTTTGACTCATGTGATATCATTCTGACTGAAAACTAATGTGGGTGTTTGGGGAAGTCGACCAAATCATTTGAGGAACTCAAACCGCCCCAAAATAAATCATCTGCACACTGTTTCTAAATAAATCAGAGCGTAATTCACAGTTCGTGTTTTGCTTCTGCTTGGCTTCATTTTGCTCTAAAGGACAACGGGTGGGGCTTTCATTTGAAAGGTAATAGGCTCTCTGGATTAGAGCTTCCATTTTCCTCCCCATCATCAACATCATCATCACCACCGCTCTTATTGACATTTGCCGCCTTGTACAGCTCCAAGGGCGTTCGTCGCTGCCGTGGCCTAATTTGATAATTCCAATTAAAACCATGTTCATCCTCGGTGTAATTACAGTCATCTGGCTGCCGTCCTTCCCTGTAGTTGTGCACAGTGACACAGTGTTCATGTTAGTTTCCCTCCGACTCCGCTGGTTCACTGGATAATGTTATTAGACCGGAGCAGCAGCAGTTCACACTAATCTTGTTTATTACAAGCAGCCACAGGGTGCATATGTATTTTGTCACAATCATGCTGAGTAGACATTCCAATAAAAAAAATCCTCCAAATACCTCAAAGGATATTAAAATTATTGTCGTATTTGTGGTATTTTTTGCAGTACCTGTGGGGCTCATTCTGCTGCGTGCTGATTGGTTACCAGCCCGTGAGAAGCTCTAACCTGTCAGAAAATGATGGAAAACATGATCAGATGATGGATGTGTTAATATATCAATAAATAATGGAAATAATACATTATGTTTGCTGTAGATAGCCTTAATGTGTCATCAGACCATTGAGACCAGAGCACTTCTTCGACTTTAGTGTAAATCTAGTGGAGTCGAGCCAAGTGTGACGTCACCCGTCAGTTTGAGTTCACCATTCAGCTGTCGTCGTCTTGGTTTTTTGGCCTGTCAATCAAATCAAACACACCTCCAAATATACTATTACGATATAATATCCAATTATAGATTTATTTCCAGAAGAACCAACAGAAAACTGATCAAAAGGAGTAAATTTAGCACCAAAATAACTTGTGGAAAACATTTGTTGACTTTTTATTTGATGAGAGAAGTTGAATGGGAGTCTATGGAGCTGGAGGTTTTCTGGAGCCACCCTCTAGTGGCACTCGGTGGTATTGCAGCTTAAGACACTTCTGCATTTGCTTCACTTTTCAGACCCAGAAGGTTCGTCCACCTTTACATACAGTCTATGAATGAAGAATCTTGAACCTTGTTACGAGAACTGCGGTTTTATTTTCACAGGCCTGCCCATCGTTTTGATTTTTTAAGTACAAAATTTGAAGTTAATTGCTGAGAGTTGCAGTACTATGAATAAAAAGTAAGAACCACAAACTGTCAGTTAATCAAAGAGAGAGAATGAAAAGGTGAACGGTTATAATAACCTCCATTAGTGTCTCCAGGCTCTTCTTACACCTGCTGTACTTCCTGTTGTGCTTCATCTCACTGCTCCTCCATGACTAGACAGAAGTGAAACTGTGTGATTCTCCTGGAGTTCTTTGACTCTAACTCTGTTTCTACAGATGGACTTGGTGAATTTAACAACTCTTCCAGGTGGTTCATGTGGTCTTATAGTAGTGGAGCAGTTGCTGATTGGATTTACGGTTGTTGTTTTTTTCATTATAATAATCAACATCAGCATTAAACTTCGTTGCTTTCCTCTCCGAGATCCGTCTCTGGCAGTCGGTCATATATATCTTACAGATGGACCCTTTAAGTGCTTAATGTCTCCCCATTTGTTTTGTGCTTTAATATTCAGTGTTTTAAAAGCTGCCTGATTGAAACTGAGTCTGTCTGTCCTGGATTTATGATCTGATGATTTGATGACCAGTGACTCAGTAGAACAGATACGTCATCTGCAGCTTTGATGCCAGCTGCAGCCTCAGCAGAGTCCTTGAGACCTTTTCTTTTGTTTTTATAGCAGAGAGCCTTCATGCCACCTGACGGTGTTGGTTTTATGACAACATAGATCAACTGTGTATCCAGAAACCTCCTCAGAGGAACGCGTTGGAAGTCCTGTTTACTAGTGGATGTGTTTGTGTGACGGCGCCTCTGATAATAAGAAGTACGTCTGCCCTCCTCTGTACGTGTCACACCATCATGACTCCGCCCACCTCCTCTCTCCACACACCCTGTACATCAGTCTGCTGTAACAGGAGACACACATCACATCACATCACAACTCGCAGCACGCTGTCACACATTACCACCCCCCACCCCCTTCCCACTCCTCCTCCTGACAGTCCCCAAACCAGGACCATGTCATACCATACAGTCAGGCCAACGCTGAAGCAGACATCCTGCTGTTCTGCTCTCTTGATTGGCTGGATAGATGTGATGCAAGTATTAGTTTTCTCATGAAAGGACACATTAAGATACAGACTGACTAACTTTAGGGCTGAGAGTTACGAGACGGACCCTCTGGAGTATTTCAGCTGAAAATCCACTTAGTTTGTGGTGCATAAAAGAGGAAATAATGCAACTCTCAGCCTGAAGAAACGTTTGAAACAACTTAAACACTCTGCATTATCTTTGAAGTGTCTGCTGCAGCACTGAAACTCTTCTCTAATTATAACTAATGAGTCAGCAGAGCATAAAACACTTCTGATACTGGATCCATGCCCACTGTAAGTAATTTATCAATCAAAAGAAATATCGACTTTCTCCAAAAAAAAGTTTTGCGGTTTGTACTACCATGATTGACCGTGATTATAGTATATTTACAATTAATTTAATTAAAACTTGATTTACTTTTAAACATCTTCAGGTTTTAGACTGTTGCTGTGGGAAAAAAAAGAAAATGATGATGGGCAGTTTCTTTCATAGTGATCTGCAGTTATCTGTCAGGGGTTAATGTGCTCATGTGAACAGCATCAGGCCTGAGCACATAACTCCACCCTAAAAACATAACTCCACCCAAAAAACATAACGCCACCCTAAAAACATAACACCACCCTAAAAATATAACGCCACCCTAAAAACATAACTCCACCCTAAAAACATAATGCCACCCTAAAAACATAACTCCACCCAAAAAACATAACGCCACCCTAAAAACATAACACCACCCAAAAAACATAACGCCACCCTAAAAACATAACTCCACCCTAAAAACATAACGCCACCCTAAAAACATGTGACTCAGAGTCCACCTGTAGGGAAGGTAACAGCAGGTCCATTGTGTACTGTGTCTCTTTCTGCAGCATAAGTACAGTACAGCAGCGTGTGGGCGGCCATGCACGCACACACACACACACACACACACACACACGCTGTAATTGCTGTAATGGGGAGTGCGGAGCGATCAGCTTTCCAGCAGAATTAGTCTTCATCAGCCTCCCTCAGATCAGCCGGCTCGCTCCGGGAGCAGCCAGCGGTGGAGCTTGAAGTCGGCTCGGACCGGCGCTGGAGTGGTCTCACCACCGCCCTGCTGAGCTTTTGATCTGCAGTCTGCACGGGAATGTTAGCAGCTAAGCGAGACAGGCAGCAGCATCCGTGTTAGTGTGGCAGAAAGAGCTGCCGTCAACATCTGACCTGCAGAGAAAACACCAACACAAACCTTCTGCATCCATCAGCAATCCTGCACAACCGCCTATTTTGTGGTGTGTGTGTGTGTGTGTGTGTGTGTGTGTGTGTGTGTGTGTGTGTGTGTGTGTGTGTGTGTGTGTGTGTGTGTGTGTGTGTGTGTGTGTGTGTGTGTGTGTGTGTGTGTGTGAGAGAGATTATGCTTGAATTGTATTTGTGTGTGTGTGTGTGCGTGCGTGCGTGTATGCCTTGTGTTTGTGTCATCTCTGCATTTTCCTTCTCCTCCAGTGAGCCGTCTGAAGTAGAGCTGGAGCGAATGTGCATTCCAGGGTAGAAATAGCATGTTTAGATTGCGCTGAACCTCTAAACCGCATCTGGAAACATTATTCTTGGAAGACAGGTCATTATCCCGGGAAACCAACTGAGACATGTTTGGTGGAAATAAGCAAACTACACAACAGTGTGAGCAGCCAAAACCACCGTCTGGACTGATGTGCTCGCTGCTCACCAGCCCCGGACCTCGCTGAGCGTCGTAGCGTCCACAGATCAGAACGTTACCGCGGCTCCGACACGCGTCAACAACGCAGACCGAACAGACTCTGACGCAAAGACGTCTCAACGAGGTTTCCACACATTTTCTTAAGTCGGACATCATTTGTGATCAAAGTGTTTGGGGGGCTGTGGTTCAGATAGTAGAGCAGGTTGTCCATTAATCATCAGGTTGCTGGTTCAATCCCCGGATCTGCTTCGCTGCCATACCGATTAATGACATTAAAACACCCTCGAGTCTAATGCTGCGATTATACAAGTTACCAGTAGAGTGTCAGTAGATTATTATGGTTATGTCAATGTTTACTACCTGAGGTCAGAAGCTGCTGAGTCATGTACATGTTGAATCTGTGAGACAACAGTTACAGAGTTTTGAAAGGTGACCGGCTCCATCATCAGCCGAAACACTGATTGGTCTGGTTCTCAGCTCCACTCACCGTCACTGGAGGTTTTCCAGATGTATTCCAGACATTCACTGGGAAAACGTCAGCTTCAGCACGATTGAAAGCAGTTTTTTTTTAGACTGTCGTTTCAAGGCAGCGTTGGATCATCAGCTGGAGAAAAAGAGCAACTAACCATCTTCACTCTACATCTAAAAATATCAAGTTCACTATCATACATACAAATATTTACATTTCTTGGCCATTTCTTGCACTTTTAATTAAAAAAAAATGACCAGTGGATTTTTTTTTTTTTGTCTACCATGTCATGAATCAACTAGAATATAGGATGGTTTCTGGGAAATAATGACTCGTTATTTATGATAAGTGTTTCTCTCAGGAGAACATAAACTTCCTGCACAGCTCCGGTAGAATGAGTGAAATCTGTAGTCATTGTAAAATGACTTCTTAATAGAATCCAGATTTATGACATTAAAGTTGTGTATCTGTTGGGATTATTCAGGGTGAGTGTTTTCCTTCCCAGGTTGTTCAGTGTATCAGTAGAAACTCCTTTCATCTTGATCACGGAGCCTTTTACCAACATTTTCAGTTTTTTCAAGTTTTTTTTGTCCATTTGAGTGAAGCCAGATATTTTCTTATCTATTACTGCACTATTTTTCATATTTCCACCTCCCTGTTCATATTTGAAGAGATGTTATTTACTGCTTGTAAATGTACAATTGTTCCTCTAAACACGGTTCAAACTGATGCTCAGGACAAAAGCACACAGTGCCCAGTATTTAAAGCCGTTTTTTTTTTTTTTTTAAGTCTGTAGTAGTGAATAATGGTGGAAGGATGATTTCTAGTAGCGTGACACCTTCTCCACTGACTTGCTGTCTTGGCTGAAGAGTATCAATAAAAACAAAACGCAGTAAAAACAGACGTAGATGTTTTTCTTGGACACTGTGAGGTTCTACTGGAACACATCAGTGGTGTCATCTCTTGTCTTGCTCTTCTGCAGTGGTTTGATGGCTGGAGAACAAGCAGCACCGTATTGCATAATGGTCGTGGATGGAAACTGGTTTTGATTTGGCTTTTTTTTGCCAAATGTCTTTGAATTCAGTTCAGATTTGAAGTATTTTTTTTACGTTGAGAGTCTGAGGGTAGGAGCTCTTCTTCACTGTCTTACACGCACTTCTTCTTTTTCCATTTACACACTGACTGTCTTCTATTTTCACATGTTGGGAGCTCGTCTCTGCCTTCATGCTTTGACTCGTAACATTACTCACCTTTCTGTGGGACCTGGAGTTTGTGAGGACGTCAGATCCACTGCACGATGCTGAACATCACACAGATGCAGAAACATCATTCTGCTGCCTCTATTCAGGATGTTATCTCTGCTTCCTCATTCTCACTTCTGCTGAACATGTTCACACATCACAGGATGAGTCAGTGACAGCTTCTTCTGGACTACATAGTTATTTTTATTAAGATAGGTAGATGTATTTTCTATGTTTAATCATGTAGCTACTAAAAAGGAAGCACAGTTTCCCTTCAGTAATAGTTCCATATATAAGAAGCTCCATTACCCATGAGCTGTCAGTCAAAGTGTTCACAACATGTAAACATTTCACATGGAGGTTTACAGCAGCTGCACTCACAATTAGGACGTTTCTCCACGTTTGTCTGAGATCATCCTGAATATATATAATAAAAAAAAAAGAAAATAAACTCTTTTCTGGGTAAATCTAATTCTGAGTGCTAAAACTGGGACAAAAGGACAAAGTCACCTCATGGAAAGAGATTCCTTTGGATTCATTCAGTGAAATACAGCACATTCAAACACGTTCAGAAGTGTGTCATATTGAGAACTTCTGGCTCTCAGTGTTTACAGTGAAAGTAAACACAGGCGGATGTCAGAGGTTCCACAGTAACCTGCTCTGTCTGCTCTGTAGCTCCTGTTGTGGCCTACAAACAGTGGATAATTTGTTTTGAATGTCGCAACCCCCCCAAAATTACTCCTAATTTAACCCATTCGGTCTGATTACAACCAAATAATAAATCATTTTATCGCCATTCGGGTTATCGTAGGGATAAACCAGCTGGAAGTGTCTGCTCTGCATGCTCTATCCATGCATTTACCTTTATTTAGGATGTTAGCTGCTGCTTCATTCCCACTTCTCGTCCTGCTGAACACTTTTCATCCAGAAGAGGGTGAGTCAGTGACAGCGTCTTTTCGATTACATGATTATTTTGGTCATTATTCACAGAGGAAGCTGTAGTATGGGCTGAATCAGCAATGTCCAAACACCACTAAATATGGAGTGCTGCTCCTTATCAGAGCAAAGCAGTGTTAAAAAAAACAAATAAACATTTTAAAAAAGACATCCTAGAAATATAAAGATGAAATAAATACTTGCAATGTATGTTGGTGGAGGTGAAGAGTTCTGATCATTTACACGTTAAAATCATCATGTTTCTAATCACCAAACAGCTGATTTACAGCAGGTAAATCTCTCCTGCTTTCTGTTCAGTTCAGCTGAGCTCACCACAATCATGCAGGTATTTCTTCTTCTCACAAAAAAATGGATAAAAAACAAATACAAGAAGAGCATGGAGACTGTTTAAGTGGGGAAAACAAGCGTGAGAAGCTGCTGTGATGTGACAGTAATGTGGTCCGACATGAACGGAGCAACGCCGCACTGAGAGCTGCATTCAGGGTTTCAACCACTTATTCAGACTCTGTTATTTGAGTAGGAGGTCTGTCACTGTGGCCCACGATGCATTAGCATTCACACTGCAGAAGAATGGAGTCAATATGTGTCCCAGACCCCCTCTGCATGTAGCACGAGCAGACCTGTAATCACAGCTGCATGACTGATAGTGAGCCGATCAACCAGGACTGATGTTAACAACCAAGGTGGAGTGCTTTATTCACATATTATCTACTTTATACACCTAAGAATATGATTTCAGGGTAGAACACAGTGTCCTACATTTGTTCTGAAGCTGCCTCAAGTGTCCGTGTACATTTAGGATGGATCATGATGATAATAATAATAATCTTTATTTGTATAGAACCTTTCATACAAGAAATGCAGCTCAAAGTGCTTTACAGGAAGAAAATAACATGCAGTGTTTCACTTTATAACGGATATAAGGGAACATTTCAAAATATGGAAAAGAAATAAAATGCATAAAATGAAACACGAGAGAAAAGATGAATAAAATGGATGGATGGATGGATTACTGACCAGCGTCGGTGGGTGAGTGTCCTGAGTGTCGGCGGGGGGGGGGGAGGGGCTGAGCCTCTTTGCACCAGCACTCTCTTCCACCTTTAAATGACATCTGATTGGCTTGAAATTAAAACTGTGGATTTGTTGAAGAGGAAATGTGGAGATCTTCTGGTGTGTTTGGTTATTTTACCTGTGTTTTAAAAGTTAAAGAGCAGCGAGCACGTGAATTCCGTCAGGACCGTCTGTGTGTCGAATCCTCGGCGCTGATGTCAGCCCTGCGGTATGCGCTCTCTGGGCTCAGCAGTAAGCTGACCCCCCTCTGTTGTGCTTCTATTTCCAGGGCGTGAGCGGAATGTCCGTGGATGAGAAGCCTGAAGCCCCCATGTACGTGTATGAGTCGACAGTTCATTGTACCAATATCCTCCTCTGCCTCAACGACCAGCGGAAGCAGGACATCCTGTGCGATGTGACCGTCCTGGTGGAGGGCAAGGAGTTCCGAGGGCACCGGGCCGTGCTGGCCGCCTGCAGCGAGTACTTCCTGAAGGCGCTGGTGGGCCAGGCGGAGAATGGGCTGGTGGTCAGCCTCCCTGAAGAGGTACGTCCATCACACAGGGTGCTTCTCCTCAAACAGCACCAAGCAGGTCTTCACACAAACACTCCCCTCCCTCCCCGCCCAGGAAACAATCACACAGTTCTGAGAAAGCTCTGATGACTGATGACTCGTTGTGGTCTATTTACATGTAAATACGGCACTGCAACATAATTAGATTTGTTACGACAGAAGTAGTAGTAACAGTAGTGTGAGTGTGTGTGTATACAGTTTGTAGAGGAGGTAGAGAGTCAGTGAAGCTGTGGACAGAACAAAATCTATAAGAAATATTAAAAAAAAGATGGATTAAAACCTGAAGAAATAAATACATTAAAATAAATAAATAAAAAAAGAAAGATATGTTGATTAAAAACAGAAAGAAGAATAACATTATAAGTTTAAAAGGGATACAGTAGCTGTATCTGGTATTAAAATACAACCTTTATGTGAGGAAATCGCCGAGTACTAAAGTGAATGTAGCGTTTGATGTGCTTTATTTCTGTTTCATGTAGCTGAGTTGCAGCTGAGATTTTTTAGAACAGGTTCAATAACATCAGTGTTTACTGACTCTAATAAACCATTTAGATTCAGCGTACAAGGCAGTTTGTCAGATCTCATTCTGGCTCAGAGACAGAGAGACTTGGGCGAGAGTAACTAGCCACGAGCAGTGAACAGTTTTACAGAGAGCCACTGCAGCTCATTCTTTGGACAGATTTGGTGACTGTCATATTGCATCACCAGCTTTACATGAAATATTTATCTTCTCTGGAATCACCAAAGGATCCTTAATGCCGTTAATGCAGGTTGAAATAAAGTGGAATGGTCCTTTAAGAAGTCCCGTTTGATTAGTTTTGAGGTCACCATGTGTCTGTGTTAGTAGCAAGGAAAACGTACAATAAGTCACAAAGACAAACTGAGATGTTTTATCCTCTGTGGACCTCATCAGTGAGTAGAATCCAGACAACTGCCGTGTTCCCTCCCAGTCCACCTGAAAATGTGTGTATGTAGATTAGCCTCTGGCCCCGCCCCCTCCGCACACATACATTCAGCAGTAAATGCTCAATAGAAATGACCTAATGAACATTGATGCAGATAAAACTAGCCGTGCTACTCAGTGGTTCTTTTTGGGGAATCGTAGCAACAACAGCAAGGAAATCACCAGAAAAAATATTTTTTCTGACACGGAAATCAAAGAGTTTGTGTTTGAAGTGGAGGATCTGAAGATTGTGTTGTTTGGTGGCTACAGCAGTGGAGTTACAAACAGAAGATGTAGATGGGCAGAGTTTCAGTCATTGACTAAAAGTGTTTGTAGCTTCCAGGTCTGAAAAATGGTTCCGATGCAGAAGTGTCTTCAGCTGCAATACCACCGAGTGCCACTAGAGGTCGACTCCAAAAAGCCTCCGGCTCCATAGACTCCCATTCAACTTCTCTCATCAAATACAAAGTCAATAAAATGTGTCCGTCAGTTATCTCAGTGTTGTTAGCTAAAGTCACTCCTTCTTATTAGTTTTCTGGAGGTCCATCTGAAAATAATCCCTCATTCATTAGAAAAGAAGATTCAAAAAGACCTGTTTTTGGGGGCGTGTCTGTTTGATTGACAGGCCTGTGGTGCAGTCAGGTTACAGCTATCGGTGGGCGGGACGTAGTATCGTCAGGTTTCCAATCAGATCAGTTAGATCCACTGCTGGCTCCTCCCCCAGCTCTTCCAAATATGGTCACTTCCTGCTCCAAACTGCTCCGAACTAGCAAGATGGTGATGGACAGAATCTGAACTGGAGGCTTCATAACGTTCACAAACCAACTGGTGACGTCACTGATGGATGCAAAATGCTGTATTTAGACAAATCATATATTTGGGCATTAAAAAGCTTTTAATTAAATGAGATATCTTGGTAACAATAATCCTGCATAAACAGTCCTCTCTTATATAATGCATTGTAAATATTTGGCTTCTGTTGTTTCATATTATTATAAACGGAGTATAATTAAACAAACATCGCCGTGGGTCTGAAGAACAAATCATGTATCGAATGATCTTCTCTGAAATTTTATTTGAATTAATCTAGAATATGATATTGTAATCTAAAGTGTCCACTGTGACAGAATATCGCCGGTGTGTTCAGTACGTGTCGTGTAAATGAAAAGATAAAAATATGTGAATCACGGATGGATGGAAGGATTAAAAAAGTTACAAGTAGAAACTGTTTCTGACACATTAAAGAGGAAGTCATTGAAAGATGCTACTTTCCACACGCTCTCTGTCTCCCACCTGAAACACAGCAGCTCATGTTTTATTCATGCGGCAGCCTGTGAATGAAAGGAGGCCGCTGTGAGCCGCTCCCTGCAGTCCTTCTTTGAGTTACGGAGGAAGAAATAAGCTCATTCTACATAAAACCACAATCTGACAGTGACTTCTGTTTCAATGAGAGTGCCGACAGAGTCATTTGACAGCCGTGACTCTTTTAAAGCGCGCCGGCCCAGCGAGCAGCCGCAGCTACCGCAGTACATGTGGGATGTGGCCCAGTTTCCATGGCAGCACATGTATGTAGGAATATGCGTGACATCAATGCGTCAGATGCTGCTGTGTGCAGCGGATCAGTGGAAAGTGTGAGCGTCGAGGTGAGCAGGAGTGAGGAGTGTTGCCGAACCCGACGAGTGCCAAGCCGAGGTGTCGCCAATCTTGCTGCAAAGTGCTACGTGCTGCCGCCGCTGCTGACAGGTGCTAATTGGCAATCGCAACCCCACAGGCTCAATAATGCACTTAGTCACACCTTCATCCTGCAGCAACCGCAGACCAAATGAATACACACTGGTTTACTGCCATCAGAAGAGGAAAGAAAGATGAATCTAAACATAATCAACGGTGAAGTCGAAAAGTGATAAATTATTCAGAGGGAGCAGATGGAGTTAAGAGGAGATATTTTGGACATTTAGTTCCAGCGGGAACCCTCGGGCTGAACGATGCGTTCCCTCCTTCCCACGCAAAAGACGGGATTCATAAAAATACATTTCAAAAAGATAATGTGCACACCTGTGGGGGGAGGGGGGCTACATTAGCAACCTTTGGCTGTCTGTCCCCAGTCCAGTCTCCCTTCAGCAGCTCCTGAAGGCCACTGCAGTGTTAACAGATCGTCAGAGTAAGAGGATGCTGTCCTCCTTGCCTGCCAGCGGGGGGGGGGGGGGGGGCCTTAGTGTCCATGTTGTTCCTTATCATCGTATTTCCTACGAGAGAAAAACAAAGGCAGACTTATAGGACTTAACATGAACCAGGAAGCTTCACAGAGAAGAGCTGTTATCACTGTGACCAGCAGGAACAATCGGATGACACTCATTACTGCACATTGGAAGCTTCTTCATACTGAACGCTACAGCAGAAACTTCATTTACTCAATTAAACAACTCCTCCCAGAGTCCACTGTCCTCCTCTTCGGGGGAACATACTCTGGCTGTTTCCAGGTCACCGTGGGGACAGCAGAGGCGTTTATTTGTGCTCCGCTTTTCCAGATTTTCTACTGTGGAAAAAAGAAGTGGGCACCGCTGTGATTCAGCAGAGCGCCGCTTCTTAAACCTCAAACCACCTCCTGTTTGTCAGTTCTTTCCTTCGTCATGAGCCAGAGAGCACTTCACATATTTCATCTTGAAACAACACACACACACACACACACGCACACACACACACACACACACAGTACCAGACAGCAGTGTATCCACCTGCAGAGGATTTACTGTGGTTTATTTTAACAATGCTGCCGTGCTGCTTATAGACCCTGAAGGATAAAAGCTCTTAACACTGTTCAGACTGACATAATATTGACACCATGACTGTACATGGCAAAGTAACATTTACATTGTGGTGACAAAGGTGTCACCACCTGACCAACGTTTTTGGGGCATTTTGTGGCGCCTGAATGAACTCAGCCTGCAAATTTGATCTCAGCAGCAAATTATGTGTCATTATTGGCTCAACGGTAAAAGGTTAGCGGGTCATCAAATCCTCAGGAATTACCCTCCTTTTGTCAGGATTTGTCATGACCAGTTTGAACATCAGAGCTGGAACCACCACCTGCTGGCCGTCTGCCTCTGCTGACCACTCAACTGGGAGTTTACATGCAGTTCATGTTTGATTTCCTCAGGGAGTTTCTGAGATGTGGCACTCATAGTGGGGTGTTAACTCATAGTGACCTTTGACCCTCAACCACCAAAGTCTTCTCAGAGTTGAATTGAAAATTTGTGACAAATTTGAAGAAATTCCCTCCTGACATCCCTGAATTATCACGCTCGTGAGCATAGGTCAATGGGATGGGACATTGACCTTGACCTTTGACTTTTGACCACCAAATTTATACCAATTCATCGTTGGTACCAAGAGAATGTTTCTGCTAAGTTTAAAGAAATTCCCTCAAAGCATTCTTGAGATATTGCGTTCATAAGAACGGTATAGGCGGATGAGGGGGACATGAGGTCCCAGTGGGTCAGCAGGAATCAGACTCTAACGTTATCTGGTTTCTTCTGACCTTAACAAAGTCATTTTAACACTTTCTATCCTGCTTTTGCAGAGTAGTTTTAGTTTTCTAGAAAATGTTACCGACATTGAGCTCACTGTTTGAAAGGAAACAGAAACTTCTGGCTGCCTGGAGACAGACAGACTCTGAGCCAGTCCAGAGACAGACAGAAAGACAGACAGACAGACTCTGAGACGAGACACAAACAGACAGACAGACAGACTTTGAGACGAGACAGACAGACGGCTAGACAGACTTTGAGACGAGACAGAGACAGACAGACATACTCTGAGACGAGACAGAGACAGACAGACAGACGGACGGACGGACTTTGAGACGAAACAGAGACACAGACAGACAGACGGACAGAAACTGTGAGACGAGACAGAGACAGACAGAATGACTTTGAGACGAGACAGACGGACAGACAGACTCTGAGACGAGACAGAGACATGCCGAAGACTGACATTCATCCACCGACTCCACCTGCAGAGTTTCAGATAATCTGAGGGATTCGTTGCTCTGAGAGCACCTGGCCTCAACCACACATCCTATTAGACCGATGAAGGCAGTCAGGAGCTTTTCAGATAAAGATCTGCAGATTATCACCCCCCCACACACACACACCCTCCACCCCCACCCCCCGGGGCCAGCAGGGGGTCTCTCTGTCTCTGCCAACACAAGGACACCTGTCAGCCGGTAAAGTGACGGAGGTGATGCTGCGATCTCCATCTTACTCTCTCTGTGTTGAACCTCTGAAACAGCCACCGTTCAGCAGCAGAGATCCTTCTGCAAGACACAAATATCAACCCTCTCGTCAGATGGGGTGGGGTGGAGAGGGGGGGGGGGGGCAAAGAAGCCAAACAAGCATCATGAAGACGGTCTGGCTCCTGTTGTGTTGATGTGCCTGGAAGAATGAATGTGTCGGATTATTAGTGTTGCGTCTTAAACCTGCAGAGTCAGGGTCACGTCCTGCCCCGTGTCTGGTCGGCACTGTAAACTGCCCTGGTGGAGGATTAGACCCACGCTCTGATTTAATCCTCCGCCGGGGGGGGGTTACTCACCCATGGCGTTTGAGCACCGGCTGCTTTTCATTGGTTCACAGTTCTCTGACATCAGCATGGAAATGTTTTCACTGGGCTCAGGAACTCTTTGATCTGCAGAAACATTGATATCAAATTGTTCTGTTGAATTTAAAACCATTAACATTTCTGATGACTAAAACTCTAAATCATCCTGCTGCCGTACAAACTTGTGACATGACAACACAATCAAAAATAATCAATGCAAGTTCAAGAAAACGAAGTATTAACGTAATAAAGTAAATATTTTCAAACAGAACTCTCTTTATTAACACAGATATATTCCTTTATCAAGTAGTGCTTAAAAAAAAAAAAAAAAAAAAAATTCTTACTTGACTTGCATTTTTTTTTTTTTCAAATTCCTGCAAATTTTACTCAAAAAAACATTTAAAACTGAAAATGTCATCGTACATTTTTTTTTTTTTTTAATCTGCTGCAAAATCAAAAATTTGTGATCACAAAAACATGAAAAAAAAAGTGTGAAATCCTGAAGGGACTGAATAATGACTAAACTTCAGGGGTCGATGCCGTGAAAATGTGATTTTCAGTCTGATGTGAGATGAGTTCTGACCGTTGATAGTTGTGTAGCGTTCTGAGGACGTCTGTCTGTCCGGCTCGTCTCCTCCTGACAGACGGCAGCGCGCCGCTTCATCTCCATCAGCTCCTTATTGTTGCTGAATGTCAGGTGACTTAGCAGATCTGATGCCGAGGCGTCGCCCGGTGTCTCCGATGGCGACGGAGCGTTTCCTCCATTGTCACGCCAGACAGCGTCCTCATCAGCATGCACGACATGCGGGAACTCACTGGAGGACATTAGCATAAATTAGCCTGTGTGGAGGCAAAAGGCCGACGTAGGAGAGGGAGGGGTGGAGGGGGGTAGCATTGCTCAACTTGTTTATGGAAGGATTGTTTTTGGCAGGCTTCCTGAAAGTGTCAGTTCAGATAGTTTCCTGTCCTGTGACGGTGTCGTCTGTCCTCTGGAGACACTGAGAGGACCGTTAGTCTGAAATCTGTCCTGTGATGCAGCTCAGAGACAAACAGCTGACATGTTTCTGATGTCAGTAAATGACCAGGAAACTGGGTTTCCTCCCTCCATCCTCCCTCCATCCTCCCTTCATCCTCCCTCCATCTCCCTCCCTCCCTCCATCCTCCCTCCTCCCTCCCTCCATCCTCCCTCCATCCTCCCTCTATCCATCCTCCATCCTCCCTACATCCTCCCTCCCTCTATCCTCCATCCTCCCTCCATCCTCCATCCTCCCTCCATCCTCCATTCATCCTCCATCCTCCCTCCATCTTCCCTCCATCCTCTATCCTCCCTCCATCCTCCATCCATCCTCCATCCATCCATCCTCCCTCCATCCTCCATCCATCCTCCCTCCATCCCTCCATCCTCCCTCCATCCATCCTCCCTCCATCCCGCCATCCTCCCTCCATCCATCCTCCATCCTCCATCCCTCCCTCCATCCCCCGTCCTCCGTCCTACCTCCAGGCTCTCCTTCATGTTGCTGCTGTGCTGTTTGTAACAGTAGAGTAATCACATATGGTGCAGGGCACATAAAGATTCCCTCCCGCAGGCAGCAGCTGCTGATACCAGCTGAAAATAGATCCCTGGTCTGCTCAGCACTTTTCCTGCAGCAGCCTGGGATACGACGACCCGGCCGCCCGGCCTCCTTTAATCTGGGTCTGGATAACCGTCACAGCCGGCGAGCTTCAGTCTACCACACCTCGTTCTGGGGGGGTTTATGGAGCAGCGCTACAGGCACATATCTGAGCGTTGAGTGTTTGCATCTCAGTTTTAGTTTCAGTCCTTAGTACATCATCATCATACAGAATACAGTCTACTGGAACAAAAAAAAACAACCACAAATGATTTAAATAATCGGAAATAATCAATTCGAATCAAACAGCAGGTGTATGTTTGTACGTCAGCTCTCCTTTTCATTCTATACATGATGATAAATTCAGTCATAAAGATCCAAGTATTTTTCAACATTTTCAACCCGTGCAGACGTGCATGAAGTTGCATCACCTTGAGCCCACTTGTATCAGATTATTTGATCTGCTCCAAAATGCTTCAAAGGAAAGAGAGAAGAAATAGTAAATACAATTGTAAAAAAAAAAAACAGACGCTTGTGTAACTGGAATTTTCTAAAGTATTGAAAGCTCTTCCATGTTTGTGTTGGCATTTCTTTTGGAGACGGTATTTAACGAAGGATGTCCAAAGTGAAGGACATCACACAGGCGTGATTCACTTCATGTAGTTATAAAAAATAAACACCCTTTTACACGCAAGACTACAATTTATAACCTTGAGGTGTGAATAGCACCAAATGTCTGGATATCACTGCACAGATACGTCTTCAAAAAAAAAATCACCCTGCAATAGTATTTATTAATTATTTATTGTAGTAAATCATCAATGTACGCCTTTAGTGCAGAAATATAAATACTATCATCAAGTTCATTAAGCTACAGCAACATGGTGGGAGGATAAAAGAACAGCCTGAAGGAAGCACATGATGTCATCATGCAGTTTGTAGAGATTGAGATTCTGTGTGTGTGTGTGTGTGTAGTGGATGTGCTGCGCTCATCAGTAGAGCAGATAGTCCAGTCAAAGCCTCTCCCCTCCCCCCAATCTGTCACACTCAGACACACATACACACACACACACACACACACACACACACACACACACACACACACACACACACACACACACACACACACACACACACACACACACACACACACACACACACACCATCCCCCCTCACAAATATGGAGTCAGCAGCTTCCTCCTAACAATGACTGATGCATCACTGCTGCGAGGCTGTCTGTTCGCCACAGCAGCACTGCAAGGTGCTTCACACCAGAGGCATGCTGGGAGGCTGCAGGCTGTGGAGAACACACCAACATGCACAAACCTCCAAATATTACTACATCTTAAATTAATACACAGCCCCGGGGCCCATAAGTACTGGACGGAAGTATTTGAAACAGCTGATAGAAATATCAATGGCTATTTTACAGCACGTGAGCATGAATTACAGGAACACATGAATGTTCACCTTCAGAAGAGACTCACAGACTTCTAATGAGACACTTCAGGTCATGGAGGAGCAGAAAGATGAACGCATGATGAAACTGAGCAGGATGGTACAAACTACAGGGAAAATAAAGGAGTAGAAAACAAATGGATATATTAAAATATAACGATAAAAGTTCATTAAATGTATTTAGAATGAAACACGTCTCCCAACTGCTTTCTAAAAGGAAACTTTGCTGGTACAGTACAGCATTTATAAAATAAAAAATAAAAAGGTGCGTAACCACAGATATGCTGCGTTCAGATGTGTTCGTATTCACCATGTAGAGAAGAGTCCGTATGAACGGCACCCTCTGGTGGTGTTCACCACGTCACGACTCTTAAATGTTCTGTCAGCCTCCAGTTCACCAGTTGTGACATATTTGCTGACGTTTACAGAAAGGTCAGAGGTCGTGGAAGTTCATGTTTGGTTGGATGTTAAGCTAATATATTTACATATATATCAGAATGGGCGGCACGGTGGTGCAGTGGTTAGCACTGTCATCTCACAGCAAAAAAGGTTCCGGGTTCAAATCCGGTCCTGGGCCTTTCTGTGCGGAGTTTGCATGTTCTCCCTGTGCTTGCGTGGGTTCTCTCCGGGTTCTCCGGCTTCCTCCCATCATCCAAAAACATGCACCTCAGGTCAGGTTACCTGGCGCCGCGCTAGTGGCAGCCTGCTGCAGCAGCTCCCCCCTGAGAGCCCCCCTGCTGTAGTGAAGAAATTTCCCCTCGGGGATTAATAAAGTGTATAAAATAAAAATAAAAAATCAAATATATTGTAATTTTAGTCACGTAGAGTTTGTCTTCATATCTTAGATAATATTCTACGTCTGAGGAAAATGTTGATCTTCCTGACTGCCTCATCTCTTCCCTCGGTGTCTTTGTGTTTTCTGTTAGCCTCAGTGGCTTCTAGACGCCGTCCACGTTGCTGTTGCCTAGCAACAGTGCTTTTATGACTTAACCACTTGAACACCGAGCATAAACGAGCACAAGATCCATTTGAACGCAGTGTTAGTCTGTTAGTCTGGGGGGGCCCAAACAATCAGTACCTGGTGGATACCTGGGGGGGGGGTAACCATCAGTACCTGGTGGGTACCTGGGGAGGGGGGACCCTAACCATCAGTAAACAACGGGTTCATTAAAACCACAGTGTGCTGCTCTTTCATAAGAACAACTTTAGATCCAGTGAATCTCTTAAAGTGCATCTGTGGTTTGATTTCCCTCCCCAGTGATGAGTTGGTTCCACAGAACGAAGCAGGATGAAGCTGCAGGTTCTGAGAACAGTAAAACGGCGTGAACCTGCCGCTGATCTCCAAACAGCAGACGAGCGTCTCCTTGCGCCGTCTGTGTGCTCAGTGACAACAGCAGGTTGAGGAGTTTACCTAATTACGTGGCTTTAAGTCTAAATGGAAGGCTTCCCTCTGTGGTCCCGCGGCACACGGCCATAACGGGGATAAGCCGCCACGCTCTTACAAACCGTTGGGCTTTACAGGCGCTCGACCCGAGGACGGCGGCCGCTGGCGCAGAAAGCGAGGCCGTGGGGCCTCGTTCCCACCAGAGGACGGCGACTCGGCACGCTGCTGTTGAACTGAAGTGTGTTCGGAGCCGCTATCAAACCTGATACACTGATCAGAGAAGCAGCTCACAGTTCACCATCCAACCTGGAAGGAAACTTTGCTCACATTTCCGATCTTCTTCATTGAAATATGATGTTTACTTTACTTGAACCTTTAACTAGCTACTCCTGAAGCTCTCCTGCACTTTGAACATATACATATCGCTTTATTTCATATTTGAACTCTATTTGGGTTAAATTTTATGAATTTTATTTACTCTTATGCATCTGATTTCTTTTCTATATTTTTTTGTTTCTTTATAAGTAAATTATTATTATATTATTGTTATGATACATTTTAATCCCTGGTTTTTTTTTCAGATTTAGATCTTTTTATTTAAGGTGCTCGTGTTTAAACTCGATTTATCTCTGGTAACATCTCTGGTGTTTTCGTGGTTTTCTTATTTACAAAAAAAAAGTCTACATTATTCAGATATGAATATTAAAGCTTTTGGAACCGACACCAAACCTCAAACCATCAGGGCCTGATTTACTAAAATGTCAAATATAAGCCACTAAATTGTGTGTTTATTTCAGAAGTTTGCACATTTATTTTGCACCTGTTTTGCGGGTTGATGGTGTCACTGATATCGGGGGCAAATCACTCTATTTAAATGAGGTGTAAAAGTGATTCCAGCAACGAAAATTTACCTTTAAGTAGAAACGACCAATATTACACACGCCTTCGGGCAAAATGCGCAAAACGGAGCACGCGCATTGAACGGCACATGAAAGACGCAGTCCTCCGTTAGTCATTAGTAGATCAGCTGGGACACTTTTTGGACCGTGGTATGAAATTCGATTTTACACATGCAAGCCTTTAATAAACTAAATCCTTGCCCCAGAAAACACCTGCAGCCGAAGCAGCATTTCAGATCGCTGCAGCCAAAACACGTGACTGAGTGAAGACACGGTAACTAAAGGTTTTGTCAAACACAGAGCAGTGGATGGCTGGCTGCAACGTCCAACCGGTACGGCGCCCTCGGAGCCGACCGGTGGTCCCGCAGGTTGCTATGACGACACGGAAGCGGCCTCCATCCTCCGAGGTCCAGTTCTTATTTAGCACTGTCTAGAACGTTCGGTGCTGACCCGATAGAAAGATCCCCCCGGGTACCTCAGCGTGTTTGTTTATGGAAGGTCGGAGCTGTCGGTTTGTCTCACCACACTCCAAGTGCTCCGAACAATGGCTGTGCTGATGGTAATGCTGGCAATTTCCCTGTTTTTTTGCAGGTCACTGCCAGGGGATTCGCCCCATTGTTGCAGTTTGCCTACACTGCTAAGCTGTTACTCAGCAGAGAAAACATCCAGGAGGTCATCCGCTGTGCCGAATTCCTGCGCATGCACAACCTGGAGGACTCGTGCTTTCGCTTCCTGGAGGCTCAGCTGCGCAGCGAGGAGGACGGCCTGCTGCTCTGCCATAAGGTGGCGGCAGAGGCCAACAACTCTGAGGATGAGAGCATGCAGTCGGAGGCGGAGAGGCCCTCCTCCCCGAGGACGCGGCACTGCACCGACGCCATCACCTCCTTCCGACACCCCGACGACGACCGGCTAGCGATAGCGATGCCCAGCAACTTCATGGACGGCCGGCTGGACTTCGATCGGCACGGCGCGTCGGACCTGCCGCGATGCCCCAAGTACAGGAAATACCAGTGGGCCTGCAACAAGCACAATAATGACACCTCCTCACACACCAGTACCTCAGGTTTTCCAAGCACATTAAAGGAGAGCGGCGTCAGCGGGGCCGGGCCAGGTCAGGACAGCCTGCCTCTGGCCCAGATCAAAGTGGAACCGCAGGCGGAGGAAGAGGCCATCTCATTGTGCCTGTCGGGGGACGAGCAGGAGGTCGGGGACAAGGACAGTGTGACGGCCATGGACATGGACAACCCCGTATCTGTGGAAAGAACCAAGAGAACCAAATCCCCCTCCTGCCTCCGAGCCTTCTTCAAGAAAGCGGCGGACCTGCCCAGTCTGCCCAACACGTCCCAGCAGCTATTCACCAACAGACTCGTGTGCCCCCAGGACAAAGGAACCTCTCAGGGAGATCATAAAAAAGACTTCAAGCCTTTCACTGGGGAGCTGGGTCTGTCCGTTCCCTCCCCCGGAGACGTGGACGGCTTCCCTTCAGGGTTGTCCCTCAAATCCGCTTCCTGCGATGGTGTTTGCAAACAGGAAGCTGAGCTGGACCGCCGCAGTGTCATATTTTCCTCAGGGGCCTGCAACCGTCTGGGAACGCCGGCGCATTCCTACCCCGGGGGCAACTCTCTGGAGATGGAGCTCTCTGAGCACATGACAAAGGGCCTGTGGGCCGGAGCCAGCCAATCCCTGCCCACCTCCCAGACCTACTCCCCCAGCGCCGCGTCCTCCGAGCCCCCGGCCCTGTGCCGCCCACGGCCCAACACCAGCTGCCCAGTGCCAATTAAAGTATGCCCGCGCTCGCCGCCCTGCGAGACGCGCACCAGGACGTCCAGCTCCTGCTCCTCGTACTCGTACGAGGAGGACGGCAGCGCCGGCTCCCCCGGCAGCCTGCCCCAGTTCGATTTCTCCTCCTCGCCGTGCTCCAACGTGGCGCGTTGCCTCAACGTGGACCAGCAGGAGCCCAGCGCGGGGGGGGACGCCCTCTTCGGCCAGGTGCGGCCCAAGATCAAGTGCGAGCAGTCGTACGGCATCAACTCCAGCGACGAGTCGGGCTCCTTCTCCGAGGGAGACAGCGTGCAGGAGCGGGGGCCAGAGGTGAGTCCCGCACACGTAGCACACATGTAACACGGCGTGTACATATCACACTCAACCCCTCCGCCGCTAATTATATCCCAGCGTCCCCTCCTCAGGTCGCCATCAGCAGTCATTAAATCACCATGTAAGTGAGGCGGGAGTGTTCAGGACCAGATTTACAGCAGCTCCAAAGGGCAGCGCGGTGCTCTGATATTATTAATCTGCTTTATGCACGGCTGGAGGTGTGTTTAATGAGTCTGAACCGGAGAGGCCGGACGCACCGGGGCGCTCGCCACGCTGCCGTCTGTGCTGGTGTTTTAAAGCTGTGATTTCGTGTATGTGAGAAGCGTTGCAGGTGATTAAAGGGTGGAAATGAACACCGGAGGGATTGCTTCAGACACCCTTACCTCATTTCATCCCAGCAAAATTTACACACGGATATGCTAATTATCAGGCGTAGCCCCGCCCACGTGTGTCAGGAAGAGATTACAATGGATACTGTGAGAGCAGCAGCGTGTTGCGGCCGTAAAGTGTCGGCGGCTGCAGTGAGTCGGAGGTGAGTGGGCGAGAGGTTAAGCTCCATATCGCAGCTCCACAGTGCTGACAGGGATGTATAGCCAATCCTCTTATCATCCTCCCATAATCCACCTGGGCAGACGTCTTCCAAGCTGCAGACCAGACGACTGTTGTTGTTTACCGGGTAAAGATCAGTGAGGGACGCTTCCACTCTGAGACCGAGTCTAATAATAATGATAATAAATAATAGAATGAGCAGATCTCCCGCCGAGGGAGAGACAATAAACTCAGCAGGAATAACTGCTGCTGTTTACCCTCTCTAATGCGTTACATTTAAACCTGCGGATCTTCTGCTGAGACCCAGCTCGTGACGGGGAGCTCTTGTTTGTGTCCCCGGCTGGGATGTGAAGTATTTTCACATTATTTCTTGGTGGTGTTTCCAGCCGGCGACGTCACTCGTTGGCTGCAGAGCGTCACCTTGTGACCCGGCAGCCTCTGATGTGACGCTCAGAGGTTTGCTGGAGGTGTGGGCAGAATTATTTCTGGTGGTGGAGATCTGAGCAGAGAGAGAGAGAGAGGGAGGGAGAGGGAGAGAGAGAGAGAGGGAGAAAGTGGTGCGTTGCCATGGTGATCAGATTCACAGAGCTACATGACAGGATTGTGCTTTGCCCTGCTGCAGGATTTGCAGGCCAAGCGGCGGTGTGTGATTATCACCTGCGCAGCGTGCAGACGGCCGTTGCCGGCAGATTTACGGCCTTTTTATCGTCCCGCGGTACATTATGTGGAGATTTGACTTACGGCACAGAGCTCTCAGCAGCCTGAAAGATGACCCGGAGACGTTTCCCTTTGTCGTCTCTCCGTGCGGGAACGACTCCATCACTCCTCCCGGGATCTCTGCTGACTCGCAGAAAGCTCTCCGTCATCTGCTGATGAGACTCTTCATGAATGGGTGTTTCCACGTCTGCTTGTTTTGCGTAGTTTACATCTGAGAGACACAGTTCACTTCCACGCAGTGAAGAAAGGCCTCCTCAAGCTCTTCTGCGTTCGGCCCGCTCTGGGTTTTCACCGCTAACAGCAGCGTGGGTATAAATAGCTGCAGCTCAGCACACAATGAGTCCCCGTGAGGAAGGAAGTTGTAAAGTGCAGCCGTCTGACCGAGGGCCGGTCGCTTCAGGTCTCTGTGGTCTGTTGTTCAGATCTGCGGAGAAACCTGAGAGCAGCTTCACAAAGAAACAGAGAGAGCAGCAACTTATAAAGAGAGGTGATGCATTCGTGTCATACGAATAAGTTCAGCAACGTTTTATTCACAGGTATCATCAGAATATCAGTTCCTTTTTCTTTGTAGAGTCCAAAATCCTCTTCAATCTTGATGCGTCCCAAAAAAAAGCTTGAAAACACACTGAAAGTCCGGATCCCTTTTTTTTTCTCTCCGTGTGCAGCTCTAGTTTTGTTTTTTGGTCACATTTTATTGATCAGTTTAGTAAAACTGTTTCTAACTAAAATCTCAAACCTTCCATAGCTGCACTTGCTAACATTGCTAACAGTGATATTGCAAACCTGCAAATCTTTATCGTCCCTCATTCACTGACGTTGAGGACACGCTGTGATGTCTTCAGTGATGCCAAAGGCTGACTGGCTTCACTTCACGCAGTCCTCACTCATCACCATTTGGAACGACGGTAGCCTCGTCTGATTGGTTAAAAATGATTGTTTTACAAAGAATTCATATTTTTCTTCTTTCTCCTCTGAAAAGATTTGCATTTTTGGCGGCTTAAACAAACTCGAAAACTCAAGAAACTTGGCAGATGCATCAGTCGTGGTAAAACAAAAAAAAAGACGTCTTCTACCAGTTTCGGACATGGGCGTGGCCAAACGGCTCACTAGCGCCCCTTAAAGTCCGTCCCCTGCGACTACTTTCATTTACATGCACAAAATTTGGCTCTCTCGTGTATCATAAGTAGATCTACAAAAAAAAGTCTCTCGGCACCAGGACCTCAACGCAACAGGAAGGGAAATTTAGTGGAACATTTGCATGCGCTGTAAATCCCCCCCGATAACATTTAGAGAGGCTGTTTCACTCACTTGTAAAACACTCAGTGAGAAATACAGAAGAGAGGCGGCAGAAACAGCGCAGAGGAATCATAAAACGGATTTATTAAAATGGGAGCTACAGGGTGGAGATAACGGGAGGCCTGGCTTCACTCGGCCTCGGAGCTCCGGCTGTAGCGGAGGCGTCGAGCTCATCGTGGAGCAGTCTGACCTCAGCCCAGCAAATATTGATCTGAGAGTGAGAGGAAGGAGGAAACTGTCCTGATACATCAGCACTTTTCTGTTTTAATCAGGCAGCACAGAGGACACAGGGTGAGTCAGGAGGTGCACAGACCTGAATATCTCTGCTCTCCTCTGAATCTGATTCATCATGCGTAATGTCAGCTGTGGAGATGTTTACTTCTTCTGTTATATGCACAGTAGTAATATTAGTAGATGCAGGAGAATCCCCGGTGGTGCCTTTGTCATCCTGAGGCACTGTGGGTGATTTATAGAAGTAACACGACTGCATCTGTCAGCTGGAGGTGAAGTGCAGTTAAATGTTGTGATGGAACACAGACACATGATGATCAGTGCTTTTGAATGGAAATCTTGTTGCACACTGTGATATGTAGATAAAGACTTACTCATGTTGAACATTAGAGGATGTTTGACCATTATTTCACTCTCAGTCTATAGTTAACTAGTCTAATGCTTATTAAAAATTTACTCCTGGAAACCACAGACTGGTTATAAAACAACAGTCTGTGTATAAAAGTGTTCGTAGCTTCCAGGTCTGAAAAATAGTTCCGATGCAGAAGTGCCTTCAGCTGCAATACCAGCGAGTGCCACTAGAGGCCGGCTCCAAAAAACCTCCAGCTCCATAGACTCCCATTCAAATTCTCTCATCAAATCCAAAGTGAATAAAATGTGTCCATCAGCCATCTCGGTGTTGTTAGCTAAAGTCACTCCTTATTAGTTTTCTGGAGGTCCATCTGAAAATAATCCCTCATTCATTAGAAAAGAAGATTCAAAAAGACCTGTTTTGGGGGCGTGTCTGTTTGATTGACAGGCCTGTGGTGCAGTCAGGTTACAGCTATCGGTGGGCGGGACGTAGTATCGTCAGGTTTTCAATCAGATCAGTCAGATCCACCGCTGGCTCCTCCCCCAGCTCGTCCAAATATGGTCACTTCCTGCTCCAAACCGCTCCGAACTAGCAAGATGGTGATGGACAGAATCTGAACTGGAGGCTTCATAACGTTCACAAACCAACGATGACATCACTGATGGATAATGACATCGCTGATGGTTGATGACATCACTGATGGTTGATGACATCACTGATGGTTGATGGTAACAGGAAGTCAGATATTTTGCTGATGCAGATGGAGAAAGAGGAGATGCTGTTTAACCTGCATTTTATCTTAAAATTCATATTTATCCAGTGCAGCCTGATGCTCGCACAAACACATAGTAAGAAGGTGAAGAGACTCAGTGCCTCTTCATTACCCCCCAAAACACCCCTGGAGGACATCCTGCATCGCTCCGTAGAGTAGAGGACAAATAGACACCCAGCAACGGCTGTTTTCCACTAGTATGAACTGATCAGGTGGTCTCGGATGTCCCAGGATTCAGTTACAGTATGAGGGCCCCCCGGGGCCGGCTGGGGCACAGGCACCCCTCTGTCCCTCTGCTGCGTCCTGCAGCCGTCCTGGACGCCCCGAGACATTCAGCATCCAGAGACTCCACAGTGGAAACCTGTGAAATTCCTGCTGTGTTGGTTTTGGCCACACGGCTGCAGCAGGGCAGCAGAGCTGTGGTGTTTTTACACTCCGGTTCCCAGAAATATCCTGGCAACCAAACACTGTCCACGATTATGAAGTTAGTTTTGTTCATGTTGAAGACACACTTGCCTTAACGAACTACTCGTTTCGTCTGGTGGTCCTTCTCAACAAACTGCAGTGATGCTGCCGCTAAAGGAAAAAACACTGAATGCTGTTTATGATTCCAGTGCAGCGTTTCATTATTCAAATTCAGCAAGACAACAAAATGAGACTTCAACCTGCAGAGAGAAAGCAGTTACTTCATTCAAATCTGACGCTGCTTCAACATCCAACTTACACTCGAGAGACAGAGTTGATTATAAATAATAATAAACTGCACGTCACAGGATAAGATCTCATTTTTAGTTCAGGATTAGATCAGCAGGGGATATCAGGGATTTTTAAAAACTCAGGAAATTCTATCATTTTTTTGGACCGAGTCCTGGAATATCAGGAAATTTAGTTTCCATTTTTGTTTCCATTTATCAAAATGTAATATTCTCCATTTATAACGTTAGTTAGCTGGTTATTGTCAGTGTGTGTGTTTGATAACATTAGCGCTCACTGACAAGAATTAAACATTTAGCTTCTTATTAGGCTGAGAGTTAATTACCGTTATTGTTAGATCAATTATTTGACTCTGTAACCAGTATTTAGACATTTATTTAATTTATTTTAATATCAGAGGAACATGTGTTGGCCTGTTTTTAACAGAAATGTTTCTTGTCCGCTCAGCAGAACAGCAGCATGTTTTTATGTTCATTATTAGTCGTGGAGTTTCAGATTTTTAGTCAGTGACCGTCAGAGAATTAGACATTTGACTGAGAGTGTGAACTCTGGATGAATGACAAGTATAAACCCCCCTCAGTCCAGGTCACCATGGAGACGTCCCCCCGACCACCGCTTGCCTCAGGTCTCCACCTGCTGACACTAACTGAAGAAATCACATCAGATCAACATGCAGCAGTAATTCCAGGAAATAGTTTCATTTTTCTGTCTTTGAAATGGTAAGAAGTGAAGATCACTTCATGTCTTTGTGTTAAATCCGAGCATCGGTGAGCATAAAGACCGGAGGAAGGTGGAAATGATCTCACACCGATCCGCTGAATCCGTCCCACATTCAGCCGAAAACACTGAAGAACACGTTTTCCTCCAACAAAGACATTTATAATGAGAATTCATTTCTTAACAAACAGCCGAGTGTCTGTCTGCTCGATACTTCTGAGCAGCGCCTGCAGCTTCGGTAACTCCCCCTCAAACTGAACATCTTACACGTTAAACCAGGAAGATCCAGCCAGTTAGTTTGTACGTTTTAGAGGCTTTTGTTACTTTAAACTCAGGTGGTTCGGCTGTTTTACTCTACGAACCTTCATAATGACACGAAAACACAAAAACAGGCTTCTTTTAAATGAAAAATTACAATTTGGGTCGGATCGTTGTACGTTTCTTTGTATTTGTCTTCTGTGTTTTGGGATTTGATTGTATTTTATTTCGCTCATTCTTCCTCCTCCTCTTTAAAAAGAAGTTGTGGAAAATACAATCCAATTGTCATCTTGCTGTTTTTGTCTTTTGCGTTTCTGCGTCTCCGTCTCATAGGACCGGTCATAGAAGAGGGACAAATACACGATTTTATACCCAGTTTATTCAAAAACCATCATCATCATCATCACCACCACCACCACCCCCCCTTGACTGAATTTACCACTTGTCCTACATAAGTGATATTTTGAGCCTGAACACTCGAGCATGAATAATGTTTCAGGGTGTCAGGGTGGAGGCCCGGCAGATAGAGCTGAGAACAGATGAGCCCTACTTTTCAATCTGTACCCCATTTACAGCATAATGACCCTGAGAAGGAGAGCGAATGAGGAGGAGGAGGAGGAGGAGGATTGAAGAATAAATGTAGATCTGGAACAGTTGGCTGTGAATTTATGACCACGGTGAAGCGTCCTCTGTCATCCCGGCTGCTGCTGAACTGGTTCTGGTGGTGGCGTTAAATATAGCCATCCCCTGCTGACTGGTGGATGATGGGAAACATCACAAGGTCGAGGCTTCTCCTTCCCTCTTGTTTCTCCTGGCCTGGTTTGTCCACAGATCAGATCCTTCAGCGTGAGACGCACCGCGCCGCTCACCGCCCTCTGATCACAACAGAGCCGTCTCCTCCTCGGCTCTAATGGGAGCTGATGGTGTCGGGCCCTGGCAGAGCAGGGTGAGCCGAGTGTGGCCTTGAAAGCTCAGGTCATTATTTATTCATGCGTCTGCATGCAGATGTCGGCCGAGATGAGAAGCAGGGCTCCTGGCGGGGGGTTGCACTTCTAACAAGGAAAATCAAGACATCTTCCCTTCCCGGGACAGATTGACATCTAGATGTGCCCCTCAGTGATCGTTGTTTGGACTCCGTCACGAGTCAACACCTTGTTTTATCCCCCCCTGAGAGCGCCGTCTGCTGGAGAAACCGAGCTGCTGCAGTCATCGGAGCAGCGGAGGGTCTCTCGGGGGCGCCGAGCCCGGCTCCAGCACCGGCTCCAGTACCGGCTCCAGCACCGGCAGGTAGAGCCGGGTGGAGCCGAGTCGCTCCTCCTCTCCCCCCTTTGTTTGACTTTGTCTTCTGTGCTCCGCCGAGCCGCTGGGAGGGGAAGGCAGAGAGCTGCAGCTCCTCTCATCTCTGCCAAGCTCTCCGGCTGTCTTCCTCTGGCTCTTTGTTATCCTCCTCCACCCCCCCACCACCCACACCCCCCGCACCGCTCCCTGGTGCAGGCAGATACCGCTGGGCTGGATCTGCTGTGATGTGCTTATCAGAAGGTCTGCCATCACCTGGGGGGTGATGGAGGGGAGGGGGGGCAACTTCAGACCGAGAAGCAGGGAATGAACACAACACTGATGTGTTGTCATACAGGGGGGTGGAGGGGTAAATCACTGCTCTATTTATTTATTATTATTTATTCCACTGAAGCTTTTGTTGTGAGATGACTGCTTGAAGTGACCTGGACCTGATGTGGATCCGCACCCCCCCCCCCCACACACACACACACACACACACACCTCCCCCCACCCCTTCAATCTGTCACGCTGGCACACTTCCAGGTGTGCAGGGACAGATGGAGGTGGAGTCTTCTTTTGCATCACACCCACCCCCCACCGCTCCTTTGCTTCAGGATGTTTAAATGTGAGGTGGAGGAGCTAAAAGCTTCCACAGTCCTGGAGCAGCGCTCTTCTGCCATCTAGTGGTCGGATGTAAGAACTGTCCTGCTGCGGTATATTTAAACAACCTTTAAACTTGAATTTAAACTTTAATCCAATCTTTAATTACATGATCATAACATGTTCAACACATCAAAGCATGTTTATACAATTATTTCATGGATGTGTTCTTTCCTCTTGTTTTTATTTCTATAAAATATAAATATTAAATATTACTGCCATTATTATCATGAACACATCTGATTTATTAAAACTGATCGAAAGAGGCCGAGGCTCTTGAAATCTATTTAAACATGTAAAGTGTCCAAACTCAAAATAAATATTATTCCTACATGGAATACTAATCTTATAAATATTTATACTAACATTTCACTTCATAGGTCAAAGGTATATTAATTTATTTAGTATATAGCTTGTGTGTGTGTATTTATGCATTGGCTTTTATTTTTTTACATTTTCAAAAAAAAAAATCTTCTATTCTGTTTCTTGATTTTCTTCTTGTTTACTTATTTCTCCTCCCTCTATTCTTAAACTGCTGTGATGACAAAGTTTTCCCACTGCGGGATTAATAAAGTCTTATAATTATCATAATATATTATCATAATATCACGATAGGTAAAAGTTCTATTTCTTTATTCTGATTAGAAAAGAGGACAGTTTTTGGAAAAAAATTCTGAATTTGACTTTATCAATCGTATGTATTTTACTTCATTAGTTTTCTGCTTTCATGTTTACAGCATCCTTTACTGATCCTTTTGTTGTTTTTACATTGAGCTCATTAATGCATTTAATTTTAAATATGTAACCATGTTTTAATCGTTTTTAAATGTAATTAAAAATAATTAAACACTCAAAATCTATAATTCGACAATTAGGCAATAAAAAAGGCAGGTTTATTAATACAGCACCCTTCATACACAGCGGTCACCAAAAGTAACACAAATTTAACATTAAAAATGTAGAAATACAAAAAAGGAAATTTATATATATATATATAAAAGAAACAAGATTTAAAGCATGATTAAACAATCAATCTGTAATGGAAGAAAATTATCAATAAATTCTGGTTTGATTTGTGCAATAAGAGTTCAGTAGAATATACAATGATTTTAACTGAAATAACAGCCTGCTCAAATAAATATGTTTTCAGCCTTGAGTTAAAGATGTCTAGTGTCGGAAGTCTCTCCTCTTCAGGCTGACATCCGTCACTCATTATTATAGACTCGTAATAACACCTTGAAGTCTATTATATAACAAACCGGAAGCCTGTTCTGGATTTCAGAGCGGGAGTGATGTGTTCCCTTCTTTTACTCCTGGTGAGAACATCTTCTCCCTCTCAGACCTCCTGTGTTTGTGTCTCTCCTCCTCTCTCAGGTGAAGCTTCCTTTTCCTGTAGATCAAATCACAAATCTTCCACGGAACGACTTCCAAATGTTGGTGAAAATGCACAAACTGACCTCGGAGCAGCTCGAGTTCATCCACGACGTCAGGCGGCGGAGCAAGAACCGCATCGCGGCGCAGCGCTGCCGCAAGAGGAAGCTCGACTGCATCCTCAACCTGGAGTGTGAGATCAGGAAACTGGTGAGTGGACAGTTTCTGACAGCACACACAGATTAATCACACACTGGTACACACACCGTCACACACAGATTAAACACACACCAACACACACACACACCGCACACACAGATTAAACACACACTGGATAAAACAGTCCATTCTGTAAAACAATGACTTCAGTCTGAAAACAGGAAATGATGCTAAGGGTTTAATCACAGACTGGATAAAAAGAAAGTGTTCATAGCTTCCGGGTCTGAAAAATGGTTCCGATGCAGAAAGGTCTTAAGCTGCAATACCACCGAGTACCACTAGAGGTTGGCTCCAAAAAGCCTCCAGCTCCATAGACTCCCATTCAACTTCAAATACAAGGTGAATGAAATGTGGATTAATTGATGACTTAAAAAGGGTTAATTGATGTATTAACGAGGGTTAATTGAAGCCTCAATGAAGGTTAATTGAAGCATTAATGAGGGTTAATTGATATCGTAATGAGGGTTAATTGACATCTTAATGAGGGTTAATTGAAGCTTTAACGAGGGTTAATTGACATCTTAACAAGGGTTAATTGATGTCTTAACAAGGGTTAATTGATGTCTTAACGAGGGTTAATTGACGTCTTAACGAGGGTTAATTGAAGCCTTAACAAAGGTTAATTGACGTCTTAACAAGGGTTAATTGAAGCCTTAACAAAAGTTAATTGACATCTTAACGAGGGTTAATTGAAGCCTTAACAAAGGTGAATTGACATCTTAACGAGGGTTAATTGAAGCCTTAACGAGGGTTAATTGACATCTTAACAAGGGTTAAGTGATGCCTTAACGAGGGTTAATTGATGTCTTAACTAGGGTTAATTGACATCTTAACGAGGGTTAATTGAAGCCTTAACAAAGGTTAATTGACGTTTTAACGAGTGTTAATTGAAGCCTTAACAAAAGTTAATTGACATCTTAACGAGGGTTAATTGAAGCCTTAACGAGGGTTAATTGAAGCATTAATGAGGGTTAATTGATATCTTAACGAGGGTTAATTGACATCTTAATGAGGGTTAATTGAAGCCTTAACAAAGGTTAATTGACGTTTTAACGAGTGTTAATTGAAGCCTTAACAAAAGTTAATTGACATCTTAACGAGGGTTAATTGAAGCCTTAACGAGGGTTAATTGACATCTTAACAAGGGTTAATTGATGCCTTAACGAGGGTTAATTGAAGCCTTAACAAAGGTTAATTGACGTCTTAACGAGGGTTAATTGAAGCCTTAACAAAAGTTAATTGACATCTTAACGAGGGTTAATTGAAGCCTTAACAAAGGTTAATTGACATCTTAACGAGGGTTAATTGACGTCCCTGCAGGTGTGTGAGAAGGAGAAGCTGCTGACGGAGAGGAACCAGCTGAAGGCATGCATGGGCGAGCTGTGGGAGAACTTCTCCTGTCTGTCTCAGGAGGTGTGCCGGGACGTCCAGCTGAGCCCGGAGCAGGTCCAGTCACTGCACCACTACTGCCCCGTGCTGCGGCCCTCCAACTCCACTGCCAGCAACAACAGCGCACACGAGCCCAAGCACGTCCTCGGAGCCCCCCCCGCCGCCGCCGCCACCAGCATCGACCTCACCGCCCACTCCGGCTCGGCCACGCCAGAACCCAGCTTCCACGGGTCGCCCGGCCCCTCGGAGAGCGAGCCCGACTCGGCCGTCAGGAACGGGGCGGACGGAGACACGGACGGCCGGGACGCCAACGTGTACACCAAGTCGGGGAAGTCCAACCAGACGGTCACGGTGGATTTCTGCCAGGAAATGACTGACAAATGTACAACTGACGAGCAGCCGAGGACGGACTGCAGCATGTAGAGGAGGTTCCGGAGGTTTTTCTATTATTTAATTTCACTCTTCTGACGAACCCTCTCTCGGGGGTGTTGAGACAGTCAGCCTCTGCCAGTGTTCACTGAAAAACAAGCTTTGTTTGTATTTATGTCCGTCTCGTATTTATGTCTGTTTGTGTTTTTTTGTTGTTTTTTTTTTGAACGGTTGACACTAAAGTTGTCTTAACAGCAGCAATACTGTTCTCCAGGTATTCTCCTCTCACGCGACAGAGTGGGAACTTCTCACCAAACCCTCACCATGGTGCTAAACTCGCCCCGGCAGCAGCGTCCACAGCGAACACTCGTCTGGTGTCACGTCTCGACTCAAAGTGGAACCTCATCGGACCTAAACAGCAGCTCTCTTTGTACCGACAAGTACACCTTCACCTCTCTCCTTCCCGCTCTTGTCTCTCTCCGTCTCTTCTACCTCTCTCTTGCCTCTTCTTCGTTCTTCTCCCTCTTCTTCTTTCTTCTTCCTCTGTCTATATCTCTGTGGCCCTTTTTCGTCACGGCAATTCAAACTCAGGAAAAAACAAAAAAAATCTTCTGAATGTTTCAACCTAATTCAAGAAAAATGAGAAAAAAAAAAACAAACAAACAAAAAAACAAAAAAAACGTGAGGATGTTACGACGCAGTGAGACTTTAAAACAGAAAAAACTAAAAAAATGTCATATGCAAAAAAAAAAAAAAAATGTCTTCAAGCGTCTCGCATTTGTATTTGTGTACAGGAGAACTTTGTACAGGCTGTAACCCGAAAACATTCCTCCTTTGCCTTCCACAGCACTGAATCGAAAGGAAACAAGCAGGCGGTTAAAAGGCTATTTTTTATTTCCCACTCATCAGCAATACCATTGTATCTGGATATTGTGACGGTGACTTTTCAAGTGCTTGTTTGGCAGCAGTGTAAATATCGTACGGAGCATGACGACTGTAACCGTGGTTTTGTACAGGTAGAGGCGTAGGTCTTTCTTTCTCACCGGGGTTATATCAAGCACCTTTTTTTTTTTTTTTTGCTAAGGGAAAATTTTGCTTTGCTGTTTCCTGTCCTGCCTAATACTCCCTGTCACGGTGGGTGTTCTTATACTCAGGAAATCAGCTCCATTTACATGTAGACACACGCACGCACGCACACACACACACACACACACACACACACACACACACGCACGCGCACACGCACGCACGCGCACACACACGTACACTTTGAGCCCCTTTCATGTATAAAAGTTGGGACGTTCACGACGCGGTTCTGAACGCGTGGCTCAGGCCAGCTCCTTCGACTCCTTCTTAAATGTGAAAAAAAAACAAAAAACTTCTTCCTCGTGTTTTTATTTTAGGTTTTCTTTTTTTTTTTTTTTTTGGGGGGGGGGGGGGCGGGGGGCGGGAGGGGTAGGGGTGGGGGGATGTGATCCTATTTCTTATCAGTATTTAGCGATGCTATTTGTGTACACTCGCAGCCACGCTTTGGGTTTCTCCGACGTTGCCGTTCAAAATGTTTGGACGCGGCGGGAAATGAACTTTTTTTTAAAAAAAGTTTTTACAAATTGGATTACGTTTTGAAAAAAAAACAACAACAACCGAAACAACAGAAGAAGAGACTCGGTTCAGGCTCGTTGTTTCCCGCAGCACTTCGACGAGGGTCTTTGTTTCAGACCCCTTAAAAATTTGAGACTGGAGCACTTAAATTGGCACTTAAAGAGGGGGGAGAAAAAACAAAAAACAACAACAAGGTCTTATTGATATGATTGTAAGAGCAAAATCAAACAATCTGGAAACACAAAAAGGAAGCTAACGGTTTTACTGAGTGTTCACAACTTCTCCTTGTATTTCTGTAGGAATTGAATAAGCTAATTCAAAGTTCATTTGACGTGAAAGCAGTGTACGTGTTGTCCAAATAATTGAGTAACAATCATATAAGATAGTAACATGTTTGCCCGACTGTGCATTGGTTTGAACATCCCGCTTTGTGACGTGCATCGCATGCTGCCTTTAGCTGTCAGCCTAGTTAGTTGGTCGAGCTTCTGTTTTTTTTGGTTTTGGTTTTTTTTTCTGCCTTGTGAGTTCTTTCTGGAGCGGTCGGATTTTTAAAACGCCGTTTCTTAAAACGTCTGTGTTGTAAAGGAGCCGGGTTATGTCGACCCTCGCTGGAGGCGGGTCGCCGCGGCGACCTGCAACTCCGGTTCAAAAAGTTCAATTGAGTTCCAATGTAAAGTTTTGTTCGGTCTTTGAAACCTTGATCCGACGCTTCTCAAACCGGGACGAGGCGCTCTTAATTTTCACGAACGCTGTCTATTAAATTCTTATTTCTCTGTCTAAAACAAACTGTCTGATTGATCGGACAGCCGGTGAACCACTCGCATCACTTCCTCTCCTGTGGAGCCGGAGATGTTCACCTGAGAAACTCTAGGGCTTCTGGGAAATGTAGTTTGTAAAAAGCCTGCTACAAAAAAACAAAACAGGAAGTAACAACTTTAAAACAGGACTACAGTTTCAGTAGTCTGTGTTATTGTACTGTAAATTTCAGGGTTATTTTGGATTGAGATTTGAAACACAGCGTTTTATTTACCTTTGATGTGATTTCGAAAGCACTGTGTAGGATTTAGTGGTATCCATGGTGATGTTCCAGGTTCTGGTGGTCTGCAGAAACATGGAGGGCTCCGTGAGAGAGGACCCGCCCACTTTGGAGAAATAAAGGGCTAAATCTACGCTCCCAAATCCACTTAGGTTCAAGTTATTATTTACTAATAAAAACACAATTATGAATATGAAATCCCATCCCTGCCTACAGATCCCTCTAAATCCTACACTCTGGTCTTTGGATCTATAAATTGAACTCTTAAACAATCAAAAAAAGTTATATTTTAAATAAATCCAGGATTGGGGCTTTAAATTTTGGATGACTTTTTTTCTTTTCTTTTTTTAACTTCACCCCACAAACTTTCCCTGATGTAAATTTTAGATGTAGTTTAAAATACGATCTCTCTCTCTCTTAAGTGTATTTCGTGAACCCGTCTTTAAATTGTTAAAAAGCCTGATCTCTATTCTGTAGAGTTTCCAGACCCGCACAGCCACAAACAGATGCACATATTCACACAAATCCACGGACATGCGCGCGCAGCGCCAACGTGTCGCCGACGCTTCATCCGCTCGCGCTTCTTCAGCCCTTTTTATTCTCCTTTTATTGGCTGCTGTCGTCGACATGTTTGGTGAAGCCGAGCAGTATTGAAGCCGAAACTAAAGTGGAGCGATCGACTTCGCCGACGCTTCTCCTCCGCAAACGTTATGCAACTCGGTTTGGTTTCATTTCAAAGCGCTCGTATCTGGACGGAGGAGGCCGCGCTGTTTCATTACAGAGAATCCAATTCAATAATCAGACGACAGTGATCACAGACTTTCTAAAGGTTGTTCCATTCCCAACGAGCCAACACGAAGAGATGTTAACACTTTTTATTTATTTTTTTTTTTTTTAGCCTGTTTGCTCAAAGTACAGCAACGGACCTCCTCAGCTTCAGTATTCACGACCAGTTCGGCATCTTAATTTCACCTTAAAACCTTCCGGTTTAACATCACAGACGCTTTTGTTTCCACTTCTCGTTTGACGCGGTTCATTTTATGAAAAACTCTCCCCGTTGTGCTCAGACGGCTTCGACCCGTTCAGACGGTCGCGGTGTCGTTTCAGCCTGCTCAGAGGATGTTTGAAATTTCTGCCAACACTTTAAAAACGAATGGAGGAAATTACTTTTGATATATTTTACATCTCTGGAAGAAAAAAAAAAAAAAAGATTTCGTAGCAGCTAATTTTTTTCAGAAACAGAAAACTTTCCTGGCACTTTTTTTTTATTTTTATTTTTTTTTTTTTTAATCTTTTATCTTATCAATTTTATTTTATTTGGAGGCAGGTTTTTTTCCTTTCTTCCAACAAAAACTTTATTTTAAACAAGATTCCAGTTCCTCTTGTAATTTTTACGGCAGAAATCTCAAAAACACTTGACATGTGAAAACCAAAATTATCTGCATGGACAAATACCAGCAGAAGTGATGAAGATGTTCTGTTGTCAATTGGGTGAATCGTCCCTTTAATGTCTCAGGGTGCCAAGCATTTAAAACCTGCTCTCTGTATCACAGCCGAGCAGAATACGCTGTTTATTTTTAATTTAATTTTAATTTATTTGACTTGCTTTGTTAGGAAGTGAAAAAGGTTCCTTTTTACTCATTTAAAGCAGCATTAATTGGTTTTTAGTGGCCATGATTAGGACAAAAAGACACCTGTGTGTCCACCTGATGAATGTTAAGTCCAATATTTTGACTCTCTTTTAGCTGTTTCTGATCTCCTGAGAACAACGAGTGTCTTCAGCATTCAGTAACACAACCAGTTCATCAGTGATTTTTTTTTTTTTTTTTTTTTTTTTTTTTTTGCAAAACCAAAACAAGAAGCTAAAAGGTGCTGAAAGCGATGAGGAACAGAGGCGGGAGCTGCCGGTTCAGTACGAGCAGCTCGTTTCTCATCGCTCATCTGATCGTTTTTCTGACTATTGATTAGTGCCGGTTTTTTTTGTTGAAAACACCTTAAAACCATTGTTGATAAAGTTGGCGGACTCCTCCAGGTTGTTCTGTGCAGCTCAAACACGTCTTTGTTCAGCGATTCTCGTGTTGTTGCTGTAAGCCGACGCGTTGACCTTTTTGCTTCACGTTTGTCTCGTTTTGCTTCAACTCTTTTTCGCCGCTGCTTCCCGGAAACAAACACTGGCTTTGGCAACTCCAAAGGTTGTTCTAGAAGAATATGAACAAAAACAAAAACAAAACAAAAAAAAAAACATGCCTTTCTCACAGATCGCTCACCTTTTCATGAAAAACAAAAACAAAACAAAAAAACTGGTATCCTGGTTGAATTCACAGGCTGAGATCATTGAGGAAAACTATAAAAATGGGATATGTTTACAAATAGGTGTCATGTTATGTTTTATCAATTTTTTTTTTTTTTTTTTTTTTTGCCATGTTAAAATCACTCGTTTCAATTGAACTGGTTCTTGGTGTTGTGTCAGAGACAAAGACTGAGTTTCTTCTCCTTGTCTTTAATCCAACGTTTTGGGATGGGTCAACATTACATAGACACAAGTGCACCTCCGATATTTGCCTTAGAACTTGCAGAGGCCATAGTTCACATCCAAGTGAAGTGAGTGTATGCAGGGGACTGAGCACCCATCCCCAAGTCACCAGTGCGGACTTTCTCACACTTATCTACCTGTGAAATCCTTCATACCTCTCATAACTGGTCAATGACTGTATCAGCAAACTGCATCAGGTGTTTTTTCTACATGCTTTTTACACAGATTATATGGATTATTGTATTAGTAGATTTTGGTGCATCATTTTTAATGTAATAGCTCTTAAGCCTGTAGTTCAAGTTGTTGTTTTTTTTTCTCTAATTTTTCTAGATGACTGTTTTGTGTTAATATTGTCAATTTGAAATAGCTGTTATTTGCTTATTCTCTACTAAGAGTTCTTACCTAATTTTTAAATGCTACATGACCCTAATTAATTAAATGACTTAATAACCATTGTAAATACTGTATTGTGCGAACCCCATTTTCATTCATTTCAATTGCTAGTGTTATACAAATGACTTTTTTGTCTAGACACCATTTCTCTTTATGAAATAAAGAAACATGCATATCACGTTTGCTGCATTGTGGAAGTTTTTACTCAAACAAGAACCTGTTACGTTTTAAAGGAGCAATTTGTATGATACCATGCTAAGCAGCTAGCGCCGGCTAGCCCTGTGTCGTAATACTACTTTGTACCACAAGGTGGTACAGTGAGTCACTGCAACGGAAAGTCTGCTCTCAGTCCCACATCACGAGATGGGATTTAACAATAGACTGTATATAAATATATACAATATATAATACAGTGGTGCCAAAATGAGTTTAAGTTTTTCAGGGTATAAATATATATACATATACATATATATATGTGTATATATATTTATTTATTTATTTTATTTTTTTTATATATATATCAGCCTACCTGACTAAATTATGGAAAGAAATGTATTCCCTCTTCTCAACAGAGTGCAAAGAGTGTGAAGCACTCAGTCAGTGAGTATGGATTTGATATGAATGTATGTATATAATATTTTATATATATAACCTTGCTATGGCCAAAGTCCCTTCTTGTGAGTTTTCTGGCGGTCCATCTGAAAATAATCACGTTTTACACACAGGAGGAACTGGTGATGTATTCAATTCAATTCAATTCAATTCCATTCAATTTTATTTATATAGCGCCAAATCACAACACAGGTTATTTCATGGCACTTAACACATTAAAGTCCTTACCGCAAGACTTTACAATATTATACAGAGAAACACAACAATTCAACAATTCCCACATAAGCTTGGAGGGAAAAAAAAACTCCTCTTTAAGGGAGAAAAAACTCCCAACAGAAGGAAGAAAAACTCCCTTTAACAGGAAGAAACCTCCAACAGAACCAGGCTCAGAGGTGGGCAGAGCATCTGTTAACAGAACCAGACTCAGAGGTGGGCGGAGCATCTGCCTCGACCGGTTGGGGTGAGAGGAGAGCAGAGAGAGAAAAGGACAGCTTAGAGATACAAGATGTATCATATACAAATCATGGACAAAACCATAAACATTGTTTTGGATAAGTCTTTCATCTTTTTTTGGTCGCCAACTCCACAATATTTAATTACAAACTTCAGTCAAATATCTTTGCAGAAGGCTTTCAGTCTCATTTGATGAGCAGTCACACGTGCTTTGAGCCAAAGATATACATTTCAAATTCATATTCATTTTTTTGTTTCCAAAACTTCCCTCAAAAAATGTAACAGCAAGTAGCTGGAAATCGGATACTTTAAAAATCATCAGATAGTGAAGATATTATTTTTAAAGTACAAATCATTAAGTTTTGTATTTGAAATAGTGTGTTAACAGAACTGAATACAATACAAACTGTATGAACACACAAAAACACAGTGAGCTTCACTTTGTGATCAGGATCCTTTACGACTCCCTCATGGCTCTATCTTGGTCCCAACATTTTAATATTCAGTTCACTTTTTCATGATTGAAGACAGCTCCAGGATCATGCTCTGAAAAAGACAAGAAGTGTGGACAATTATTAGTTATAGTTATCAATCCCATCACAGACGCGGTACATTTAGCTGAACAGTAACTAGAAAGCCTGTTTTATTTTTCCAACTGCAGTGGTAAAATGTGTGCCTGATATTCCATTATTTTCTAATTCAAATTTATTTATAAAGAACCAAATCCCAACATAAGTCAACGGTTCCAACCTGAGACACGAACTATACAGCTGGACCATGTATGAAATGTTAGAGGCTTTTAATTTGAAATAAGGGCTTTTAATTTGAAACAATCACTGCATTTGGGCGACCAATCGTGACTTCATCAGTCAGTCCCGCGTCAATCATTCAGCCAACCAATGGTGCCACTTTATCTCTCACTTATTCATTCAGCCACTCACTCAGTGATGGATATTAGTATTTATCGGCTGGCTCTGCTGTTGCAGTTCTGACAATAACTAATGATTTGAAATTCTTACAATAATGTATAAAATACAAACTCTATAAATATGTTTACATCTTTTAGTATTTTTATATTTTCCCATTTCAGATTTTCTAAAATCACTCCGACATCAGTGTTTGTGCGATGCACGAATGCCCAACTTTTGTAAGTTGCCTTTCGGACCAGAATTGGTTTCTAAAGTAGGTGTGATGTCGTCGATCCTCCTCTCCTCTTTCTGAGGTGAGCAGCTGACTAAAATCCTTTTTTTTTTTTAAATATAGGGTGCCTTGAGCCCAGTTAAGATCGAGGATTCACAACAAGACAAATCTATTTTAGAAGTTGTAGGAAGAGGTTCTGGAGCGTGAACTCGCCCGTGTTGTTTGCCAACTTGCAAGGTTTGAGTAAAAGATGAGCTCCAGGAAGTGAAGCTCTTAAATACAGGAAGTGGCCAATCAGACTCTACCAAACTCTGCCACATCATGGGGGGGGGATGTATTTCTTAGATTAGATTATTTTAGTTTTTTTTGGTAGAGTGTTTTAGTTTTTGGTATATTTGGATAATATTTAAATAAGTCTGTCGTTCCAGGATGAATCCAGTTTCTGTTAGTTGTAGTTCAGTTGGTGGTTTGGTGTTTGTGTGTTCCCTTTTTTGTTTCCTAATGGTCTGATCAGTCGGTATATATGTTCCCCAGTGAGTTGAGTTGTGTTTAGTTGACCTCTTTTATGGGCCCAGAACTTTAGTTACAAGTTTTTGTAAATCATTTTCTTTCTTATGAAACCTATTTTTTCTGCGCAAACTCCTGTGACTCCTTCCTGCCTGTCAGCTCAGTCCCTGAAACCCACTCATAGGCCTGCTTAGGCGGGCCGCCCAAATATATTTGCCGACCCATTTCAGTATTTTGTATTTATTTATTTTTTTAATCTGTCTGAAAAAAATGATCAGTGTCAGTGCAGCAGAGGTGGAGCTCCGCCCACAGTGAAACACAGAGATCAGAGGACACAAACACAGCAGAGGTGGAGCTCCGCCCACAGTGAAACACAGAGATCGGAGGACACAAACACAGCAGAGGTGGAGCTCCGCCCACAGTGAAACACAGAGATCGGAGGACACAAACACAGCAGAGACTCTCACAATGAGCTGGAAACAAACGGCTTCTCAGAAATTGGGTTAATAACATTAATACAACATTTTCAGCTTGACTGCAACCGAGGGGGCGGAGCTATAAAGAGTGCGAGAGAGATCAAAGTTACCCCGCGGTTTGGCTGAACGCTGCGACTTTTCAAACTGAAAGAAAGGACAGAGTGAATGCATAACATGATAGTGAATAGCAGGAGCGAATGTGAAGGGAAGTGATGTGATAGTGAAATGTGGATAGACAGAAAATTAGGACGAGTAACTTTTAACATTGTTTTGTTTTCTATGAAAGATTTGAGCTTCATCAATTGAGACATAAAAAAAACACATGCTGCTGTGATGCAAAATGTGTGCTGAGTATCAGTTTGTTTGTTATTGTTCACGGAAAAGAAGCTGATTCAGCTGATTTGGGTTGAGCTCAGCTATGTGAATAAATGTTACTGAACATGAGGAGCCCTCAGACACACTGCGGTTAATCTTTATTAGTTTATCATATTAAACTCATCAAACAGCGGAGTAGAAAACATTGGCTCACCATGGACATCCTCCTGCCGCCGGATGGCGGCGGGGGGGTCACCGCCGGACTCTCCCCCTGGTTCAGGTGCTGGGCCTCCATGTCGGTCCCGCTCTGAGAGTCCCGGCTGTCAGACAGACTGGCCAGCATGCCTTCCGACAGTCCTCGGGACATGAAGCTGCACTTCCTGGCGGTGGGGTAGTGGTCGCTCTCCGGGGAGTCGCTCATGTCGCTGAGCTCCTTGCAGATGCTCACTCTGCTCTGCTTCCTCGGGGGGTTCCTGAGGGCTGCTGGGATCTCCATGTGGCCGGTCGTCAGCGCAGGTCGAGGTCCTGCGCTCCGCGGCGCCCCCGAGCCGCGAGGTCCGTTCGACTCATCGCTGCTGTACGAGATCTTCCTGGTGTCCACGGTGCTGCGGCGCTCCGCGGCCCCCAGCTGCTGCAGGCCCGGGGGGTCGGCGTGGCTCGGCAGATACGACTGCGGGGGTCTCTGGTGGGGGATGTTGGAGCCCTCGGGATTCTGAGGGGCCGACGGCAGCGTCTCCCCCCGAGTGGCGTCGGACAGAACGGAGCAGGTCATCTGCGTGAGCTGCATCAACCTCTGCGGAGACGAGTTGGTGAGCACGCACACCTGCTGCACCATGGAGTTCTTCTTCGACCGGCACACGCTGTCCTCATCTCCGTATTTGTATCCGTACAAGCTCAGTTTGATCTTCCTCACGCCCAGATGGAAAATCTCCAGGAGGTTGAGGAACAAAGAAACTCCGGCGATAACCAGCATGAAAACCATGAAAATGTTCTTCTCCGTCGGCCGCGACACAAAACAGTCGACGCTGTTCGGGCAAGGCAACCTCTCACATCGGTAGAGCGGAGACAGGCCGATGCCGTACAGAGCACACTGGCCGATGATGAAGCCCACCTCCACCACCGATCTGGTCAAGATATGGAAGACGTATGTGCGCAGCAGGGAGCCCCTGAGCGGAGCTTTCCTCACTCTCTTCTGCTCATCTAGTTTCCGGAGCTCTCGCTCGATTCTCCGGTGGTCCTCCTGGACCGGGTCCGTCCCCTCCAGCTCAGCTTTCAGAAAAGCTTTCTTCCGGTGCCGTTCCTTCTCCAGGGTCCTCAGACGGTACAAGGCGTGGCCCATGTAGACCAGTGAGGGGGAGGACACGAAGATGATCTGCAGGACCCAGTAGCGGATGAGGGAGATGGGGAAGGCCTGGTCGTAGCACACGTTCTTGCAGCCCGGCTGCTCCGTGTTGCAGACGAACTCGCTCTGTTCATCGTCCCAGACGTCCTCAGCCGCGACCCCGAGCACCAGCATCCGGAAAATGAAGAGGATGGTGAGCCAGATCTTCCCCACGATGGTGGAGTGGATGTGGACCTCTTCTAAAATACTCCCTAACAAGTTCCAGTCGCCCATCTTCTGTCACATTATCAGCTGTCGGGGGGAAGGAAGAAAAACTTGAGTCGTGTTTCCTACAAATGGAAAGATGCAATAAAAACGCTGTGACTTACGTGTTTTCTAGGGTCCGTTCCTCGTGTGCATTAACATCCAGCCATGACAACAGAGCAGGTTCAGCGACGGGGACATCAGGGTTGATTTCCCGTCGCTAGACGAGGAGACAGACGAGACCCCACTGAACTGTGTCGCTGCTGCTGCTAACTAGGACTCCACTTTGAAGCATTGATCTACCACATGACCCTGTAATGCCCTGAGGTTACTTTCAGCCTGTTCCTTTTGGAGAGGACGCTCCACTGGAAAAAGCACAAACTGGGATGTCAATATACAGCAATACACACTGGTACACTTCACTACCAGAAGCATGAGGACAGGACCGTCCTTTTCCTGGATCTGGAACTTTTTCGATGGTTTGAGGGTTTCTTTTCCATGGAATTCATATTCTACAGCATGCATTGATATTTTAGACAAATGTTTTACCAACTTTGTGTCCCAACTATTACAGAAAAACAGGAAATAACCAAACATGGATAAAAGGATTTGTATTTCCAGTTTGGTTTGGAAGAACAACTCCACTTCTTGAACAAAACAACAAACTGAGATAAGCTTTTCTCTTTCTGGAAATATTACAGATTTTTTAAGTTATAAAAATAAGAGTACATTTCTCTGCTTTTATTTTAACATTCTGTAGATTTTTCTTTGGTAAAAGAAGAAAAAGGAACATTCTTCTCAAACAGCCGGAAGGAAATCAAAACCTTTGAGGAAAAACTGGAACTTTGGTGTTCCAGTTTTCTCACCGACTAACTAATGGGACAAAAGTCCTGCAGTCACATGTGGATAGAAGTAATAACGTACGTTTACCGAAGTACTGTCCCTTTTATATTCCTTCAAACCTTTACTGCACTGCATTTTAGAGTACTGGCAGTTACTTCTCAGATCAAAACAGTCAGTCAAACAATTGGATGTATGTTTATATTACAGTGTATTCAAGATTAAAGCAGTGGTTTACAAACCAAACAGTCGTGTCTAATTACACTCCTTCATCACATGTTTCAGAAGTCTACGTTGCACCAAAACTAAATTCCCAGTAAGTAAATAAGTGCAGCTGTTCACAGGATGGAGCCCTGCAGGAAGACACAGAGAAACCGCTCAGTTCTTCATGTCCAGAGCTTGTAGAGACTTTTTCATGAAGGCTTGAAGCTGTAACTTTGGTCAAATTCTGCAAAGTACTGAAGTAAGACTGAAACTAAAAAAAAAATAAAAAAAAAAAAAAAATTCTCATCTTCTATTGTTGGTAAATCTTCAACTAGAATTACTGCCTAGTGGTTTTATGCCTCCGCTAGCCATTCAAGTTGTAGTTTACATGTATATCTGTCTTAAGCCATATAGATATTAAGCTCACAGTGACCTTGACCTTTGACCTCCAAAATGTAGAGAACATTTGTGATAAATTGGAAGATATTCCCTCAAGCCGTTCCTGAAATAATGCATTCACAGGAATGGGTTAATGCATGCATTTGACAGAAGTCAGAGAAGGCAGAGTTTTAGACCAACTGTAGAGGAACTGTGAATATAAATGAGACAGGAGATACAACAGGATCCATTCAAGCGGCTGGAAGGATTAGACGGGATGTAGTTCGCTCATATTTCTTCAGTGAAACTAGCAGCGCTGAGGTACTGACGGAAGATGTTTCTGAAAGTTTCATCGGGAATCAAAAATGAGGTTTCAAGAAGCAACACCGTGCTGGTGGAAACTGTCATGAGGACCGATTCAGCACAAAGATATCACACAAAGAGAAAATGATCTCTCAGCATGTTAAAGGCTGTAAGACCATCTCCGAGCAGCTTCATGTTCCCGTGACGACAGCTGTGATGTGAGGAAGCAGCTGCAGGGCTGTGGGGCTGTGGTGTCCTCCTTCCATCCATGAGGAGAAGGCTGCAGCTCATCCCAAATGACTTTGGTACTCTGGACAATTGAGCAGTACTTCTGGGATTCAATTCAATTCAACTCAAACGTAGCCAGACACAGCGAAGGTCCTCACAACAGAAACTCACAATATTATAGAGAGAAATGCAGATATTCAACAATGAGCAACATGAGCAACAGCTGGAAGGAAGAATTCTCCTTCAATCGGAAGAAATCTCCGACAGAATCCGTCTCCGAGTCGTTTCTCCGCCTCGGCAGGTTGAGGGTGAAAAAAATGAACGGCACAGGGACGACAAACAATAATTAAGATTTTGTTTGTTTTTAGTTTTTTTTTTTTAAAAGCGTTTGAACAGATGTGGCTTTTTATCAGCCTTATACAGCGTCCATCATGACCTGACCTGGGAGACGAATCTGTGTTAAAGCCGAACTAAAATATACAAAGCAGCCAGGAAAACGGGAATAAAACAGATCAGCGGACTCATGCCCCGAACAGATCAGGAAAAACATGTAAAACAGAATCTGAAGCAACAGATGTGTTGTTTAAGTCAGCGAGAGCTCCGTCTCCTTTCAAAGCACAGCGATGATCAGAGAAGAACTGAAGATGAAAAAGTGATGTTTTTTGCGCCTGACATTTGAATGACTCACGCAGCGCTGAGCGATATCGAGCTGTATATTTAGTCTGACAGTGAAACATCCGTCCAGACTGCGGAACAATAAATCCTCCCGGCTGCTGTTCGTTTCTGTCCTCTTGTGTCACCGACTCGTCTGGGAACGAGTTACGAGCACCGCCCCGAGGCACTGGCCTCAATTTCCGTACTTTGTGGCCCACTTTATGAAAATATGTGTCATGGTGAATGTAGTGTGTGATGGTACGAATAGACTGTGGTCCTCCGCTACCAGCAAGGGGACACAGTGTCCTCCTAAAGTCTGAGAACTGCAGAGGGAATGTTGGTACATGAACTTTAAATCTCATCACAGCAGGGAGACAAATGTTCAGACTCACTTTCACTTTGGTGAAATGTTTCTCAATTTATAGAAATGGAATTCAATGTTAAGTCACCTTCTATTAAGACGTGCAAAGGTATTCAACATCTGTCATGTAAATGAGGCCTAAAATGGCTTGATCTGGTGGAAAATATTCAAATTATGATTTTGAAGCCATGACTACAGAATGAAAGCATATTAAAATATAATTCATGACTTGATTTAATGTGAAGACAAAGGGATTTTGTCTTGAAGGTACTTTTGTGTTCACAGTGTATTTCAGCCATTTTAGGAACTAAACTTGAATTTGTTTTTTTCAACTTTCACTGAAAAAACAAAACAAAACACGCCTTTGGAAGCATTTATTCTAGTTGCATAAACATCACCAAAATGGACCAAAATAAAAAAATGAAGCCGAGTGGACCAGGAAGTTCAGAGACTGTGTGTGCAGCAGCACGACGTTCAGAGAACAGCAGCTCTGAACTTTGAGGAATAACTCGTCGCCTGATTAAAATCAGCTGATGCATTCCTCCTAAACTATTCTACAGAAATGTAATAGGTTTGTATGAATGCTACAAATGACTAAATGTTGACACCACAGTGAATAAATAAAGCTTTATTTTCAGTAAAGAATTATGTATAATATTCACAACATTGCCCTCAATACTGTTTGTAAATAATAAGAGTCAAACTAAACATCATTTAGGCTTCAAGGATTCATTCGTATTAACAGATTCTAATGTACTGTCCTTCACGTGGACATTTTAACAACCTTCAAACTTATCGAACACTCACACAAACACATCCAGTAAAATAAAATCACACTCGGAATAAACAGACCAAAACGATCAGTCTGACACTTCTTGGTTTTGGGTTCAATTGAGTTTTATTTAGTTTGGAAACGGAAATGATCTCATTCTGAAGGAAGTTTTCTCCAACTGGTGAGAAGACTCATAAATTTAGGACTGACCTTCCGATATTTGTGTGAGCAGAGGATGCACCGAGGCTCCGGACCCGGTGCTGTAGTGATTGCACTCTGCTAAAAACAACAAAAAAGTGCATTTAAAACATAACCTGTGTTTATATCAAGTGGATGTTTCACCATTCACACCGATCTGTCTGCAGGTGCAGTTCAGGATCCACAACGGTGAGCAGATCTCCGAAGCTTGGCTCAAACTGCAGTCCCGATTTCTGGTCGCTGATTGGTCGATGCATGTCTCCAGATGTTGGACAACAGCAGCCCGAGGTCCGCAGGAACACGTCACGACTCCTCCTCCCCGCGGTCACGTCTTCCTGCACCACATCACGGGAAGTATGGCTGCACTCACGGTCAGAGGAATCAGGTGTCCATCTTCTCCTTCTTCTTAAAGAGCTTCATCAGCTGGTGGAACCTGTGAGCGATCTGGGAAACGGCCGACGGTCACTTCACGCTCCTGCTGCACAACCTGAAGTCATAAACTACAATAACAAGTAGGAAAAGAGGTTCTCTCACCTGCTCCGAGGGCTTCTGGAGTGTCTCTGACAGCGCGGAGAACGTCTCCCGTGAAGCACCGTTAGTCTTCAGGTCGATCAGAATAGCTCGATCTTCATCTCTGGAAGCAGCAGCACAAACACGATGAGCTCCACATCCTCAACATGGAAACACACTTCTGATATCCACAGTCTTGTCTCAATCTCTACAGCCAACGGCAAAGCGTCAAGAGATAATGGAAATAATCATCAGTAGAAGTAGTAGATCAGTGGAGGACAAGAAGTCACGTTGAGGGACACACACTGAGTGAAACGTTCTGCTTCTGATCGAAGGTGAAACCATCATCTTCATCAACCAAGCATATAAACTAATTCAGCTGCTGTAGAGCGATCTCTTGGTTTCCAAAATCTACCGGAAGTTTATTAAGTACATGAAGAAGATGACGAGCTCAGGAGCACCGACCCCGACCTGGTACCACCGACCTGACCTGGTACCACCGACCCGACACCACCAGCTGTCCATGGAACGGTTCCTCTGATGGAGTCACACCAGGAATTTGGTGTCTAACTTCTCATTTACATTAAGTTACTGCAACAACAACTGGTGGTGAACCGGGTGCTCGTTGTCCAGAAGTAAACATTCATTTTGTTGTTGAGATCTTGAGGCATTCATCCAACTCCATCACCTCGTGTTGAAGCATCTGTACTGAACTCCTGGAATTCAATTGAATTGAATTCAACTTTATGTATACATGACCAAATCACAACGCAGGTTATTTCAGGCCACTTAATACAGTAAAGTCCTTAGAGCAGAACTTTACAGCACTATAGAGGACTCACTGGTGTATTCAACAATTCCTACGTAAACTAGGAGGAAAAAAAACAAACTCTAACAGGAAGAAACCTCGGATGGAACCAGGAAACTGGAAGATGAAAACACCTCGATTATTGTATGACCTGCAAACTTGAAACTGCGTCCCAGTGTCTGCCAATATTCATCACCTTCACACGGCCGTAAGGAGTGGAGCGGCCCTCCACGGGCCACAACCAACAAACTATTATCCATATTGGATAATCCTGACCACCCTCTCCACCACCTGCTGCAGGGACAGAGGAGGACGTTCTCCAAAAGATTCCTCCAGCTCCGCTGTCACAAGGACAGATACAGGAGATCATTCCAGATACAGGAGATCATTCCTGCCGACCGCAATAAGACTGTACAATAACTCACCTCTGGCAAAATCCATCACACAACAATAACACTGTTGACTGTGTTTCTTGGTTGTTTGTATATAATATATATATATATACTGTACTGTATATAGTTTATATACTGTGCATTTTATATTTGTACTGCTATTTTATTGCTTTTCTATTATTCTATTATTATCTTATTGCTTCTGTATGCTGCTGTAGCGAAAAAATGTCCCCTCGGGGATTAATAAAGTAACTACCTAACCTAACCTAACCTAACCTGGTCAACGCTACCACAAGGAAACGTGTTGCACTGCCAAAAGAGCCACGGAAATGCACATCTGCATCCATACGTGAAATTATGCCTAAGGATGTAAAATAAATCCAGATAAATGTCCCATGTTAGAGCTGTCTTTGGTTGTGACCTGTCCAAGGCACACCTGTGCTCACGAACACTGATTTAACAAGTTTGAGAGAAATAAACCTTTTGTGAGCATTAAAGAAGTTTTACATCTCTGACTTCAACCACAACCAAAACTGTCACGTATGTATTTTGGTCGAGAGCCTTAAATCTTCTGTTCAAACACTGACCTGCTCCATGCCATCACCACCTCGCCCTTCTTCTTGACCACGTTCTTGGCGGACAGACTGCTCGGCGACAGAGACGCAGACGAGCACATGGACGCCTCGTCGTCCCTCTTGGAACCCGCTGCCATCTCTCCGCCGCCTTCTTCCTCCTTCTTCCTGGACCTCTTCGTTTTTGGTTTCTCTTGTTGCTTCTTGCGTTTCCTGCCACTGCCGCCGTCCGCCTGCCGTTTCTCCGGTGAGCTGCCGACGTCCTCGGCTGTGGCGAGACTCCTCTCCGACTCGGACACGTCCATCTCACCTCTCTCCGAGTCGGACCCACGTGACCCTGATGATCGGCTCTGCTGCTCCATATCGGAGCTCACGGCGGCGTGGCGCCGACTAGTACCCGACTTGTTGGGCTTACTGGGACTCTTCAAGCTCCGTGACTCGCGTGAAAGAGCTTTCGAAGGATTTTTCCGAGACGTGTCTTCTCGTTTGAGACGCGTCTGACTCTCATCAGTGACGACGGTTTTATGACGACCGTTCAAACCGATGTCTGAAGGAGCAGCTTCAGTTTTCAGATCCTCCTTCGAAAAACCGTCCTTGAAGGTACTTTGTTGCGTTGACATGTCTTCTGTTTGGTGGGACGGGTCGTTTATTGCCGGGCTCTCGTTGAGGGGGAGACGGGTATCTGATCCAGTGTCGGCTTGGCAGATCGTGCGTCTTTCAACCAGGTGAGAGAGAAGGTTCTCTGAAGGTCCATCCCCGCAGGGGCCGGTATCTTTCTGAGTAAAACCAGCTCCACCTTCCAGAGACGCCTCGTCGTCTTCTGCCTGTTGCGGCTCTTCTTCTGTTAGTGTTCGACTGAAGCTCTCATTAGCAGTCAGAGTGATGTCCGCGTCCACGCTCGCCTGCCGGATCTTGACGATGAAATGATCGTTGGACCGCTCCATCACCAGCGCCTGCATGGGCACGTCGGGCTTGAACACGAAAGGCGTGGCGAGCGTCTCTGAGGAGACGCTGCTGCAGGAGCCGCAGCTGGAGTTGTCGGTGTCGAGGACCAGGTGGATGTCTTGCTCCGAGGCGTCCTCCCCATCCATCAGCGCGTCCTCGCTTATGTGCGCGCTGATGACGCTGTCCGGGGTGGACATGATGGTCATGCTCATGCTGGACGGCTGCAGGAAGCTGAGGTGGCTGTCGGACTTGAGTGGCGACGGGATGGTGAGCGACACCGCCAGGTCTTCGGCCAGGATGGAGTACGAGGTGTGTGAAGCCTGCAGGCCTCGGCTGTCTGAAGGAACCTCTAACAGGCAGCTCTCATCAAATAAAGCCGGGTTCAGGGCGATGGGATCTTTGTGGCGTGGGGAGGACATCTTATGAGGCGAAATGCTCGACCAGGTAGCGATAAGTTTGGAGGGAGTGTCGAATTTTTGTGGCGAGAACAGCTTGGACGGGGAGTCGAACTTGGATGGCGTGGTGATGCTGATGAACCTCTCCCCATCCTTCCTCGGCGTCCCGACGGACCACGCCGTGTTCTCTCCGCTGATGCCGTTGTTTTCTAACAAGTCGGATCCTTGCAGGAGACACTTGAAGATTTCTCCCATCTGAGAGTCTCTGACCAGGTTGAACGTGAGACTGGAGGCCTGCTGCTCTGTGAGAAGCTCAAAGTCTGTCTTGTCGAGCACAGAGCCGTGTTGAGACACCACCAAAGAAGACACGTTGGTTTTCTCTGGAGCCGAAGGGAGGTTTTTAGGAGGAAGGAGCTCGACCACGGTATTTATATTTGGGCAGTTTGGTGGATCTTTGTCCGTGTGTGGGATTCTGATGTCTTTACCTCGGCTTCCGAGGCCGGTTCTGTAAGGAATCACGGCACAAGACTTGGTCCCGGTGGTGGGAACAGACGCTGCTTCCTTCTGTTCACACTGTGGCTTCTTTGGAGAAGTCTGTTGAGCTACTTTCTCCTCTCCACCGGACCTCCTGTCCTTGACCGGAGCTCTTGTTGGTTTGCAGAGACTCTGAAGTATCGTGTGAACGTCCTTGAACAAGTATTCGACTTGGGCGTCTACAAAGTCCCACAACTTCTGCTTCAGATCGACCGCTTGCTGTTCAAAAATGCGCTTCACGATACCGTTATTTGATATTTTGCCAAAAACAGACGCGATCAGTTTCTTGAGATTGGACTTCAGCTCGGCTGCCTGACCGCATATCGGACCAAAGTTAGCACCATCCACAAACTCTATAAAAGACTCCTGAAAATTTTCCATCACTCCGTAGAAGCTCTTTTTAGGGAAGGTTTTATGAAGCTTCATGTACTTTTTTCGGATCTTGGTGCGAACCAACTTGAACGTCTCCATTATTTCTTCAATGGTGGAGAAAGAAGCTTTACTCGCTGCCGGGCAAACCGTCTTAAAACGACTCTTCGGGCTTCGTGTCGACACAACTGCCGTTTCATCCATTTCTTTTGATGCAGCGCTCTTTTCTTCAGATTTCCTCTTTAATATAAATCGAGGACTTGCTTTATTTCTGACTGGCTGTGCTAGCTTTGCCCTCTTGGTTGCAGGAACGGGGGAATCGGCAGCCGTCTCATCGCTCTCGCTTAAAATCTCCCCTTCCTCCAGGTCTGTGTCGGAGAGGCTTGAAGGCAGGTCGAACACCTTATCAACAAGGTTTACTGTGTCACGGTTTGCAGGAGAACCTGGATATTTGTTCTCTTTGTTCACATCCAACTTCTTTGAGCTGCCATCAACAGGTGGACTGGAAAATTCTGCACATGAAAGAGAGAGAGAGAGAGAGAGAGAGAACGGTCAGTCAGAGAACAGAAACATGTGGATGTTATACAGCCCTCATTTATTGACATTTGGACACCATTTCTTGGTCCTTCAGAGAAAAGTAAAAGTTGTGATCACAAGATAATTGGCCTGGTAATCCCATCTTCTGCATGCATGTGAGATTTAATACTCCGTGACGTCATTATCAGGCCAACTTTACCTTTCTGAAGGCTCTTGACGTGACCAGGCTTGCCGTGCACATGGAGCAGACTTCTCTTGGCGATCCGTACCGGACTCCTCAGAGGGCTGATGGCGTCCGGGATGCTCTTCAGGTTGCTCAGTGTGTGCATCATGGAGTCCTCATCGTGGAGTAATGGTGCAGAGCTGGACAGCTTGATGTCCTTCCTCTGTCTCTTCCCAGGACTGAAGACGTTCTTTGGTGTTACAGTGAGGTCCCTGTATCTCTCCGGCAGTATCCTCTCCTCTGTGGTGCTGCTGACTCGGGGGACTCCGATACAGCTGCTGGAGGAGCTGGGCTCCGCTGGGAGGCTGCTGTCATCGTCAGTCGTCTGCGTTAACACGTAAATGGCCTCCGTTAAACTCAGCCCTTCTTGAGGAAGAGATTCCAGGCTGATTGTACTGGAAACAGCATCTGCATCTTTAGGACCATCTCGCCTATCAGAACCATCTTTCTCATAAATGGACCGCGGTGAATCAGGAGGACATCGTCCTTGCTGACAGACCTGAGGTAGGACAGTGGGAGGACGATGCCGACTTTTGGGACTGGTCTCGTAAGTCGTGTCTTTAGTCGTACTCGTTTCCCTTTGGTGTGATGAAACAGCATCCCCTGCGGGTGAATCCAGCACTACACTCTTCTTTACTGACGCTTTAGGAGGTTCTACACTTGAATGGAGCACGGCTGGTTCTGTAACAGCAGCAGGTAGATCAATATTACTTCCAGGGTCAGCTGTTTGTAGGTCTTCACCAGTGGATTTTTCAGAACTGCTCCCAGATGTGCTGCTGGGAACTGGTCCCTCCGGTGGTCCACATTCAGCTACCAGGCTGTCGGAGATCACTTTGGTTTTATCCTCGTGATCTTTTGAAATGTCCACTGCTTTGAGAGAACTAGTCTCTGCTGGTTTTGGTTTAAGACGCGCCGTCGTCTGATTTCCTGCTTGGGACTGAGCTGAGGTAGTTTGAACTGGATCTTCACCTGCAGGAGCTTCCTGAACATCTTTCACAAGTCTTTTGTCAAGACGTAAAGCTTCGAGGTTACCTGGAGATCGTTCCGCAACATATCCCAACTCTGCTTCAAACTCACTGGTGTTGACTTCATCAATGACGCACATATCGTAGAAGTCGGGCTGTGAATTCTCCTCCTCTGACCCGGTTTCGACATCTTTGTCCTTCTGGTCGCCATCGATGCGTAACACGGGCTTCTTGATTGGTGAGAGGGTTAAATTCAACGTTTCCATGAAGCACAGTTTCCTGTTTGGACTATTTTCTTCCACGGAGCTTTTCGCACCCACACTTGGTTCTTCAGATGATCTTTTGAAGCCTTCGTGTGTCCTTTTCTGTCTTTTCTTACTTTGCACATCCACTGTAACGTGATCGGACTTTCTGGATTTCTGTTTCTCCCGTTCTCTGCTGGTCTCCGACGCAATGTCACTCTTGTGCTTCCTGATGGTTTCACCGTCACGTTGTCTGTTGGTTTCACCGTCACGTGATCGGTTGGTTTCACCGTCACGTGATCGGTTGGTTTCACCGTCACGTCTGTTGGTTTCACCGTCACGTGGTCGGTTGGTTTCACCGTCACGTTGTCTGTTGGTTTCACCGTCACGTGGTCGGTTGGTTTCACCGTCACGTTGTCTGTTGGTTTCACCGTCACGTTGTCTTTTGGTTTCACCTTCACGTCTGTTGGTTTCACCGTCACGTTGTCTGTTGGTTTCACCGTCACGTTGTCTGTTGGTTTCACCGTCACGTTGTCTGTTGGTTTCACCGTCACGTTGTTTGTTGGTTTCACCGTCACGTTGTTTGTTGGTTTCACCGTCACGTTGTCTGTTGGTTTCACCGTCACGTTGTTTGTTGGTTTCACCGTCACGTGGTCGGTTGGTTTCACCGTCACGCGGTCGGTTGGTTTCACCGTCACGCTGTCTGTTGGTTTCACCGTCACGCTGTCTGTTGGTTTCACCGTCACGTTGTCGGATGGTTTCACCGTCACGTCTGTTGGTTTCACCGTCACGTTGTCTGTTGGTTTCACCGTCACGTTGTTTGTTGGTTTCACCGTCACGTGGTCGGTTGGTTTCACCGTCACGCGGTCGGTTGGTTTCACCGTCACGCGGTCGGTTGGTTTCACCGTCACGCTGTCTGTTGGTTTCACCGTCACGTTGTCTGTTGGTTTCACCGTCACGTTGTTTGTTGGTTTCACCGTCACGCGGTCGGTTGGTTTCACCGTCACGCGGTCGGTTGGTTTCACCGTCACGCTGTCTGTTGGTTTCACCGTCACGTGGTCGGTTGGTTTCACCGTCACGCGGTCGGTTGGTTTCACCGTCACGCGGTCGGTTGGTTTCACCGTCACGCTGTCTGTTGGTTTCACCGTCACGTTGTCTGTTGGTTTCACCGTCACGTTGTTTGTTGGTTTCACCGTCACGCGGTCGGTTGGTTTCACCGTCACGCTGTCGGTTGGTTTCACCGTCACGTTGCCGGTTGGTTTCACCGTCACGTTGCCGGGTGGTTTCACCGTCACGTTGCCGGTTGGTTTCACCGTCACGTTGTCTGTTGGTTTCACCGTCACGTTGTCTGTTGGTTTCACCGTCACGTTGCCGGGTGGTTTCACCGTCACGTTGCCGGGTGGTTTCACCGTCACGTTGCCTGTTGGTTTCACCGTCACGTTGCCGGGTGGTTTCACCGTCACGTTGCCGGTTGGTTTCACCGTCACGTTGTCTATCCCCCTTCCCCTGATGATCTTTTGGTCGGTCCTCTTCCCTCTGTTTGGAGTTTGAATCAGTGTGACGCTCAGCCTGTTGACTTGAAGAAGACTTTTTCCGCTCCTTTGAATCAGAACTTCGGCTATGTCCGTCACTAGTCTTGGATTTTCTGGGCTCTCGGCTGTAGCTTCTGTTCGAGCTGTGAGCCGTACCATGCTCAGAGTCTGATGCTGACATGTTGGCTTTATCCCGTCTCCACTCTCGACTGCTCCCTTTCTTGTCGTTAGAAACAGCTGTTCTGAGTGAAATCTCTGGTGAAGAGGTTTTAGCTCCTGATCGGCGCTGCCCCTCAACACTGAGGTAGTTCTTACTTTTACATGACCTGGAGTCTGACCTTCGTCCCGAGTCTTCTGCCCTAGAAGACCTGATTTTCTCAGGGCCATGATCCCTGTTGGGATCAGAACTACTTCTGTGTCTCCTATTTGTTGATTCGAGTAGTTTTTGGCTTTGATATTTGTCCTCTCTGTGTTTGGACTTGTGTTTTTCTGACTCCGTCTTTTTGTCTCCTACTTCACAGTCTGTTTTCGAAGGACTATGAGAAGATGTTTTCAAAGCTCTGGGCGAACTGTCTCTTTCTTTCTTGATAGGCTGTGGTGGATTCTCCTGGTCCCGCCTGGGAGGTGAAGGAGGAGGAGGAGGAGGAGGCAGAGGATTGGATGGTGGAGGAGGAGGAAGTGGCCTACTTGTGGCGGTGCGACTGGAGGAATTTGGAGCCCGCAGGTTATTTAGGTGAGACGGGTAATGATGGCGACCTTTCTCTGACCTGTGGAAACCAAAGATTTAACAACTGATTAATCAATCTGATTAAACACAGATCCATTTGATAGAAGCAAACTTCTGTCTATAGACCACAGTAGTTCAGTAGCCATAAAAACTGATAAAATCTCACCAGAAATCTTGGAGCAACTCATTAACAAACATTATATATATTCAAAAAGCAACTACCTATATTTAAGGTCAGAACGTTTGGTGTTTATACTTTATTACGATACCTGCCATTTTAGCTTACTGTAGCTACAGTAGCTAAACAATGTGTGTTTCCTGAGGGTCAAAAGCAACACTTCTCAGTCCTTAACCTCAAGAACAATATGTCATCATAAAACAGATAATATAATAGTAGTCAGTCACTGGTACGAAACAACAGACGTACCTTTGATTCAGCCTCTGAATCTCAGCATCTTTTCTCATCACCTCTTGTCGAGCCGTTCGTAAAAGAGCAGAGATGTTCTTCTTGAGACAGAAGTTCTCAGTGCTCAGCCCCGTGTTCTGTTAACGAAGCGAGAAACAAGAGATGAGAACCATTTCAAAAGGAAACCACAAACAAACAAGCAATTAATCAAACAAACAAATGAGCAGTGAACCGAGTGGGCAGCGTGATGGAGCAGGTGTAGTGTTGTCGAGGTATGATGAAATATCCAGAAATCTGTTAACGAGGATCTGAGCGTTTCCATAGTTACTGCAGTATTCATATTTACTGTGCAGCCAATTACAAATTCTTCAAATGAGATCAGATAAAGCCGTGAACTTCATCTGCTCTTTTTCTCTACATATTTCAGATTTTCTGATCCACCACAAGATTTTAGAGTGATTACATCATCAGGTTGAAGTCAGAGTGAGAACCACAGTTCAGGTGAAGACACGTTTAAACAATGTGGAAAATAAAAGCTGGTTGAATAAAGTTGTAGTATCAGTTAAAAAATGTACAACTTATTCTCAATGAAGCTTCATAATATTTCAGCATTAATGCACCATTTCTTAACCGCTGAAAAAGAATTAAAAACAAACAAACCTGTATCTCCATCTGCTCCAGTCTCCTGCGCAGCTCTTTAATTTGGTTTTGTGCTGCTTGGAATCTGGACTTTAACTGGAAGTACACAAAGAAACAGACGGACTGTGAGAGTCGGTCAGTCGACTGCAGCGTTTCATCAGAGCACAGTGATTTCTACTCAGCCTCCATCACAGTGCTGAGATATGTTATACAGTGAACCCTCGTTTATCGCGGGGGTTACGTTCCAAATAGAAACCGTGATAGGTGAAATCCGTGAAGTGGTAACCTTTATTTTTTTTACAATTATTATACAATGAAATACTCCATAATACATTGAAACCAAAGAACAAAACCTTTTTACAGGCCCAAGCATTTGTTTAACAAATAAAAGTACTGTATAAATGTTTTTTTTTTATAAATAACTACTGTACTGTAAAATAATAATTTTAATCATCAATACGAACTGAAGGCTTCAAATTGCTGAGATCGGCACCGCCCCACTGCGACCCGAGTCATTGGATTAGAACGGGAGGAAATGAAACATGATTATGAAAAAAAATACAAAGTACAGTAGGACAAATAGTGACTCGTGTATTTCACTGCTCTTCTGACTGAGCTGCTGCATCCTGACTCCGCTCTGCAGCGGTTCTTTCTTCTAAAGCCGGCGGTGCAGGTGTGGTTTTTCGAGAGAAGAACATAGTTATCGGTAGTTGTTGTCGCTCTTTTTTCTTCTGGGCAAAAAGATTCTTATAAACCGACATGCCACCATCGATTATTTTTAATTTGGCAAGCTGTTTTACGTACGTGTACATATTAAACCGCAACGTTATTGACAAACAGGTAGAGAAGAAGCGGAGAGACTGTTTAGCCAATCAGAATGCAGAACACAATGCACGATGCAAATCCGTGAAGCAGCGAGACCGTGAAAGGTGAACCGCGTTATAGCGAGGGTTCACTGTACTGCTTTCACACCCAAATCTTAGCGTGATGCAGAATAATGAGAAACGGTTGAGTTCTATTGTAACAATTCCAACACACCGATCACGGAGATCATTTCACATCATTTACCTGCAGCTGCAGCTTCGCACACATCACTACTGAACCACACAATATTACAAGACCACGCAACACAAGATTTACAAAGTGAAGCCTCTTATTCAGGTGTTGACTGAGAGGACTCGTACTAAAAAATACCATAAAAAAAAATCCTAATAAAGAATAAAACAACACCAAATATGCAGGATCACCTGACTAAATACAAATTAAAAAGACACTGTCCTCTGCCAGAAGGGACGAGGCAGTGACAGCTTGAATAATGTGAAATTGTAGGGGGACATTTTATGGACCAAATTTTGGTCTTTTTTTTTTTTTTTTTTGACGTTTGGGTACAACAGAAAAAATCTATACTGATAAACGAATTGACTGATAGTTGTAAAAGAACATAAAAAGAATAAAGGCAAACATTAATATTTATCATAAACCGCTTTAGAAATTGATTTCATTCATTTAGCAGCTCTCCTGTATGGCAAAGTGCTTGCCTCATCCTTAAAAGCATATATTTATGGGATGAACAGGAACTGACCTTTAAATATCGGAACAGTTTAAGGAGAAAATCCCTCATCAACGAGGTCTAAAACCTTTACAATAACCCACAGGCACAGCTGAAAAAAATAAAAATAAATCTAAGCTGGAAAGAAAGCTGCTGACTCAGGCAAAAAACAACAGTGTGCTGATCAGTGCCCCATGCCTGACTTTCAAAATAAAAGTTTTCCAACAGCTGATATGGGAGGAAGGTCGTATGAAGGACATTGAGTCTCACCTCCGTGTACGACGACTCTCTGCTCTGCTGCTCCTCGGTCATGATCTCTTCATACAGATCCATTGACTCCTTTAGCTGAGAGCCAGTCAGAGATGACTGCACTGTAAAAAACAAACAAACAAAAAGTTGTTATCACGATTATGAAGTCAGCCTCAGAAGTGTTTGACTATTTTCCATAATAATAATTTTACCTGTATTGCTGTTAAAACTAACATCCAGGCCGTCGTAGATGTCCACTGAGTCTTCATTGACATCAGGTACCAACACTGTGGATATCATACATGTATTATTTACATATGTCAGCAGTTACATTAGGCAACAATCAACCCTTTTTTTAAAAAAACATCAGTCTTTAATCAAAATTATGTCCAAAATTCAAACAAATTTGAAGCAATTTTTTTTTTAATCTAAAACACGTGTGAAATGTGTGAAAAGCTGATTATGCAGTAAGTGGGTTACAATGATTACATTTAACAAGTACAAATCTAATTTAAACAACGAAAGCAGACAAAGCCTTGTTGTCATGGACCCCAGGTTGGTAACCATGGTATTATTTGGTATAATATAGTCTTAGTACAAACCAGAATTCCTGATAATACACAAATACCACTAAGAAAATCTAAATATAACAGCCAATGTAAAAAAAAAAACAGATGTATACTTACGAGCGGAGGCATTATTGGAGTCAGTGATCTCCATCCTTTCAAATATCTTTGTGGCTTGTTCACTAAGAATTACCTGACCAAAAAAACGCCAAAAGAAAGGAGATAGTTATGATCTGAGGTAAGACTACCGTTAATCAGGAACACATTTAATTAATACTAAAGATGATAAACCAACCTCAGGGCACAATCCACAGATTTCCCATACATATATACAGAGTACTATCTCAGAGACTACACATGTTTAACAGAAAGCCTACCTTACAAACTGGATTTGAAGTTTTCCCTTCTTTCTTTATACCCTCTTATTTCTGGTTGGATTAGTTTACGGTGGGAAATGTTGTCGATCAATTAACAGCAATGTTTTAATGACATTATCAGTGTATCAGAGTGCATTTATCAAAAAATGTCCCATCCTACATCATTAACACTGTTGCACTGTTTTTATTTTTATCTTATTCTATTTTATTTGTATATGACTGTGCATTTTTTAATTTTGTTATATTTATACCTTTACTGCCTGTATTTTTATTCTGTAATATTTGTTGCTTTTGCCGTTTCTTCCGTGCTGCTGTAACGAAAAAAAATAAATCCCCTAGCAGGATCAATAAAGTACATATATCTAAAATATATATTTATGTCTGTTTTTTTTTCCTTCTGAATCACAAAAAAGTTCTCATTGGTCCTTCAGAGTGATATACATCATGTCATAATTCATATCAGCAATTATAAACGCCATGACAGAAGGTAAACAGGCTGTAGTAAACTCCACAAATGTTTGTGGAAAAGGAACTGTGTCTGATCACAGTATGTTAGTGTGGTGAACATGGTGGTCTCACTGGACCCTGATGTCCACTAATGTCCAAACAAAGAACAAAGAAGTCCAAACTGGGAGGACAGTTTCATGTAGAGTAAATCCTCTTGGCTTAAAAACTCTTTCTGTCTGCAGTTTGAATGTGATATTTGACTCATTTACATTGTGACTTCAGCTAATATTAACAGTCAGCTGCTGAAGATAAACTCACGTGACCTCGAAGCTCTCCGGAAATTTGCACTTGAATCGGGTGTTAAAAGAAGAAGTCTGAACCCGAATAACACAACATATATAAACATATAAAAAAACGTTTGACCAAAGCTTTACATGCTAAAACACATATTCGTGTCGCGGTCACCACGTGTTTATATTCAGTAAAAAAGAAAAACCGCATTAATGATCCTTTCTTTCTATTTTTAACATGAATAATTGCTGTTAATAAAGAAAATGTTGACTCATGTAACGCTGGCTGCGTAATGTAACCGTCGTTACATTATGGATGCTAACGTGAGCTCAACATGTGTTAGGACACGTTAATGAAAAGTATATTACAGCAGGCTCACCGTGAAAACGTTGACTTACTCGCTGCAGTATTGTTCTCTTGTTTACAACCGTGATGTCGCGCCAAGACTTCTTTGCACAGGAAGTAACGACATTTTTTTTTCCCGCGGTCTATTACCGGGGTTAAGTGTCTCCTTACAGCTCACAGGTTTTAAAAAAAACAAAAACAAAAAAAACCCCTGAAAACAGGACTCAAACCTTAAAGATGACGGAAACTCAAAGGCCTCTCCGGCAGCTCGCGGTCTCCGGTCCCCCGCTGAAACAACGGGAATCAGTAAAAAAGCAGCATATTAGAGAGCTCACGAGCACCAAAGTTGTTTCACTCCCTGTGACAGGAGGATTCTACCGGTGGCGCTGTTCGCGTGCGTCATCACCGCGCGACGTGAAGAGAGAGAGAGAGAGAAAGAGAGAGAGCGAGGTGAGGGGCGGGGAGAGTAAATCTCGACCCGGAAGCACTTTTGCTTCGCTCACATGTGGACAGGATTTTAACACCAGTGAGGGGGAACGTGCTTTGAGCGGTGTGATGAATCGCACGGTTATTCTGTAATATCAATCATTTTTTTTAGAGTCTTGTTCACAGAGCGCGCTGGCTTGTTTTCGCTCTAAATCTCTCCCTCACGAGCGCAAATGATAGGATGGAGAATTTGGAGTTGAGCCTGTCATCACTGGGCACCATATCCAGACATGTTGACAAGAGTCACGACCGATTGAGCCCGTATCTCTCAAAGCAGGTGAGAAATGTTCACTTACGTCCTGTACGGAACAAATAGATGTGTTTACAGTTGTTGTTTGTTAACGTTGTGGTTCTGAACGGACCCTGAACGCAGCATGCTGCATCCTTACCTTCACGTGTGAGTGACCACCGTGATGTTCACATGTTTTTAGCATTTATTACGGCATTAAAATTACTGTGCTGGCCTGTTAAACCAGTAGGATGTAAATATTTTGGAGAAGAGATCCATCAGTGCCCATCGGTGTCCGTGTGTCCTCAGATATGGAGCCAGCAGGACAGGCAGTGCATCCTGGACTGTTTGGCTCAGCTGCTGCTGGAGAAGGACTCCACTCTGCTGGTTGTGCGACACCTGCGACCCCTGACCCTGGACCTGTTGGAGAGGAACGCGGAGAGGGTCAAAGCCGGGGGCCGAATCAACCACGACCTCCACGAGCGCCTGTGCGTGGCCCTCAGCAAGCTGCTCGGCGTCAGTCCCGATGCTCAGGCGTAAGTGGACTCTTCACGTGTCTCCTTCTTCATGCGTGGTGCTGACTTTTAGGGTTCATGTTTGGAGCCCCTTTTAAACCCTGCAGAGAGAAACAACCAGTGTGTGACGTTATGGATGGTTGCTGCTAGGTGGAAGTATTTGTTGATGACCAGCAGCTGAGTTCAGCGACTTCATGCAGACTTTGGATATCACAGTAAGGTTCTCCGGTTTGGTACCAAAGGACAAAGAACAAAACATGTGTTCACTGACTCTCAGGGTTCCCACGGATCAGGGAATTTTAAAAACTCTTTTTCAGGCAGGTAAAGTCAGGAGTCCTGGAATTATATTTGCATATTTCTATTTTATTTGCCATTTATAAAAAAATAAAATTAAAAAAACAAGTCTTTTTTTCAGACAGAATAACAGTGAAACATTCCCGTCATGTGCCGGCTGCATAAACTTCTGTTCACCATGTTTGTTTATGGTGCAGAGTGACAGATGTCCGGTTCACAGTTCACCACCGTTACAGACCGACTTTAACACATGAATCAACCAACAGGTGTCTTTAGAAAGATTTGACAACACGCCATTAAAATATGAGCATTTAATCTGCCGCTTTTGTTGCAGGCCGAGTTGTGTGTGTGTGTGATCATGATTGTGCAGTTGGTTTTAAAAACTTTAGAGATCGCAATTGATGGGAATTAAATAATGTCTGTTTCTGATCTGATCAGCAGGTCAGCCTGTTTTTCTTTTCATTATAGTTTCAGATTTTAGTCGGTGAAAGTCAGAGAGTTTGACGTCTGACTCGGTCGACACCGTTTCATCCTGTGTGGCTCCGACAGACTCCGATGCAGTAAATCATCATTTCTTCTGTCTCTACCAGGTTTGCTGCAAGGTACTTCAGCGACACCCCGCCGGTGTTTCAGAGGCTCTTCTTCACCAGCGAGGAGTCGTCGGCGGTTCAGTACGGTCCGAAGAGGATGAAGCTCAGAGACCTCATGGCCGCCACGCTCCGCTTCCTCCACAGCGATTGTGCCAAGTATCGGATGCTGTGGGACTGGAGCCCCTGCGTGTCCCAGCTGCTCACCAGTGATGTCATGGTGCGAGGGTACGTTGCCGCCTCACTTTACACCCGGAGAGTGTCTTCAGCGTCTGCGGGTTGAATGTCGCGTCCGTCATTGTTCAAGCAAAGGAGTTTATTTTCTACACTAAAACCTCAAATACACTGTTGTCCACATACTTTGTGCTCATCGAGGTCTTAAAGTGTTTCAATAACGGTCAGTTGGATGAATGTTGTTCAGGGCACAGAAGTAGTTCAGTTTGACTGACTGTGAAACTATTATCTCATTATAACAGTAAATAAACACACACAGTAAGATGGCGCCGCGCTAGCGGCAGCCTGTTACAGCAGCTCCCCCCGAGTTTGTTTTGTTTTAAGTATTTTTCTTTCTTTCTCCTCTCTTCGGAGTTGTTTTTTTTTTTTTCTTCTTCACGTGTGTTAAGTGAACGGTCAGACAATGGACCGTAATTTTTCCACTTTTCTGGTTGGGGGCACTGTTATTGTTTACTCGCGTGATCAGCTGATCGGACCTCTACTGCTGCTGCCCGGAGCGAGGCCTGAGATCCCGGACGAACTTCGGAGAAGACGTCGGGGTTGCAGAGCTGGAGCTAAGCTGAAGGCGAAGAGGAGGAGATATAAACCATCGGTACCGGCGATTTTAATGGGGAACGTGAGGTCCTTGGCCAACAAGACGGACGAGCTCGGCGCGCTGGTAAAGACCCAGCGGGAATACCGGGAGGGCAGCATCATGTGTTTCACCGAGACATGGCTGCACTCACATTTCCCGGACCACAGCACGGCCGTACCCGGCTTCAGGACTGTTCGGGCGGACAGAGACGTTGTGCAGAGTGGCAAGAAGAAAGGTGGAGGGATTGCAGTCTATGTGAACGAGAGGTGGTGCAATCCCGACCACGTGTGTGTGAAGGAACGTTTTTGTAGCCCGAACATTGAACTGCTAGCCATGGGGATGCGCCCGTATTATTTGCCGAGGGAGTTCACGTCCGCCATTGTTATCGCTGTGTACGTTCCTCCATCAGGTGACGTAGAGGCAGCAGTGGACACCATCTACTCCACTGTGGCTAAACTGCAGACTCAGCATCCCGGTGCATTTTTGGCAGTTACTGGAGACTTTAACCACACCAGTCTGGATAAAGTACTGCCAACTTTGCACCAGTATGTTAACTGCCCCACCCGGAACAATAAAACTCTGGACCTACTGTATGCTAATGCCATGGATGCAGACAGTGCTACTGCCCTTCCCCCCCTTGGTAGGTCGGATCATAACCTGGTCCCGCTGACTCCCAAGTATGTTCCTCTGGTACAGAGGCAGCCTGTAACCACCAGGACTGTGAGGAGGTGGACACAGGAGGCTAAAGACGCCCTGCAGGACTGCTTTGAGTCCACGGACTGGGATGTGCTGTGTGGACCACATGGGGAGGACATCAACAGCATGACGGACTGTATCACAGAATACATCAAATTATGTGAACACACCACCGTATCATCCCGGACTGTAAAATGCTTCCCCAACAACAAGCCGTGGATCACCAGTAACCTGAAGGTGCTTCTTAATAAGAAGAAAGCAGCCTTCAGGTCTGGAGACAGGGAGGAGCTCAGGAGAGTGCAGCACCACCTGAAGGAGAAGATGAGAGAGTGCAAGGACTCCTATAGGAGGAAGCTGGAGGCCAAACTCCAGCAGAACAACGTGAGGGAGGTGTGGATCGGTATGAAGGAGATTACTGGATTCAAGGGGAGAGAGGAACAACCAGGGGGAACCTGGAGAGGAACAATGAACTAAACTGTTTCTTCAACAGGTTTAGTTCACCACCCTCATCTGTCTCCTCCACGCCTTACACCTCCCAAACACCTCTGCCCCACCTGGTGAGCTGCATAGAGCCCTCAATCTCAAAGGGCTCTTCCTCCATCGACACCATAACCCCCACCCCCACCCCCCTCTCTGTGACGACTGGCCAAGTTCAATAAATAAAAAAAGATTACAGCTAAAATATTTCTGTGATGTGCAGCATGATTATTATCACAGGAAGAGATTACAGATTTATTCCTTCATCGGGTAGTGCTTAAAAAAAAAAAAAAAAAAAAAAATTTCTTTCTCAACTTGCAATTTTACCATAAAAAAAACTTAAAACTCCACAAATTACATCACGATTTTTGAGAAAATCCATTGCAAAATCAAACATTTCTGATCACAACAATCACTAAAAAAAACTCTGAAATCCTGGAGGGACTGATTATTGAGGGGATTATGGTGTATTTGTCTGATTTTTATGGCTCCTTTAACTGGGAACAGTCAACAAACAGCCTTGTTGCCTTCATTTATCTGTTACTATCAGTCATATCGTTGAATGTCTTTGTGACAAAGTTTTATGGGACATTTTTGCCTGTTTTTTGCTTGTTTGCCCAACAGATGACACATAATGTCCCGTGTCTCTGTCTCCAACAGGTACACTGCCCATTGTTTAGCACTGGTGTCTCACATGACTGATAACCAGAAGACCATCTTCCTGAGGAAGGTGCTGACGAGTGACGAGATCCTGCTCATCAAAATAAAGTATGTACATTTGATTTTTGTCATTTTTAAATAGTGACATCTGAGTATTCTGTAGCTTCAGTACGACTGTTGAAGCACAAAGAGTCTCCAAAATATTTTCAGTCTCTTTGTTTTGTATAATTGTATGTACATTGTGTAGTTATATTTTTCTTGCATTAGCTATAGTTAATCAACCTTTTTCATAGCAATAAAAGGACAGTTGTAATTATTAACATTTAGATGACCTTGTTAGCCTCGAAGGCTTCTACACGCCCTCCGCGTTGCTATAATACTGCTCTCTTGACTCTGTCGTGACCTTTCCTTCGCTCCTTGTTTTCAGAACTTTGGAAGAAACCCAGCAGCTGGAGGTGGAGAAAGCTCTGGTCTTGGCCAATCAGGGCTCGGTGATGTGGCGCCAGGAGTCGGCTATGAAGTACACCAGGGGTCAGGTGGTGTCGGAGGATCTGTCCCAGAACGTGGTGGCGGTCTGTGGAGTCGTTCTCCCTCGGATCGTTCCCCGACAACTTGAACAGGTGCGTCGCTTTCTGTCACGTTAAACGCTCTTTGATGTCGTTTCCTTCACGTTTCCTAACTTTGGTCTGTGTTTCTAGATGAACCCAAAGGACCTGGTTCTGGTGGACTCCACCTGCCGTAACCTGAGGAGACTGGCGTTGGCTGTGGCGTCCCAGAGGCCCGTGCTCCTCGAGGGTCCTATCGGATGCGGTAAAACGGCTCTGGTGGAGTTCATGGCCGCCGTCACTGGACACACGAGAACGACGGAGATCCTGAAGGTGCAGCTCGGAGATCAAACCGACAGCAAGGTGAGTTTAGTTATCACGAGGAAGACGATTCAGCCGAGTCACGACAACAATCAGGTGAAAGGCTGGTTTGAGGTGAGAAGGCCCGACCAGCAGATCTCATCACCGGCGAACGCCTTGTGATGCATGCTGGTTAGATTTCTGTTCGACTTTGTACCAACTTCAGCACAACTTTCTCTGATGTCATTTAACGTTGTCGACGGTAACATCTCGAGATCAAGGCAGCCACAGTCTTTTTTGTGCGGCCTCAAGGCATGATGGGAAATGCCTGGCTCTCAGCTGATCTAACAGCTGATCGGTTCAGATGTCGCCTCAACAATATGATGTTTATAGAAACTTTTATTGACAAGGAGAGATTCAGGTTGTATTTGTGTGATTTTTAAAGGTTCGTTCTGTGAACATAATAAATGTTGTTTGATGGTGACGTTTACCAGTCAGAGAGGATCAATACATTCACATTATTGATCAATAAAATTCACACAATATATCACAGTTCAGTCTGTTGTATGTTAACACTGGACTCATTCAATTAATTGAACTATTGAAAAACATAAAATCCTCTGATCAGTGTTAATGAAAGTTGCCTGGTATTTTTTTGTATTTTATATTTCTTTTTGTATTTATTCTATTCTGTATTTTACTTTTCATCCATGTTTTCAGTTTATTTCTGTAGTTTTAGAGGGTCAGGGTGCTCAGCTGATTTATTTGGTGAGATGCAGATATACATGAGACTTCATGTAAACTGGAGGTTGAACCATAAACAGATCACAGATCAGCTGTTTAATATTTTATTAGGCTCATCTGTCATAATTAAAACAATCAGAGACTGAAAACAAACTGACAGGATGTGAGTGTTTCTCTGACTTCCTGTCCAGACTAAAGGCTGCTCTTTGGCTCCGCCCCCGACTGCTCTGCTTTCCAGTCGAGGCAAAGTTCCTCTCAAACGAGCCTCATGTCCTCTGTGTCTCTAGAGTGTGTGATGTCATCGTGATGTCATCAGGGTTACATCTGCACGGCCTTGAGGCTTCATATTTGTAACTATAAGTCTGCATTGCAAACTAGAAATGGGAGTTTGAAAGTAGCAGAGATTCTGACTGAAGATGGTACAGAGTTGCATTATGGGAATCATCATTTGCAGCCTTTTTGAACCCTTAAGGTTCAGTTAAAGTCCAGATATCGCTGCCTTTATTCTTTATTTTTAATCTGGCTTTCCTCCAACTTTATGGAGGTTCTCTGCTAAGTCTCTGTAGTTTCCCTTTAACATCAGAGGAGGTTAGATTCAAGGGTAAAAGCTTGTGTATGTCTTGTGTTTGTTTCCCAGATGCTTCTAGGGATGTACCGCTGTACTGATATCCCAGGGAAGTTCGTGTGGCAGCCGGGAACGCTGACACAGGCGGTGTCAAAAGGCCAGTGGATCCTCCTGGAGGACATCGACCACGCTCCTCTGGATGTGGTGAGTTCACGCTCCTTCGGTGCCGTGCACACCAAGTGCATCCTGTTCTGGTGATACTGTATATCGTTGCCACTAAAACAACTGGACTCCCATGACTTATTTTTCAGATCTCTGTGCTCCTGCCTCTGATGGAGAATAAAAAGATGATGATTCCAGGACGGGAGGATTGCATTGATGTCGCTCCTGGATTTCAGTTCTTTGCAACCAGACGGTAAGAAGAGAATTACATCTTAAATGTACATGTAATGTACATGTACATGTACATGTGTATATATATATATATTTTTTTTTATGTCCTACAGCAGCAGAGCTGTCCTAGTTTACTCTCAGTAGTGTGTAGTGATTATGAAAGTACAACGTGATTTCTCCTTCACCACGTGAATGTGTTATTATATAAATAAAGTCGGGTTATTATCACTAGTTTTGTGGAACCAGCTGCAGCGGATCAACTCTCTGCCTCACCTGAAGTTCTGATGTCACCAGTCGTTCCTCTCCATTACTGTGGTGACTGACAGCTGTGGTCTACAACATATTAATCAGGTTTTAGGTCATCTGATGTGACCACTGGCACTGCTGAAGGACGTTCTTCTCTCTTAGTCGTGTGCACGGCCACCAGCGTGCGTGAAATTCAATCGAGGCATTCCTGATATTATCATGTTCACGCGAATGTGTAAAAGTGGAGTAACAGCGACCTTGGCCTTTGACCTTTGTCCCCCAAAATCTAATCAGTGCATCCTTGGTATCAAGTTAATTTTTTTAACCAAGTTTGGCGAAATTCGCTCGAGGCATTCTTGAGATATCGCGCTCACGTGACGGACGGACGGACAACCTGAAAACAACGGTAGCGATCAGCAGGGAACCGCTGGGAGACTCATGGTGACTCGTGTTATAATGAAAAAAGAGCAGCTGGGCAGTTGTGTTACAGTCAAGTGTGTGTGTGTGTTGCAGGATTTACTACAGCGGTGGCAGTTGGCACAAACCACAGAACTCCCACGCAGCTCTGCTGGATAAATACTGGACCAAACTGCAGATGGGCAACATGACACGAGAGGAGCTGAAGAAGGTGACAACTTTCATTTTATGTCTTATTGTGCTGACAGAAGCTTTTCCTACGAAGAAAAACTGAAGTCATAACTCTGCGATATGGAAGGTGTAATTAGGAGTTAAAGTTTCCTAAATATTTGATATGTTTATACAGATTTCTATTCATCTATTTTCATTCAAATTGATCAAACTTGCCTTTCATGTTTTTTTTTTGGGCTGTGAGCACCAAAGTTTGCTTTTTTTTTTAAATATTATCAATGTTCATCTCAGAAATAAATGGCTGTTGGCAGGCTAATCACACTGTATGTTTGCTGCATGCTTTGACTTGTGTTGTTGCAACAGAAAAATATCTCAACAAAAGTCTTTCTTCACTGCTGTCGTGGCCGCTGTATGCAGCAGCGTTCATGTGTTCCCAGCTGACGGCGTTCCTCTCTGTGCAGGTGCTCATCAGCAGGTATCCCCGGCTGACCGTGGTGTCCGACCGCCTCCTCGATATCTACTGCCAGCTAACCGGGGACAGACACTCTGACCTGGACACCAGCAGCCTCCAGACACCTGAAGACATCCAGCACCAGCGGTCAGAAGAGAGAAGCCCGCCACTGGAGGGCAGGGCGCTGTCCCTGAGGTGAGGCCTCACTTCACACTGTCTCTGCTGCTGCTTTACTTTAGTCTGTGTGGTGTTTTACATTTGACACAGTGAAGTGAGGTCTTTATTCCACGATAGGACACGCATCAATTGTAATATAAACAGTGACAATAACACTATTAAGCATTGGAGGAAACATTATTAAGCTTGTCTGGGTTTTGCGGTCTCCCTCCAGACAGTAGGCTCTCCTTTCGTATGCTAATTCTGAGAAATATTCATAAATAGGGGGAAATGATGAAGTGGTGATAGTCAACTCCACTGTGACATCATAATGCAAACACACTTCATTATTCAACACTCAGGACCAGAGGAGGAAACTGTAACCATATTTCACATTAAGTTAGATAGTTAAATGATGACACTGATCCTGGGTGTCCATCGTGTAGTGATTGTATAGATCTAGTGTGCTGTAGGGTCAAAGATTCATTCCAATATTATTAGTATTGCACCAAATCACAATGTAAGTTATATCAAGGCAACATTTATAGAGAGAAACCCAACAATTACCACAAGTGATGGCTGGAAGGAAAAACTCAACTTTAAAGGGAAGAAAACCTGCAACTGTGGGAATTATAAACAACCTTTTAACAGAAATATGCCTCCAACAGAAGCTGACTCAGAAGTGTAGAACATCTGGTTGTGGTGAGAGAAGAGAGAGAAAAGAACAGAATAGAAAGAACAGGAAAAAAAGACTTGAACGAGGCTAAAGTTTTGGCCTTTCGGACTTTAAGATGTTTTTTTCACACACAAAAAACTCCATTTGCCTCCACTGTTTCTATGGGAACAACCCCACCGCCAGCTATTAAATCAAACTTCTAACTAATGGAACGGTAAAGCAGGGTTAGGTCTTCGGGCCCGCTCCGTCTGAATCCTAACTGTCATGTTTGACTTTTTACAAAGGTCACAAATGGTTGTTGAAACAGGAGAGATCATCAAAAGGCTGTAACACAGTTATAGCATATATTTAAAGCAATGTATTATTAGGTTGCACAACACGCAACCTATCCAGAAGGACACGCAGGATCAGTGTCATCAATTCAATATCTAACCTAATGTGAAATATGGCCAACGTTTCTTCCTCTGGTCCCGAGTTATGGTGTTGAATAAGGAAGTGTGTTGCAACATCTTGTCAACGTCTGATGTTTTCTTTTATTTTTTGTAATTTCTTTCAGTCAAGTCTTCACCCAGTTAAATTTTTTTAATTCTTAAATGTATTCCTGGCACTGTAAACTTTTATTGTGGCGGGTCTCCATGCAAGTGGGAGTAAGGGTATCATTTCCCTCCAGAACCAGCTGGTAGTGGGATCCAAACCCTACTACTGCCTGGAGGAAGACCACAAACCCCCGACAAGATAAAAAAAAACTTTTCTTCCTTTGATCTTACAGTTTAAATGATATTTATTATGAGCCCAAAATAAACTTTAACCCCCCCCAAAATAGTTTTTTTTTTAAGTTCTTTGACCTCCATAAACACTTAATCCTGAATCAATGATCATAAACAAATTGAAAAATAAGCCCCCAAAAAATATTTGCTTAAGATGATATAAAACAAATAATGGAAATTTAAGATGGAAAATTGTTGCGTTCTCACCCAAGTTTGGAGGAGGAGGAAACATTGTCCAGAACGTCAGCACTTTGCTCCCATATTCGCATCATTTGCTGTCCTTTATCTAGATTTCTTCATAGCCAATAATTCCCAAACATAGCTGCAGTCCGTCGACACATTCTCCTTCAGAACACTTCATTCCTCCCAACGTTTCCCAGTGGAAACGAGCGGATATACATCATAAAAGGTAAACTGTTAATTGTTGACAGTAGAACAACTTGTCTTCAATTTATGACCTTCATGACTCTGAGACGAAGCCCGATGTGTCACAAGGCTGTGAAATACTTTCCTAGAAACTTACGACGAAAAAAAGGAAAAAGCACATTTTATTTTGACCAATATTTCAGTTCTAAAATTTGTGAACATTTTCTGGCAAACTAAAATGTGATTTATTTACTTCCACATCTGAACTCTTAACTCACCATCTCCAAACACCAGTACTTCATCATTATAGACATCACCAGTGGGTGCAAACATAGAAAGCTTGATATCCATTAGATCCCCCCCCCCCAGTGAAAACTACTGTCCCGTCTGCAGCTCCACCGCTTTAATTAGCTTTTCACTAGCTGCTGCTGCTGCGTCGATAAGTGATTGATTGGACTGTCCTATGGATGATGAGCAGGGATCACACACTCTCCAGATCGCAGCAGGGAATCCTCATTGGGTAACATCTGTATGAACACCTGAGACGTCACTCAGCTGACTTGCTGCTCTCTGAGGTTTCAATTATACTTTATATCGAAGGTGTACCGGTGAAAATATAGCCGCGATTCAATGTGTCTGTCGCTTCCATGCTCTGCACTTCAATAGTACATATGCATTTCATCGATCAATGTAATTAGCGGTAAAGGTCAGCCAGTGACGGGTCATGTTTATTGAACAAGACATTTTACTGTATGTTCACAGTCATGTTTGTTTCTATAGGTTGGTAGCAACAGTATTGATGATACTAACTTCAATCCAGAGCTTGTTTCAGTAGCCTCCAGTCACTTTCTATTTCCTGTTTGTAGATCAGTATACAAATGTAATACCTGAATAACACGCTGATTTAAACAGCTCTCTCTGTGGTTATCATCCAGGAATTATCCTGTCCCTCACAGTCCTCCAAAACGAGAAAACAGAGCAACATTCATGACTTCTTTTGTCTGTGTGTCTTCATTATGACTCCACAGGGACCTACTGAAATGGTGCGAGAGGATCAGCATCAACTTTGACGGCACCTCATCAGCTACAGCACAACACGTCTTCCAAGAGGTCAGAGTCTGATTTCTTGAAAATTTTCATTCTTACACCGCTGCCAGATAATACTGTCATATAAAGGCAAAACACAAACTGAGAGCTGAGTTTGTTGGTAGATACTGCAGAAGATTACGCAACCCCCGTTTCCAAAGAAGTTGGGACACCGTATAAAATGTAAATAAAAACATGTGATGACTTGCAAGCCATGTAAACCCATATTTAATAGAAAATAGACCAAAGACAACTTATAAAGTTTTGAAACTGAGAAATTGTATTATTTGTTGTTGTTGTTGTTGTTGAAAGAACATATGATGCATCACAGTGGTAAATATGCCCTTGTCCCAGCTGTGCTGATAACAAGCTGGATGGTCCCTCTCCTCTTTAGCCTGGAGGATGCAGCATGATTTCCCACATTTTTATTTTTTTTAAATTGTGATCCATCAGACCTCGGGACAGTTTTCCACTTCACCTCAGTCCATCTTCAATGATCTCGGTCCAGAGAAGGCGGCGGTGTTTCTGGATCATGTTTCTATCTGGTTTCTTCTTTGTCGAGTTTTAACAGCATTTGTGGACACGGCGATGAACTGTGTTCACAGACAATGGTTTTCACAAGTGTTCCTGAGTTCATGCAGTGATTTCCACTCCAGAATAGTGTGTTTTTAATGCAGTGCTGCCTGAGGGCCCGAAGATCACCACCATCCAATATTGGTTTTCAGCTTTGTCCCTTGTGTTCAGCGATTTCTCCGGATTCTCTGAATCTTTTAATGATATTATGAACCGTAGATGATGAAATCCACTAATTCTTTGTAGTTTTACGTTGAGGAACATTATTCTTAGATTGTTGCACTATTTTCCAACACAGTCTTTCAGAGTGGTGGACCTCTCCCCATCTTCACTGCTGAGACTGTGCCTCTCTGAAATGATCTTTTTATACTCATCATTTTACTGATCCTTTGCCATGGTAACATAATTAGTTGTCAGATATTCCACCAGGTGTTTTTTTTTTTTCCCCAGTCTTTTGTTGACCTTGTCCCAACTCTTTTGAGACGTGTTGCTGCCATCAATTCAAAATGAGCACATATTTTTTATAAAACCAATAACATTTTTCCATTTCAACATTTGATATGTTGTCTTTGGTCTATTTTCAATTAAATATACAGTGTATACCATAGTTGGTCCGAGTAACACAGTTGTATTTCGTTCTGTTCTGATCGGTCATATTTAACTTGTGAATTTTCCTCCAACCAGTGGGTAGAGACTGTTCCACAAAGGAGCTGTACTGATCTAATATTTATTTGTTTTCTTCCTCCCTCTTAGGCTCTCGACTGCTTCACAGCGATGCTGTCTCGTTCTGAAAGTCGACTGCGAATGGCCGAGATCATCGGAAGCAAACTCAACATCTCCAAACAAAAGGTATCTGACCTTACTCATTTTTACAAAAAAGAAAATTTAGTTTAGGAGGGAGAAAATATTTCTTTTAACATTAATATGATCGCGCTGGTCATTTGAGAATTGCTGTAATCAGTATGGGCATTGCTTCTCTTCTTTTAGATCTGATAATTCCAGTTTATAGAAAAACCTCTCTGAGATTTTGCTTCCTGTCGTATGTGTGTCTCCAGGCGCAGCACTTCTGCCAGATGTACCAGCCCGGCATATCTCTGACAGAGCCGGATGTGTCGGTGGGCCGAGTGACTCTGGGGCGGAAGCAGACCGAAGCGGTGCAGCTGAGTCTGTAAGTGGGACATCCTGCCAACACCCTTCCACCCCTGTGTTTCTCTATACATGCGTTACATTAGCTTGTTGCTGTGCCAACAATCACCCCCTGATACGACTGAACAGACCCAGTGCTGCTAAATTGAATAAACACTGAATTGATTTTAAAGTTCATTATGGTAAACATAGCCATCTAATGGCTTGGCCAGCAGAGTGTGCCCAAATGTTCACATCGATCCTTTCCTGAAGCCTGTATGGATCAGTGTCGAGCTTTGGACGGCAGGAAATTTCACCAGAGGCCTCAGTTAAGACTAAATTATACACTTCCCTGTTTCCTGAAATACCTTTTCCATAAATGTTTATGGTTTTACAATGTTTTTTAGAGGTTTCACAACTATTGATTTGGTTAATATTTGGGCTCCTTTTTTTTTTCTTAAGTTCATTGATTGTGTTGTTATGTACACACACACACACACACACACACACACACACACACACACACACACACACACACACACACACACACACACACACACACACACACACACACACACACACACACACACACACATAAAGCATATAACCTGCTGTGTGCTGGTGTTTTTGGTGTGTACAAACAGGGAGAACCAGACGTTTGCTGCCACTCGGCCATCTGCCGTGCTGCTGGAACAGCTGGCAGTGTGTGTGGCGATGGGAGAACCGGTTCTCCTGGTGGGAGAGACGGGAACCGGAAAGACCTCCACTGTCCAACACCTGGCCAGAGTCACAGGTGAGAACAGTGCAGTGATATACCCCCATAAGCACGAGGTTGTTGGTTTGATTCACACGCTGCTCCTGCTCATCGTATCTCAGAATGTCTCCATAAATGACTGCAGATGTTTTTCCACTAATATTTCCTCTTGTGTGTTGAATCCAGGACACAGGCTGCGTGTTGTGAACATGAACCAGCAGAGTGACACCGCTGACCTGCTGGGAGGGTGAGAGACACTAACTGGGCCTTAACAACAGTAATATAAATGATCAAATACCATCTAAAACTGTCCATCATTTAAATGCCCTGGGGTGAGGTTATCCAGATGGAGTGGAGATGATCTGGTAAACCACGGTCAGATAACGGATGGTTGATTTACATTTAGCCAGTGATATAGAGATTTATTCACAATTCCTTGTAATATGCTGGAAATAAACAGGAAATGGAAAAGGAAATATCGTAAACAAATACCAAGGAAACAATCATGGTCGTCAGATTAATATTATGATGAACACAATTATCTTCAATTTGAATTTTTTTTTCAAAATACATCCATTATGAAAATGAGTCTCAAGACTGATCACCCAGAAAGAACTGGTTGCTCGTGTTTCTTCATGAATGTGAATGGATCATTATTTGATTTGATGTGCACAGAGCAGGGGAAATAAATAACCTCAGTGAGAAGTATCCCAACTAGATGGAAGATGGAATCTCATCCTTCACAAGGACCAGCTCCTCTGTACACGAGACAGAAACGCTCAGCGGCAGAGCAAAGAGCATCAAAGATGTTTTCGGTATCAAAATGTGTCCTTCATATATGCATACAGGTCATGTGACACCACTCTGTTTATACACTGTTGAAAATTCACTCTGCCTCTTGTTAGAAATGAGCGATGTACAAGTTAGAAAATCCTGAATGTGCGCAACATCAAAGAAAGTCCACCGAGGACCTTTAACAGGTTTCCGGAGGTCTTAAAATCAGTCCGTCTTCATTAACTCAACAGTTCAGGAATTTATTAACATTTGGCACAAACATCCTCTTGAAGTTCAAGATGAGCTGGTTAGATTTCTGTGTGTAGAGGTTAGAGGTCAAGGCCACTGTGACCATGTGCATCCACGTAATTTGTAGCTTCTTTGTAGTGTTGTCTGCTGTCATATATTTGACAACCACAATACCTCTAGTTTCTATGTGTTTAGCTGAGTAGAACAATGGTGCTACAACATCAAACCACAGCATCACTGTTCAGTTTCACATTAGAAGTTCAAACATGGATGGGAACTGATAGCAGTCACATCAGTGCACTGTTGAATACAACCAGGAAGTAAAAGAAATGTGAATAAATTCATCATTCTTTGACTGGTAAGTGTGTTAAAATGTTAACATTTGTCTTATTTGGTATTCAATTATAATTAAATATAATTTGGTAAACACTGCAGAGACCCTGTTAAAGTTGCAGGCTGGTGTCATATAACAGCAGCATTTTCAGGATTATTAAACAGTGAGTGAAGAGAGGATCTACATCATGCTGGAGGAGGCAAGAGTTTTATTTTGAAACCATCATTTTATTTACAGGTACAAGCCCGTGGACCACAAGCAGATCCTGCTGCCCCTGCGAGAGGCCTTCGAGGACCTGTTCTCCCAGACGTACTCCAGGAAGCAGAACCTGACCTTCCTGGGTCACGTGCAGACCTGCTTCAGGGGTAAACGCTGGCAGGACCTGCTCAAGCTCATGGACCATGTCTGCAAGTCGGCTCTGGCCAAGGAGCTGCAGGAGAAGTCCAACGGTGAGTCTGCACCTGGAGGGCACTGTTGTGTGTCTGTGTGTAGTGAAGGACTGATGTTGTTGTGTGTCTGTGTGTAGTGAAGGACTGTTGTCGTTGTTGTGTGTCTGTTTGTAGTGAATAACTGTTGTTGTTGTGTGTCTATGTGTAGTGAAGAACTGTTGTTGTTGTTGTTGTGTGTGTCTGTGTGTAGTGAAGGACTGATGTTGTGTGTCTGTGTGTAGCTGCCCTCCTCCAGGAGCAGTGGGAGGCTCTGGCTTCCAAACTGAGTCAGACTCAGCAGCAGATCCGAGCCTGTGAGACGGCCATGGTGTTTGCCTTCGTGGAGGTAAAGACCCTAAATACAATACACACACACACACACACACACACACACACACACACACACACACACACACACACACACACACACACACACACACACACACACACACACACACACACACACATCAGTGCTGACCTGTGTGTGTTCCTCTGTAGGGCACGTTAGCTCAGGCAGTGAAGAAGGGCCACTGGATCCTGCTGGATGAGATCAACCTGGCGGCAGCGGAGACTCTGGAGTGTCTGAGCGGACTGCTGGAGGGCAGCGCCGGATCTCTGGTGCTGCTGGACCGCGGAGACACCGGTGAGGACAGGTTCACCCCCACAATCAGCGTGTGAACGGTACCCGAGCGGCTCGTTGTGTGTGTGTGTAGCTGCTATCATGTACAGTTAACCTGTGATGACTGTGTTGTGGTTCCAGAGCCTCTCGTTCGACACCCAGACTTCCGCCTCTTCGCCTGCATGAACCCGGCCACTGACGTGGGGAAGAGGAACCTGCCTCTGGGCCTCAGGAACAGGTGAGGATGTGCACAGGTGAAGACAGAACACATCTTCACCTCATGAGCCACATGCTGGATGGATCTCTTATTTTATTCTAGTTTACAGCAATAACAGACATTTATACATGAATAATGTTTAATATGTGAAAGAGGGGAAGAAATACAGCAATGAAACATCAGTAGATATACTCCAGATTATCAGAGCAGTGTGTAAAATCTAATTCAATTCAATTCAATTTTATTTATTTAGGTTATTTCATGGCATTGAACACATTAAAGTCCTTACAGCAGAACTTTACAATATTATACAGAGAAACCCAACAATTCGAGAATTCCCACGTAAGCTAGGAGGGGGAAAAACCTCCAACAGAGGGAAGAAAAACTCCCTTTAACAGGAAGGAACCTCCAACAGAACCAGACTCAGAGGTGGGCGGAGCATCTGTTAACAGAAGCAGGCTCAGCGGTGGGCGGAGCATCTGTTAACAGAACCAGACTCAGGTGGGCGGAGCATCTGTTAACAGAACCAGGCTCAGAGGTGGGCGGCCATCTGCCTCGACCGGTTGGGGTGAGAGGAGAGCAGAGAGAGAAAAGGAGAGCATAGAGATAGAAGAGAAGAACTGTTGGTGGAGACGACAAACGCAGAGCAGAGACATGCAGCTCCATGACAGGACATCTGGAAAAGAAAGAACAGAAACTACACAGCGAAGGAACTGAATGGAGACAACAGATAATAAGAAGAAACTATGGGAGAGAGAAAGCATGAAGTTAATGAGGTGTAATGGTGAGATATGAGTTATAGAGTGAAAGAGTGACCCTACGGTGACCCTGAAACTTACAAAACAACACCAAGGGTTGTCTACAGGTTGGTTTGTGCTTGGCTTGTCCGTGATGGACTACTGTAGAAATTAGGGATGAATATTGAAATCAAAAACACGACTCCATATTTGCTGAGAACTATTTGACCGTTGCTCGTAGAGCCCTTTTAAGACAAAACTTTAGCCACTTATAGTATTTGATTTTTTTTCCAGATTCAACCTATAGACTTCCATGTTATAAAATATCAAATAGTGTCCAAATTGCTGCCCCTCCTCCTCAGTTGAATCCATCACAGAGATGCAACAGATATCCTCTGAACCTGAACGGCTCGAGCTTTCCAAAGATGTCAGTGCCTCGTCTCCGTGACGAAGCGTTGCAGAGAAAAACTTTAAAGTTGATTAAAATTGATTCAAAGAACACCATTCATGAAGCGCTGCGTCATAACTTCCTGTTGATCAAAACGTACAGCAGAACTGACCCTCTCTGATGATACCTGTCAGCTAATCCAGAGCTGACCTCTGTTCTGTCTCCAATTTAGGTCTGACATTACATCATACTTTGTATGAAAAATAATAATTTGTGGTCCTACACTGCAGCTGAGTTATCATCACAGATCACAGATCACAGGGCCGCATGTCCTGACTGGGAGTCCCTGTTTGACCCCCCCGGACTCATTCAGGACATTGATTTTCCGTCAGGCTCTGAGCTCATGTTTTTTTTTTTTTACCAATTGCTGAGTGTCCCACAAACATGGTTCAGATATTTCCAGATTGTAGACAATCTCATCTGCACAACTATACAAATATATCGCTACTGACAATATTTCATGGTGAGATACATGTAAAAACAGAACAATTTCAGAAGACAAAAAATAAGACTGATATTAAAAAAAATCTCAAATAATTTGAGTAAAGGTTTGCTGAGCATATCATTTGGTGCTGTCTCATTCAATTTAATTAAATTGTGTGTGTGTGTGTGTGTGTGTGTGTGTGTGTGTGTGTGTGTGTGTGTGTGTGTGTGTGTGTGTGTGTGTGTGTGTGTGTGTGTGTGTGTGTGTGTGTGTGTGTGTCCCAGGTTCACTGAGCTCTACATGGAGGAGCTGGAGAACGATGGAGACCTGAGGATCCTGGTGTCAGACTACCTCAAGTGTTTGAACCCACATAGAAATGTAATCAGTGGCATCATAAGGTTGGTCTTATTATTATTATTATTATTATTATTATTATTATTATTATTATTATCATTATTATTATATTTATTATAGAATCTGCTGAAAGGAATCCTGACAGTTGATGTTAAACAGCTTGATACAAACATTGTACATCCTGTCAATCAGACTTTACTCTGACCTCTGACCTCATCAAAACTCAAGAATTCATACACTGATTATTGCTAAATGTCGAATTAATGTTCTTTAACGAAGTTTCTTTAATGAAGCTTCTTTAACAAGTGAATGTTCTTTAACGAAGGTTCTTTAATGAATATTCTCTAACGAATGTGTCTGCAGTTTTTACCTGGCGGTCAGAAAGGAAGCCGTCTCCCACCTGGTGGATGGAACCGGTCACAGACCTCACTACAGCCTGAGGACTCTGTGCAGGGCTCTGAAGTATGTGGCCACGAACCCCTGCAGCAACGTGCAGCGCTCCCTCTTCGAGGTAGGAGGCAGCAAGAGCTGATCTGTTTAAAGGGACAGTCCACTGAGCTCCAGCTGGTTTACTGAGGTTACCTCCTTCCTGTCTGCAGGGATTCTGCCTGAGCTTCCTGACCCAGCTGGACAGGAGCTCCCACCCTCTGGTCCAGAAACTGGTGTGTCAGCACATCCTGATGGGAAACACCAAGTGTCTCAAACAGGTGAGATGTTCTCACAGTTCTTTGTTTTAAAGTGAATTAGAAAGAAATGATTCATCTCATCTGTGGAGAGAACCAGACCTTCATTTGAAAGGCTTCTTTTATATCGTGCTGTTTGATTCGTGATTTAATTTGCTGTTTCATAAACTTCCTCCATGGTTAGCTGTTGTTGTGATAAATTCAGTCTACAGTCGTGGATAAATTTGTTCCTTCCATAAAACAAAACCCAGAAAATCCCAACATTTTCTCTGAAATAATTTGAAACTGACAAAAGTAATCACTCCATCACAGTTTATTCATATTTAATACAACTTTGACTTTGTTTCTGATTTTTGATTCAATACAATATTTTAAATAATGAAACAACTGAAAATTATATCATGTTCTCATGTACAACCTTCAGATTCAATCACTGCAAACAGATGATTTCTGTATCAGTGGTAATACTGTGATGTGAAAATGTATGGTTATTACACCATATAAAAGTGCTTAATATGGGTGTATAAAAAAAAAAAAAATGCAATAAACAGAGAATGCACCACGTCTCATCTGCAGCCCCACTGCCTGTCAGACACAGCAGAGGGCGACACACTATTTCAGACTTTTTACAAACCAAATAATCAATCAATTAATTTACAAAACAATCAACAGATGAATCCAAAATTGAAATGGTTGTTCGTTGCAGCTGGATATTTGTAGACAGAGATATTGAAATAGATCTTGTGGTTGTGTTTCTGAACAGCCCATCCCCGCGCCCCCCGGCCGGCCCTGTGTGGAGATGCAGGGTTACTGGGTGTCTCAGGGGGAGATGGAACCAGCTCTGGACCCCAGCTACATCCTCACCGCCTCCGTCAAGCTCAACCTGCGGGACCTCGCCAGAGTGGCGTCGGCAGGGTAGGTCGATCTCAGCCAGATCCCCTCCACACCACCTCCCCCTGAATCAGAGCACTGATCTGTGAACGCCCAAACATTCATGTTAGCTGAGATGATTTGGCCCTTTTATTAACGAACATAACAGAGTCAGTCAGTCAGTGAGCTGCAGGCACGAAGAGTTCATGTCACTGTGTGTCTTCTGTTGAAGACAGCCGACCTCATGAAGCCCTGAATAGATACCGATACTGAAGACTTAAGTTAAGTTCTAACATCTGGCTCTCAGTCAGCATCTGGCTCATCTTAAATTTGTGGTCTGGTGTTGAGGACCAGATTCTGTGCAGACCAGTCCGGTTCTTCCACACCAGACGGGATCTGGTTTTGTTCATGGGGACACAGAGATGTTGTAACAGGATCATCAAGCAGATGGAGGAGCTGGAAGTCTGAATCGAGCCATATCATTTCAAATGATAGTAAAATCATGTTGACATGAAATATAGTGAAACTTCCTCTGGTATTTAAAGGAGGTTCCTTCAATGAAAGGGTTGTAGGAGGTTGTGATTGACATTCAATTCTTAATGCTTCATTGATTGATGAATTCATTCATTTTCAAACATTTCTAGTTTGCTGTTTGTAGGTTTTGTTTCCACTACTACGAATGAAATCAAACACTTCCTGCTGATTTTTCACATTAAAAGCCCACTAGAAAGGATCATTCTGCATTTGGGCTGCTGGAAGGCTTTTATTGTGAAATATTTCTGCAAGAAGTATTTCTTTAATAACTTAACATTTAACAAACAGTGGATTTATGGTAACGTTTTTAATATAGAAACAACTATGAGCTTTACAGCGTGATTCTATAACAGTGTTAGGGCCACATCAAAGAAAAAACAAATGAGGAGGATTTTTTATTTTTTTTATTCTGTTTTCAAGAATTAAGTCGAAATTTCGAGAATAAAGTTGAAAGATGAAAGGAAGCATGTTTGGACTGGTGTGGTGATGCCTGAGCTCCACGCCTTCTGGATCAAACTCCTTCAACAGTTGTCTATAATTGGACAGATGCACAGGTTACCATGGTTACACCTGTGCGCAACACAAAGAGGACGTGTTGTATCACAAGACACAATAAGACAACTGATGAAGGTATTTGATCCTGAAGGTTTGGAGCTCAGACATCACCGCAATGGTCCAAACAGTCCAAACTTCCTTCTCAACATTTTGACTTTATTCTCAAACTTTTTCTCAAAATGCTAAATTTAAAAAAATCCTCCTCTTATTTTGGTTTTGTCTGATGTGGCCCTAATGGTTCAGTTATTTGATTATTCAACATTATTGTTATTATATTGTATATAATGTTTTTATTAAACATAAAAAGCACAAATCTGTTTGTCACCCTTCACTTGTGTTGTATAAAGATAGAAATGCTCTGGATTTATTATTTCTCTGCACAACTGCTGACTCAGCGGACCTCCCACAGCCCTTCAGGTTGATTTGGTCCAGTCGGGTCACAACATGGCTCCACACTGAGCTGATGACGGATGAATAGTCTGCTCTCTGTTACTTCCAGGACCCACCCGGTTCTGATCCAGGGGGAGACGTCCGTGGGGAAAACCAGCCTGATCCGCTGGCTGGCTGCAGCCACGGGGAACCAGTGTGTGAGGATCAACAACCACGAGCACACCGACATCCAGGAGTACATCGGCTGCTACTCGTCAGACGACCGGGGCAAGCTGGTGTTCAAGGAGGGTACGAGTATAATGATCTGAGGAAAAACTTCAAGGAACATGTTATTGTCCAACAAGCTGCTGTAGTTAGATAAATTATCATGTTTGGTAAACAGGAAATAATTATTTTTGTTTAGGAAATCATACATAAACTTTTAAAAAGATGTTTCAGACACATAGACAGCAAATTAGAGCTGATTAAGAGCGTTGATCTATTTGGAGTCATTAAGGGATGTGAGGCTGTCCATGTTTAGATCGTCTGCATGAAACAACAAGGTAACAAAGCATCTATCCAAACAAGTGTCGTGTAAATGGATTATTTTGGTACCTTTTACTGAATTCTCCATTTTTGCTGCACCTTATCATTTTTTCCTTCCAGGTGAAGGACATATTTTATGATTACACCGTACAATGAAATTCTTACTTTGCTGGTCCTCCCATAACCTAAACAATAGAATATATATATATATATTTACAAAACCTTTAAAAAACGAAATTAAAGAAACATCAAAGAATCAAACAAATATAAAAACATATAAAAAAAAAATATAAAAAACAAATATAAATAGTTAAATAGAACGCAATATAAGAAATACAAGAAATAAAATAATTAAAAAGTACAGTATTGTGCAAGAAGCAACAGAGAGCAGCTGTCTGGTGTGCTTGACGGTTGATCATAAAGTGCATTATTGTACATAACTGTGTGTTGACAAACACTGTTCAAAGGGACAGTGTGTACCAGTGGAAATGACATAAGCAAGGGTTCAATGAGCGGACTGTGTGTGATTCATTTACAATCCTGATGGGTCGAAGATTTGTATCCTCGCACCAATCACCCGATTTAACAGTTTAACACTTACTCATACTTTATCAATGGAGTTTATTTGAAAGCACACTTGAGAAACTCCCAATGTTAGTATGAGGAAGTGACAAAACTCTCTCGTTTGGAAAATGAATGTCCTGAAGATATATTATTGAGGTCAGACCTCCACCGACTCTTGTGGAACAACTTTATTGTTGGACCAGCGTGTTCATCAGGGTCAACATGAAACCTGCCAAAAACCCACTGAGCCTTCCTCTTATTTACATTGAAGCCTGTTGGTTTCAGAATAAAGTTGTTCCACATGCTGGAAGTGTCGCTGGAGCTCTGACATCTGTCCACTCTTTTTTATTTGCACCTTGGCAGAAGGTGAAGTTGTTCCAGAAACTTCTACTTCTTTCGAAAGATAGATTGTCCTTTAAATCTGAGATTTAAGGAGGGCTGTAAATTTACTCAATGTTATGATGTGGTGGTGTAACAGGACCCAAATGCAGGCACACAGACTGGGTATCAGTTAAAACACAGTCTTTATTGAAACACGGGTGGTACCTACAGAGTCCATTTCCTCCCGAGTCGGGAGGGCAACTTAACCGACTCGCACCGGGGAGACGAAGCTGGCAGGACAGCGGGCGGAACAGAGTCTATTTCCTCCCGAGTCGGGAGGGTAACTCAACCGACTCGCACCGGGGAGGCGAAGCTGGCAGGACAGCTGGTACTGGAGCAGGACCGGGGACGGACGGACTCACTGGCTCCGACTAGTGGCTCCGACTGGTGGCTCTGCAGCACCTGGTACTCCCAGGTGGTCTCCCATCCAAGTACTAACCAGGCCCAACCCTGCTTAGCTTCAGCGATCAGCCAAGATTGGGAGCACTGACTGGAAGCAGAAACAGGGTACCGGTACTAGAGTGGGAGCGGGAGCAGACGGGCGGGTGACTAGCAGGAACTCGCAGTATGGACCGACAACCAGATGACTGCAGGGGCAGGGCACATATAGTCTATAGCGTATATATAGCCTATATATATATATATATATATATATATATATATAGGTGATCAGGGAAATGAGCCACCTGTAGGTGGTGATTTGGGGAGAGTGGTGGCAGCTGCTGAGACCGGTGAGGGGCGTGGCCATGGGAGGTGACAGGAGGCGGGGAGAGGAGGACACAGAACACATGGGGACACAATAACAAACAGACAGGGGAAAGACAGAAAACATGAGGAGAGGTGATTGGGGACAAAACAGAGGAGCAAACAGGAATCCTGAAGAGAATAAGTCTTGGATAGAAATACAAACTGAGCCTTTCCTGATTTTTAATTAACTAATAATTACAGCTGATGAATCGGGTTCAGTTATATATTGTGACCCTCCTCATGAACTCCAACATGTCCCTGACGGTGTTTCTCTTCCAGGCGTGCTGATCGACGCCATGAGGAAAGGTTACTGGATCATCCTGGACGAGCTGAACCTCGCTCCCACCGACGTCCTGGAGGCCCTCAACAGACTGCTGGACGACAACAGGGAGCTGTTTGTGGCCGAGACTCAGGAGGTCATCAAGGCTCACCCCAGGTTCATGCTGTTCGCTACCCAGAATCCCCCTGGGCTCTACGGGGGCAGAAAGGTACTCCCTTCATTTATCATGATGGCCGAAATGTACATCAGTGAACTCTTTCTTTAAAACGACTCAAACTGTGACAGCTTGAAGCAAAGAAAGTGTGAAAAAGGTCAAACATGGCTGCTTCAACAAAGATGATTCCAGAATGGTCTCAAAAGAAAACTATTCTAGATAATTGGATGGTAGTTATTAATGTCACCTGACTTCACCCTGTTTGAACAGAAGTGGTTTTCTGACTACCCATATAGATATGGAGCTTACAGTGACCTTGACCTTTGTGACAAATTGGAAGATATTCCCTCAATGTGCTTATGAAAAATTGCCTTCGGAGGCATGTGTAAATGTAAGTTGACTGTGACCTTGACCTTTGACCTTTAAACACCAACATATCATATGTTCATCGTTCGTACCAAGTGAATGTTTTTGGCAAATTTGACCAAATTCCCTCAAAGCATTCTTGATATACCGCGTTCACAAGAACCGGACGGTCAAATGAGGGGATTGTGAGGCCACAGTGACCTTAAACTTTGACCTTTGACCGCCAAACTCTAATCAGTTCCTCCTGGAGGTCAAGTGGACGATTGTTTTACATTTGAAGAAATTCCATCCAGGTGTTCCTGAGATGATCAGGTTCGCGTGAATGTGTCAAATTGAGGTCACAGTGACCTTGACCTTTAACCACCTGTTGAAGAACATCTGAAACTGCATCCTTCCTCCCTGCTCTTCCTCCAGGTCCTCTCCAGGGCTTTCAGGAACCGCTTCGTGGAGCTGCACTTTGACGAGCTACCCAGCGGAGAGCTGGAGACCATCCTCCATCAGAGGTGCAGCCTGCCTCCGTCCTACTGCAGCAAGCTGGTCCACGTCATGCAGGACCTGCAGGTAACTGTGCTCTGTTACACTCTCTCACCTCTGCTCTTCACCTGCCTGTTACTGCTGATCCTAACTCCATGTGTCCCGCCTAAGTCCCTCCGCAGAGGCTCCTCTGTGTTTGCGGGGAAACAAGGCTTCATCACCCTCAGAGACCTGTTCCGCTGGGCCGAGCGCTACCGGCTGGAGGAGCAGACGAAGGCCGACCAGGACTGGCTGCAGCATCTAGCGGACGATGGTGAGCTTCATCAAATTATATTAAATATCCAAACCCCAGCCGTGTTCCCCTGAAACTCTAAATCCGACCTGCTGTCCTTTCTGTCAGGATACATGCTGCTGGCGGGACGCGTGAGGAAGCCCGAGGAAGAGGCCACCATCCTCTTCATCCTGGAAAAGCACTTCAAGAGGAAGGTGAATCCTGAGAGCCTGTTCTGTCCGAAACAGGTCGCCAGCCAGTTCAGTGAGTAAAACATCAGCTCAGAGAGACTTTACTTTGTTCACTCTAACAGACCGAATGCTGCATGTTTACAGGAGACAGATGCTTTAATTTCATCACTTTTCAGGAGGGATGAGTCATATTTTCATTAAGCTGTTAAAGATATAAAATTCATCCAATACTGTAATTATGACTTCACAGAAAGGCTTCGAAGCTTCTTCTTATTTGCTGTGAGATTATTTTGGACAGAGACTGAAACAAGTGTCTGCATACATTAACAGTTTGAGAAACTCTGTATTAACCAACCAATCAATCAATTAGAAAATCATCTCAAAACTAATTTGGATCTGATGAAGTTATTTAACAATTTTTTTTATCTAGAGAAATTAATTATGACCGAGTTCCAGCTTCTTGATTGCTGCTTTTATTTAATGCCAGCCTTTTTTGATTTAAGATATATTACACACGAGGCTGCCCTTTAACATCATTAATTGATTGAATGATGAATTCATTAAAAGTGCATTACACAACAAGTTACCAACTAAATAAAACATGTAATCTAAATGTATTTATATTGCGGCGCTATTCACTCTCAAAATATACAACTTTTTGTTAGTTTTATGTCCGTTACGGTGGCAACACATGTGGTATGACTAAGAAGTGGAAAACAATCAGTAGACTTTGATGTAACGTATGCAATGTTTACTATTCCAGGAAGTAGTCTGACCCTTAGCAACTACCTAGCAACAGAGAGGATTTCTAGTCTCAAACTGAATAAATACATGACATAGAAACATTAAACTGCTCAGCTAGCTCAGTCTGGTTGGAACAAAGATATCTGATGAACAAAGATATCCATGGACTCATGTGTTTTTAACATTTTAGCACCGTGTCATGTGTTCAAACCAAACCGGTCCAGGTAGCCGCCGCTAGGATTGTAAGTGCGTGACTATCCGTGGTGTTACGGTACGGGTGCTCGGAGCGACCAAAAAGGACCAAAAGAGACCCGACTTCACCAAATGGGTCATTTAATAAACCTAGAGCAAGTAGAAACTACATTATATTGCATATTATATGAAATTCTATTCTAATTCTATATTCCCATTGAGGAGGAGTGATGTTTCTAGTGATGAGCAGGGTGTGATGTCATGATGATTTGTTCCGAATGTTCAGTCGACCAATCAGATCTCTGGGTCATTTAAAGATGTCCCCTGTGATTTCTAATTGTTTCGATTAATAGATCCTCTCAGCATGATGTTTGTCTGATGCTCTGATTTCAGGTCCGTTCATCGACAGCATCGCTGGAGTCCCGGAGGAGTTCCGTCATGTGGTGTGGACCCACAGCATGCGAAGGCTGGCGGTGCTGGTCGGACGGGCGCTGAGGTTCGGAGAGTCCGTCCTGCTGGTGGGAGACACGGGGTGAGACTGGGACGGAGGACACAACATGGACAAACACAGCTTTCATCAGAGTTTCAGACATCTGATCATTTGTTGTTCTGTGTTTACTGTTAACAGATACCAACTGTTGTGTTTGAGTTTTATAGAACTATTAAACACAGTTTTTCTTTTGTTAACAAGTTTATCTGTGCAGTTTTGTTCATATTTGTAGTTTATAACTATTATCTGTATGTGTTTGGTTTCCGTTTTAAAAACTGCAGATAAACAAATGAACCTCATGTAACTCGTCATGTTTCCGCTGATCACAGAGTCCTCTCCCTGTGGAATAAATAAATACACAAAATGAATTGATATTAATGATGATGAGCTCTTCTCCCTGCTTCCTGTCCAGATGTGGGAAGACGACGATCTGCCAGCTGTTTGCAGCTCTGGCGGGTCAGAAGTTCTTCTCGGTCAACTGTCACCTGCACATGGAGACGTCTGACTTCCTGGGAGGACTGAGACCTGTCAGACACACACATCAGGTACTGAGGAGTGCCTGCTGGGGTTATTAATGATGTCCAGGGGGGAAGGGGAGGGGGCACTTCTTAATATTACCTGATCCTGCAGCCTCCATATTAGTTGTTTTAATCTAAATTCAGGTCAATCCAGTGTTCTCGTTCTTATTCTGATACACTGACATTAACCTGGTTTCTGCCACATTATTGTTTTGGATTTGTGACTTATTTATTTGAACCAAAGTAACTTTTCAGCTGTAACTTATTGAGGCTTTTGTAGGGTGTTTAGTTTGAGTTTTGGATTTAAAGGTCTGCATGCCTGAAACCACAGAACTCATTCAGAGGTCCTGTGGGTCGATACCTCCACAGGTCACAGCTGTTTTGGTGACAGGATGGAGACCTACACCATATCAGGCAGATTGTCATAATGCTAATCAGAGTATTTTCATTTAATGCATTTTTGGGTTCACAGAAAACAACTTTAATAATTTACTTTTTTGAAATGGGCCACGAGTGTTGTTGAATGTTTATGGATTCATAGTTTATTTCTGGAGACCAAATATTAAATAATTTGTTCTATTTAAATTATGAAGTGGCTGATGGTCGATTTCTAAACCATTTCACATCTTTCAGTAATAAAAACGAGGAACTGAGAATGGAATAAGTATGTTAGGAAGGAAGCGGTTTATTCTGTAGAGTTGCCGTGACAATAACCTGACTGTTTATCGTTGGCAGACTGACGGGGAGGACGGCAGGCTGTTTCAGTGGCATGATGGACCGCTGGTGCTGGCCATGAAGGAGGGAGGAGTCTTCCTCATGGACGAGATCTCTCTGGCTGACGACTCGGTGCTGGAGAGACTCAACAGGTACACGCACGCATGCACTCACACTCACACTCATCACCCTGCAGCGGAAGAAAAAGGAATACCATTAGATATTCTGCAGAGTTAACAGCAGATGTCATATGATCTGAATGTTAAAAAAAAAAAACACTCACATTTGAGATTCCTGTATTCACCATTTCTTTCACTATTTTAGTTGTGTTTTCTCACTTTGCAGCATTTTTTTTTTCCTAAAGGCTGCAAATGTTGTCAAATCCGTGCAGATGTTTTTGGTTGTAGTGTGTTGAGCTCTCACTGCCACTGTATGTACAAAATGCTCTACTGTGGTCCAAAATGTTACAATTTAGGAAAATCCTGATATAATTAGTATACCATTAGAAAAGGGATACTTTGCATTCTTTGTCATTTTTCAAATGCTAATTATTTTATCCCCAAACTTTGTGCACTTATTAAGACACATTCACAAGATTTCTGAGTGACTTGGCAAACATTTTATCACACAGCTTCCATTTTGCTCACTGTATTTTATTAGCAGCAGTATATTGCACACTGATCCACCATGTTGCCTGAGACAAACCTCTGACCCGCTGTGACGTCTGCTGTCAGTGTTCTAGAGACGGAGAAGTCCCTACTGCTGGCGGAGAAAGGCCGAGGAGAGACGGAGGACGTGGAGCTGATCAGAGCTGCTGCAGGTTTCCGTCTGGTCGCCACCATGAACCCCGGAGGAGACTTCGGCAAGAAGGAGGTGATTAAAACCAGATGTGGAAGTAGTGAGGAAGTATGTATGTATGTGTGTGTATATATATATATATATATATATATATATACTATTCACAGTTTAAATTCAATATTATCAATAACAGACAAATACACTGTCTCTGTGAATATACTATTCATATATATATATACTGTATACACACACACACACAGTGGTGTGAAAAAGTGTTTTGCCCCCTTCCTGATTTCCAATTTTTTTTGCATGTTTGTCACAATTAAATGTTTCAGATCATCAAACAAATTTTATTAGTCAAAGATAACACAAGTAAACACAAAATGCAGTTTTTTTAATGAAGGTTTTTATTATTAAGGGAGAAAAAAAAATCCAAACCCACATGGCCCTGTGTGAAAAAGTGTTTGCCCCCTCCTGTTAAAACTTAACTGTGGTTTATCACACCTGAGTTCAATTTCTCTAGCCACACCCAGGCCACACCTGTTCTCAATCAAGAAATCACTTAAATAGGACCTGCCTGACAAAGTGAAGTAGACCAAAAGATCCTCAAAAGCTAGACATCATGCCGAGATCCAAAGAAATTTAGGAACAAATGAGAAAGAAAGTAATTGAGATCTATCAGTCTGGAAAAGGTTATAAAGCCATTTCTAAAGCTTTGGGACTCCAGCGAACCACAGTGAGAGCCATTATCCACAAATGGAGAAAACATGGAACAGTGGTGAACCTTCCCAGGAGTGGCCGGCCGACCAAAATTACTCCGAGAGAGCAGCGACGACTCATCCGAGAGGTCACATAAGACCCCACAACAACATCCAAAGAACTGCAGGCCTCACTTGCCTCAGTTAAGGTCAGTGGTCATGACTCCACCATAAGAAAGAGACTGGGCAAAAATGGCCTGCATGGCAGAGTTCCAAGATGAAAACCCCCGCTGAGCAAAAAGAACATTAAGGCTCATCTCATTTTTGCCAGAAAACATCTTGATGATCCCCAAGACTTTTGGGAAAATACTCTGGACTGACGAGACAAAAGTTGAGCTTTTTGGAAGGTGTGTGTCCCATTACATCTTGCGTAAAAGTAACACCGCATTTCAGAAAAAGAACATCATAGCAACAGTAAAATATGGTGGTGGTAGTGTGATGGTCTGGGGCTGTTTTGCTGCTTCAGGACCTGGAAGACTTGCTGTGATAAATGGAACCATGAATTCTACTGTCTACCAAAACATCCTGAAGGAGAATGTCCGGCCATCTGTTCGTGACCTCAAGCTGAAGCCAACTTGGGTTCTGCAGCAGGACAATGATCTAAAACACCAGCAAGTCCACCTCTGAATGGCTGAAGAAAAACAAAATGAAGACTTTGGAGTGGCCTAGTCAAAGTCCTGACCTGAATCCTATTGAGATGCTGTGGCATGACCTTAAAAAGGCGGTTGGTGCTGGAAAACCCTCCAATGTGGCTGAATTACAACAACTGCAAAGATGAGTGGGCCAAAATTCCTCCACAGCGCTGTAAAAGACTCATTGCAAGTTATCGCAAATGCTTGATTGCAGTTGTTGCTGCTAAGGGTGGCCCAACCAGTTATTAGGTTTAGGGAGCAAACACTTTTTCACACAGGGCCATGTGGGTTTGGATTGTTTTTCTCCCTTAATAATAAAAACCTTCATTTAAAAACTGCATTTTGTGTTTACTTGCGTTATCTTTGACTAATATTTAAATTTGTTTGATGATCTGAAACATTTAAGTTTGACAGACATGCAAAAAAATAAGAAATCAGGAAGGGGGCAAACACTTTTTCACATTAATTCTTTGTAGTTTTACATTGAGGAAAATTTTTCTTAGATTGTTGCACTATTTTCCCACACAGTGTTTCACAGAGTGGTGAACCTCTACCCATCTTCACTGCTGAGAGACTCTGCTTTTCTGAAATGATCTTTTCATAACCAATCATGATACTGATCTTTTGCCATGGTAACCTGGCAGATGTTACACCAGCTTTTTAAAAAAAAATTTTTTTTATGTTTATTTTTTTTTTTTTTTTTAGCTTTACACAACTTTTCCAGTCTTTTGTTTACTATGTCCCAACATTTTAGAGATGTTTTGCTCCCTTCAAATTCAAAATGAGCTCATATTTTTAATAAAACTATAAGTTTCAACACCTGACGTGTTGTCTTTGGTCTATTTTCAATTAAATATGGGTTTATGTTGCATTCTGTTTTTATTTATATTTTACACAGTGTCCAGGTTGTGCTTTGAAAGTAACCAGCTACTAATATGTATGGTGAATTTGACGTTTGTGCTCCTCTGTTTGTGAACAGCTGTCTCCGGCCCTCCGGAACCGTTTCACAGAGATCTGGTGTCCTCAGAGTAACAGCCGCGGTGACCTGGTTCAGATCGTTCAACACAACCTGCGCTCAGGACTCTCACTGGACGGTAAACTGCCTCAGAGAATAAGGATGTCCTGATGACGGTGTTCAGCAGTGAATGACTGTATTTATTGAGTTCTCATCAACCCCTCTGTGATCCAAACGCAGGCGGAGACGTGGCGGAGGTGATGCTGGACTTCATCGAGTGGCTAACTCAGCAGGACTTCGGCCGGCGCTGCATTCTGAGCGTCAGGGACATCCTGTCATGGGTTCACTTCCTCAACGCCGTGTGCGAGCGGGACGAGGACGGCTTCATGACAATGGGAGCTCTGGAGGAGGAAGAAGAAGAGGCAGAGTGGGACCTGAGACTGGACACTGTGACCGCCTTCATCCACGCTGCTTGTCTGGTCTACGTAGACAGCATCGGCTCCGGTCAGCTGACGCTTTTTATTTACGCAGTTTCTAAGAGTTTGGGAAGTGTTTCCTAAATGTGTCTTCTTTCTTGCAGGAACCACAGCATCCTCTGCGGACAACGCCGTCCTGGCCCGCCAGCTGTGCCTCGGCTTCCTGCATCAGCGGCTCAGTCAGATGACCAAGCTGGACCAGGAGATGCTGGTGGCCCTGAGAGTCTACGACAGCAGCCTGCAGCGGGAGCCTCAGTGGGGGGAGGACTTCTTCGGCATCGACCCCTTCTACATCGCCTTAGGTAGGACCTCTGGATTGTTTCCACTGTTTATCACCCGATTCCTTCCGGAGTAGTTTGGAATAATTCATCTGTTCTGAAACATGAGAGTGTTTCATAATATCGACAAAGATGCTGACAGTCGGACAGTTTTTCTGAAGCCAGTACAGTGAACCCTCGTTTATCGCGGGGGTTACGTTCCAAATAGAGACCGCGATAGGTGAAATCCGTGAAGTAGGAACCTTTATTTTTTTTACAATTATTATACAATGAAATACTCCATAATACATTGAAACCAAAGAACAAAACCTTTTTACAAGCCCAAGCATTTGTTTAACAAATAAAAGTACTGTATAAATGTGTTTTTTTTAACAAATAACTACTGTACTGTAAAATAATAATTTTAATCATCAATACGAACTGAAGGCTTCAAATTGCTGAGATCGGCACCGCCCCACTGCGACCCGAGTCACTGGATTAGAACGGGAGGAAATGAAAAATGATTATGAAAACAAATACAAAGTACAAAGTACAGTCGGACAAATAGTGACTCACGTGTATTTCACGGCTCTTCTGACTGAGCCGCTGCATCCTGACTCCGCTCTGCAGCGGTTCTTTCTTCTAAAGCCGGCGGTGCAGGTGTGGTTTTTCGAGAGAAGAACATAGTTATCGGTAGTTGTTGTCGCTCTTTTTTCTTCTGGGCAAAAAGATTCTTATAAACCGACATGCCACCATCGATTATTTTTAATTTGGCAAGCTGTTTTACGTACGTGTACATATTAAACCGCAACGTTATTGACAAACAGGTAGAGAAGAAGCGGAGAGACTGTTTAGCCAATCAGAATGCAGAACACAATGCACGATGCAAATCCGTGAAGTAGCGAGACCGCGAAAAGTGAACCGCGTTATAGCGAGGGTTCACTGTATTTTGTCATGACTTTTTTAAGAGGTAAGTGTCTTCTTCACTCAGTCCATCTGGGAAATGACTGAGATAAAGAGATGTGAACGTTCAACTGATATAGAAAACTTGCAAGTCTGAAAAAAGTGAATAAAAAAGTGAATCCAGTTTAATGTCCAGCTGTTTTTCCCGTCGTTGTTTCACAGTCTGCCGTGTCCTTATTTAGTGATGTGATTCCTACAAAGACTTTATTACTCGCTCAAAGCGTCAATGAATGTATGAATAACTGGGGGTGTCTCTCTTGGATCGGAACCTTTTACAAAAATACTACGAAACCACTTCTCAACATCCAGCTGAGTTTCACCTCAGTGAAATGAATTTTGTTCCCAGGACCCCAGACGGAGAGCAGGAGCCTGTCCGACTACACCATTTCAGCCGGCACCACAGCGGTGAACGCCCAGCGGCTGCTCCGGGCCCTGAAGCTGCAGAGGCCCGTTCTGCTGGAGGGCTCGCCCGGTGTGGGGAAGACCAGTCTGGTGGCGGCACTGGCGAAAGCTTCTGGACACCCTCTGGTCCGAATCAACCTGTCTGAGCAGACGGTGAGTTTACTGTGTAGTTCACGAGGATGAACCAAACCTCAAACAGGAAACGATGGTACTGATTCACTCTCTCTGGCAGGACGTCACCGACCTATTTGGGACCGACCTCCCGGTGGAGGGTGGGAAGGGAGGAGAGTTTGCGTGGCGTGATGGCCCCCTGCTGGCTGCTCTGAAGGCCGGTCACTGGATCGTCCTTGATGAGGTAGGAGTCACCAGTCTGCCTTTTCTACACCAGTTTAGTGTCTTTGAGCCTGTTTTTGTCCAACAGATCATAATCTGATTATGTCTCGTTTCCTCCGAGCAGCTGAATTTGGCCTCTCAGTCCGTGCTGGAGGGTCTGAACGCCTGCTTCGACCACCGAGCTGAGATCTACATCCCTGAACTGGGAATGAGCTTCCAGGTTCAGCACGAGAAAACCAAGATCTTTGGCTGCCAGAACCCCTTCACTCAGGGAGGGGGCCGCAAGGGGCTGCCCAAGTCCTTCCTCAACAGGTTCACTCAGGTCAGAGGCAATGATTCATTATGTTTTTATTCAGAAGATCCAGATTTGAAATAGAAAAGAGAAAGATCCAAAATATTATCAGAGATTAAAGTAATTACAGTTTGATTTGTTTCTTTTTGGTCCCGTTTCATGAAATAAAGTTTTTTATTATTATTATTATTTAATGTGTGTCTGCAGGTGTTTGTGGACCAACTCACCACCAAAGACCTGGAGTTCATCGGAGACTTCATCTTCCCCAGCATCGAAAAGGAGATCGTCTCTAAAATGGTGGAGTTCAGTAACAGGGTAGGTTTCTCTTCATACAACACAGCTGCTGGAGGGAACGTAGTGGATCTGATGAATGAGTGAGTGACGCTGGTGGACCTACTGAAGGTGCTGTACAAGCTGCTGGTATGTCCAGAACCAGGCAGGGTTTCACGTGGTTTACCCCTCCTTCTCGGTTGAAATGCTCAGCGAGTACAAATCCCAGAGAGATGCAGCACATATCCTATGAAACTGCACGACTTAATCTTTCCAACAATGTAGGTGCCTCGTCTGTGTGACGCAGCGTTGGGGAGAAAATACTTCCCCAAATCCCGACCGCTTCCCAACGTTCTGTATAAGTGTTTTCAGATGATCCCGTTTTGAATTCAAAGTTGACCTCTGTTCGGTCTCCAACTTAGGTCTGACATTATATACTACTTTGTATGAAAATAATTGGAATAAGTTATCATCACATATCACAGGGCCGTGTGTCCTGAGAGTGAGTCCCTGTTTGTGCCCCCCGGACTCATTCATGACCTTTTATTTTCCGTCAGCCATACAGTGTCCCACAAACATGGTTCAGATATTTCCAGATTCTAGACAATCTCCTCTGCACAACTCTGAAAAATATCTCTACTGATAATATTTCATGGAGACATACATGTAAAAACAGAACAATTTCATAAGAAGAAATTATTTTTTTCCTCGATATAAACGCTAATATAAAAAAATCTCCAAGCATTATCAAACTAAATGATGAAAGACCTGGATAGCCGAGACTGTCCTGAAAAAAGCAAGATATAGCAAGAATGGTTAGCCCCTATAATGATAAAGAAAGTAAAGGGAGTGAAATTACCCTGAAAACAGGGTTGAAAGTGTTAACAGGGACACATCGGGCAGAATTTCCGGGTCGTTCGAGGTCTATGTTTTTTATTCTCAGCCTGAAACGGACCGTTTTAGCCACATAACGGCTTGTGGACATGTAAAGTTGTTCTAAAGTTACTTCAATGGAGAGGTAGTGATAACAGCAGGAAGTGACGTTCAGGGAACATGTTTACACATGTTTACCTGAAGATTGACCTCGTTTAACATCTTAACAGTATGTAGAGGAAGTCATGTCCTCTGTAAAGTCATTACGTCATCAAGAGAACCCTCACAGATTCCCCCCCCCCCCCCAGCTGGTGCAGGAGGTGTGTGTGGAGAGGCGCTGGGGTCAAAAAGGAAACCCCTGGGAGTTCAACCTGCGCGACATGTTCCGCTGGTGTCAGCTGATGCAGGCCGACCAGGCTCCGGGATTCTTCAACCCGGGTCAGCATGTAGCCCTGGTGTACGCTGACAGGATGAGGACGGAGGCTGACAAGGCTCAGGTACACTGGTCACCAGCAATCTGTGTCAGTGAACCCAAAGTTCATCTGTCAACAGGAAATCAGAGGAAGTCTGACTTCACTGTGAAATGTGGAGTCCTGCGGGGAGGTTATTAAAGTCACTCCACGTCTGAATCTGACCAGAAAATATATCTTGATATGCATTTTGGCTTCACATAAGAATAAAAACATGCTAATGATGATCTGTCTATTCTGTAGACAACATTACATTAAAAGGTTTTAGATAAGACTTGATGTTCTTCTTCTAACTTTTTTTTTTTTTAAACTGATCATGTTGTTTGATGGTCTGAGGAGAAAAGCAACTAAAGATCCACTGCAGGTAGAACAGACAGGTTGAAGTCTGACTCATGTCTCTGTAGAATTGTGCTTTTTCCTCCAGGATTTATGAAAAAGAACCAACCACAATCCTTCTTTGTATATAGATAACAAACTCTCTGCTGTCTCTTATTGTTTTTAATGAAACAGGAGGGTCTTGGTCCTGGAATATCAGGGAATTTAGTTTACATTTTTGTTTCCATTTATCAAAATGTAATATTCTCCATTTATAACGTTAGTTAGCTGGTTATTGTCAGTGTGTGTGTTTGGTAACATTAGTGCTCACTGACAGGAATTAAACATGTAGCTTCTTATTAGGCTGAGAGTTAATTACCGTTATTGTTAGATCAATTATTTGACTCTGTAACCAGTATTTAGACATTCATTTAATTTATTTTAATATCCTCGGCCTGTTGTTAACAGAAATGTTTCTTGTCTATTCAGCACAACAGCAGCAAGTTTTTCATGGAGTTTCAGATTTTTAGTCGGTGACATTCCGAGAATTAGACATTTGACCGAGAGTGTGAACGCTGTGATATTGACTGAAATAACTAACTTTACTTCGGATTAAATAGAGCAGACAGAACGGGGTGATGTTACACTACGTGAAGTGATACGAGGCAGCAGACAGAGAGGAGGAATGAGTTTATTCAACCTTCCTCCTGCTGCTCTAACGGCAGTGTCTGTGCACACATTCAGCAGATTATTAAAGTCTTCCTCTTCTCAGTACTGGTTCTGACCCTTTTAGAAAGCCTGTCTCTAAAAACAACAGCCCAGGTCCGGTGTGTGAATGTCCTCTTGTCCCCCGCAGGTGCTGTCTGTGTTCAGGAAGGTGTTCGGGGAGGACTTTGAGCCGTACTGTGGCTCCAGACAGTTTCACATCACTCCGCTCAACCTGCAGGTTCGTCACAACCTTCCAACTCCGTCATCTGCAAATGTTGTTTAATCACATGAACATCGTTCAGCACTGCTTCTCTCATGTTGCAGGTGGGCTTTTCAGTGCTGCATCGTAGCGGCGGGGCCCCCGTGGCCCTGGATCCCCCTCTGTCCATCACACACCAGTCCCTGCGGCCCCTGGAGTCCCTGATGAAGTGTGTGGAGATGGGCTGGATGAGCATCCTGGTGGGGCCCACGGCGAGCGGGAAGACCAGCCTGGTGCGGCTGCTGGCCCTGCTGACGGGACACCGGCTCCGGGTGATGGCCATGAACAGCGCCATGGACACCACGGAGCTGCTGGGAGGCTTCGAACAGGTGACAGGAAATGGGAAGTCTGTGAGGCGTCACACCATGTCTGAAAAACACCACCTCATCACTTCCTCTGCTCCTCCCAGGTGGACATCATGCGGCCGTGGCAGCAAGTCCTGGAGAGCGTGAACTACATCGTCGCCATGGTGATAAGGCGTGGGCTGATGTCGCTGGACGTCGGTATCCAGGACACGGAGTTCCTGCTGCAGACGTGGGGTCTGTTCTGTCACTGGCTGATGGAGGAGGGACTGCAGAGGACCGGAGGGACGGTAAACTCCGAGGCCCTGAACAAGCTGGAGGTCATCATCCTGCTGCTGCAGAAGCTCAACACCAAGCTCAAAGTGTTCACCGGTAAACTCATGATCATTATACAGAGGACCCACTGTCTTATGCAAGTACAAGGAAGCAGCTCCAGTAACACACTGTGGTTGTCCTGCAGACATGTCCAAGCTGCAGGTGGACTTCACGCTGCTGAAGGAGCGTCTGGCTCAGCTGGAGGATGGGTGGACCAACGGAGGCTTCGAGTGGCTGGACGGGATGCTGGTCCAGGCCCTGCAGGCCGGGGACTGGCTGCTCATGGACAACGTCAACTTCTGCAGGTAAAGAAACAAAAGTGTTCCCTTAATGTGTGAGCTTCTTGATGATAGAAGACTTATCATAAGATAAAGTAACAGTCAAAGCAGCAGCTGGACATTTTCACTTTCAAACTGCAGCGTATCAGTGACGGTCTCAGATAGACAGTTTAATATGTCACGTGCTTGAGGGGCGGGGCTTTTCATTTCATCATGAAAGGGTGGGTGGACATAGACGCTGGGACTGTTTGCATGTTCATATTTCTGCATACTGCATGAAAGCAAGCGTGTTTAATCCACGTTCAGGCTTTATGGGATTTTTTGTTCTTGGAAAAACTTGTAAATATGTAAGTTTGCTGACAGATGAGTTTTTAGAGCTTTAAAGAGCGATGTTACTAGTAGGGGTCGACCTAGATGGTTTTTTCAGGGCCAATACCAATTATTGATCATCAATGAGATCAATAAACCTCTATTTGAAACCGATTTACATCTTTGTGTCAAAATTTGGAATGACAAACCCTAACACAAATCATTATTCAAATGACTTCAGATAAATGAATGTTATTATATAGAATAGTTATTATGAAGGTTTAATATAATTTATTGTGAAAACAGAGAAATCCTTTATTGCAACACCAGCAGATTGTTTGATTCATGGTCCTGAAATGTGCTTTTCTGTTGCATGTAAAATATAAAGGTTGACGTGACGCTACAGTGAGACGAACTTTTATGAAACACAATGCGTGTCGTTAAACTCTTAGAAAGAGCAATAAATCTGAGATGATTGAGGTGTTTTTAACTTCTGAAATATCTGCTGTGTTCCCTGTGAAACCCTCCTCTGGGCCGCTGAAGACTTCTCTGCCACAGACCAGCTGTTCTGTGGTAAAGAAGCCTTCAGCGTTGATCGGCCATTACTCAAGAGGTGTAACCTATCACATCAAGCTGTGTTAGCAATGTCCCGCCAACAACAGTGGGCAGCACCACATTTGTGTTTTATTTTTTATTTTAGGAATTTTACTAGCAAGGGGAGACTGCATCAGAGCCAAAGCAGCACATTTTAAAATTAATTAATTTCATTGATGATTGGAAAAACAAAAACAACACCCAATAATCGGTTGACCCCTAATTAATAGTATTTAATATATATATAATTATTATTTTTTTATTTAAATCTTTATTTATTATTTCAAATATTTCAAAATATATTGTATATAATATATATAGATATGTACTGTACTGTATATACTGTGCATTTTATATTTTATATTTATATTTTTTTACTGCTATTTTATTGCTTTTCTATTATTCTATTATTATTGCTTTCTGTATGCTGCTATAGCGAAAAAAAAACTCCCCTCGGGGATTAATAAAGTAACTACCTAACCTAACCTAAAACAACACAACAATAACTTTTCCAAAAAACTTAGCACATAACTCTTAAACAGCCTGTAAATAAGTTTCCTCTCTTCTGTCTTACAGCGCTGTATATTTTTTAAATTTAATTATTAAGTCGCCAGTTCAAATGTTGAGTTGTGTCCATTTTCTCCACTTTTCGTCCAGTTGTGCTTTTTTAATCTCATTTATAACGGTCAGTTTTTCCATTGTGTAGATTTATTCTACAATTGTTGGAGATTCTTCCTTCCCCCAGTTCCTTGTAATGGCTTTTGTGCATGCTACTAAGAGTATTTAATAGTATTATTAAATGAGAAGCGATAGTTGTAGATAACTAAAGTCAAGCCTGAAATACACTTTCAGGGTCTGTAATCTGTTTCTCTGAACATGTATCATGTGTTTAGTGCCTCGGTCTTGGACCGCCTCAACGCCCTGCTGGAGCCTGGTGGATTTTTAACCATCAACGAGTGTGGTGTCGTAGACGGGAAGACCCCTAAAATCACCCCCCACCCTAACTTCAGGTTGTATGATAGTTGCATGTTGTTCAGTGGTTGTTGGAGGTTCTGCAGACGTCCAGCCTCAGCTGACGTCTGGACTCCTCAGGTTGTTCCTCACCATGGACCCTTCGCACGGAGAGCTCTCCAGAGCCATGAGGAACAGAGGGGTGGAGATCTACGTCCCGGGGGAGCACGAGGGGGTGTGCTGGGACTCCCTGGACCTGAAGACCATGCTCCACACCGCCGGGGTGACCGGGGACTGTGTGTGTGATCTGCTGATTGAAATACATAAAGGCATCAAGTCTGCTCTGTGGGGTGAGCGGTGACATCACGATGAATGAACATGTCTGCAGTATTTATCTGAACCTGTCTCCTTCAGGATGTATCTGAACTTCTGTCCTCCTCCTCTCAGACTCCCCCTCCTCCTCTGTGGCATCCCTCCTCCACGCTGCCAGCCTGCTGTCCTGCCAGCTGCAGCGAGGTGTGGATCTGCCCAGCGCCCTGCAGCATGCCTGTGGAGAGGCCTACTCCCTCTGCCAGCGCACCACCGCCAACCAGAAGGTACCAACATCACGTTATCTGAAATATTCCTCCCGTCTCACAGTCATCCGTCGATAGAGGGTCTCACCGGTGGAGTCCTGCAAGGATCTATTCTGGAACCATCTTTGTTTCCTACATAGACTTTACAGAGATCGTCTCTATGCTGATGTTGCTCTAAAGTGGGGTGACAACACTGAAGTGATCTAAATCCTCTAATGTCTTAATGTAAATGCAGTTAACAAGACTCACTCAGGGATTCTTCTGTTTGGCCCATTATTCAGTCCGAATACGTTTTTTACGTAAAATTACGGGTATTTGAAAAAAATTACAAGTCGAGAAAGAATTATTTTTTTTTAAGCCATACCTGATAAAGGAATAAATCTGTAATCTCTTCCTGTGATAATAATCATGCAGCACATCACAGAAATATTTTAGTTCTCATCTTTTTATATTTATTGAATTTAGAGAACCGTGAGGCTCAAAGTTCCTAAAAGGTCCTAAAAGCTGCGTATGTTTCCAGAACAGACTGTCTGTGACTGGAATATAGAAACAAGGACTACATCAGCTGTCAAAATAAGAGCTTTAGATGCTGTTTAATTCATGTTCATTCAACACATAGACCTGCTGGATGAAACAAACAAAGAGACGTCTCTGACAACTGGACGTGTGGATAAAACTCATTTAACATCCAGTAATATGGAATCACTTCCTTTGATCACAAACATTTAATCACATCATTTTAATGTGAAGACCACATTTCCCACAAACTCCGTCACTTCCTGTTACTCCTCTTGTTCCAGTTTTCTCCGGTGAACAGAGTTTTATTCGGTGATGAAAACGGGAACACAGACTTTCTGATTGTTAACAACAATAACTCCTCATCTTTAACAAAGAGAGTTTTGTTTGAAAATATTTACTTTATGTCGTTAATACTTTCAGCACAGATTCTGATGATGATATTTTTTGCGGAAAAATCGCGGGAGTTTAAAGAAACATTACCAGCGCCTGCAAATAGTTTTCTTGAATTTATTTTTTAAAGATTTCCTGGAGGGACAGCTTGTTCTTTCCTTTCCCTGTCCTGTCTTGATTCATCATTTGAAATAAAGGATGTCAATCATTTAAAGTATGAAAAAGGCCAATGCTTCACTTATCAAAGCGTAACCATATTACACTGGGACACTGAGTCTTTTTATTCTGCCAGAGCATCTTAGACAAACCAAATCAGTGACCAATCACTTTTAAAGATCACCGTCAGACTAGTGTTTTTGCTTCTATTTTTTATTGATTGTTTTTGATATTTGAAATTATTTTAGGAGGTTGATTTCACACTATTTTTCGTATGTGTTTGATTATTATGGTGCAAACCGTTGGGGTCAAATATTCCATTCAAGAAATACTTATACTGTTTTGTAGGTTTTCCAGAAACTTTCTAGACTGATCCTGAGATTGGCTTCTGATACTGATGTATACTTTTCGTCCAACATGCTTCTCGGAGGATAAATTGAACGTTTCTCCGTGTTTCCTCTCAGCAAGCCCAGCAGGTGATCGAGCAGCAGCTGTCCATCCTGGACACGGAGGACTGGGGCAGCGGGCTGCTGTGTGCTGGCGTCTGGCCTGACGGCTTTCCCTCCGCCCTGCTCTCCACCGAGGACTCCTGCTTCTCCTCTGTCCTCCGAGACGGACAGGTCCTCTCGTTCTGTATGAACACACTCAGCCTGCAGGGCAAACGGTAAGGACGGGAACAACACGGGGTCCAGATGAAAACAAAGCTCGAGATATTTAAAGAAGGCTTTAAACCGGTTGTGTGATCCTGCAGGAACCGTCCTCTGAGTCTGAGTGACCTGCAGAGGGCGCTGCAGAGCAGCGGAGTCCACGAGGGCCTAGTGTTCTCTGGAGGCGTGGTGGATCTGGAGGAGGGAGATGCTCTGAGGCTGATCCCCACTGCCGTGAGGCTGGTCACAGAGAGAGCCTCCCACGGAGACTGGATCCTCCGCAGCAGCTGGCTGTCACACTTGGGGCGGAGCTACAAACACGCACCCGGTCCGTCGCGCTCTGTTCTGATGGTCTTTGTCCAGATTGTCCAGAACAATCCGGTTCTCTGGATCCTTAAACAGTGTGCTTGTTCACTTCCAGATCCAGCGCTGGTCCAGGTGGAGGCGGGAAACAAAGCTCTGAAGGCCCTCTTTGGTACCAAACTGGCTGCGAAAGGAAAGTCACTGGCAGAGCTGCTGCAGCCTCACAGCACAGGTACTCTGTCATTTTATTCTTGTTCTTGTTTTTCTATGGAAGAATTATAAATATATATATATACATATATATATATACAGTGAACCCTCGTTTATCGCGGGGGTTACGTTCCAAATAGAAACCGTGATAGGTGAAATCCGTGAAGTAGTAACCTTTATTTTTTTTACAATTATTATACAATGAAATACTCCATAATACATTGAAACCAAAGAACAAAACCTTTTTACAGGCCCAAGCATTTGTTTAACAAATAAAAGTACTGTATAAATGTTTTTTTTTACAAATAACTACTGTACTGTAAAATAATAATTTTAATCATCAATACGAACTGAAGGCTTCAAATTGCTGAGATCAGCACCGCCCCACTGCGACCCGAGTCATTGGATTAGAACGGGAGAAAATGAAAAATGATTATGAAAAAAAATACAAAGTACAGTAGGACAAATAGTGACTCGTGTATTTCACTGCTCTTCTGACTGAGCCGCTGCATCCTGACTCCGCTCTGCAGCGGTTCTTTCTTCTAAAGCCGGCGGTGCAGGTGTGGTTTTTCGAGAGAAGAACATAGTTATCGGTAGTTGTTGTCGCTCTTTTTTCTTCTGGGCAAAAAGATTCTTATAAACCGACATGCCACCATCGATTATTTTTAATTTGGCAAGCTGTTTTACGTACGTGTACATATTAAACCGCAACGTTATTGACAAACAGGTAGAGAAGAAGCGGAGAGACTGTTTAGCCAATCAGAATGCAGAACACAATGCACGATGCAAATCCGTGAAGCAGCGAGACCGTGAAAGGTGAACCGCGTTATAGCGAGGGGTCACTGTATATATATATACATGTATGGAATACAAGCAAAAGATATATATATATATAAAGATGTATACTGTTTAGAATATTTATTTTTATTCTGTCTAAATGTTCTGGTCTGTGCTCACAGTAACCACAAACGGAGTTCATCTTCCATCCCAGATGATTAATGAACCTTGTGTCTGCAGATGAGTACAGGATCCTGGTGGATATGCGCTGGAACAAACAGTATCTGGATATTTTAGCCAACAAGTGCAGCTTCGAGGATGAGGAGAGATACACAGAGTTTCTGGAAGCTCTGAACGCCGTCGCCAACAGGTGAGGAAACGTCATCCTGCTTTACGTGTACAATATAAACATCTGCTATTTCAGTCACTGTCCATTTTGAGCGTCTCGCCATGAAACTACAAGTGACTGTAACTTTTATGTACATATTCCGATCTTCCTCAAACTGTTATCTTTGATAACAGTCCCACCTTGAAGACACCTGAATGGTAATATTCGCTTGTAGTCATAGCGCCCCCTGCTGGAGACAGGAAACGAGACAAAAATAGCAACTTTAAGCAGAGATATGCGGTGCCTCGCACGCTGCAAGTCGAGGAGCTTGCGGCCCGACCCACTGGGTCCCCGACGTGCACGGTGCGAGGACCCGTATATCACTGCTTGCAGTTTTAATTAGGGCCCGAGCACCAAAGGTGCGAAAGCCCTATTGCTTTCGTAAAATTCGTATTCTCGTTCCTTATTTTTCTCCGCAAAGAACTGCATTTTTGGCGGCTTTAGCATATTCAAAAACTCATGAAATCACTGTAAACACATCCTGTATTCTATGTAAAGCCTGAAGTGAAGCCTGTGTGTGTGTCAGGATGGTCCTGATGCTGGACAGAGAGGAGAGGTCCGTTATCTGCTCGTACACCATGAACCTGTCTGCTCACAGCTCTGCGCTGAGACTGGCCACTGCCTTCAGTAAAGGTAGGAACACCTGACGTCCCCCCGTGTCCCTGAGTTCTCGTCCAGACTAAGACTCTCCTCTCTCCCACCAGGGACGGTGGACATCGGTCACTTGCCTCATCCCGTACTGATTCACCTGCGCAGCTTCTTCGACCTGATGGACTCGTTCACCCTGCAGGCGGTGCAGAGTGGACAGCCCTACATCTCAGACCACATCGTGTTTGAGGTCACTACACTCTCTTTATCGTATTTAGATTTTATTTAGATTTTCCTGAGTCTACAACAATAACTCTTGCTCTTACTATTACTGTTGTAACTGCTTTGTTTAGTATTGCTGCAGTATTGCTGTTACTGCCACCTAACGAAGAATGAAAATGGGGCATTTTGTTCACCTCGCATAGCAAATCTGTTAAATATTTCACATTTAATACTGAACTGCTACTGAAAGAGGACGTTCCACATAAGAAGTAAACCTATCCATCAGGCCTACACCTTCACAGCCTGCTCTACAAATTAAAGGTTAAACAGCATCCTTTAAACAAGAACCAGTGTTACCTTTTAGTTCGAAAGACATGCGAGGGACAAATGTCCGTCCCTATCAGCTGCTTCGTCCTGACAGCAGGTGTCCTCATGAATTCTAACATCACCTCTATCACTGCAGCTCGTCTGTGTGTTTGGATCATGAGCTTTACATTGGTTGTCGCAGCAACAACTTGCTGCTGATGAGTGCTGGTCCAAACTGCTTTCTAATATCTTGTTGCTAACCTTGTTGCTGAGGCTGTGTACTCCGTCAGGGGTTTCCAACCTGTAGCTCGTGAGCTACCAGTAGCTCAGCACTCTTTTCTGAGTAGCTCACGGAAGGGGGTCCCAATCAAAGATGAAAAACTGTATTTTCCTATTCCTTTATTTGACATTTTTTTAAACCAGCTTGGCCACACGTTCCTGGACTGCAGAATGCATTCAGGAAACGTCTGTGAGGTTGGAAACACAAAGAAATGCATACAGAAGAAATCATACCCATGCTGTTGAATTGAAGCTGTTGTCATACTAAATGCGTGTGTTGAGTATCAGTTTGTTAGTGTTCACATAAAAGAAGCTGATTCAGCTGGTTTGGGTGGAGCTCAGCTATGTGAATAAATGTTGCTGAACATGAGTAGCAGGTTGGAGACACCTGTCTCATAGTGTCTTACTGTGGTGTATGTGCTCAACATGCACGGTGTGAGTACAGCATCCTGTATATTAGTGAGGTGTTTGGGAGGTGAAAACAGGAAGTAATACTCAGTCAGTTTATCCTTCCGGTGTTATTCTGCAATAGTATGCCACATTTGTGCACTTTAATACTGAAGAGTTTTGCTGATTCTTATGCCAAGTTTGACCCTTCGGTACCACCGAGAAAATGTTCACTGCGGCCCAGTTAACGTCTCTGCATTACATGAAGTTTAACCTTGAAATGAAGCTGATTGGCTGTTCACACACTGCCGGTATGATTGTTGTTTTTTATTGGCTGGACAGTTTGTTGTTGTTTTATAGTAAGAAATGGATCCTTTAATGCTTTTTCACTGTTACCACGACTGCTGCTGAAACGGCAACGTCAGTAATATTGCTGACACTAATAAAAGCTTTATCTTTGCTAGTTTACTACCTCCGATGCTCTGCTGCTGCTGCAGTATTCATATTAATATATATGGTAATGATATTAATCATTACCTGCTGTATCTTGAACAGAGTAATTAACAATAAAATAAATGAGGTGAACCGAGATGATACAGAACCCCCTCATGAACCTTCTCATTACTCTGAAGTCATAAAATAAGAAGCGTCCTTCAGAGGACTCCACATGGACCACCAGGATGATAACTTTGGACTGATGGTGTCCTCCTCTCTGTCCTGTCTCGCGTCTTCAGATCCTGCAGCTGCTGCAGTGGCTGGACCGTTTCTGGGACGTGTGCAGCACGCTGCCGGCTGACTCTCAGGGCGTCTCCGTTCTGTCTCTGCACTGGCAGTGGGTTCAGAAACACCTCGTCCTCAGGCTGCCTCAGCTGCTGCTGGGGGACGCCGACGCCACCTTCCAGTAAACTCTTTAAATACCTTTTATTTTGTTGATACAGCATCTTGTTATGATATTGTCGCTGGTATCTGTGAATGCCGGACTCTGACTTTGCTGCTCTGCAGAGGTCACCAGGAGCTGCAGTCGGTCTCCGCTGCCATCCAGACGGTTCTGTCCACGCCGGTGTCCACGGCAACAGCTCTGAAAGGGATCCAGAAGACGCTTGGGAAAGCCCTTCCCTTTAAGGTACGGAGACACTTTGTCCATTTCGTTACTACGTCTTTACAAACGTTGACTCTTCATCAGCATGCTGCTTTCATTAGGACTCCGGCCACAGCCGTCCGTCTCGCTCTTGTGAACTCAATATCTCAAGAACTCCTCCAGGGAATTTCTTTAAACTTTGCAAAAACATTCATTTGATACCAACGATGAGCTGATTTAATTTTAGGGGGCAAAGGTCAAGGCCACTGTGACCTCAATTCTACACATTCATGTGAACAGGATATCTCTGTAACGCCTGGATGGAATTTCTTCAAATGTGTCACATTCATTCACTCGGCCTCAAGGATGAACTGATTTGAGTTTGGTGGTCAAAGGTCAAAGTTCAAGGTCACAGTGACCTCATATCCCTCATCTGTTAGTTCTTGCAAATGCAAAATCTCAAAAACACGTTGAGGTAATTTTTCTAAATTTGGCAAAAACATTCCCTTTTGGAGGTCGAAGGTCAAAGGTCCCTGTCACCATCACTTTGGCCTTGAGGAAATCTCTACAAATGTGGGACAAACATGCAACGCAGACAACCGTCATGCCGTAATTCTAGATTCTACTCTGATCTTTTTTTCCGACTGGTCGCCTGGCCAACCAAAATAAATAAAACCATTAGTCCCAGTGTGTCTGAGGTTAAACTATCTCTGTCCTCTCCATCAGCTGGACTCGGTGGCTGAGTGTGCGTCTCGACTCCGGCTTCTGAGTAAAGCTCTGGACGTGAGCGATGTGAAGCTGGACTTCACCACGAGGCCGCAGCTGGTCCGACTTCAGGCTGCCGGACTCGGACTGGATGTCAAGGAGAGTCTACTGGAAGCCTGGGGACTCGTTCTGCTGGCGAACAACCAGCTGGATCCTCATAAGTCTGGTGAGCTCGTGTGCCATCTCCAATGTGATTTTTTTAAAGGACCACGTATTAGTCCTTCATCACAACACACTTCTGTGTTCGTTCCCCTCAGGAGTGCTGGAGAGGCTGGTGTCCAGTGTGGAGCAGCAGCAGTGTCACATGACCTCCAGAGGGCTCCTGGAGGTGCGCTCCATGCCTGAGGGGGAGGAGCCAGCAGACAACGTTGTCCTGCCCAGGGAGGAGCTGCAGCAGCTGAGCCACAGGGCCCGGCTGTGGCCCCTCATGGAGGAGCTGGCTGTCCTGAACCAGCTGCGACTCAGCACCGACCTGATGCACCTGGCTCTGTCTCCTGGGTAGATTCCTCTTTTCTCCTCAGATGAAACAGAAACATGTAATGTTGATGTTGTTGAGGAGCTGTGTATTGACTTCCTCTCATTGATCTGCAGCGATCAGGAGGCTGAGGACTGTTTACGGTGGGAACTCTCCAGACATCTTCGTTTCTGCCTCCAGTCCACACCGATGAATGTCAGCCAGCTGCAGCCGCTGTGGTTCCTGCTCAGCAGTGAGAAGGTCAGTGAAGTTCCTCTGTACTTAAATCAGTAGGAGGATTTTAATGACACTACAGCTGGTTTGGTTGCCACTCATGTGCAGATGTTTCTATTACACCAGTGTGATGATGCCACAAACACTGAGAACTGTTTTTACTGAAGTTCAGCAGTTTAATTTTTTTAATTAACATCCTCAATCTTTAATGATGCAACAGGAACTTAAATAAATAAACCTGAGACCTGTTGTGCAGTAACAGAGGGCCACACAGTGATGCACACGGAGCAGCAAAGCAATACATTTCATTAAGAAGTGTTTCAAGTTACGTCAGTTGATTAACATTAGCTGAACGACATGCGTGTTTGTAACTACTGCTGTGATTTTATTATGGACCTGAAACTTGAGCAAGTTTTTGGAAACGGAAAGAAATCATAGGGAGTCGAACCCGGTGAGTATTTGAAGAACCTTGTTTTCCACGGTGCCACATTTCAGGTGGTTCACAGTGAATGTTTCCCCTCAGAAGGTCCCGGTAGAACTCAGTGTTGACAGTCTGACTCTGGGGGACAAATTCACGGTGACACAAAGAAAACCCAGCTGGTGTCTCCCGACCTGACACGTCTTCTTCGGTCTTGGACAGTGAGCTCTGCCCCTCTTTAAACGTGATGTCACTCAGAACACCTCGCCCGGCTCATCGCTTCATCGCCGTAGACTTTCTGAAGCATTTCGAGGGTCTCTGTTGACCGTTTACACAGTATGGAAGCAACATATGTACCTACTCACAACAGTTACTGGCTCCGCCTGCTCCTTTTGCATCACTGTTCATCTCTGTTCACACACAACTGAAGTACCTCTGATTATTATTCAAAGAACAGTATTTTTAAATGTTATAAAATGTCTCAAAGCACCGTGAAGTAAAATAAAAAAACAAGAAAATATACACTGTATGTCTAGAAACTATCAAAACAAACAATCAGACTTGGGTGCTGTCCTGCAGATGTAGAAAATAGAGATGTGACCAGAATCTCACATATAATGCACTTAACAGAAAGAGTGTAAGAGACTGAACATGTAATTGCAGCACAAAAGTAAAAGTGCCTGAAAAAATGCAAAAAAAACTAGAACCAATTATTCCAAACTCCAAACGTGAAGAGTTGTTTTGGGTTCTCCTCCTTCCAGCCGGCCGAGGAGCTGCCTCTGGTGTGGTGTGAGCTGCTGTCCGAGGCGCTGGCTGCCCTATGGACCTGCAGTGTGACCTCTGACCCCGACCGTTGGCTCAGATGGGACCCTCTGAGTCCCGAGACCCAGCCCGGTCCAAAGCTCCACCACAAAGCTGATAACATGGTACTTATTAATAAATCTGAATCCACTGATCGATGCACAACCTTCTGGTCTACTTCTTATTATATAAATATAATAATGTGTTTTTCAGGGTCCGGCTTTGTTGAGTAAAGCGGTTTGGTCCCATTGCACGCTGGGAGTGCTCAGCAGCAGTGAGACAGGGGGTCGGTGCAAGCCGTCAGCTGTGGCCCTGCTGTCTCTGTCCCACGTGTCCCTTGGGGAGTGGAAGGAGAGGATGCAGCAGCTGCAGGACGTTTCTGCTGTGCTGTGGAACAACATGTCCCTTCCTGCTCTGGCTGAGTTCCGGTACATTCAAACATTAAATAAACTTCTCCAGGACTGTTTCTTTTGTCTTTTCTAACCCCTCCGTGTCTCCTCAGGGGGACAGACTTCAGGCTGCAGGGTGCCGTCCTGCGCCGCCAGCTGCAGAGCATGGCCGACCTGCTGCCTCCCAGCCTGCAGGAGGGCTACATGGAGAGCTGCGAGAGCCTGGTGGAGGACGCCGACCCGCTCATCGCTGCCCAGGAGATCCACACGGTCTTCAGGGACTTCCTCCCGCCCACCCTGCTCCCCGCTGGCCTGGTGGATGCCTGCATCACCTGCCTACAGCAGTACGTCCAGAGCAAAGTCCAGGACTCCAACCCGGCCACCAGCGCCGGAGTGTTCTGGGTCAACATGGGCCTGCTGCAGATCAAAGTGTGGACACCTCAGACCATCTTTGACCCGGCTGTGAAGAGGGCCTACAAACTCAACTACGCTCAGCAGGAGGTCAGCCGTCACCGTCTCTCATGAAAACATATCCTGGGAATGAATATATGTTAGAAAAAGATATGCAAACTGTAAAATATCAGGCTGGAGTTGAGTAGCATCTACTGATGTTTTCTCATTGAATTCATGTAAACATAAATGTTGCTTCAACTTCAAATGTCTGTTTTGTTAGTTTTCAGACCACTTTAGAATACACGGAAACTTGGCGTGCGGTTTTAACATATATTTAATTATGTCCTGATTCATTTTAAATCAATTTCACAGCCACTAAAATATCTTTGGTTATTCAATCTGATTATTTCATATTTTTAAATTGGATGAACTTGGAATTATTTACAGTGCAGGAAGCGTGTCATAGCTCACAAACAGGATTTTATGGGATGTTATGTGGGAAATGAAAAAAGGCTCCAACACCGTCCTTATGTGTGTTCCAGCTGGCTGTGCTGCAGGAGGAGTGGAGGGGGCGGAGCCTGTCGTCTCAGCTGATGACCGGAGCGGAGCTGGAGGAGAGCAGCACCACCGACGGCTTCCAGCATCCTCGGATCAGGTCAGAGGCTCAACGCTCACAGCTTCATGTTTATACTGAAAATATTCGGCAGCGTCCAACTCCGAGACGACCGACAGTCTTTTTATTTCATTCATCTTTATTTAGTCTCGGATGTTTGTCATTCAAGTCATTTAAATTTAGAGTTTGGTTTATTTAATGGTCTGATTTCTGTTTTGGGAGCAGTGATGAGACAGTTGAAAGATTTGAATTTGATTTCATGTTTCTTTTATCAATCACCAGCATCAGAAATTTATACATTTTGCAAGAAACCTTCCAAAAGCTGAGTTAAAACACTGATTTGCTGTGTGTGTATATTGGTCACTACTTTTAAATAAACCAAATTTTAGCGCTTGTATGCGGTGTGTTCAGGTTCAAAAACAACTTTCATCCAATCAGGTTTTCCTCACCATCAAATATTGAAAACAACAATAGCTTAAGAAATCTGTCAAATGTGTCTCTAACAGGAAAGAGAGACGCTCTGACAATATTATCTTCTAAAAGTGTGTGACCATGTTCTGGTTCTGACCCGGTCTCTCAGGTACCTGTGGATCCGCATGCAGCAGGTGAAGGAGCAGATCGCCGAGCTCTCCAGGAAGCAGGCGTGTCGCCCTCTGGAGCAGCAGTACGGCCGACTGTTCCAGGAGCTGCAGCACTACCTCTGCAGCATCGGACAGACGTCGGCCGTGGAGGACCTGCTGGCTCACCTGCTGAAGGCCCTGCAGGGCTCTTCCTCTTCCTCCTCCTCCAGGTCCAGGTCCTCCCTCCAGGCCCTCCTGAGAGAGGAGGCCGTGTGGCAGAGCTCCCAGCAGCGTTTCTGCCAGAGGCTGCAGGAGGACTATCCTCTGTACCCGGACGTGGTCGGGCCGGTGAGGACGGGCATCCTCCAGCTCCGCTACGGCATGGCGCTGGTGGCGTCCCAGGTGTCCTCGTCTCTGTCTCCCGTCCCCGGCCTGCTGCCGCTGGTGTCCTGCCTGCTGGCCTTCCCCTCCCTGTCCCCCAGCCTGCCGTCCTACCTGTCCCGGGCCGACTTCCTGTGCTCCAGGACCTGTATGGAGGTTCTGCAGGAGCTGGCGAAGCTGCTGCCACAGCAGGACCCCGGACACGTCGTCCCCCGCAGCTCCACGCTGCTCCTGAACGCTCTGCTGTATTTGCAGTGTCACACTCTGTCCACAGGGGAGTTCAGCCCCGAGGCACGCCGTCTCTTCAGACACATCTGTCAGGTCGGTGCTCCGATCGGGACATGTCTGTCTTTTGAATATCATCTTTTAAGATCTAAAACCTAAAGACACGCTGTCTCTGTTTGTGTGCTGCTGCTGCTCAGGGTCTGGTGAACGAGTGGGACGACCAGGAGAGACGGAAGAGGGAGAGGGAGGAGACGGAGGCCAGTCTGTACCGCAACCGCAGCCGCCTGCACGGATCCGGACTGACGGAGGAGGAGGAGGAGGAGAGAGACTTCAGACAGCAGTTCCCTCACTTCAACCAGGTACCGCTGTGTGTCCTCATGAGAACCAGGATCTCTCAAACTTCAGTAGATTGTTCTCGAGCGTCACAATTTAAAGCCACCTGAAGTATGTTTGAAATATAACCTGTTTTATTTTGATGAAGGGAGTTTTCTGTAAATTGAATGCCACCAGAGTTAGCAGAAAATACTTGTGTTGGGGTTGTACAGTCCTTTTCCACTCTGCCCTGCTGCACATACGTTTGCTGTGCACAAGTTTGAGCCGCTGGTTAGATGTTTAGATTCTTACTCATTACACAATACCAACAGCAAGGCCTCTGATTGGACGAGGGTTGCAGTGGTACACCTTGTTATTGAAATCAATGGTTATCATATCGCACACTTGGGCTTGAAAGAAACAATGCAATGAAGTGAGACGCTGCCATGCACGTTATTCGTGACTCCTCTCCTCCTCGACTGCCTGTCAGACTAAGCAACGGCACACACACACACACACACACACACACACACACACACACACACACACACACACACACACACACACACACGCCGGAGAGGAAACGAAACCGATCACTGCTGGATCACTTTGAACATCTTTTTTTTTCCTCGAGGACGGATATCCAGTTTGTTAAAGGAGGAAACACAACAATTTTTTTTGTTTTTTTTGCTAGAATCCCTCTTCAGATCAAAATCTGTGTCCTGTTTATAACTAAATAAATATTAAATATACATATTTTTTTAGATGGTTTTTATACTGTAATCCTAGATTGGACTGAAAACTGCAGTCCTGCAGCAGATCAGTGTTTTAAAGTAAAAGTTTTCACACTAAACTGATTTTTTTCATTTTACTGCACATTGTATAATGTTCATTTCTGTTTAAAAATATTAATTTTTTATATATTGTATCATTTCTAAAAGCATCCCTCACTTTACTTTTAGTGCATAAACCTTTTTGCTTATTCCTGCTCATGTACAGAGACAGACGGTGCGTCCACAGTCTTCTCCCCGAGAGAAAAAAACATGAATGTGTTCTGCACATTTCATAGACATCTGAAAATATATCTTGTGTTCTCATGTTAAACTGATGCTAAAAGGTCAGAGGTCACCGGTAGATTCTCCTGTTGGGAAGCCTGGTAGACATCCAGCTCACTGTCTGTCCTCCCTCCGTCCAGGACTTTGAGGACATCATGTCCCTGCCGAGTCTTGAAGGTCCAGCGGATGCAGGGCTGCGGGGGGACGAGGACAGAGTCCAGGAGGACACGGAGATGGACTCCCTGACTCCGGCTGCCATGGACACGGTGGTCCAGGTGCATCAGCGACTCTGTCTGGGACACGCCCACTCACTGTGGTACCAGAGCACAGCGCCAGCCAATCACAGCAGAGAACACATCACGGCCATGGTCTTCTCCTATCAGATCGCCTCCCCTATGATGTCACGCTTCTACCATCTGATTGGTTAGTGACAACTGTCACTCACATGTTAAGCAGATTGTTCTGGAGTAGTTTGATAAGAGCGTTCTCCTGTAAACCTCTTCAGACTCCGAGGTGGACCAGCGGCTGACCGGCAGCGAGCTGCTGCTCTCCGCTCTCCTCCAGAACACCGTGCAGGGATCCGGAGGTGCTGACGGTCTGGTGGTCTCTTCAGAGGGACCATATGACTTCTACCAGCAGCCCAACATGAGCGAGGCCCGCCTCTGTCTGCCAGTTCTGGAGCAGCTGAGCGTGGCGGTGAAGCAGAGGCTGGAGGACTGGCCCGAGCACCCGGCTCTCTTACAGGTCAGTGATGGAGGAGGTTTCCATCAGGGGAGAAAAGATACTGAAACACATACAGCAGAAGGACCGGATGTTTGAACTGTATCATGATAGAAGTGAATCACTTCTATTCACTGTCACTGAACATTTGTCCGTTCCTATGAAGGTATTTTTGTGTCTTAATTATGCAAAAAGAAAACAGTTTATGAGAGCAGATGTATTTCACTGTGATCAAAAATTAAGTTTATAAGAAAAAAAAATTGAACTGATGATAAAATTATTTGCATTGCAAACAGATTCGTGAGTTTTGGTCAAAGAATTCAGAATTTCTCTTATAAAACTAGACATTTTGGTTTCAAAGTTCAAACTCTGACAGCATTGACAACATGAAATAAAACCAAAGTTAAAGTCGTGCTGTCACATTTTAAAGTATTTCAACCTAGGCAGACCTCTATAAATCTCAAACGAAGTTTTTTTTATTCAAAAATAGGTTTTTAATTCACAAAATGAAGGTTTTAGTTCACAAACAGGTTTTTAATTCACAAAATGAAGGTTTTTAGTTCACAAACGACAGTTATTTATTCACATATGAAGGTTTTAAATTCACAAACGAAGGTTTTTAATTCACGAATTAAGTTTTTTTTTTTATTTGCAGCCAAAAAGTCTAGTTAAATTTTCTAGATTTTTGATTGCAGTGTGATAAATTTGCTATCAAAACGTACAGTGGGTACGGAAAGTATTCAGACCCCTTTAAAATTTTCACTCTTTTTCATTGCAGCCATTTGCTAAAATCAAAAAAGTTCATTTTATTTCTCATTAATGTACACTCAGCACCCCATGTTGACAGAAAAAAACAGAAATGTAGAAATTTGTGCAAATTTATTAAAAAAGAAAAACTGAAATATCACATGGTCATAAGTATTCAGACCCTTTGCTGTGACACTCATATTTAACTCACATGCTGTCCATTTCTTCTGATCCTCCTTGAGATGGTTCTACTCCTTCATTGGAGTCCAGCTGTGTTTAATTAAACTGATTGGACTTGATTAGGAAAGGCACACACCTGTCTATATAAGACCTTACAGCTCACAGTGCATGTCAGAGCAAATGAGAATCATGAGGTCGAAGGAACTGTCCAAGGAGCTCAGAGACAGAATTGTGGCAAGGCACAGATCTGGCCATGGTTACAAAATAATTTCTGCAGCACTCAAGGTTCCTAAGAGCACAGTGGCCTCCATAATCCTTAAATGGAAGAAGTTTGGGACGACCAGAACTCTTCCTAGACCTGGCCGTCCAGCCAAACTGAGCAATCGTGGGAGAAGAGCCTTGGTGAGAGAGGTAAAGAAGAACCCAAAGATCACTGTGGCTGAGCTCCAGAAATGCACTAGGAAGATGGGAGAAAGTTCCACAAAGTCAACTATCACTGCAGCCCTCCACCAGTCTGGGCTTTATGGCAGAGTGGCCCGACGGAAGCCTCTCCTCAGTGCAAGACATATGAAAGCCCGCATAGAGTTTGCCAAAAACACATGGAGGACTCCCAGACTATGAGAAATAAGATTCTCTGGTCTGATGAGACCAAGATTGAACTTTTTGGCGTTAATTCTAAGCGGCATGTGTGGAGAAAACCAGGCACTGCTCATCACCTGCCCAACACAGTCCCAACAGTGAAACGTGGTGGTAGCATCATGCTATGGGGGTGTTTTTCAGCTGCAGGGACAGGACGACTGGCTGCAATTGAAGGAAAGATGAATGTGGCCAAGTACAGAGATATCCTGGAAGAAAACCTCTTCCAGAGTGCTCTGGACCTCAGACTGGGCCGAAGGTTCACCTTCCAACAAGACAATGACCCTAAGCACACAGCTAAAATAACAAAGGAGTGGCTTCGGAACAACTCTGTGACCATTCTTGACTGGCCCAGCCAGAGCCCTGACCTAAACCCAATTGAGCATCTCTGGAGAGACCTGAAAATGGCTGTCCACCAACGTTCACCATCCAACCTGACGGAACTGGAGAGGATCTGCAAGGAAGAATGGCAGAGGATCCCCAAATCCAGGTGTGAAAAGCTTGTTGCATCATTCCCAAGAAGACTCATGGCTGTACTAGCTCAAAAGGGTGCTTCTACTCAATACTGAGCAAAGGGTCTGAATACTTATGACCATGTGATAGTTCAGTTTTTCTTTTTTAATAAATTTGCACAAATTTCTACATTTCTGTTTTTTTCTGTCAAGATGGGGTGCTGATTGTACATTAATGAGAAATAAAATGAACTTTTTTGATTTTAGCAAATGGCTGCAATAAAACAAAGAGTGAAAAATTTAAAGGGGTCTGAATACTTTCCGTACCCACTGTACATATGCTGCATAATAAAAACACAAAAATACCTTCATACACATCACCCATTACGACCAGCTAATACTCCATACAAAGTAGCTGTGAGTAGAAACTATGGTTGAAATATTGGTCAGTCTTATATCACATCGGTGTCTTTCCAGCTGACTGTGGTGATGGAGAGGATCAAGGCTTTCAGTCTATCCAGTCCGCTCGCAAAGTTCCTCAACGGTCTGGAGATCCTGCTCAACAAAGCTCAGGTGAGATCTGAGATACATGCAGTGTCAATAGATTTAACTATAAATGAATCAAAGACATTATTAATATCACACATCAGATACTCCTCAGATGTTAGAGATGATCTCGATCTGTTGTCGTCTGTGCTCTCTGTTGCCCTCTTCAGGACTGGGAGAACAACGCCAGCCGCTCGGTGTCTCTGCGGAAAGAACTGGAACCAGTCACGCAGCTCATCGTCCAGTGGCGCAAACTAGAGCTCAAGTAAGACAAAGAGGGAGTCGGTTCAACCAGTAGTTTATGGATACTAACTAACCACTAACTAGTCCTGAACTACACTGAGCTCAGGATGTACTGTATAAGCTGTTGAAATGTGAATGTGTCCTGTCTGTGTTTCAGCTGTTGGTCCAGCAGTCTGGACAGCGCCGCGGACCGGTGCACCAAGAGATCCACCAAACACTGGTTCTCCATCTACCAGCTGGTGGGGAAATACCTGGAGGAGCAGAAGGAGGAGGTGAACACAGGTACAGACAGAACGACCAGCTGATGGCACAGAGGCTTAAGAAAACATAGTTCATAATACAAAATAAGATCAAATTAACTCAAATTTAAAGTGTATCTTTGAAAAAGTGAAAAGAAGCTGAGCCTAAAACACGCTGTTGTCTATTTCTAAACGTCTTCTTCTCCAGGTGAGGAGGTGGAGCGTCTCTCCATGTCCTCCGTGTCCTCCACCCTGCAGGCCTTCATGGAGGGCTCCACCCTGGGAGAGTTCCATACCCGCCTGGCCATGCTGCTCGGCTTCCACTGCCACGTCCTCCTTGTCCCCGCCCAGCCTGGACAAGGTCAGCACCTCTGGTAGCAGAGGACCCGGTGGACACACTCGGTCCTCCTGTTCAGGAAACAGTGTTTTTATCACATGACTACACTCAGATGGAGGAACAAACTCAAACATCACTGACTGAATTTACATTCAACTCAATATACTGATGGAAACGACCATCTTGTCACTGAAGTACATTTGACCTTTGACCTACAGTACAGCTGCAGTTCACAAAAATTTAAAGTAAATGTAGTCGTAGCTGCAGTGGCTGTTAGTCCATAAGAATTTATCCAGAGATCTGATTGGTCAACTCAACATCTGGAACAAATCATCATGACATCACACCCTGCTCATCACTAGAAATATCACTCCGCCGTCTCCATGGCAACATAAACTTCAATGAATTTGGATTGAAGCAGAATATTTCGTTAGATTAAAAACACGTTGGAAATGATTATCCTTTTTGGTTTGAACATGTGACACGGTGCTAAAATCATAAAAACACATGAGTCCATGGATATCTTTGTTCATCAAATGTCTTTGTTCATCAGATATCTTTGTTCCAACCAGACTGCGCTAGCTGAGCAGTTTAGTGTTTCTATGTTCTGTATTTATTCAGTTTGAGACTAGAAATCATCTCTGTTGCTAGGTGGTTGCTAAGGGTCAGACTACTTCCTGGAGTAGTAAACATTGCATACGTTACATTAAGAGTCTACTGATTGTTTTCCTGTTAGTCATACCTCATGTGTTGCCATGGAAATGGAGATCACACCAACAAAAAGTTTTATATTTTGAGAGTGAATTGCACCACAATATAAATACATTGAGATTACGTGTTTTATTCAGATAGACTTGTTGTAAGTTCTTCAGTGATGCTAACGGACTCCATCACTGTCCTGCCAGTTAATGAAGTTGAAGCTGAATTATTTGAATCTACCAATCAGCTTGTTGTTCCTCACTGACTCACTCTACAAAATCACAACTGTTTGCTGTCCTGGCTCCTAAATGGTAGAATGAGCTCCCCAATGACATCAGGACAGCAGAAACTCTGTACATCTTCCGCCGCAAACTAAAAACACACCTCTTCCGACTTTACCTTGAACAGTAGAACTTTAGTAGCTTAAAATGGAACTTACTGATAGAACTTTGTAGTTTGGTTTTCTTGAAGAAATTGTTTTTTCTTGATTCTTGTTGTTCTGGGTTTTGTACCCTCATGGTTGAAATGCACTTATTGTAAGTCGCTTTGGATAAAAGCATCAGATAAATGAAATGTAATGTAATGAATGTCCTCTGTCCTCATTACCTCAGAGTCTCTGTCCAGTCTCCTGTGGAACCTGCATCGATACTACAGTCAGTTCTCGGACTGCATCCAGACCAGAATCTCTCAGCTCAGACAGCCTATCGAGAAGGAGCTGAAGGTTAATATCTGAGTTCTCGTTACATTCACGCACCTGTGTTCATACATGACTGATTCATTATATCACATGTTGTGATTCTGGTCCTCAGGACTTTGTGAAGATCTCCAAGTGGAACGATGTGAGTTTCTGGTCCATCAAGCAGTCGGTGGAGAAGACTCACCGGTACGTGATCGGAACCAGAATCATCATTTACCCTGTCGGACTCTGAATGAACGACTCTACCGACTCTTTTTATTTCAGCACCCTGTTTAAGTTTGTGAAGAAGTTAGAGGAGGCTCTGAGCGGCCCAAGCGCTCCGGCTCTGGTGGAACAGGGAAGCAGTGCAACGTGGGACAGTGTGGACGCCAACCCACAGGAGACACCCGTCCACCGTCTTCACCGGGTTCTGAAGAGCAGCCTGCCGGGACGGGGCAGAGACCTGCAGGTTCGTGAAGAGACCGTCTGTTTCACAACATCAGTATCACAGTTTATTATCAGATCTTCTAATATCTAATCTTCTTTTGTATTTTCAGAACGAGGACCCAGAAGAAGGAGTTGAAGCTTCTTCTCTTCAGGGCCGTCTTCCTGTTCTCACCAGAAAGATGAAGAAGATGTGCGTCCAGCTGCTGAAGAAGAACCCGGTGCCGGAGCTGGCTGAAGACCTGGACTGCTTCACTGGTGAGGAAGACAAGAAATATCCCAGTGGAGATGATATGATGTTTACTCAGCACACTGCTGGCTAAAGGATGTGAAGGAATCTCCGATTTAACTAAATTACTGCCAGACTGTGTGGGGCAGTGATGATAGTAATAATAATGTATTTGTACAGAGCCTTCCATACATGGAATGCAGCGCAAAGTTCTTTACAGTAAAAGGTCAAAGTAAGGACATGAAAAAATAGTATAATGCAGTTAATAAGACAAGTTAACAACTTAAACAAACTGGGATTAGAAGCATTATATTTTTATGAAACTAAAAAGAAGAATTTTATAAAAATAAAAGTAGTAGAAGTCATTCTTGAGCTGTTTCTTAAAACTCAACAGAAGTTGCTGGTGTTATTTGCAGTGGGAGTGTGTTCCAAACTGCAGGTGCATAAAAACAAAAGGCTGCTTTTCATTTTAGAGAACATCATCTGATAAACAATCAGAAATGTCAGAAGGTGCTGAACCAGCAAAAGAATTTTAAAATCAATCCTCTAAAACAGAGGCAGTGCAGTGATGCTAAAGCTGGAGTACGAGGGGAGATCAATAAGTTCTGAGACTACAGCAGCATGATGAGCAGCAGGAGGATAAAACCCTGATGAGTTACTGGTACAACTTTCATCTTTTGATCACTATCAGTTCGAGTTACACTCGTTTTAGTGAAGTGATGAGATGTTGGAGTCAAAGATTTCAGTCAGCAGCTGGTGGTAAATATTTATTTGTTATTAAAAGTTTTAAATTGCAGACATAGAAGTGAACTAAACATGTCCTGCTGTCGCTGCTTCACATTAAAAGGATGCTTTTATTGTGAAAACGGGTATCGTGTCACATGACAGTTCCCCAAAAGTGAAGCCAAAACCTCTTTATCACCCCCCGGTGGCTGGTTGCAGTATATTTCATAAACTCTGTCCCCTCTATATCAGCAGATGGGATATTGGCCAAACTAAAAATCTTTTCTGTCATATCATAGAGCTTTTTGTTGAAGCTTTTTGTTAAATTACCCACAATCCCCCTGTGGTCTCTTCTCCTCTTTTCAGGCGAGGTCATCAGTAACCTGCGGGACCTTCAGAGTTTGACCTTCGACACGTCAGCAGAGAAGGAGAAGCAGAAGGCCGAGGTGAAGCACATCCTGCAGCAGAAGCAGAGAGCTCTGTCCGACCTCTTCAAGATGCTCTCTGAGATCGGTGAGTAAACTCCTCCCGTTCACATTCACATAGTGATCTGTGATATCATAAATAAACATCCTGCTCATATCTTTGTTTCCTGAAGGTCTGTCGTACCGTAAAGGACTGACGTGGAACAGGACCGTGGACCCAGAGAAGACGCTCTGCATGCAGCCCCTGGATATGACCACCGCTCTGTCTGCTGTCGGGAAGCAGGAGGCTGCCGAGAGCACGTAAATACTCCCATCAGCTCTATTCTCATCACCTACCGCCTGATGCGTCTTTTATAGGGTCAAACCATCCAAAGAGATAAACATTCATATTTCATTCATATATCGCCAAATCACAACACAGCAGGTTATTTCAGTCAGAACTACTAATTTACTTTAATGTTTATTTCACTGAGACTGTCACACATGCTCGCTTCTTTTTTCTTAGATTTTTACACTGAAATGTTGTTTTCTGCCCCGTTGATGTTGCAGGTTGTTTACGGAGGTGTTGACAGCATGGGACGGATGTCAGAAGTATTTCTACCGATCGTGGGCTCGGAGGACGGCGCTGCTGACCGCCCTGCAGCACGCCGCCAAGGTCACACACACACACACACACACACACACACACACACACACACACACACACACACACACACACACACACACACACACACACACACACACACACACACACACACACACATTCATATAATAACACTCACTACATTCAAATATGAAGACGTGGAAGTCTCAGTACCAGATGTTCACTGTGTTGTGTTGTGCGTGTGTGTGTGTGTGTGTGTGTGTGTGTGTGTGTGTGTGTGTGTGTGTGTGTGTGTGTGTGTGTGTGTGTGTGTGTGTGTAGGAGGTGGGTCTGGGGAACATCGAGCGCTGCAGAGGTTTCTCCTCTCACCTGTTCAAGCTGCTCCTCCGACAGAGACGCCGGCTGGCTGAGCTCACGGAGCAGTGGGTCCATCTCAGGTCGGTCCGACGACGACACACAAACAAACAACTTTAATGTAGTTCAGCTGAAGGAGAGCGAGGTGGGACGACACGATGACATCACAGGCTGAAGAAAAACACAGTTTCTGTTCTCTATTTATGAAGATGAATCAAATGAATAGAAACAGAGATTAAATGATTTTTACCAAAACGAGGAGTCGCTGTGCTGCTTGTTTATGTATAATTCTTATGAATGTGTCAGGTTTAAACTGAAGGTAAATACAGCGACAGATCAACCTCAGCTCAAGCACTTGTAGAAAGAGTTATCAGTGCTGCTATGTTATATATGGTGGGCTGCAGGTGTAAATTCTGATATTTCCTGTTTTATTACATATGATATTCTGTCTGTAAGTGTCCGTGATTTAAACAGGATTTCCTTCGTCCCCTTATCATCCATTTCTATCATGGAACACGTAGTTTGTCAGGTATTATAATATCTCACCTCTGATCCAGGAGTTCTTCCAGAGTCTGGGAGTGTGTTTAATACATGTTTTATTGTTTTAAATCTTTAGTTTATTGGATGAGTATTAAATTCTGTTGTGATGTCCACAGTCTGTGTTGTATTGCTGTAACATCATGTTTTTCTCCAGGAGGCTGACTCACTGCGTCCATAACATGAAGAGCCACCTCCAAACCCACGGTGAGGACCCCCGCTGCACCCTCCCCCCCCAGGCGTCCCTCCAGGACTGGGTGAGCAGAGGCCAGGCGCTGGCTGCCCAGTGCTCCACCCTCCTGCAGCAGCTGGCCTGGCTGCTGCAGTGTTGCCCCGACGACCCCCAGGAGAAGGAGGAAGAGGCGAGCGGCTGCAGGCAGCACACCCTCAGGTGCCCGTCGCCCCTGGCAGCCCAGCGCCAGCCCCCCGGCTGCTTGATGAGGAGGGGGGACCCCGCCTGGTGCCGGCTGCACCAGAACATCACTGCGATGCTGAAGCAGACCCAGAGCCTGAAGGCGGAGCTGGACCGAGTGGCCCAGCAGGCATCCGAGAGGGTTCTCCACTCCTGGTAAAACACAGTCCCTGCAGTTTAAATGAAATCTGTAGATAGAAACAGTCACAAACATCACTGTTGTTCTCCACAGGAGCCACTTCACCGCGTGCTGCTCGGCCTTCGACCAGCTGGGAGCCGTCGTCGCTCAGATGCCCAGCGTGGAGCAGCTCTTCTCCCCCAGCGTGAGTGTCGGCGGTGCAGACAGCCAGCCGGCTATAACCCAGAGCCTGCAGTACGTCAGGGGAGAGGTGGAGGCCGACATCACCCACTTCATCACCTGGAAGACCCAGCTGCTCTCTCTGGGACAGCAGCAGCACACAGGTCGGTGCTCTGAGCAGTCACATGATCACCGATGTACCCTAAGGTCATCTAACAGTCCATCTCTTTGTTCCAGCTCCAGACCAGCTGCCTTCCTTCTGCGCTGAGTTCAGCTCTGAGCTGGAGGTGAACATCAACACGGTTCTGTGTGCTGTCCAGATGCTGGTGAAGAGGAGAGAGAGGGAGCAGCAGAGAGAGACGCATGGAGACGTCCAGAGAGGTGAGGAGGTGTCGGCCAGCAGGGCCGGTCTCGTGTTGAAAAACCACCTTCAGTTCAGCCAGTAGTCTTCAGATTCTTCAAAAAGACCTATTATCCAGCAGGTGCTAAAGTTTCTTGGCAAATTGAGACAAAAGAGAAAATACTCCCACTTACTGGCTGAGCTCAAAGCAATTCAAGATTTATTCCATAAGAGAAGATCAGCAAATCTGAGAGTTGGTTTCTATGGAAATCGCCTCTGATTAGATTCCCCTAGACTTTCTTTTTTCAAATCAATGCTTTCTGGTGAGGCTAAAAATATCCCTTTAATACTCAAAAAGATAAGCATGGCTTTGGTGGTGTTCTGTTTTAGGTTATATTCGATTCTATTGAATTATTTTCTTGGGGGTTTTCCACCGTGAGTTCATGCAGTCACTCTGGCTCTTATCTGAACCTGCTTGTAAACTCCACCGTGCTGAGTCTCAAACACTGATGTCTTCCACATAGCCCATATCAAAGCATTTAAATGACTTTTTACACACTTTTTTTTTTTTAACAATATTTTCACTGAATATAAAATAAAAAGGATCTCGGTATGCATTTTTTATGTAACTTTATTTGCAGACAAAACAAGATTAGAGAATAATCAACCCTTTTCCTCACGACTTAGAGGCCTAATATAAAAGAATAAGTGTTTCATAAACTCCCAATGAGTGTATTTAAACTTTGATCATATCGTTGAGTCTTTAAAGTTTGATCACACCTTTAAACTGATGTCTCTTAGAGGATTATATTCTACACTTTCTGCAAAGCTGCTGTATAAAACAATGGATCAAACTACTTAAATGTTGGTCCATTTTAAAGCAGAACAATAAAGTAGCTGTCTAACGCTGATTAGCTGCTTCATCTTCCATCCAAACATAGAGAAGATGTCGCCGTGAGGAGGTTTTATAATTTTATAACCCAATAAAGATGTTGTTTTATGACATTAAGAGCAACATTTACAGGTTTCAACTGAAGGTCCAATCCACGCCAGCCAGGAAGACCTCAGCTTCACCCGCTTATTAAATCAAAGTGTTCACTTCTTTTTTCCACCAACACTGAGTGTTTAATGATGGTGTTCAATAAAGACAAAAAGGATTTGAATAAATTGTATCACATCTTTAGCCCCAATGTGAAATATACACTGACAATGTGTTTCCTAATATTTCACAGCTGATACATCTATCTGTTTCTTTCAGCAGGTGCTGATGAGGATAAGGAAGAGGAGGAGGAGAAGGGGGGGGAAGGGAAAGAGGAGGGGGAGGAGGAGCACTTGGAGGACCTGCTGAAGCCCGGTCACCTGACTCGACTCCTGGAGGAGGAGCTTGAAGCTGAGGTGGAGGCTCTCCGAGTGGGAGACGTTAGTACCGGACTGGAGAAACTGCTGAACGGCCTGAAGACACACAGAGACACCTGTCAGTCTCCACATCTGCAGGTAACATCAACACCTGGACACATTAACACCTGAACACATCAACATATCAACACCTGCACACATCAACACATCAGCACCTGGACACATCAACACATCAACACCTTGACACATCAACACCTGGACACATCAACACTATTTTAACTTCTATTTTTTGCTGCATCCTTGTTCTTCATCACCAGAATCTTTTTCTGCCACATCACAGTGTTCAGTTGAAGGAGTGTATTTTGATTTCCTGATCCTCTCTTCATGCCTGGGTTCTGTCTCTGCTGTTTGATCAGGAGGTGAGCGGGGCGTGCAGGATGTTGGTGCGTCTGGAGCCTCTGTTGGGGATTTACTCCGACCTGGTTCGGTACTACGTTTCAGTGTCGCTGGGAGCTCACAGGAGCACCGGGAAACTGCTGTCCGTCCTGGCCAGCATCTTCATGGAGTTCGCCCAGAAGGTACAGACATGACAGCAACATAAATCCAGTGTGATGTCATCAGGAACAACCTAATCATTGTTCTGTTTTCTCTGCAGGGTTTCTGCCTGCCTCAGGAGCTGATGTCTGGAGGAGATGGAGAGGGAGCCACGGAGTTTCACGACTACGAGGGCGGAGGCATCGGAGAGGGGGAGGGCTGCAAGGACGTCAGTGACAAGATCGAGAACGAAGATCAGGTGATCGAGGGTCAGGAAGGGAGTAAGGGAAAGTTTCCAGTGAAAGCAAAATAAACATTCAAAGGTCCTTCTACTTCATCTGTCAGTCATCGTGTAAAGTCGTCCTGTTGACTGCTGGCTGTTTCCATGGTTACAGTGCAAACAGGAAGTGCTAGTAGTTCATTCTGTATTAATTTTAAAAGTGCAGATTTCCAAAATCTTAATTAATAGATTAGTTTCATTACTGTGTCATGTTTAAACAGTATGAACATCTCAGACAATATTAAAACACAATATTATTATGTAAAAACACAGATTTCAAACATTTCAAATGATTCTAAACAAACAGAAAATCCTGATGTTTTTGAACAAAATGATAAATATTAAGCCTAGATAACTGCTCCAGTGTGTCATCATCCGTGCAGCAGAACATTTCTGGATTTTAAACACACATTTCATTTAACATGGATATTTATGACTCATCATAATAAGTTAACTTTATTTATAGAGCACACTTCTTACCTCAGACAAAGACTCAACGTGGCAAAAACAATGATATCCAAACATATGAGACAGGAGGGTACAAAAACATACAAGATCAGATAAAACCATGTAACATATGATGAAAACATAAGAAAAGAAGGTATTTATATTATAATTAAATGGGAATAATAATCATAAAACTATTTGAAGACCAGTTTTACTTGGCAGCAACACAAATTTAATTGAATGTAGTTGAGTTTTAAAAGAAGACACTGTGGCAGCAGACTGAAGGACAACACAGAACACTCATTCTCAACTTCTCCTGAATCACACGATTCACGCAGATGGATAGTTTTAAATCTGGAAACATCTGAATCACCATGAACTGATCAGCTCCATGACAACACTGCAGCAGCTGCAGCGTGATGCAGAAATATCTTCACGGCGTGGTGACGGAGCTCCATCCTGTTTGAGCTGCCTGGTTTTTCGACATGTGATCTGGTGTAAGTCGTGAAGTATGAGAGTACTGATACGTGTTCGTGTGTCCAGGTGGAGGACACCTTCCAGGAGGGTCAGGAGAAGGAGGAGCAGCAGGACAAAGACAACATCAAGGCCGAAGACAACGCCATCGAGATGTCTGAGGACTTTGATGGACAGATGCATGATGGGGAGGAAAATGAAGCAGGTCGGTTTGACCGGGAGGCGGAGCTATCCTCACAAGCTGAACTCTTCTGTTGCCTGGTTTGGTTGTTAGAGACAATTATTATTTATGTCTCTGTTATTATAACAGTCAATTTTTTTTTAATGATCACAGCTGAGAGGATTTTTCTCTCTTTGAATATCTGCAGGTGAAGATGAAGAGTCGGATAAGGAGGAGGAGGAGCAGCTGGACAAGAAGATGGGGGACCTGGGTGACGGACAGACGGACACTCTGGACGAGAGGATGTGGGGCGACGATGAGGATGATGAGGAGGAGGAGGAAGGGAGTGACAAGGAGGAGGAGTCTGGTCAGGGCATGGACCAGGTACCCCCCCACCCCCACAACACATAACTACACCTGAGGAACATTTACATTGTTTGTGTCACTTGTCTTATTATTCAGTGATTTTAAATGGATCGTTGAAAGCACTATTTCCTGTGAACTCTGACCTCTCAGGGTGAATCAGAGCTGGTTGCCAAAGACGACAGCTCTGAGGCAACAGACCCGAACAAAGACAAGAAGAACCAGGACAGAGATGAGCAGAAGGACGACGAGGACAAAGAGAAGATCCACGAACAAGGAGATGAGGTGATTTTTTTTTTATTATTAAGAGCTGATGATGTCACACGCTTTTATCTTTTTATTTTTAAAAGTCTCTTCACCCTTCAGCTGTTTTGTTGAACTTCACTATAAAAACATCCTCAAACGAATCAGTCCACAACTGTCAGGAGGACTCGGACAACAAGTTCCTGTCTAAAACAACTTTTAACACCGAGTCAGTGGTTCTGACTTTAACCTGCAACAATAATGAAACCACGTGCGTGCGTGCTCATGTCTGATCTTTTTCTCTTCCTGTGTCTCAGAGGGAGTTTGATGAGAACGAAGTGGATCCGTACCACGGTCAGCAGGACAAGAGACCCGAGCCTGAAGCCATGGATCTGCCCGAGGACCTCAACTTGGACCAAGAGGACGAGGCTGGAGACGACAGAGAGCAACAGAGTGATGGTGAGACCTGCTGATGTCACCGTCTTCAAACAGAAACAGAAACACTGCATGAAAACTAGCTCTCATCTTTATTTCTAAGAAGATGAAGATATACTCTAGGATGCAACAGAAGCTTCTGAACATCTAAAGTGTATAAAACGTTAGAAGTCTTTGTGCTGATTAAGATGTGATTTATACAAACACACACACACCGGACAAAACACACATTCATCAGAAAAAAAATACTACGACCACAGTGGTAACAACCAGCAGGTGTTAAATATGGTGAGTCTCCTCTTCTGTTGCTGAGTCATGATTAAAGGAAATAATGTCAATATTTTCTTCATGCATTCAGTCTTCAGTTTTTTTCTCTCACTTGTCCATATCCATTGTTTAAGTCATAAATGTGACTTCCTGTTAATTTGCCGGCATGTTTGTGCCTAATTTATCACTTAAATTTAAACCTTAAACTTTTACAGTGTATGTGAGAGTGATGAGGAAACTTGAAGCGGTGAACTCATTTCTCACATTTCCATATTCAGAGATATAAAATGTTTTATCTTGTCAGAGGAGAATCCATTCGACGTAGAGGACAAAGCCATGGAGCTGGACGAGAAAGAGGACGGACAGAAGAATGAAGAGGAGGAGGAGGGAGGAGGAGCAGAGGAGATGGAGAACCAGCCAGGAGAGGAAAACGAGGAGGAGCAGAAAGCTGAGGAGAAGGAAGGAGGTGAAGGAGCAGAGGGGGAGGAGGAGGAGTCTGCTGAGAAAGATGAAGAAAAGGAGGACAAGGAAGAGAGAGACGGAGAGGCAGGAAGAGACGAGGACATGACCATACCGAACAACGAAGGACACGAACCGAAGGTGAGGACGTACATGAAGGACTGCGCATGAACAACACAGGTTTGTTCTGTGTTTCACTGGTTAATGATTACAGGAGGAGGAGGAAGGAGGAGACGAGGATGAGGAGCAGCCGGAGTCGGCTGAGAGGAAGGAGCACGACGCAGATGGTCAGACCGGAGAGCAGAACGTTCAGAGTGACACGGCGGTGGAGCTGGCAGGAGAAGCATCAGAGAAGGACGAGGCCAAAGAGGTGAATACCACCTGTCTGTCCTCTCAGCAGGTCACACTTTTATTTTGAAGGGCATCATTCAGCACTTGTACAGAAAACTAGACTGGATATAAAAGTGTTCGTAGCTTCAGGGTCTGAAAAATGAGGCCCATGCAGAAGTGTCTTAGGCTGCAATACCACCGAGTGCCACTAGAGGTCGGCTCCAAAAAGCCTCCAGCTCCATAGACTCCCATTCAACTTCTCTCATCAAATCCAAAGTGAATATATTGTGTCCATCAGTTATCTCGGTGTTGTTAGCTAAAGTCACTCCTTCTTATTAGTTTTCTGGAGGTCCATCTGAAAATAATCCCTCATTCATTAGAAAAGAAGATTCAAAAAGACCCGTTTTTGGGGGCGTGTCTGTTTGATTGACAGGCCTCTGGTGCAGTCAGGTTACAGCTATCGGTGGGCGGGACATAGTATCTTCAGGTTAACAATCAGATCAGTCAGATCCACTGCTGGCTCCTCCCCCAGCTCGTCCAAATATGGTCACTTCCTGCTCAAAACCGCTCCGAACTAACAAGATGGTGACGGACAGAATCTGAACTGGAATCACAAACCAACGATGACGTCACTGATGGTTGGGTGCCAACACATCCATGAGTGTTGTGAGTTGTGGTGTAACTTTCAAGCTCGACACTCCGATATAATGAATCATTCTTTAGGAGCACGGCAGCGGATCAGCTGATGCCAGCCAATCAGAGGGCCACCAGTCGAAGCTGACAGCGAGGATGGCTGCACAGACTCAGACTCAGAGCAGGACTCAGGTATGACAACATCCTCCGAGTCGGACTGCGTTTGTCTCCGGTTTGAATCCATCTCATCGGTTTTCTGTTTCCTACCTCAGAGCTTCAAGAGGAAACCCGGTCAGGCAGATAACGAGCGCTCGACGGGCGACGACAACGAGCACATCAACAAGCGTCTGCGTACGGTGGAGAGCAGCAAGGATCGCAGCGAGGACACCCGGCAGAGTGACGGCCGGCCGGAGTCCGAGCTGTACGAACACATCAAACAGGGGGAGACGGACTATGACACGCAGACATACGGTCAGTGATCTGTCGTCATAGCAACATACCGTCTCAGTTCACAGCGTTTAACAGCGTTCACCGCTCTGTGTTTTTTTAGATGTCGCCAACGCAGACCAGCAGAAAGCGGCGGGGCCTCAGCAGGACACAGAGGACGATCAGAAGGATGTCGCCATGGAAACGGAGGACCAAGAGGAGCAGCTCCAAGCGGCAGAGGTGCAGGAGCTGAAACCCGAACAGCTGGACTCCTCCAAGCTCTCTCAGAAAGGTGTCCACACGTTCTCCAAGTGTGACTTGAACCACACAGAGCATGTTTTCATCACACAGACCTCTGACATCTCCTGACTGTCCGTCTTCCTGTTATGTTGCAGGTGTGGACGGTGGAGAGATGGAGGTGCAGGGGCCGGGAGACGAGGAGGAAGAGGAGAGGTGGAAGGACCGGCAGCAGCCCAGAGAGGAAGAGCGAGCAGAGAGAAACACTGAATCCACCATTCACACTGTTCCTGAGCTGCTGCTGGAAAACCTGCAGGTACACCAACACGCACCTGCTGACTCCACTTCTGTTAGCTTAAAGGTCCAGTCCTGCTGGCTGTAAACATAATGACCAAACATCAGAGGACAGTAACATACATTTATATGTTAGTTCATGTTTTTATGATCCGTCGGTCAGTTACAACACGAGAGCAGTTTCCATGTCAGATCTTGTAACTGTTTATATTGCGGAGTATTTGTACGTTATTACATTTCATTTAGCTGACGTTTTTATCCAAAGCGACTTAGAACATACAGATGGTACACCATCGGGAGCAATTTAGGGTTCAGTGTCTTGCTCAAGGACACTTGGGCATGTGGAGCTGGGGATTGAACTACCGACTGAGCTACAGCCTCCCTCCCAGGGCCACAGAGAGACTGATGGAAACAAAGACCATTCACGCTCTTATTCACACCTAAGGGCAATTTCTAGAACCACCAATTAACCTGAGGTGCATGTTTTTGGATGTTGGGAGGAAGCCGGAGCACCCGGAGAGAACCCACACAAGCACAGGGAGAACACACAAACTTCCCACAGAAAGGCCCAGGACCGGATTCGAACCCAGAACCTTTTTGCTGTGAGGCGACAATGCTAACCACTGCACCACTGTGCCGCCCTGTTATAAACAAATCTATAGTTTCCTCAAAAAAGGCTTCCAAAAATATTGAATTTAATTTAGGTAATAATATTTAAGTATTTTTCTGCCAACCGCAAACAATAAAGTTTATTCTACAATTTAAACTAATAAAAAAATGTTTTTGTAAAAGTGTCTTGAAATGTGTCATTACAGTAATATTGACTAATTTATACGAAGGCTTATAATTTATATAAAGAAGTCATTTTTAATGGTCAATCCCTCGTCCAATCATCCATCTATTTTTTTTTTACATAAAGCAGTTTCTGTTTTAATGACGAGTTAAAAGTATTACAATTGACAAAAGGTTAATGAAGGTCGGTACTGTGAGTAACTGTCGACCATCCTGCTGCCGGTTTTTATTCATATCTTTCACACATTCAGACCAACACAGCTGTCGTTTAACTGCCCAGTGACCTTGTGTTTAGATACCAAATGTAATTGCCTCCATCGTTGCCATCTTCAGGCAGTGAAAACCTCGCGTTAAGTCAGTGGTTCAGTATTTTAGTTTTATTTTAAGGACATTGAAACCTTGCAGGAGCATGGCGGCTGTAGTCATCTCTCCCAACTCATGTCACCTCCACCTTCTGGCAGCTCCTTTTTCACACATGGACACTGGACGCTATCGTTTTATTAGTCATTGTAAATGAAAAAATGCCCTTGTAGCTCTTTTTTTTTGTCCTTTACATTCCTTTTCTTTTCACCCTCTAAAAGACATGAAGGCTCTTTTCTTCTTTTAGTGTTAAACAGTCTATAGTTCTCAATTAAAACTGAAAGATGTGGTCGATGTTCCATGTGTGACATTATATCCTGAACCCATCGCCCTACAAATGTTTCCATAAAACTTCACCATAATGTAATATTGATGTGCAGAGAACGGAGAGAGACCCGGAGGAGATGAGGAAGGAGATGGAGCTGCAGCTGGAGGCCTGGCACAAGCTGACTCCAGGCACGCAGGAGGAGGTGAGGAGGAGAGGAGGAGCAGCAGAGTCTGGCGGTCGCTGTGAAGCATGGCGGCTTCCTGGATCTCATGCTGTGTTCTTCGTCTGTGTTGCAGGAGAGTGCAGCAGCTTCCATGTGGCATCAGTACCACTCGCTGACCTCGGCTCTCTCCCAGCAGCTGTGTGAGCAGCTCCGCCTCATCCTGGAGCCGACGCTGGCCGCCAAGCTCAGGTCAGTCAGAACCGCCCGCCCTCCATCCCATCATGTGTTCACCGGGCAGCCGTGTGGTTAGAAGAACGTGTGGTCACATGTTATGTCCCGCTCCTCCTCAGAGGAGACTACCGCACCGGGAAGCGTCTGAACATGAGGAAGGTCATCCCCTACATCGCCAGTCAGTTCCGCAAAGACAAGATCTGGCTGAGGAGGACGAAGCCCAGCAAGAGGGAGTACCAGATCTGTCTGGCGGTGGACGACTCGTCCAGCATGGTGGACAACCACTCCAAACAGGTCAGGGAGCCCTGTGACATCACCTGCTGTGCTGCTTCCTGGGACACGCCCACATTCAGACAGCTGTGGAATACATGGGAGAAATATTCAAAGAGAAAAATATGTTTGCTAAAGCTGTGCGTAGAATGTTTAAAACTTGTTTTCCAGGAGGGGGCACTACGTTGGGATTTGTAACTTTTGCACACACCTTTTTCCCGCTAAAACATCTGTATCCAGCCGTGCAGGACGTCACTTTCACTTTCTGCCAACTAACATAAAGTTAGAATTTTTAGAATATGTACAAAGTATGTTTAGTAAATAGCTCCCGTGTCTCCTGCGTGCGCTGCAGCTGGCCTTCGAGTCTCTGTCGGTGATCATCAACGCACTCACTCTGCTGGAGGTCGGACAGGTGTCTGTGTGCAGGTGAGAACGAGTCACCGTGACATTAACACAGCATGGTGTACAGTTTGTGATGTCGTAAGTAGATTAAACTAACATGTGCCGTGTGCCTCTGTGTCCAGTTTCGGTGAGCAGGTGCAGCTGCTGCATCCCTTCCAGCAGCAGTTCAACGACGAGTCGGGCGCTCGGATCCTTCGACTCTGTCAGTTCCAGCAGAAGAAGACCAGGATAGCTCAGGTAGGAACCTTCCATCCAACCTGGTGTCATGCTGGAGAAGCCTGTTGCCATGGCGTCATGATTCAGGTGGTTCACAGTGAATGTTTCCCCTCAGAAGGTCCCAGTGGAACTCAGTGTTGACAGTCTGACTCTGAGGGACGAATTCACGGTGACACAAAGAAAACCCAGCTGGTGTCTCCTGACCTGAAGATCCTTCTTCTTCGGTCTTGGAGAGTGAAGCTCCGCCCCTCTTGAAATGTGATGTCATCAGAACACCTCACCCGGCTCATCGCCTCATCGGCGTAGACTTTCTGAACGTTTCTGTTGACCATTTACAGAGTTTGACCCAAAACCTGATGAAAGCTTTCTGTTAAAACAGAACACATGTAACAGAAGTTTTTGCTCTGTTTGTGCGCAGCAGGAACATCCTGGAACTTCATATGTTTCTGTACATCAGGCTTCTGTTTGCTCTCCGTACAGTTTGACTGGTTTGACGAGAAGTCTTAAAAAGTCTTAAATTCACTGGAATGAACTTTGAAACCTTGATCACAGTTCACAGCTGGATGAAGTGGAGTATTTGTTCTGCTCCGTCTTGTAATGAAGATTTTAAAGTGTTTCCTGTTCGACTCTCTTCATGTCTCTGCAGTTTTTGGAGACTTCAACAAAAATGTTTCTCGCAGCACGTCAGCAGATTCCAGGATCTGTGAACTCAGGTAAACACTCACACTGCATCAACTGTCAGTCAACTGTCAGTCAGACAGATGTAGACCAGTCAGTAACATCTGGATAGTAAAAGTTATAAATTCTGCTCCAACGCTGCAGCTTTAAACTCATGAATAGAAACCCTGCTGGGACTTCCAGATGTTACAAAAACATCCAGATGTTACAAACTTCTAATTGTTACAAATGTCCAGAGGTTACAAACTTCCAGATGTTACAAAATTCTAGTTGTTACAAACTTCTAGATGTTACAAACGTCCAGATGTTACAAAATTCTAGTTGTTACAAATGTCCAGATGTTACAAACGTCCAGATGTCACAAAATTCTAGTTGTTACAAACGTCCAGATGTTACAAAATTCTAGTTGTTACAAATGTCCAGATGTTACAAATGTCCAGATGTTACAAACATCCAGATGTTCCAAAATTCTAGTTGTTACAAACGTCCAGCTGTTACAGTCGTCCAGATGTTAAGTGTCCCTGTCTGACCTGTGGCGTCTTCACAGAGACGGCCCAGCTGCTGGTGGTGGTGTCCGACGGTCGGGGGTTGTTCCTGGAGGGGAAGGACAGAGTGACGTCCGCTGCACAAGCCGCTCGCAGCGCCAACGTCTTCGTCATCTTCGTGGTTCTGGACAACCCCACCTCTCGGGTAAGACGCGCAGAATGACACCGTCTCTGTCTTTTAAATGTCCAGATGTGAGGATGAACTAACTTCTGCTGTGCTGCAGGACTCCATCCTGGACATCAAGGTGCCCATCTTCAAAGGGCCGGGAGAGCTGCCAGAGATCCGCTCCTACATGGACGAGTTTCCCTTCCCGTTCTACGTCATCCTGCGGGACGTCAACGCCCTGCCGGAGACGCTGAGCGACGCCCTCAGGCAGTGGTTCGAACTCGTCACGGCAGCTGACCAATGAGAAGCCATCTAACTGCACAACGCCAATCTGCTGCTCGCCTCTCAGAATACAGACTGACAGAGAAGAGACAGACTGTCCGCTGTACATGTGCCTTTATTTTCTTATTCTCTGTAGATTTTAGGAGTTTCGTAGCAGCCTGCTGTTTTCTTCCTCCGCAGGATCCAGTTTCTTTTGTAATGTAACGAGGATTGCTTTAACTTGCACGTCTGAGATTAAATAATAGGAAACAGAAATGTGACGTCCCTGCGTGTGAACCCATGTCAGTAAATACCTCTTCCTCCCGTGTACGATAGCCCCGATTCACGTTTGTGTGGATGTTTTAGTCGGTGTTACAGAGATCATGGACTCATTCATCTTCATGAACACAGCAGCGGGTGAAGAGAGCTGCAGGACTGAGCTGTGTGCTACAAAGAAAACACCTTCCTGAAGTCTGGAGGGAACAGGAAGACGTTGTGATTGATGTTTGGAGGATATAAAATGTGCCTTGGAGAGAACACTTCCCACCTGAACCAGCTGCCGTGGAAACGGATCAGAGGTGCGGTTACAGCTCTGTCGGGATCTTCAAATGTTCACACGTCCGGTTTGATAAAAGCCCCCAGCGGGAGCCATTGATCTGCTGTGTTCATCTCCCATCCACACCGTGCGTCTGTGACAGCATGTGGACAAGCAGTGAGACGTGTGCGTTCAGTCATGTAACATACATGTAAGATCATATTCAGGTTCACTGCATCCATCTGACAATAAACCGTTTACAAGGTGAACTTGTTTTAACCTCTTCATTCTTCGACTGGAGGGTCACGTGATGCTCCGCCCACCTGAACCCGGGAACCCCGAGACGCCACGCAGAGACGTGGACAGTAAGAAGGACAAAGACAGTCTAAGAAGGACAGACGTGTACAGTAGAGTAAGATGGACAGAGACGTGGACAGTAAGAAGGACATACACATGGACAGTAAGAAGGACAGAGACATTGACAGTACAACAAGAAGGACAGAGATGTGGACAGTAAGATGGACAGTAAAACGGACAGTAAGATAAACAGTAAGAAGGACAGACGTGGCTTCAAGTGAGTTATACACATACTTTATTTAAACAAGCAGTCGCTATTAAAAACAGCATCAACATTCAATTTCTAAAAGCAATTTCAAAATGCAAATCAGATTATCTTTGACATTTTTTGGACATTTTGTACGACATACGACGTATTAAAAAAATGTTTTTACATTTTGGATGACCTACTATGGTATGACATTCATATGAGTTTTTGGAGGACGTGCAATAGTTTGACATTTTGATCACATTTTGGACGACAGCGTCTTTCCTTGTGTATTTTCCCTCCTTTCCCTCGTGTGTCATTGCTGGTGTTTTTTTGGTTGGTCATGTGCTCTGCGTTTAGTCCGTCTGGAGGGAGACGATTCTTCCACTAACCACTATGTTATTTAAACATCACTTTAATATATTATGATAAGAACACATTTTTTTCCTGATATTTTCTAATGTGTGATGTTGTGCTCAGTTTCTCCAGAGGCAGAGGGTTCTGGGGATCTACAGAACACACCTATTTGATTCACAGCGTGTTCCAGGTGTTCCAGATGTGTCCAATTATGCTTTTTTTCATTCCCTTTCCTGCCTTCATGAACAGCGTCCTTGAAGGTTTAGTGCTCCGGTCTGAGTATAGATTTGGATTGGACCCTTTTCAAAGATCATTCTGCACGTGTAAAAGCAGCAGCTGAGCCGCTATCCTCCCACCACCAGGGGGGAGTCCTCCTAGTCCTCCCGCCACCAGGGGGAGTCCTCCTAGTCCTCCCACCACCAGGTGGAGACAAACAGCCACTGAACGGCTTCTCGCGTCACCATAACATCCGCCTGTGAGGCTCTTCGGCTGGGTTGCAGCAGTCAGTCAGAGATGACAGTTTCAAGGTTACCGACTGCAGCACTTTCTTTAAAACAGGTAAACACAGACAGCAGCGGAAGAACCATTATTGATCACTGAAACCAGAACCAGCTGATAGCAGCGCAGCGCAGCGCTAACGGTCTTAGCTTGATAGCTAATCTGTATAGCTATGCTGGCCAGCCCCAGATTGGAGCATATATGTATATTTGGGTAATTTATAAAGTACAATACGGATAATTATGATTGCTCTAAAAAAAAAAATCTTGAGAAACTGGTCACAGACTCTTCCATACAGGGGTTGTTGGTCCAACGAGCACAGTGCGGATCCTGGAATAGTTGAAGTCAGAACCAGGCTTCACTGGACTCACTGCTGAATCACCTTTAAACAAAAAAAGACCTTCAAGTTATTTAAAACATCACTTTAATATATTATGAGAAGAACACATTTGTGTCTTAATGTGTGACGTCTTGCTCAGTTTCTCCAGAGGCAGAAGGTCCTGGGGATCTACAGAACCATGCTGAGGACCATCCGGCAAGTACCGGCCGAGGCCGACCGGAAGTACCTGAGTGACTGGGCCAGAGAGGAGTTCAAGAGGAACAAGAACGCCACAGAGCAGGTGAATACAGTCTGGATGTGTTGGTGTCTGCAGGTTAAAGTCCAGTACGACGCAATAACAACAAGTTCAACTGATGGTGTGGAGGAGTTTGCTTTTTAATTAATGCTTCAGTGCTGCTGGCCTCCACAGTGTTGTTCACTTAATGTTGGACTTCTGAGATCATGGAAACGTTGGGAGTCATTTTCCTCTGCCGTGTTTCCTCAGGATACCATACGCATGATGATGACACAAGCCAACAACCACCTGGTGGCGCTGCAGAAGTCTCTGGCGCTGGCCCGCAGTTAACTGCCGTGGACTGTTTGTGGACTGTTTTTCAAAGACCACCGTCATGTGGTCTGTGTGGACTCTTGAGGTAACCATGGAGATGGGAAAGCTCTCCCTGCGGTGACGGATGTCTGGTTGGACTCCAGGATGGATGCAGGGATGACGGCGACCTGAAGGCCTCATCCTGTGAGGCTGTCAACATGCATGTAAATACAATATGTATTAAAGATGAACTCATGAAACTACAGACACGTTTAGAAATAGCTTTTTTTTTTTAATACAAAACGTCTTTCCTGGCGTCAATCATGAAAGACCAACAGCAGACAGTAATACTGCAACACAATTCGGAGCTTCTTCATGCAACATGTGACGGGATTCACCTTTAATGTTCAGGTGGTCCTCGACAGGTCGGATCAGCTGTTCACTGGGATCGTTTGTTCGACACTGTCGTCGTTTCCTGTTTTTTAAAGTCCGTTTTCTGAAGGCTGCTTCACCTTTTCACTGGAATGTAAACACTTCACTGCACTACAGTCAGTTAACAGCTTGAACTCGCTGTGGACACGCTGCTCTTTAACGGAGCTTTAGAACTCGAAGCCGTTTCTCACGTCGGTGTGACACAAATAAAAGTACAGTCAACTAAAGTCCTCCCTTTTTGCAGTCAAAATCATTTCAGGAATTATTTTAAGTATTTTTTTTTCTTAAACTAAAACAAAGATGCAGCTTCAGGTCCCCCCCTTTAGTCTCCAAACAACTGAACAAGTTTAATTATAGTGGTCATCCATCCGCATCCATACAAACACGGTTCAGCTACAGTCTCATATATTAATATAGTGGCGCTTTAAAGTTAGTGAACTCTGTAGGATGTCTGAGTCATCAGATTTTACACAATTAAATAAATGAAACAAATACACTTGGTCAGGATGTAAAACCTGTTCGATTAGCAGTTAATTATTTTTTTAAAAAAAAGGCGTAACTTTGCAGCAGTTACAGGCCTCACTTCCATTAGTTAATATTAATATGAATAAATCCACCATCATAAGAACACTGAACAGCGACAGAGACACTGCTTTTCATTCGTTGTTCACAAAACGTCATACCGACAAACGCTGCTGGAAAAAAAAATTGTTTATAGATGAGATCAAAATAGAAGTTTGGGGTGGTTTTAAGCGCATGATGTCACTTCCTGTTGATATCTAGAGATTTGCTGCTAGTTTATGATTTATCTCAGTTTTTTTTTTTTTTAGCTCATCTGTCAATCATCTGTACAGCTGCTAATGTGAAATATCTGACACACGTCTCCGGTAAACTTGATGTACTGATTCAGATTATCAGTTAGCAGCAATGTGTTCGTGATAATTATAGTTTCTTCAGCTGATGTGCAGGATTTTAGTGTCATTTGTTTAACTGGGTTTTCTTTATCTACTTTTAAAGACGTGTGAAAAATGTTGTTTGAGGTGATATTTATGCAGAAATATGGAATATTGTGTTACGCAGGTTTAAATTCAGAAGTGTGGCGTGATGAGCGTGTTCGGTGTGATGGAGCGTCTCTATCCTACAAACAACATAGCCTATCTCTAACATCTAGCTTTACATTTACAGGTTTATTGACAACACCAGCTGCTCCTTTTACTAAAGAACTGGCCATGGTTACCGTGACAACCAGCAGGACAGAGACGTGAATGTGGAACATTTTTAGGCCTCTCTAAAACCAGAATAAGGTGTATTCTGATCTGATTTGACATATGTAATTGATGCTCGTCCGGGAGGGGCATCACTTCTGCGTCTTCCTGTCGTGGCTGCTGAAAGAAGGTCAAATCTGACACCACGTGTGTTTTACGCCGTGACAGACGAGGTGCGTGTCAGCATTCGTCCTGCCTGTTAGTCCTCAGGACTCTCAGCTCGTCCTCCAGGCAGGAGATCCTGTCAATCAGAGCCTCCCTGTCGGCCGCGGCCCGCCGGTCGGCCTGCCAGCGAGCCTCCTGCACCTTCCTCTCGTACCAGCGCTCCATCTGCGTGGACACCGCCTCGAAGAAGTACTGGGTGACCTCCAGGGCGTGCATGTTGTCCTTCTCCTGAGCGAAGGAGGGCCCGCCGGGCTGGCCTCCGAACACCTCCAGAGTCCGGGCCCCTGCGGCCCCCCTGGACTTGGCCCTGCCGTGTGAATAATGCTTCTTATGGTGCTTCCCTCTGTCGCGGCCTCGCTCCCGCTCTCTGAGACCAGCTTCAGTCCTGTCGCTGCAGCGGCGCTCCGCGGCCGGAGACAGGCTGCTGGCTCGCTGGCCCCCGCTGGCCCCCGCCGGGTGGACGTTTTGCAGGTCCTGGTTCTTCCTCCGGGGGTTAGCGCTCATCACCGGGCGCTCCTTCGGGCGCACCACCTGGACAGATGACAGCGGGGTCCCAGCTGCTGCAGGAGAGGTGACCTCTGCGTGACGAGCCTTATCACCATCTGTTCGGAGTTCAGAAGCAGTCGGTCAACGTTTAATTACACGGTGGAAACCAGCCGTCCTGGTAATGAGCCAGTCATGAACCACAACACCGCAGCCCTCTGCCTCTCTGACAGCTTTGTTATTGAGTAGCATGAAATAATCGAATGAAGAAATGTAATTTGAATGTGGAAAAGACTGGATGAAAATGTTGTGGTGTAGTGAATCTGTTGAGTTTTACCTGGAGAGCTCTCCACATGAACCACAAAGTAGTGGTTGGCTGACCCTCCCTCTGCCACGCTGGGCTCCCCCCAGCCGGTCTCCTCCTTGCTGGACTTCCCCCGGCCGGTCTCCTCCTTGCTGGACTCCAGTGTGTGGATCTCCAGGCAGCTGCTTTCCTGCCCGGCAGGTAGCACGGTGAGACCGGCTCCGTCAGCTTCACTCAGACCCTCGGCCACAGAGGACGAGCCCTGCTTGGTGCTGCCGGGTTCTCCCGTCAGACGGACCTCCATGTTCTGCAGTCTGGACAGACACCAGCTCTTCAGCTCGCTGACCAGAGACGCCTGCTTAAAGGACGTAAACCACACAGAACAGTTCTGTTATTAAAGGACCGTTACGGTGGTTAGATCAGGTCTCATTTGTTTACTCGGTTCACTGGACTTGGTGCTGAAAAGAAAAGAATATCTAATGATTCATGCTAATGGGATCTTTAAATTGAGTTAATCCTCCCAGGACAGACTCCAGGGACCTTATGTAAAACCATAACCACACCATGGGGCCTGATGGATGCCGCTTCCCACGCAAAAGTCTGGATTTATTTACAAAAAAAAAAACATGACAGGAAAATGTGCTGTGAGCGAACTCTGAGCCATCATACGCAGGCTTTGGAGACGAGGTGGTGATTTGAAGCCAGATTGTAGAAATGAAAGCGCTGCAGGAGCAGACATCTTGATATAACAAAGCCTCTTACACATTTCATTTCACTTCGTATCACATGTTATACGGGTCCACTGTATCATTAACAGTCTAACCAGCAGCGCAACTGTGTTCGTGAACTACAATTATTCTACGTTCAATTGTACATGATCGAAACAAATCAAAGCTCAGAGCAGAGGGAGGATGAAATACAGGACGATGTCGGGATGTGACACGTTCTGGAAATTATACTCAATACTAAGTCTGAATATAATGAGTCATTTTCTCCCCGTTAACACAACAAACTGATCATCATCATCATCTTCTGTAGAAATCCAAGATCACATTAAACAGCATCAGAGAACTGCAGAGCGTCGGCTTTTAATATCTTCTCAGACTTTGATCACAGTTTGACGTAGTTTTTTTTAAAGGAATACGGAGCTCAGCGTAATGGAGACTTCTTCTTTAGTTTGTGACCACCAAACAATCGGAGCTTCACATCCATTTCTGTGTCAGACAATCAGAGCCACATGGATCATTTTGTACGTGTCAACCTTCACAACGTGCTCCGCATTTCCCATTTATGTTTGAGTGTGGGTGTGTTGAAGGTGCACATTTCCACGTGGATTGTGATCTCTAAGGGGAACACTGTGCAGGTGTGCAGTTTTATAAATCCTCTGCACTGTTTAATAAACGAGGCGCGTGTTTGGTTTATTGTCTCCTGGGAGATAATGACGGTGACATGAACAGTGGAGGTCAATGCAGGACTCATACCTCTGAGATCTATCCAGGAGATCTATCCAGGAGATCTATCCAGCCCTTGCATCCACTGTGTTCTCTCAGGATTAAACTTCAGTGTGTGGAGAACATGGCTCACATCTTACACAGTCACAGTTACGTTTGTGCTGATTCTGCTGCTGCGAGGCGTCACAGTGATGTTCAGTATATTCTACAGCAGAGAGCTGAACAGGTGAGCACGCTGCTGGTGTTACCTGAGTCTTCTCCGTCTCCTGACGCTCCTGCAGCGCTCGCTGCTCAATCCTCTGCAGACACTCACTCTTCTCCGCTGCCACTCTCTCCACCGTCATCTTATCCATAGCTCGGATCTAACAGCAAAAAAAAAAAAAAAAAAAAAAAAATCTCAGAGATGACAAACATAAAAGGAAGTCTGGTTTGTTCAGTTCAGTTTCCTCTGGTTTCACTGCATTCATACAGACTCTCTTACACACTGTATATTGTATATACAGTATAAGTATATTATGAATAATACAACACAGACACGTTTAGCTCCTTCTCCTGCTCCGGTTAAACCTTTCTTTACCTGTTAACCAGCCAGCAGGAGCTCTACTGTATATGTTGATGATGGACAGTTTGCATACTGTTCAAAATTAAATTCAGTATCCTGTTACGTAACAATGAGGGATGAAGATGCTCGACAAACAAACTGCACAACGTCCAACTGTTTCACAACTAACCAGCAAATCAAATAAATATTATTTATCTGTCCTTTCAGTGTAAACATTGTTTAACCCTCCGTGTTCCACCTCTAACTTCAACTGTGGGCCTCTTCATCAGCTCCTGTTCTTGTCCTGGTTTCAGTGATTTATTCATTCCTGCCTCTGTCGACTGATATATTTTCTCTGTCAGCAGTAATGCCAGCGAGAACATCCAAAAACAGCTCTGTGCAAACAATGATGGAGGCTTTAATCTGTCGCATCTCAAAGCACTGTGAGAGTGTTTCATCTATGTCTGTGGCTCTTGAATGAAATGAAGCTGAAGCCATGAACATGTTCCATCCAATCGGAGACCCTGAACATGTTCCATCCAATTGGAGACCCTGAACATGATCCAACCAATCAGAGACCAGGACCCCTGATTACTTCTGTCAAACCACATATGCATCACTGTGAATTTATGGTCAATTATTTACTCAGAGAGCGACAAGCACAACGTTTTTTAGTTTTTTTTTTTTTTTTTAACTTTTCAGTATAATATCTGACTAGATAGACTAGATTTGACTATTTTCACTTTTTATTTTTTTTTTTTCTAGCCTTGTTTTAAGTCGTCAGAAGTTGTGTGTCACAAACACAAACTGCAGTTCATTCCAGTAGAAGTGAGAGCATGATTCAGGACAAACGTCTCCTCTGGTCTATGGATCAGGTGAACATGTTACCTGGTGTTTGTTCCAGCGGTCCAGCTGGCCCATCTTGTTGTTCATCAGGTCCTGGACCGTGTGGATCTCGGTCTTCATCTCCTCCTTGGTGGCCTCCAGCTGATTCTCCAGTTTACTGATGAGCGGTTCACAGCGGCAGCCGTCCAGAGGAGCCTGCAACACAGCCGGCAGTCAAACAGTCAGAGTCCCAGTTTACTGTGGAGACACTGAGGTTCTGCAGAGGAAATTCCCCCCAGATGTTCCTGAAATATCGAGTTGAAACACATGGGTCAATGTGAGGTGACAGTGACCTTTGTCCTGTGACCTTTAACCACCAAAATCTTATCAGGTCCAAGTTGGTACTAAGTATTTGTTTCAGCCAAATTTGAACAAATTCCCTTGAGGAGTTCTTAATGTATCAAGTTCAAGAGAACGGGACAGTCAGATGAGGAGGACGTGAGTTCACAGTGACCTTGAACTTTGACCTTTGACCACCAAACTCAAATCAGTTCATCTTTACAGTCGAGTGAACAATTGTGAAGCATTTGACGAAATTCCATCCAGGCATTCCTGAGATATCACGTTGATGAGAATGTGTCAAATTGGAGTCACAGGGACCTTTGACCTTTGCCCCGGAAAATCAAATCAGTTCGTACCAACTGAATGTTTTTACTGAGTTTGACCAAAGTCCGTCACGGCATTGTTGAGATGTCGCATTCAAGAAAACGAGACGTAGAACCTGAAAACAGAATTCCGGTAGAACCCGGATCTGACGAGCCGGTACCAACTGGACCGGTCCGTCCTCTCACCTGCATGATCTTGCCATCGTTGTCTCGGTACAGTGTGTACAGCTGGTAGGCCTTGTAGTTGTGTGGAGGGACGGATGCGTGAGGAGAAGCTCCTCCTGTTCGGACTCTCCTCCTGTGGAGCGCTTCAGCGTGTCGGGTGTCTCTGCGGCGGAGCGGGTCGGACAGAGACGGCTGCAACAGACACAGGGTCAGTGATGATTCCAGGAGGAGGAGGAGGAAGAGGAGGTGGAGGGTTATGGAGGAGGATGGAGGATGGAGGAAGAGGATAGAGGAAGAGGAGGAGGGTTATGGAGGAGGATGGAGGAAGAGGATAGAGGAAGAGGAGGAGGGTTATGGAGGAGGATGGAGGAAGAGGAGGATGGAGGAGGATGGAAGAGGAGGAGAATGGGGGAGGAGGAGGATGGATGGATGGTGAAGGAGGGAGGAGGAGGGTTATGGAGGAGGATGGAAGAAAAGGAGAATGGAGGAGGAGGAGGATGGAAGAGGGAGGAGGAGAGAGGAGGAGAGTTATCACCTCTAAACATCCTTAAACTCAGGCTCCCACCTTCTCCTTCTGCTTCCTGCTCCTCCCCCTCCTGCTGCTCGGCTCCTTCACCTCCGCGTGTTTGCAGGTCACTCGGTCGCTGCTCTGCGTGTCGTCTGCAGCGGACGCGCTGTCCTGCAGGAGACAGGAAGAGGGTGGGGCTTAGAGGGCGGGGCTTAGAGGACAAGTTACCCCTCAGAACATTAAAACAAACTCTCACAAGTGAAAGAGGAAGATCGAAAGCAGGTTTGTAGGTTCCTCATGAATATCTAACTTGTGTCTGAAACATGCATAAAACATCTGAAAGACTTCAGACGGGAAAACAGCATCTCGCCTTTGATCATTTCTCGGCATGAAAAGTCTACATGTGGAAAAAATGCTTTTTCTGATCTTATAGCTGCTTCAGGGGAGAAAACAGAAGAAGAAACTCTGACGTTGCAGATAAAAACAGGAAGAATAACAGCTGCAATGGTTTCAGAGCATTTTAACACAAAAAAGAAGTCATGAACACAGGATGTGGATGGAAATGAAGATCGCCATGAAAAGTAAACATTATTTATGTATTAAAAACACAACAGTGGGGCGATTTTTAAAAGACAAGTCATCAAATATCAACAAAACAATGGTCTGAAAATGGGTCAAATGTCAAATTCTGACTTTCACCGACTAAAAATCCAAAACTATGACTTGTAATAAACAAAACAAAAAGCAAGCTGCTGTTGTGCTGACTAGACAAGAAAGCGACATTATTTTATTCCCATTAAACTCACAGACGTTTCTTCGTTCCCTGAAGGAGTTTTTGGAAGATAAAGTTGATACAAATCATTGAGATATTTTTCTGTCCCTCTTCTTCCCCGTTCAGGATTTACCTTCGAGGGTAACATCTCATCTCTGGGCACCGACTGAGCTCGACCTTCCTTCTTCAGCTTGTCTCTCCTCTTCCTCACACTCCTGCCCCGCATGAAGCTCTGCACCTGAACACACACAGGACACAACGTTAAGGTGAAGGAAAGAATTCAATACGTTTGGACTTTCACACACTTTTAGACACAGAAGAACAAAATCATGAAAAGAAGATTGCAGCGTCGTACGAGTGGAAGATTTTCTTGGTTTGGTTTATTAATGAGGGATCATTCTGCCGTCGGCATCAAGCCTGCAGCAGGAAAGAAGCTCAACACACACACGCACATGCAGGCACACACACACACACACACACACACACACACACACACACACACACACACACACACACACACACACACACACACACACACACACACACACTGTGGGGGTCCAGGTTGGGTTCTATATTGGAGGTCAAGGTTGCTTGTTCTAGTTACCTGAGGAGCTTTGGTCAGAAGGAGAGCAACATCTGGGCTGTTGTGTTCTCTGGCCTGGTCCAGAGCTGTTTGACCTGCCTGGAGACACACACACACACACACACACACACACACACACACACACACACACACACACACACACACACACACACAGACAGACACACACATATACACAGAGACACACGCAGAGACAGAGACACACATACAGAGACATAGACACACAGAAAGACACACACAGAGAGACACAGACACACAGAGACACACAGAGATAGAACATGACTCAGAGGACGTCCACAGTAAACTGTATCTACTTTTCTCCATTTCATTCCTTCTTTACAGAATTAAACCGTATTATTTCACCAAAAATGATATTTTTAAAAGGAGCCAGCCTGATTATCTATAATAATAATAATAATAATAATAATAATAATAATAATAATAAGTCTGTCTGTCTGTCTGTCTGTCTGTAATAATAGCTGCTTCAAGATAATTAGTTGGTGGAGCTCCTTTTCACTAGAAGAGGACAAAACAAGATGACGTAATTAAAAGTGATCTTAAGTTTAAATAGAAAAACAAGTGAACTCTGTTAATTTGAAGTACTTATGTGAGAAAGGTTGGAAAAAATACAAAAAGGAAACCTGAATTTGAGGAGATAATGATGTAACAGTGTGATCATCACTAGTGATCATCACGAGGTCATTTAACTTATAAATATCAGTTAATTAGTTGGTTGTAGTGCAGAAATAAGTTGGCTCTGATTTATTCAGAAGTTTAAAATAAGAAAAAAATGCTGTTTTCCAATCAAATTACTTAAAACTTGCTGCAGCACAGTAAGAAGTGAACTACACTGAATATCAGTATACAAAAAAAGTCACTAACTAAAACTAAACAAGTTTGCTCATGTTGAGACAACAACTAACAACAATTTAGAGTCCTCGTCTTTATAATTATAGAAATTATAGTTTAAGCAATAAGTCACTCAACTAGAAATAAAGGAGGAAGAGGAGGAGGATGAAGGAGGAGGAGGAGGATAATAGAGGAAGAGGAGGAGGATGGAAGAGGAGGAGGAGGGTTGAGGATGGAATTGGAGAAGGAGAAGGAGGAGGATGGAGGAGGAGGATTAGGAGGAGGAGGATGAAGGAGGATTAGGGGGAGGAGGATGGAGGAATAGGAGGAGGAGGAGGATGGAGGAGGAAGAGGAAGAGGATAAAGGAGGAGGATGGAGGAAGAGGAGGAGGAGGAGGAAGAGGATGGAGGAGGATTAGGAGGAGGAGGAGGAGGTGTCTTGACTTAAAGATGAAGAAAAGAGAAGTGAGATCAGAAACAGTTGTAGGAAGGAGGCGGAGCCTCACAGTGTTGGAGATGCAGCCGTCTGCTCCGGCTTCCAGCAGCAGACGGACCGTCTTCTTGTGGTTCAGAGCAGCTGCTACGTGTAGCGGAGTGTCTCCAATCTACACAAACACACAAACACACAAACACACAAACACACAAACACACAAACACACGAACACATGAATTCACAACCTCAAACTGTTCAATCTTTTACATTAATCACAGGTTCTTCAGTCCCTCCAGGATTTCAGGAGTATTTTTGTGAACGTTGCGATCAAAAATATTTGATTTTGCAGCAGATTTTCTCCAGAATTACGACGTAATGTGCAGGGTTTTTTTTTGTAGAATTCGAGAAAGAAAAAAACGGCTATTTTATAGCCTCACTTGATAAAGGAATAAATCTGTAATCACTGCCTGTGATAATAATCATGCTGCACATCACAGAAATATTTTAGCTTTAATCTTTTTTTATTTATTTAATGAATTTAGAGAACCGTGAGGCTCAAAGTTCCTAAAAGGTCCTAAAAGCTGCATATGTTTCCAGAACAGACCGTCTGTGACTGGAATATAGAAACAAGGACTACATCAGCTGTCAAAATAAGAGCTGTAGATGCTGTTTAATTCATGTTCATTCAACACATAGACCTGCTGGATGAAACGAACAAAGAGACGTCTCTGACAACTGGACGTGTGGAGAAAACTCTTCTTTTTTTTTAAAGGAAAAATTGCAGACAAATTTTAAGCTCCTGCAAATATTACGGAGTTTGCTTAAATTTGCGTTAATTATCACAAGATCGTGATTTCCTGGAGGGAATGATTAATGAATGCTGAGATGGATGAATTCAATTTCAATGTCCAACTTACAAGAACAGACAAGATCTTTAAAGTACCTAAAATTGATTTTCAGTTTATGTAAAAAGTGAACTCTGAAGCAGTTTAGAGATTTGTCACGACTGAAATCATTTATGAACTGAAGAATAGAATAAATGTCGATTTTTCTGAAATATCTACAACTTTGAAATAACGTTCCTTCCCTACTTAAAGGGTTGGAACCGCTTTAACCAGCGTTGAGAAGTGAAATTCTGGTGAATCTATGTGCGAAATACAAATTAAACAAAAGTTTTACTTCCTGAAGTCACTGAAACAAATGTTTCACAAACTGCACTGTCAGCACTTTTACAAGTCAGGTTGTATTTCCTGTTGTTGAAGTCCCGTCCTGGACAGAAGCTTCAGACCGTCAGGAACTCACCAGGTTCTTCTCCGACACCGAGCAGAAGGCTCCCAGCAGGATGCGGATCACCGCCACGTGGTTGTAACGAGCCGCCACATGAAGACACGTGTCTCCTGCCTGCAAATATAAAAACAGATTTACAAGAATTATATTATTAAAATCGTTAAATTAAAAAGAAGTTTCGCAGCAGAATGTGAAAAATACTTATTGTACTTCTATATATTTTAAAAATCAAGACATCAAGACTGAAAACACTTCTTCATTTTAGGTATGAAAGTACAACTGAAAGTCATAAATCTTTTTCTTTTTTTTTTACTTTTCATCTTTTCTTATTAATAAAACAAAAGGAAAGAGTTCTCTGGATAAACATCAGGAATTTTTCTTTATCCTCCAAACCTCAGAGTTGCATAGCGTTTGACTGACAGCTGAGAAAACATCAACAGGAAGTGTTGCTTCCAAGCTAAAAGCAGTGTTTGGTGTTTCTTCTCCGGAGATACAACTTAGAAGAAAACTCGCCTACAAACTGACAGCAGTTCACCCTTGAACATGATATGTTTAAAAGAAATGATGTAATTGAAAGAAGTTGTTAGTGGAGAAATAAAAGCTTCATGAAGCTTTTGGTCATTTAAAAAATGATGCATTATTATTATTTATCCAGCAGTGTGGAAACAAACCTCCAACAGGCCGACGACATACATTTAAAATATTAGTAGTCGGAAAACTGTAAAAACTGATCTAATATAGCCGATACGTGTAAAAGCTGACCAGTGATTATCTTTTAAAAGGTTTATTAAGATAAGAGATACTTGATTTTAAATTGCGTACTGGACATTTATTGGTCAGCCAAAAAAAAAAAAAAGCAATTCAAATTGGTTCTTAATGTTTTGGACATTTTAATGAACAGATGATTAACTTAAAGCTCCACTGTGTCAGTGTGTGCGAGTCTCATGCTGAACGCGGGTAAACAAAGATCACGTCTGCTTTGCAGCAGCAGCAGCAGACATGCAGCAGCAGCAGCAGACATGCAGCAGCAGCAGCAGACATGCAGCAGCAGCAGCAGACATGCAGCAGCAGCAGCAGACATGCAGCAGCAGCAGCAGACATGCAGCAGCAGCAGCAGACATGCAGCAGCAGCAGCAGACATGCAGCAGCAGCAGCAGACATGCAGCAGCAGCAGCAGACATGCAGCAGCAGCAGCAGACATGCAGCAGCAGCAGCAGACATGCAGCAGCAGCAGAGAGCAGGCTGACATCCTGGAGCTCAACGCTTCAGGTGAAAATGAACCATTCTTATCTGTTGCACTAAAAAAACACCAGTTGACAAACAATCACCAGATGATATTCACATAATCTATCTCTGAGATGCTACATGTTTAGAATCTGAATAATTGCACACCGCAGCAGCATCAACCTCATGATCTCTGATTCCATCAGAACCCACCAGAACCCTGCGGGACACTTACATGGTTCTTGCTGTCGGGCCTGGATCCTCCCAGCAGCAGAACCCTGGAGCTCTGAGTGTGACCGTTCTGACAGGCCAGGTGCAGCGCTGTGTTTCCCGCCTGGTAACGACAGTCAGAGACATCAGTCACTGGAAGCAGCTCTTATTATTTATGTATTCATAGTATATCTGGATCACAATGTTTGGATCATTAGAACTGCGTGAAGGAGAAGAGAGACAGTGATGAAGAATATAGAACTAGAACAGAGAGATGGAACACAGTGGACAGACAAAAAGAAAGAGAAATAAATGAAACAAAACTATGTCTAGCGATGCATAAAGTCATAATCATGAATTAAACATTGAATAGAACTGGAGGCTTCGATTTACAACAATCTTAAATTGTTTTGTACTTTTATTTAACAACTATATTTCCTGTAGGTACAAATTATTAGATCAAATTTCACTTATTTCAAATGTACGGTGGTCCTGAGGGTCAAAACGCAAATACATTTCACAAAATGCAAAAACATTTCACAACGATCGCTGCTTTGTGAAATGTTGTTGTGTTTTGACCCTCCGGGCCACCGTCCAAATGTAAATATTTGTGTTCATAGAATTTTCTCCAGTCAAAACATTAACATGTTCTTAGAAAGCTTTCAAATGCATCTTAATATCTTCATCACTGGATGGACTTTGGTCAGGAGGGGGTCGTAATGAAATGTATGAAAACCCTGAAAAAAATCTGGTAACTGGAACTTTAGTGATTTTATATGGGCTCTAATTACATTTTTCTTTCATGCAAGCCATGAAACGTTTGCTGACTTTTGCAGTTGGGTGCGTTCTTATGGTAAGACTTCACTTGGAAGGTTTGGAAGATGTCATGTGATGGTGGTGTCATGTCAGTCTAACACCCCTTTAAGTAAAGTATTACTGCTCCTTTAATGCAGAGATGCAGGAATTCATATCTATGAATAAATGTTCAAGTTATGTGAAATGACATTTTATTCAAATGACTTTAAAACAAAATTTAGAAAAATTTAGAAAAAGAGTAAAAAACAACTCTTGAATCTGGGCAGTAGTCATTTTTTTTAATGATTATTATTTTGCAGAAATTATTATGATTTTATATAATTTTCTGGACTTGAGTAATCTTGAATGATTTAATTGTCTTTTTCTGTTAATTTCATGGCATTAAAAATGTAACCATATACATAAAAATTACATTTCTGCCTTTAAAAAGAAACGTTTCTCAGAGCAGCCATGACATAAATATCTTAAATTTGCACAGCCTGTTACTGAAATGTAAAGTGAAATGACTGACAATGAGGAAATGAACAAAGTCCTATGGTGGTGCTCATCTCCCACTCCTGCGACATTAAATCAACGAGATGACATCATTAAAAGAGCACCAGTCAAACTCAAGCGGGAGGAAATGAAGCGGAGGAAGTGATGGAAACAGAACGACGCTGACAGGCAGCTCGTTGCAGCAACACATCGGGGGAACATTGAAACTCTGTCGTTCTCCACATGAATGACAAAGTGATCGCAGTCGGCTGAGGTAATCACGATCAGCTGATTACCGAATAAATGTAGACTCACTTTGTTCTTGGCGTGAACGTTGCCTCCAGTCTTCACCAGCAGTTTGACGGACTGACTGAAGCCGTGCCAGGACACCTCGTGGAGAGCAGTGTTCCCATCCTGACAGAGGACAAAAAAATAAAATAAAATAAAAAACACATTAAAAACAGCCAGAAGGACACACTGGATTTCAGGGTTCCAAGTCAAATGTCAAACTTCCTGACTTTCCCTGACTACAAACCTGAAACTATGACCAATACAAAACAGAAAAACAAGCTGCTGTTTGTTGTGCTGAGCAGACAAGAAACTGAAATATTTTATTCCCATCAATTTGTAAACTCAGCTGTTTTCAGTTGAAAACTTTTCACTGCTGAAACCTGCTGCAACATTATGATCCTACACAACTAGACATGTGCACCTTATGAACAAACTGACCCTGGTGCAAAAAAATTGTCTTTCAATCTTTAAATTCATTATTTTGTAGCCAAAGCTCTTGAAATTTACATATTCCTGTATGTTTGTCTTCCTAAACTGATAAAAGAAAAGACACATATTTACTAAAGTGTTTCCACTTGTTGACGAATGTAAAAGAGGAAAAAAAAAAAACAATACAGGAAACACCTGGAATAAAGTCATAAAAAAAAGACTAAATGGAAAATATAATATTTTGATTAGTGGCAACTGAAATTTAAACATGCAAACAAAACTCACTGATATTCCAGGACCCAAAAAATGATCAGATCAGATTCCATGAATTCCCCGATATTCCTTGATATTCCATGAATTCCCTGATATTCCTTGATATTACATTAATTCCCTGATATTCCTTGATATTCCATGAAGTCCCTGATATCCCTTGATATTCCCTGAATTCCCTGATATTCCCTGACCTGTGGGAACCCTGGGATTAATAAATAAACCTCCAAATAAACAGAACCTGCAGCAGACATACATAATTATCACTATAACTTCTTTATGTTCATGTTAATAAGATCCTTTTTCTACACTGCTGCCTTGGGTGGCACGGTGGTGCAGTGGTTAGCACTGTCACCTCACAGCAAAAAAGGTTCCGGGTTCGAATCCGGTCCTGGGCCTTTCTGTGCGGAGTTTACATGTTCTCCCTGTGCTTGCATGGGTTCTCTCCGGGTTCTCCGGCTTCTTCCCATCATCCAAAAACATGCACCTCAGGTCAGGTTACCTGGCGCCGCGCTAGTGGCAGCCTGCTGCAGCATCTCCCCCCTGAGAGCCCCCCTGCTGTAGTGAAGAAATTTCACCTCGGGGATTAATAAAGTGTATAAAATCAACAACAAAAAAATTGTGGAACTTTTTATTAACAGGTTCACAATTCTATTGAGAAACCTCCATTACAGTCTAAATTAACTGTTAAGCTGTTATAGAAGTATTTACCTTTTGTTTTGTGTATAGTTTCAGTCATTATAGAAGTATTTACCTTTTGTTTTGTGTATAGTTTCAATAATTATAGAAGTATTTACCTTTTGTTTTGTGTATAGTTTCAGTCATTATAGGTGTAAGCTTGGTTTTAAACACACGACTCTACTTTTCATGGGGCGCTGATCTTAAGCAGATTACAGACACACTGCCTCCTCTATGCTGATCAGATCCTTAATGCACTCATTATGATGGCTTTAACAATTCCTGCTGTTACACAGCTCCCTTTATCCTGAGAGTGTGTGTGTGTGTGTGTGTGTGTGTGTGTGTGTGTGTGTGTGTGTGTGTGTGTGTGTGTGTGTGTGTGTGTGTGTGTGTGTGTGTGTGTGTGTGTGTGTGTGTGTGACCTTTGACCCGCACCTTGTCCTGCCTGTCCAGTGCGCATCCTTCCTGGACGAGAGCGCTGATGACGTCACTGTTTCCCACCACGGCGGCCCGGTGCAACGCCGTTTGTTCCCCCTGCCATGAAACACACAGATACACAGCACTAAGATACACGACAGCAAACACACATTGAGAAACAGGACAACAAATCGAGCACAGATTCAGAGAACAATCTATGGGGGGAAATCTTGGGAGCCCCAGTTTGGTTTGTTTCACAGGGTTTTTTCTGGTTTTGAATCAATGCAACAAAGATTCACATCAGTGTTACAACATTCTCACTTGTGGAAAATTTGACATGGAGACACAAGATTTTCATGAAGTCTCTTGGAGGAACAGTTCCTGCTCAGTGAGTGGACCAAACACAGAGATGGATGGATGTGTTTTATATGCAAAGCAAACAGTTTAAAGATATGAGCGAAGAAATTAAATTAGCTTCAAAATAAATAAATATATATATATATTCTTCATTTCTTTTGGTGTCAAACACTTTATTTTTAAGCTACAGTTTTGTAAATGCTTTCTTTCTGAGATGCTGACCATCAGCATCACGTCTGTTTCTAGGTTTTAGGATGCGGTTCGGACTGTATGCAATAATTCAAAAATGGTAAGTTGTCATTTTAACGGTAGTTATGTGCTCAAACTATTTCTTGACAAACAACAGCTTCTGACTGTGCAGAGACCAAAACTGGGAACCCAGGCTGAAGACCGGTGGAATTATTCTTTCTAACTTAATAACGTAATGCTTAGGGGAGAAGTAACAGTCATATTTAAAAGAGCAGTTATGATGTTAATATGGTTCAGACCAACCACAACAGTTCATCTCGTTGTCCACTGGGGTTCAGATAAGATCATGAAAGTGGTCAGCATTGTTTTTTCAGGGCCGATACAGATTCTGATTATTGGGAATCAAGGAGACCAATTCAGCGATATACATTTGCAGTAAAAATGGAACTCTGTGTCAAAATTTGGAATAACAATCTCTTACACAAAACTTTATTTGAATGCATTCAAGCATGTTTAAGAAAAATATAAATTTTCAACATTAGGAAATGCAGGACGCTCCCAGCAGCATTTATTTTAAAGTAAACTGAACATGTTAATAAATAAATACAATAGCTCCCTGAAGGTTTATAAATAAAGTAAAACAAATAAAAAAATTATAAGTGGCCATCATGTAGTCTTATGATGCATTTTGGGGAATTTGTTATGAAAACTAACAATTTTTTTATTGTAAGCAGTTCAGTCTTAAATTAATTTATTTGATTGACGATTGAATACAAAAAAATATAGATAATTCTAGAAATGCTGGAAGAGAAGAGGAGAGGAGAGGAGAGGAGAGGAGAGGAGAGGAGAGGAGAGGAGAGGAGAGGAGAGGAGAGGAGGAGAGGAGAGGAGAGGAGAGGAGAGGAGAGGAGAGGAGAGGAGAGGAGGATGGGGACAGATTTCTGTTGGCTAACCTCCTTCACTCTCCCTGATCCTCCAGGCTCTTCCCCAGCCCTCCACCTCTGTCTTCTCCCCTCCTTCTCCTTCTCCTCCTCCTTCTTCTCCTCCTCCTCCTCCTTCTCCTCCTCCTGCCTCAGTCTGCACCTCCTGCTCCCCCCCGTCCCGGAGGAGGTGCTGCAGCCTGTTGCAGAGCTCATGGACCACAGAGAGTGAATTTGGCGGCACCACAGATCTGGGCTATCATTATCTGCAGAGAGGAGTGAGCTCTTCCCTGAAGGCAGACCCAGCAGGGGGCAGTCCAGAGCGTCCCACTCCAGGCCGCTGGAGGCCATCACACTTATGTTTGTGTTAAAAAGGTTATTTCAAAAAGAGAAGGAGCCACTGGTGATTATCAGTAAGGACCGCTGGAAACAGATCACAGTGTTCACATGCAGCTGACGGACGGTTGGATCTACTCACATCGTCCTGGATGTCCAGGTCGCAGCCGGCTCTGAGTAGGAGACGCACGACCTCCACGTGACCTTTGTAGGCAGCCAGGTGCAAGGGGCTCCTGCCATACTGTGAACACAAAACACACTCAACACAACAGTCAACAAAACACATGCGGGCATACAAACATCAGTGACGAACTCCCCTGGAGAGCAGGAAGAGGTCGACTGGAAGAACCCACCGAGTCCGATTATTACTGCAGTGTGAGTAACCGTGGTCATCTGCTGACACGACCGGAGAAAGACACAAATCCATTTCAGTAATAAATCAGCTAAAAACAAACAAATCCTTAATCCGTGCTTTAAGAAGAGAGCACATCCTGAACATCTGTTCACCAGCAGGGGACAAAATCCAGCTGTGCATCCAGCCAATAGAAGAAACCTTAGGCCAGGAAGGACAAGGGTCATAAGAAATGTCACTAAATTAAGTGTTTATTTAATGACTGCAGTCAGACCAATCATCAACCATCAGTGATGTCAGCAACCATCAGCGATGTCATCAACCATCAGTGAGGTCATCGTTGGTTTGTGAACATTATGAAGCCTCCAGTTCAGATTCTGTCCGTCACCGTCTTTGTTAGTTCGGAGCGGTTTGGAGCAGGAAGTGACCATATTTGGACAAGCTGGGAGAGGAGCCAGCGGTGGATCTGACCGATCTGATTGGTAACCTGACGATACTACGTCCCGCCCACTGATAGCTGTAACCTGACTGCACCACAGGCCTGTCAATCAAACAGACACGCCCCCAAAACCAGGTCTTTTTGAATCTTCTTTTCTAATGAATGAGGGATTATTTTCAGATTGACCTCCAGAAAACTAATAAGAAGGAGTGACTTTAGCTAACAACACCGAGATAACTGATGGACACATTTTATTCACTTTGGCTTTTTGGAGCCGACCTCTAGTGGCACTCGGTGGTATTGCAGTTTAAGACACTTCTGCATCGGCCTCATTTTACATTACATTTCATTTAGCTGACGCTTTTATCCAAAGCAACTTGCCAACATACCGGTGGTACACCATCGGGAGCAATTTAGGGTTCAGTGTCTTGCTCAAGGACGCTTGGGCATGTGGACAGGGGGAGCTGGGGATCGAGCCACCAACCTTCTGATTGGTGTGCAACCCACTCTACCGACTGAGCCACAGCCTCCCATTTCTCAGACTCTCTTTTATATTCGGTCTGTGATGAGGTGGACTTGGACCCAGATTTTCCATGTCAGGATGTACCTTTCTTTCTGTTTTATATCACTGCATATTTTGGTTGGAGAAGACAACCGAGGATGCTAACTTGTAACATGAGCTCCATCCAAACCAGCTGAATCAGCTTCTATGTGAACAATAAAAACTGATACTCAAACAGTAGTTTGCGATACTGGTTGGAGACCAGTGAGAAAACAAAAGGATTTAACACCGTGATATCAGAATAATATTCAGTTTAAAACTGAACACATTCAGACATCTTGAACATAATGAACGGTGTTTAACTGCATTAAGAAGACTGACAGAGCAGGATGTCAACATGGAGGTGACTATTCAGACTTCAAACTGTAGTAAATCTACTGAGTAAACACAGTTTAATTACAGATCTGTGAGTACTCCCACACAGCAGCAGACGCCATGTAACACCCCAGGTATTATGTTAGCGTTCAGAGATTTGTTTGGGTGTGGCAGACCGAGTTACAACGGGCCTGTTGGAGGGAAGCCACCAGCCGGGATCAGGTAGACAACTAGCCTGAGGCCGGCAGGGAGCCTCCGCTGCTCCACACGGACTGCACGGGAGTTTATTATGTCACTCTGTGGTGGTTTTTAATGGGAAACTGAGTTTATATCTTAACTTTCTGTTGGTTTAGGTGGTTGAAATCCACCTAAATCCAATGAGACCTGTCGTCATGGGGATGCTGTGAACCAACTTGCTGCCTGATATATCCCTAAACCCTCGACAGGTGCCAACTGACCAATAATCATCGTTATTCAGTCAGTGCTTTAAATGTTGTGAATGATCGATGTTTGTTCATTTTATCTGTTTTGATATTTAAACTTTTCAACTGAGAAACCTTTTGTATGAGATTTTCTTTTTCTTTTTTTAACAGCTCTGTGTTGCAGCTGTTTCTAAAGTCAGACCATTTGAGCTCATCAGAGAGGAAATCCTCAGTCAAGAGGTATATAGATATACATAGACAGTAGATGTCACAGAGGATGAACCAGTGCTGCTAACATTATCAGCTGCTGAGGCCTTCAGCTTTCCAGTGGAAGCATGCAGAATTCCTGAAGGCACGAAGTACAGAAGGTTTATGTCGATTCACCACTGACGGGCTTAACCTCCATCTTTTTAGCTCCCCACTGTTTGTTGTAGCAGGTTTGTCTATATTTGCACATGCTAAACTGACCAAACAAAACCTGTAAGGGACAAAGAAGTTCACATTTACTGTACAGGTGGTAACCAGAGTGGTGAAAGAGGACAATTTCAAGATTCATAGATTTAACTCTACTCTTTTTCCTTCATTCAGTATGAGCAGATGTAAGACATTTGAAGATGAGGGAATTTGTTTCTCGTAAAAAAAAATAATTAAAAAAAACTTAATATATTATTTTAATGAGTTGTAGTAGTTTAATCAATGCTAGGAGAAATTCTTCAACTCCAATTGATTTATAATTTTATATTCATTATATATAATCAATAGAAAATAAATCATCCACTTACTAGCCTTCTGTGGAGCTTTCTCACAACTTACTGCATTCATTAGCTCATGGACTTTGCTCAGTTGTCATGACGACCATGAGATTACAACTGAATGTGTAACTGAAAATGATTGTTGGGATGGATATATGTATTGTTTAGAGTGTGTTTTATTTGTTTTTTTTATGTTAGTTACTATATTTAAATTGGCTTTAAGATTTCCAAACTGGACTGTAAACCTTCATCACCTAACGCTCCTCTTCCTCCATTATTCTCCTCCATCAAACCAACCTCAGTAAATCCTCTACATTATTATTCTTTCCTTCTTTTCTTTTCATCTGTTTGATGTTTTATTCTCTATGCCAGCCTTACATCAACCAATATACCCACATTCCTGCTCCTGAGCACAGGAATGTTTCAGAGGAAGCTCCGCCCCCTTTTAATACCTTTTAATGGCACCTTGCCAAGCTACCAAAAAAAAACAACAACAAAAAACAGCTGGTCAACACAAAGTCATCTGTGTGCAGCAGCACATGTAAGATTGTAGTTCTCACAGTATGATGCCATGTGCTCATGTTCCCATGGAAACTTAGTTTGATGTGCCACAACAGAAAACATAAAGCACACGATACACAACACAAAAACCTGCAGTATGAAGCACTCACACATGAACAGGAGTCATTACTGGCAGGTAGCTGGTATAAAGAATATTATCAAAAATACCATAACGCCAAAGAATTTAAATGAAAGACAGAAAGTTTAGACTTAAACTAATTTCCTAAATCCAGGTGACGTCCAGCACAACAGACTGTTATTACAGAGTCTGAGGAAGCAGACGTGTTTCCGCCACACAGACAAACACGCCTGTCTCATCGCCGGATTACACCGTAGACTGAAGATGTAAAGATCAGGTGGAGCGCTTCACTTTGGACCTGCATTGTGACTCTATAACTTTAAAAAGGTAAAAAAAAAAACTGGTCCAACATCCTGCAGCAGGACTACTTACAAAATCCTGTAAAAGAATCTATACACTGCTAATTTCAGCATCACTTCACTGGTTACCTTTATGTTTTAGATTTTAAAACTGCAATGATGACTTTAATTATTATTATACCTGTGATATGTTGACCCCGTCTGAGATTGATTAGAAATTCCTGCGTTGAGACTAAAACCCAGAGAAGACTGAACCTTTGGAGTCAAGTTGACGGGAAAAAAAAATCCTAAACTATCCACTGGTTGTCTGGCTGAGTCACATGACTCCAACAGTCACTGTCACAGCCAAGAAATACAGCTTACATTTAAAGAATGGTTTTGATCTCATCTGTCTGCAGGAACTCATTCAGACTAATGTTTGCTGATCTTCATTGGATTTAGATGAAGTTTATACTCAAAGGGTCACCTGAGCAGCTCTGACTGTAAACTCTCTTAAAAAGGAAACTTTTAATCCTGATGTTAAAAGTAAAGCGGGTTTCTGACTCTGAAGTATCTGCCTCCTTTAAAACAAGTCAGCAACAAACACATTTCAGTGTTTAGACATAATAATTAACTAAACTATGGATAAAATCTGACAACAATAGTTAACATTTCAAATTAATAGTGGAAGAATTCTACTTTTGTCTGAAATGAAGAAAGTTTGTTTCAAAAAGGACTTAAGTGTTAAATCTTCCGCTCATCATTGAGAACTTAACTGCTCACAGCATCCTCAGAGAACAGCTAGGATTTATGTTTTACTCCAAGTTTCTTTCTCAGATTTTTGATGTCATGCATTTGTTCTAAAACTTTACTTTAATAGAAGTAAATTGGCAAAATTGTGTTTTTAATGGTTAAATTAAAAACTTTTTTTTTTTAAAAACAACGAAGTAAATAACATCCTCCATCTAACCAGCGATTCCACATTTTTGTGCTTGAGTACAGTTTTTAGAGTTTAGACACCCAGAAGTAATGAACCACTGATCTCCTGCCTGCTCTGACTGCAAGTCATGTAACATCCAGGTCAATGTTAGAGGACATGGAAATATCTTCATTCCAAGATAAACTCAGTGCAGCAGAGATGCAGTGGGAGAACATAATGACACAAAATGAAATCCCAGCATGTCACATACACAGAGTCTACTTGGACCCAGGTCGATGAAATCACTGTCTTTCAACTGTAAATCAAATATTCTTAAGTAACTAACCACACACACAATGCAAGAGCTGCATTAACGTCAGAATGAGAGGCCCATCTGTGAACATGTACAGCAGCTCGCAGCAGGAAGTGACCATATTTGGACGAGCTGGGGGAGGAGCCAGCGGTGGATATGACTGATCTGATTGGAAACCTGACGATACTATGTCCCGTCCACCGATAGCTGTAACCTGACTGCACCACAGGCCTGTCAATCAAACAGACACGCCCCCAAAAACAGGTCTTTTTTAATCTTCTTTTCTAATGAATGAGGGATTATTTTTGGATGGACCTGCAGAAAACTAATAAGAAGGAGTGACTTTAGCTAACAACACCGAGATACATGATGGACACATTTTATTCACTTTGGATTTGATGAGAGAAGTTGAATGGGAGTTTATGGAGCCGGAGGCTTTTTGGAGCCGACTTCTAGTGGCACTCGGTGGTATTGCAGCTTAAGACACTTCTGCATCGGCATCATTTTACAGACCTGGAAGCTACAAAGACTTTTACATACGGTCTGTGGAAAAAGGCCAAACATGTTGGATTTCCTTGACTGTGACTGATCTGATACTTAACTCACAAAAACTATAACTTTTTGAGATCAAACTCAAACATTTGCAAAGAGAGGAAGGTTTAATCATAAACCGAGTCAACTCAACTCAGTGACGCAACAGAAGTAAAACGACACCCAGAAGAAGCAGGTGTGACAACACAGGCCAGAGATAAAGACACTGATGGGAACCTGAGAAACCCGCTCAGCGAGTCAATAACACGTTAGCCAGAGGTCACTTCATTTCCTTTAGAACCGGCCGACCCAGGAACCCCAGCTGCTCTGTGATGAGCCGGCAGGACAGGAAATGTTGGCCGGAGCTGAGCTTTCAACACCAATCAAGGTTTCACTGCTTTCACTGGGAGAGAGAAGACTTTCTTTAAGCTCTTTAAAGGTCAAATCACGGCAGTTTGAGCAACAATTAGCAACCAGCTGACACTCTTCTCAGAATAAACATGTACAGCAGCTTCACTCACCTTGGTGACGGCTACTTTCGCTCCTTTGTTGATGAGCTGCACCACATTGTCGGCCTGACCTTTGTGTGACGCTACGAGGAGGCGCTCGGAGAGTGCGAGGACCTCAGCTGCATCCTGCTGGCTCATGAAGCGGGGCGAGGGATTCTGCCGTCTCCAGACTCGGTGCTCCAGATGAGGCGGGTGGGGAGGGGGCGGGGGGCGCAGCTGTGATGGTGATGGTGATGATGATGATGATGATGTCGTCTAACTCATGATGAGCTCCGCTGCAGACAAACTGTCCAACAGGAGCCGGAGAGGCGGTCCGTCCCGGTTCTGCTCCTACAAACTGCCACGGCTCTTCGGCGTCATGGTTTCAGCTGCAGGGAGGAGAACAGGAAACACACGGAGTGAAAACCAGCACGGCCTCCACCAAACAGGAAACAGGACATCGCTGCCATCCAGGTTACCGGACACATTTGGAGGGTCGGTCACTGAGGTGCAGCTGTATCACGAAGAGAGCTCGTCATAAAGAAAAGGTGAGAGCAGCTCAGACACGTCTGAGGTTCTGGTTTAACCACAGGGAGGATGGAGTTACTGAAGGAGACGACAGGCCGACACGTCTCGAGTGTTTCATCTGATTCATTATCATTATAAAACAAATCGACTGACGGACACGTTGTCATCCAACACCTCCGTCTCCACGAGCTCACTGGAATACATTCTGATCTCATTCAGGGTCTCACAATCCTCCCAGAGAGATCCGGAAGTCTCCATTTTATTATTATTATTATTATTATTATTATTATTATTATTTGTGGAGCCATTAAAATGGCACCAAGGTAAAAATGCATAAAAGTACGTTTGTTAGAAATCAATCAACTTTTTTAACCCACCAATCAAGCAGTAATAATGTTTGTAGTAGAAAGAATGAAACTGAATGTGACTGTGGGTTTTATTTATTCTGTGATTGGTGGTGAAGCATTCTTGTGAACAACATATCTCAAGAACACCTTGAGGGAATTTCTTTAAACTTGGCAAAACCGTTCACTTGATAGCAACGATGAACTGATTTGATTTTAGGGATCGGAGGTCAAAGGTCAAGGTCACTGTCAAATCATGACATTTTACATGAACATGATATCGAGGGAACGCTTGGATGGAATTTTATTAAAAATTTAAAAAAATTTCCCCTCAAGGATTAATAAAGTAAATACCTACCTACCTTATTAAATGTTACACAATCGAGGAAGAACTGATTAGAGGTCTGTGGTCAAAGGTCAAAGTCATTGTGACATCAAATCCCTCCCATTTTTTTATTTTTTTTTGTGGTGCGATTTTAATTCAGGAAGCGTTGCCTCCAATGCTGTGAAAAGACTAAAATCACTGCAGCTATTACTATCACTGAAGGAAGCAGATGAAGAACTGAACACAGACATCGAGCAGGAGATGGACAGAGAAGCAGAGATCGCTTTGTCAGCACAGTCAAAACACAACTTCAAGCTAGGGTACGCAAGGAATGCTAACACTGGTGCTTAAGTAGAGCAAGCATGTATTATAATAAGAAAAATATTAAATGTACAGAGCAGGAATCAACAGTTTTCACAACAGGAAGTGACAGAATAGACTCACCCTGCCGTCAGACACCACCTCGACAACTAAGATGAGAACCATGAAAGTCTACATTGGAGCTGTAACCAGAACTTCAGCAGGATGTGAGACAATGAAAACAGGAATGATTGTACAGCTCTCCTCTCCCATCTGATTCCTGGAGTCTAATCTGTGATGACAGTCCTTCTGATCACTGTGTTGTCATTACTGGAAACACAGCGGTGAATGAGATAACATGGTGCAGATAATATCAACAGGACTGTTTCACAGAGCCGCGGGCTTACACGGATAAATCCAGAGAGGAACTGGATTATTTCCAAGATGCTGGAAATCTCCATCTCAACTCGACCATGAAACGTGAAACACGGCGGTGCAATGAGGTCTCCTCAGCAAAATCACGTCACTGGTTACGATTTCAGCTGTAAAACCTCTGAGTTATCACATTCTGTGGAGAAGAGGATGATTACAGTCACACACTCAATATCTGCCCAAATGGGAGCTATGATCACAATCTGTGTCGTCGTTAAATAATCAACAGAAAAGTGTTTTTGCAGCAAATTTTGATATCACAGTGAAGTTGATCTTTGACCTTCTGCATATAAAATGTCATGACTTCACAATTATTTCCTCCGAGACATTCGTGTACAACTTTGTCATACTGATTTAATGTAGAAACTCCAATAGAAACTCCCATTTTCATCGTACATCCAACTCACCTCGTTTTTGGACTTGAAAGCAAAGGTTTTTGATTTGAAAGCGAAAGTTTTTGATTTGAAAGCGAAGTTTTTTGATTTGAAAGCGAAGGTTTTTGATTTGAAAGCAAAAGTTTTAATTCTGTGACCAAAACGAACAAAACTGTAAGAGCACATTTGTTTGCAATGCAAATCATTATATTCTCGGTTTATATATTTTTACTTACAAACTTGATTTTTGATTGCAGTGAGAAATTTGCTTTCAAAACCGTTACGTTTTTTTTGCTTGCACAATAAAGACACAAAAACACCTTTACAGACCACAAACATGTTCTGTGAGGTTAGAGTGACCTTTGACCTCCAACATCTAATGAGTCCAAGTAAATGTTAGTGCCACATTGGAAGAAAGGTTCCTGATGTCCTGTTGAATAGAGGATGGACGTGAGGTCACGGTGACGTTTGATATTATCAATTCATTCTTCTGTCCAAATGAACATGTGGGCCAAATTCTGACAATCATGAGAATTATATGAACAAATGGGACCGACATGTTTCTGTATTATTTAATTATCTTCAGATTTTTGGTGATTATTTGCAGCTTCTCTGTTATCTGGGATGCCTCATTTATTGCAAACGAAACAAACCTGAAACCGAATTAAAGTCTAAAGATTCACAGAATCAATAAACGGTGAACAAAGCAGCCCAGTGAAGCATCATGCAGTCTGAGACTTCTAGACGTTTTTTTTCATCTGCCAAGTTTCCCTGAAACATTCCCAAAAATTAGAAACGAGACCACACAAACTGTGGAAGCTAAAGAATGCATAAAAAAGAAAAAAAAAAACTCAGCGGCTTGTCTCTCAGAGGTCAATTCGCTCGAGCTGAAAACGCTGCTGCACAATAGTAACGTTTGAATGGCTCCCTCCTGCAGGCTGAAAAATGAATAAGCCTAAGTAAAAGGGGGGAATTCTGTCTCTGACTGCATTCCAGTTGGTTCTGCAGAAGATCCCGTTCAGACCCCCGCACACAAAGCAGGCCTGGCTCCTTGCTCGCAGCTAGGCAACCGGGCTTTGTGCAAACTTTCAGGAACTCAGAACTCTGTTCAAAACCAAGAAATGCCAAGCCTTCTCTCTTTTCACACAGCTCGGGCAGGGAGGAAGGGGGGGGGGCTTTATTACCCTGCTCACTCTGAAAACTCACCGCTTCTCCTCACTGCAGCAAATCTGATTTATTTTTAAACTGTTAAACAGAGAAATCAATTAAAGACATAGTTTGTATTTCTTATGTTCTTCAGAAACATTAGGAAATTACAATGGGCCTGAAAACATGATGGAAGAATATAGTGGAACATATAATATAATGAAGAAGCTAAATATTGATGTATTTTGTGATCAAATTTATTGACCCGTTTGCAATGTTACATTTTTAAGAATAATATCACTGACTATCAAATTGGTATCAGTTGTTTTCAGTTCACCAACATCCTGCAGTAACTCCCTGCGTAACTGAGGTCAAAGTTCAGTCGGCATGAAAGTGGACCCTGATTAAAGCTCAGGAGAAGCCAGGTGTTCTGCAGAGTTTCTATAGAAGTGACCTGTCCAGACCCAGAGCCTTCATGTCCATTTATCACCCTCCCTGGAGGGAAAGGTTGGGGTCAGCTGGAGTTCAACACCCTGCTGACCTCACTAGAAACATCCAGCTAACAAATTCTATTTCAATTTAAAATTCTAAATTGTATTCATGTAGCACTAAATCACCACATAAGTCATCTCAGGACACTTCACATAATAAGGTGGAGATCACAGACTGGATATGAAAGTGTTCATAGCTTCCAGGTTGTGAAAAATGAGGCCGTCACTGAAAGTTGCGCGAGTTTGTCTGTTTCTCTGCTCATGTCTGCGTTTCATGATGTTTTCATGAAGGCTGTGCCTCGTTGAAGTTCACACAGACACCCATGCAACAAGAAATAGGCAGAAATGATGGCAACTACACTCGTTACGTGACTGTAAAAAAAGCGCAATAAAAGCCCAAAGTTCAGCTATCAATGGACAAAACTCAACCTCAAACTGAAAATCAGACCAGATAGTGATTTTTTTTTTTAAATGCACCCCTTCTGTATCTTTTGAAAGTAGAAAGGATGCTAATGTTATTCAACATTATTTCACACGATGTAACATGAGGACTGATACGGCAGCAGACTGTGGTGAGATCAGGTTTCAGCCAAATGAAATTGTAACAACACAGTCAACCTTTCAAAACACTGTTCGCTGATGAGTAACGCTGAGTCAGCGACACACATCATGTACTTTCTCCCACATGTTTACAGAACAGAGCTGAAGCGTCTCCTGCGGCTGTGAACACTCTCATCACGACTGCATCCTTTACAACCTGCTGATCTATCTCAGGTACGTCAGGAATGTGAGCGCTGGGACCTCAACTTAACTTCTCAACCAGAGGGCCGTTCAAGAGTATCATCCAGCAGAGCGTTCATTAAGGGTTCGTAATGTGATAATTTCATATCAAACAAACAAAGAAGTGATGTGAACAAATCACTGAAGCCAAAAGAACTAAAAGGTCAGGAACCTGCATGTCAGAGAAGGAATGCAGTGTTGCTTTTTTCTCATTTTCATTAGTTAAATATTCAACTTGTGATGATTGGTTTTGTCTTAAGTCTAGAAATAATTAACTGAATCGAAGGCGAAGGAGACATGTAATCAGCAATTAATTAAAAGTCCTGTTTTGATCTAAAAACCTTTTGCAGAAACAACTTTCACTTTCCAACAGTAGGTTAGATGGTCAGTTATATTCTGCAGAAATGGACTTGGAGCGCATTAATGGGGCTTAAATTAGACTCTTAGACTTGTAACTGAACCCGAGCTGCACACGTTACATCATATGTTTTTCACACATGATGAAATACGAGCCTCTGAGCACACTTCAAACCCGAAGCTTTGAACCAGTTAGTGTTTACAGAAATGTAAGGATTTCCCTCGAGGACGTCATTAAAGGCTCTCCGACTCCCGGCAGAAGTGAATTACCAACAGGTCACAGCCTGCAGAGCCGGCCTCATGAAAACCTGACATTCACCACGGAGAGAGCTTCCATCTGACAACATTAAGAACTAAATGTGTATTGCTGCTGTGCACTGATGCACGGCATGAACGCACTAAAATTAACTCCAGCGCTCTGAGCTACAAACACTACGATGCTGTACATTCCCCATTATGTGGGTCATCTCTTCCCTCACAAACTTAGAAAAACACACCTGCACAGTCCCATGATGCTCTGCATAAGCTTCCTACATGTGCTTATAAACATACATGAAGCCATTATTTTAATGCTTTAGTTTGTAAATCCAAAACACAACATTTTATCACTGCTGACAAAATAGCTAAATCCATTTTCATATAGTGAACATGTCCTACTTTACAGACAAAATAAATAACATCAGACTGTTTAAAAGGAGCGACTACATTAAATCTTCATCAAGTCATTTGGATATTTTGCTTACGAAATTTAGAAATTACTTTTAAACAGTGTTGGTCCCACAGTTCTGTTCATTGTAAAAACAGCTGTGGATGAATTGTTCCCCTTCCAGAAGTGTCTTCAGCTGCAATACCACCGAGTGCCACTAGAGGTCGGCTCCATAGACTCCCATTCAACTTCTCTCATCAAAACCAAAGTGAATAAAATGTGTCCATCAGTTATCTCGGTGTTGTTAGCTAAAGTCACTCCTTCTTATTAGTTTTCTGGAGGTCCATCTGAAAATAATCCCTCATTCATTAGAAAAGAAGATTCAAAAAGACCTGTTTTTGGGGGCGTGTCTGTTTGATTGACAGGCCTGTGGTGCAGTCAGGTTACAGCTATCGGTGGGCGGGACGTAGTATCGTCAGGCTTACAATCAGATCAGTCAGATCCAGTGCTGGCTCCTCCCCCAGCTCCTCCAAATATGGTCACTTCCTGCTCCAAACTAGCAAGATGGTGACGGACAGAATCTGAACTGAAGGCTTCATAACGTTCAATGGAGGAGTGACTTTAGCTAACAACACCAATTGATTATTGATTTTGGATTTGATGAGAGAAGTTGAATGGGAGTGTATGGAGCCGGAGGCTTTTTGGAGCTGACCTCTAGTGGCACTCGGTGGTATTGCAGCTTAAGGCACTTCTGCATCGGAACCATTTTTCAGACCTGGAAGCTACGAACACTTTATATCCAGTTTATGATTCACACACAGTCAATGCCTTCGTCCTAACAACACACAGCTGCACATAGACGATCCTCTGTTCCTTTGCATGTAATAGTATTATTGGTGTTCTTCTCTCACATCAGAAGGTCCAACTTCACAGAACCAGAGATAACAGCAGCTCGACTCTTAACAGTGCAGCAGGAGGGCTTTTCCCATCATACAGTGGAAGTGAGAGTTCACGGGCATGATGATGCCCCCCACCACACACACACACACACACACACACACACACACACACACACACACACACACACACACACACACACACACACACACACACCTCCCCTCCTGCCCCCCTCAGTGGATTTCACTCCAAACTCAGCCATCTGTCTTTTCAGCACCAGTCAGAAACAGAGCCAAAACCAGATTAAAACAGGACTTTGACCCGTTCACTAATCCTGAGATCTGTTTCAGTGCCAGTTAGCTGAGTGTTACAGAGAATCTGTGCAGGCTGAAGAATGCATGAGAGGCTAAATATGTCAGAAGTACAACTCAGGAGAAATGTCTTTGACTATATCATCAGTTCAAGAGCTGAATTTAAAGATTTCAATTAATGATATATGTTTGCAGGATTTTGTTCATTTCACGCAGTGACATGAGAAAGTGACACACTGCAGGCTAATCCGGAGGTTAATGGTAGATTTGAACCTGCTGTCATCCATGTGACAGCTGAGCTGGATATAATAACCATCTACATACATAAATAGTACAGAAGCTGACCAAAACATTAAACTAAAAATAAGCAGACATAATGGGTCTTCTGGTTTAATAACATCTATGGTGGTTATCATAAATAAATGTCCGGCACTCGTAACAAAACACTGACTTCCACAGCAGGGCCTCAACAATACTTTTTTTATTTTTTATTTTAATTAACAAAATTAAAACAATTCTGCAGAAATCTTTAGTTTTATATTTCAGCTGTTTTTACACACAAAAAGTGGTTTCATAATATTATTGGTGTCAAGCTTGGTAACAGAGAGCCACACTTTGAAATTTTTTACACCAATACGATGCACGCTGTTGTTAAATCTCTCATGATAGAACATACACACTCCTGCATGTCCTGTAAAGTCACACAGCCGATTACCAGCATCATTAGAGATGTGCTGCATCCTTGTTGCAGTGTTTCCAACTGGTTGAGTTTACTTGTGGCTGCAGGTGTCACAGCGTGCATGCAGGGACTCCTCCATCTGCAGCTCCAGCTTTAAAGATGTCCTCTGAACGCCTCATTCAGACGAGCAGCAGAAGCTTCAATTTACAGACGACCCCGAAGCGTACGGCAGGTGACGAAACGTTAAATATGATGAGGCGCAGCCTCTAGAAATAATCCATGTGAGTCGTTTAATCTGTTAATTGTAGTTTAAGAAAAAAGAACCTGGCTTACACTCTTCCCCTCAAAACTACCGCTGTGTGTCATGAAGTTGGCTCTTTAATAAAATGGATTTCATTTAATCACTATTGAAAAAAGTATTGTTCAGGAACGGGTATCAAAGTTAAGGTGTTGGTAAAAAAAACTTTAACGCGACTCAGCCTGCTGGCCAGGAGTAGATACTAGAATTTACAGATGTTCCCTAAATGCCTCACATGCAGGTTGGGAGTGGATGCTACAATTTACAGATGTTCCCTAAATGCCTCACATGCAGGCTGTGAGTAGACCCTACAATTTACAGATGTTCCCTAAATGCCTCACGCAGGCTGGGGATAGACGCTACAATTTACAGATGTTCACTAAATGCCTCACACGCAGGCTGCAGGTTGTTGCAGCTCGCCTGTCTCAGACAGGTGTGTGGCCATAAATTAATAAGTTCAAAAATGATGAAATAACACATTCTGATGTAAGATTGAGCTGAAACGGTTATTTTATGTACCTTTGAAGGCTACTTCAGTACAACCTGCCTGAGACACGAGAGAGCTGCTTTGGCTCATTGCATCAAAGCGACTGTAGAATATCAGCAGTGAGACACAGAGTTTCAGATTATTGTCGGGAGCCAAACACCTGCTGTTCTGAAGGAACCTGGTGGAAGTTTTATTTGGGTTCAACTAAGACTGCAGCTGCAGTCGTGTCTTCACAGCAACATCTTTTTACAATTTAACTCAAAGTATTATTGAAGATCTGACCCAAATCTTACAGGATAACTGATAAGCAGTGTTTCACTCTCTGTCAACATACAGTCTCTGACAACAGTCATTTCAGCGCTGGAGAGCGAGTTGTCAGAAAAACAGACTTATAAATAATTTACAGAAACACTTGTTCCAGCTCTGTTCTTCTTCAGAGGAGTGGGCTTCTGGGTAATGTGGGTATGGCCTCATTGTGGTTAGTGAGCTACTTTCTTCCTGTTAGCAGTGTGTGAGAAGTAACCAGCACTGTGAAGACCACGGTGACTGTGATCAGTCACAACGTGTTCAGATCAGCTGTCTCCAACCAGTCGATGGAGATCTTCCCGGTAGATCAACGGGGTTCTCGGAGGAAAAAGGCTGGAGACCCCCTGGGGTCGTATTCACAGAGACTCCTCGCACTAAAAGTTCCTAATGGTGACGAAAAACTTAGTGTTGTGACGTTTTCTAAGAATTTATACTGCTGAAGTCCAGCAAGGTCAGAAATATTCTTCAGACTGTGAATGAGGTTGATGAAAGTCTCCAGATTCTATCAGCAGGATGATGTTTGCTCACTTCTCCAACTCAACACAAGAACATGAAAGTGATGAAGCTGTTTGGTGAGTGTAGAAATGACTGGAGTCTGTTCCAACCTCCATCAGCACTGATCCCCTCTTTTAACAGGATGTGTCACTGAGCAACGGGGTCGACCACACCTCCTCACTAAGAAAAGGCTCCTCGCAGGAAGCTTTCAGCTCTCAGAGGTCTTTATGAATGTTAATGAGTTTGGCCCCTGGTTTAGATGGAACAACAGTTATCCAAATACAAGCAGCCCCAGAAAAGAAAAACAAGGTCCAGTTCATGCATAAAATTTAAAGTTTAAAATATTGATAAAGGACCAAACAGATCAAAGTATGGATAAGATAAAGTGTGAGCATAAGAAAATCACATTTCAAATCCATTTACTAGAAGTTTTACCAATGTTTTGTAATTACTATTTTATTAGAGGCTGTGTTGCCTTTTTTAATATAAATATTATGATATTAGAGCAAATTTATGTGAAAATGCTTCAATTTTGGAAAAATATTCACCCACTACCACTACAGCACCTAAACCTGTTAACTGATGACTAACATCATCACAGTCACATAAATCAAATCAAAACTGTTACAGGTGCCGATGTCTTGGTGACAATATGACTTTATATTTGGTTTTATTACCCAAACCAAGAACTGATGCAATCCATAAAATAAACGTGACGTTGCTCATCTGACTGGATGGAAGAACTGAAATTATTGAGACAGATCGAGTTAATTCATGAATGAATTGTTTTATATTCAAAACATGAATGAATGTTGGAAGCTGGCCTGGTTCAGAGACTGATGTCAGAATAAATATGTGAGCATCTCGTTGACCGCTGGTTAAATAAGGATGTTTTTCAGTGCAGTAGAATTAAAGGATGCAGCTGTAAAGACAAAGACAAAGACCCCACCCCACCCCCACCTCCCCCAACTCTCCAGTCTGGTAATCACCTTCTGCTTCATTGTCCCAGAGTGCTGAGCAGAAACGTCCCCTGTTCATGTCTCTTCACTCATACTGGGGACGAACGCTGACTCCAACACCTGTCGGCAACATGTGCATCACTGCAAGACAACCAGAAACTCCACATGACAGTTTGGATGGTGTGGCGTTGTTGTGACCAGCAGACATGTTGGTCCTCACGCTGTCCTTCTCTGTTTGTCTCCGAGACATTCAGATAAAACACCTTCATGTCTTCGTCTTTGTTCCGACTGCAGGAAAATCCGATTTTGTGAAGACGATCTGGAGAAATCTGACTGGAATCACATTTCAAATTTCCATATGTGGTTTGGATCCAGATTCCAAAAATCACATTTCATGTGGGCGTTTGTGCACTTCAGACCGTTTGTGCACTTCAGACTTTCAATCTGGACTCAGTCTGAACACACAGACACACACACACACACACACGAAGTTCCTGCTCTGTCCTCGCTGCTTCAGCCTTTTCTCTCTTTTCAAACTGTCCCATAAAGAAGTGCCGATGATTTCTTTAATCCTCTGCAGCAGGTGGACTTCCTGACAGCAGATGTAACGTGTGAGAAAGAGCAGTGGGCCGCATGGCGCTGGACTTCATCGTCTCCAGCTCGGAATTTAGAGTCAAAAGACTAAAGAAAGTTCCTTTTCTTTTTCCTCAGAGCGTTTCACTCTCATCTCTGGTGTCTCAGGAAGCAGCAGAGTCATCACAAACTAATGTGTACTAATCCAGGACTGTTCCTGTTATCTACCACCTGAGGAGGGTTTCAATTTTCATCTCTTTAAAAACATCACACCATTCATATCAAAGGTTATAGATTTAATAAATTACAGTTGATTTTCTTTCCCACAGCTTCATAGAAATCATCATCTGAACCTGAAAACAAGCGTTTCTCCATCTGACACTAATCTAATCATCACCTCTGACACAGTGCCCAGTTTCCAGAGTCTGTAAACCTCCCCAGCCCCCACCCCCCACCCTGTAGCCCATTACAGCTCGTTATGTGCCCATTATACACCTGGTGATCTCTGACCTCGTCAGCACTGCGCTGTGTAAATCAGTTCCCTGGGGAGCCGAGCAGACGGCCGGGCGGTGAGGCTGCTGCTCACGCCTCGCTGCATTCATCACTTCTACACAAAACACCATCTGAAGGACTCGTACATGTCGTCTTATTCTGTTTAAAGTCTAAAAACATGTTTTATTATCAAATTTAAAAAACCCAGAGATTTTAAAAAGCTGTGAAGTAAAGATTTGTAAGTGGAATGAACAGAAATCAGGAAAATAAATGAACTACTAGTGTAATTAAATCTGTCGGAGCCATGATGGGAGCTTCCTGGTTAATTCATTTAAAAGACTGCTTATTGCTGCCTTTTTGCCAAAGAGATATCCATACGTTCAATGGTAATCCTGTTGAATATGAAACATTTAAAACATTTGAACACTCAAATATGAAAGTGACATCATGCTCTCTATCCGGAGCGGTTTACTAACGCATGACCAAAGGAGCTGCTGAACAGTCGAGTCCTGATGAAGGTTACAAAAAGAGCCAAATCTGTGTTAAAGAAACATTTTGGCAAAGACAGAAGTCACATTACCTGACTTTCAATTACTAAAAATCTGAAACTCAATGCCCTCTAATGAACAGTGAAAACGGCTGCAGTTGTACACCAGCATTTTCAGTACAAAACTTTTTTCTGTTTAAATCTGCTGCACAATTATGATCAAACACAACTGACCCTGTGTGTGCACATTATTAACACACTTGTACAAAAAAATCTGCAACATGCAAACATTTGTTCAAATAGGAATGATAAGAAGGCAGCATGCTTCTCTTTCTCCCATATTTAAAGATCTATTGCAGTTTTACAGACTTCACATTCAGCTTTTCTGTGTTTTAAGTCTTCATTTTGTGGCCATTTTAAAATCTACATTTTCCTTCTTGAGCAGAAACAAGAAAAGACACATCTTTACTTAAGAGCTTCTTGTCGCCACTTGTTGATGAAGGGGATAAAATTTCTCACGCAATACGGGAAACACGTGAAATAATGTGATTAAAAAAAGACTGCACGGAAAATATCATATTTTGATTATATGGCAACAAAAAAATGTAAATGCAAAATTCCCATATATTCCATGACAAGAAATGTGAAAAAAAACAACTGACTTTTCCTGTCTGAAAAAGGGTTTTAAATATTCCCCTGATATTCCCTGATAGTCTATAAAATCCCCTGACATTCCTGGATAATCCCAGATATTCCCTGATATTCCCGGACAATCCCAGATATTCCCAGATATTCCCTGACCCATAAGAACCCTGAAAAGGCCTACTGCTGCCTACAGTCAATGTAAATGTAAGATGTGAGCTACAGGAGCAAAGAGGCTACAGAGTTGTCTCCAGACAAAGTAAAAATACCGTCACGTCCTCCATGTGGAGATTTACAACACTCAGAATTTGACACCAATAAAAAGAGTTTAAAGGTCAAAAGTACAAAGGAAGCAGTTCTGCTGCTGTATAAACTGTCAAGGCACGAGAAGAAGACTGACTTCCTGAAGGAGAAGAACGTCTGTGGTTGTTTAAAAGTAGGACACGTGAACAAACACTGGAGAAGTTACAAGCATCCAATTCTTCATGTTCAGTTTAAGGAAAAGGAGCAACAGGAAGTGGTCATACAGCGGCCGGAGACAAGCATGTATCTACACGAGTGACATCACACATGGGCGATAAAATGTTGCAGACAATCACAACTCTTCAGACCAAGGAGGTCCTTTTACATTCATATCTTGTTACAGTTCAACCCGGAAGTAAATATTACTTCATACAAAGGGACAAAAACTTGTAATATGATTCAAGTACTGGAAGAATGAAACTATGACACAATGCCTGCTCTCAGAGATTGGCTCTTCTAAAATCAGAATCTACGCACACTGACATGCATTTCTTCAATTCTACTGTTGAATCATTAAAGGATAATTTTACGATTGTTGCCAAAAGCAATTATATACTTGTTTGTTAATTATAAAGTCTTTAAAATGAATTGACTTATCCAGTGTGATTATTTATTGAACCCTGTTTCCAACAAAGTTAGGACGCCATGTAAAATTGAAATAAAAACAGAATGTGATCATTAGCAAAAATCAAAACTGAGAAATGTTATTTTTTTTGAAAATATATGCTCATGTCCACCACTATTTTAAAGCCAGAAGTGACTATATTTGGACAAGTTGAGGAGGAACCAACGGTAGATCTGACTCAGTCTGATTGGACCCCCCCCCACCCACCCACCCACCCATTTATAGCTGAAACCTGACTGCACCCATCAATCAAACAGACACGCCCCCAAACATCTTGCATTATAAGGCCTAATATCTAATTAATAACGCCAGACAACTAATAAGGAGTGACTTTGAGCTCATGGATACGCCATGATGCACCAGCGTGTTTCTACGTTAGCCCAGAAGGGACAAATCAAACACCAGCTCTCGAAAAGGCCTCGTGGGTTCTGCAACCTTCTGTTTGATGCCACTAAAACACACTGGTCCTTTAAAGAGGTGGTCCTTTAACTCCAGATACACTTTTAGATTTACAGCTGCATCGGTCACAACAACTAGAATAAAAATGTGGTAGATTAAGTCACCATATATCAGTAGTTCAGGTTTTCATCCCAATTCAAACTATACTGAGAACTTAAAACCACACAAATATTTTCTTATGGATATCGAGACCTCCAGAAAACACCACAAAAAAATTAAAAGATGTGACCTTTAGCCTACTTTATTTCATATTTTCTTGGCATTTATTCAGGAGCTAATTTGCATCAGATAAACTACTGTCCTGATTTATTTTTTGATGACTTAGTTTAGTCTTGTTTTCACACATCCTCTGCACTGAAACCTTTCCTTTACATTACACATTTTGAAAGATATTCACAAGATACGGTCGGTCATTCCCTAATGAGGAATATCAAGGAACATCATGGCAGTTTATTTAAGTCTGAAAGAGACATTTCAACTTCAACATTACCTCTAAAATGAGCTGATAAAAGGAGAAGTATTGGACAAACACAAAGGGACGCCACCCAACAGCAAGTACAATACAGTCACTATGAATTCACCATTAATTTAATCTAATGTAATATTAGAGGTAAATTAACCTGAGCTGCACTGATTTTTACTTTAAAGTTCAGAGGAGACAACAAACATTTCGACATTAAATAAAGAATGAATATGATAATATAATCCATTTAATCCAGTAAACAAATTTACAACAGAGCTGCGAGTCTGTCTCCAACACTGTTTTGCATTTTGCAGTGATTTGTTTGGAAGTCGGAGGATCGTAATTCAAGTCAGCAGAGTCGGAACACAGCAACGTACGCAGCACACAAACAGAACCGAGTAAAGCCCGAATATTTCACAGAGAAACACGGAGAATAAACAGAAAATAGATCCGGATATTCACCTCGGAGAGAAGCGGCCACACACGGCGTCACCTGGACCGGAGCTCCGGTGTCTGCTAGTCCCGCAGTCCGAGCAGAGCGCACTGTTTGGGGGGAAACTCCAGTGAAACGTCTCGGTCCTTTCTGCAGCTGCTCCCGCCTCTCCCTCCACCCCGGAGAGAAAAGATCTCCCTCCGCCTCATTTACATGTGAACGGAGCCGCTGACCGACTGTCACCGCCGGGAAACTGGAGGAGAAAGACTCGGTCCAACTTTCTCCTCCGGGGACAGGAAGCCCGCACCAGAACTATTCCTCCATATTGGACCCGGAGCTGAAAGATAAACATCATGTGGTGTGGAGGAAGTGTTTAGCAACCATCAGACAGGTGGAACAGGCTTTTATTTTATAGCCTAATAAAACTATGATGGGGTGCTTAATGAGAAATAAACTGTTATATGAACCCATAATTTGGGTCAAGGCAAACTACTAAAAATAAATAAATAAAAGATAAATGATTTCCTTTATTTGCCATAATACAGTTAACGAACGACGTTTCTGGCCCAAACTTTATAAATGTGATTATACTTAGCCTACATTACAAATGATTCTAGACAAAAGAAGAGAAATAAATAGTGAAAGGATTTTCCAAAGATATCTTCTCTTTTTTTCCTTTAAGCTTTCTCCCACTAATTCACAATCTATTATTGTACATTTTAATTTAGCATTCATAATATTGTTTTCCTGTTTGTCTTTATTATATAGGCTACTTATTCTGTCGTTCTGTCGCTAAATCCTTCTGCATACTTTCGCCAATTAAAACAAATTGTACAACTGTATTTGATTTGATTTAGGTTATGTGGCGCAATTTCACTATACGTTATTTTAAGCCTCTTAACATTGTAAAGTCCTCCCAGCAGAACTTTACAACATTATAGGGAGGGACCCAACAATTCAACTATTCCCACACGAGCCTTTAACAGGAAGAAAAACATCCTTTTAACAGGAAGAAACCTTCGACAGAACCAGGATGAGAGGTGGACGGCCATTTACCCTGACCAGCCGGGTGAGGGGAGAGCAGAGAGAGAAAAGAACAGCGTAGACATCGTTGGAAATAAACTGTTGGTGGGTCAGTAATCACATACCAGAAACATGCAGCTCCAGGGACAGTTTCTACCTGCAAAAGAAAGTAACCGAGGAGAACTGTATGAAAAGATAAGAAAGAAAAAAAGAATACTTAGAGAGAGACGAATCATGAAGTCTATGAGATGTAATGGTGGTATGTGAATGTATGGAGAGTCAAAGAGAGGAGAGGAGCTCAGTGCATCATGGGAGTTCCACCTGCAGCATAACTAAGGGATTACTCAGGGTCACCTGAACCAGCACAAACTATTATCTTCAGCAAAAAGGAAGGTTTTATGGAGGGTGTCTGGTTCTTGAACCGAAGCAGGAAGCCAGTTCCACAGGAGACGAGCCTGAAAGACGAAGGATCCGCCTCCCAGTTTATTTCTGGAAAAGCTGGGAACCACAAGCAGGCAGCACTCTGAGAGAAACAAGCTTTATTAGAAAACAGGAGACACAATGAGCCACATGTCTGCCTGTTTCATTATTACTGCTGTTTTCTCAGGTGCACACAAACACAAACACACACACACACACACACACACACACACACACACACACACACACACACACACACACACACACACACACACACACACACACACACACACACACACACACACACACACACACGTGTCTGCAGGCTCATCCGACTGAGACCTGGAACATTTGATGTGGTGATGGTAATGTATACGAGCTGGAAAAATGAGAAATATGTCCTCCAACATGCTGCTCTATTTAGATTGTTCCATAACAGTATCATTCAGGAAATTACATAATTTTTTTTCAACTTGCTGCTGTCAATCATGTGATCTTAAGTGGGACATTTTTCAAGTGAAGCATGGATCATATTTCATTGACAGAAACTCAAAGTAAGTGTAAAAACTCCTCTTAAGTGATGGAAACATCTTGATCCGTCTCGAGTAGCTCCAGTGTGGAGGCCCGTCCTGGGGAAGAACGGTGTATCTGCAGCAACCTGGGTGTTTTTCTCCTCTTTTCTTTGTGCTCCTCTTCATCTGCTGTCAGCCTAAGACAATGATTTTTCAAAGAAAAGATGATACCGATGCACTTTCCTCAGCTATAAGGAGAAGTCATTGTCTGATCTGGTGAGTCAGAGGAACGAGAGCTGGTCAGCATCGTGCATGCAGCACTAACCCAGGGGCTTGTTCTAATCCACTCGGTGCACACAGCCGCTGCCTGACACATATAAGGTGCTCACCAGTGTTCACTTACCACTGAGAGGATGAAGAAAAGACTGGAGAGTGTGATGGGTGTGAAGTCATGGTTATAAATGAAGATTCAACCTAAAACTGCTGGAATGTGCCATTATTATAATTTTGTATAGTATTCAATCAAATAATGAGCTGATGCATGTTTCAAAAAAAAATCTGTGGATTCAATGTCCATTTTAGTGGTGCATGATTCAACTTATACTAAAGTACATGTTGCTGCTGCTCTGGTTGGTTTATTCATTTTATGTCCGTACCCTGAACACAGAGATGTATCAAAGAGAAGTCGGCGGTGTTTCTGGATCATGTTTCTATCTGGTTTCTTCTTTGTAAAGTTTTAACAGCATTTGTGGACGCAGAGATGAACTGTGTTCACAGACGATGGTTTTCAGAAGTGTTCCTGAGCCCATGCAGTGATTTCCACTCCAGAATAGTGTCTGTTTTTAATACAGTGCTGCCTGAGGGTCCGAAGATCACCACCATCCAATATTGGTTTCCAGCCTTGTCCCTTGTGTTCAGAGATTTCTCCAGATTCTCTGAATCTTTTAATGAAATTATGAACCGTAGACAATGAAATCCACAAATTCTTTGTAGTTTTACGTTGAGGAATATTATTCTTAGATTGTTGCACTATTTTCCCACACAGTCTTTCACAGAGTGGTGAACCTCTCCCCGTCTTCACTGCTAAGACTCTGCCTCTCTGAAATCATCTTTTTATACTCAATCATGTTACTGATCTATTACCATGATAACATAATTAGTTGTCAGATGTTCCACCAGGTGGGTTTTTTTCAGTCTTTTTTTGACCCTGTCCCAACTTTTTAGAGATGTGTTGCTGCCATTAAATTCAAAATGAGCAGATATTTCTGAAAAACAATCAAATTTCTCAATTTCAATATCTGATATGTTCGCTTTGGTCTATTTTGAATTCAATATGTGTTTGTTATTTCCAAATCCTTGCATTCTGTTTTTATTTACATCTTGCTCAGCGTCCCAACTTTTTTTTAAAAACAGGGTTGTGTATTGAGGAGCTGAGTGTGTCATTCACTCCCTCTGATTTTAGAGCAAAGTCCACTGAAACCTGATCAGTGTAATTTTTAAACTTGGAGCTGTGACATGAAGCCCCTAGTGATTTGTCATCTAATTTCAGCGGCTTTAGGTCAGTCATCGTAACCTCCCCGAGGATAATGGGCCTTCTTTGCCCACTCAGACGCCGACCTGTGACGTTCAGGAGAAAATTCTTCAACAAAGGCTAAGGAAAGACTTTCACGCTGGTTTCAAATTCCAGAGCAGAAATCTGATTCTGCATTACAGCATGACTTTATTCTTCAAATCCTGAGTTTTGCCAGAGGAAACATTTACTGTGTGTGTTTTTTTTTTAATTGAAGGTAAGAAGAAGTTTGGATGTAGTTTGAAACCTGAGGAGGACGTAGCCACAGGTCAACATTGTACATTATTCTCGTAAGAACATCTGAAGTCGGTGAACAACTGACTAACTGAACTGAATAAATCCCATTTGTCCCAATTTCATTTCATATCACCTTTGGTACAAAACAGCAGAAATTGATGCAAATAACCAAGATGGCAGACATTTTAGCAACTGAACCCCAACATATCCTCTGGTTATATTGCACTGAAAGATTACTTGGTGTCTTAACACTAATGTAATTCCACATGGTTACATTATAATCCTACTTTTATTGCAGAACATTTTTACAATAATAATCTGCTATGGTAAATTACAGCAGTGACAGGGTAAAGTGACATGTTAATGGTGGTGACCACAGTTGCCTGTAGAGGGCAGTAGTTGGCTTTATTAATTTTAGTGAACATATACAGACTGACCACATAGCGCTTAAATGACCAGATAAAAGGACAAAAGTGCTGTCCAAAATTATTCAGTTAGGTTTAGGAAAAGATCCTAGTTTGGGTTACAATAAGCATGTACATTACACAAGTTTGATTATTTTACATAAGTACAGTACTTAAAACAAAGCCATGTTGAACGTCGTCACTTGATTTCCTCTTTCACATTGGGTGGTCCCAGAACCAAAAGGCACCTTAAGGACACCAGTGGACTTTGACAAAACTGTGGTTAAAAAAAAAAAAAGAAAAAAAAAAGTAATAAACAATAAAACTTGAAAGTAACCTTCAAGTAGTAAAACTGCATTTGTTGCAAGACTTCCTACCTGGGAGTCCCTCTCCCCCCCAAAAATCCCTAGAATTTAAAATAATCCTTTTATCTGTAATCTTTTGGTATATTGTTAGCAAAGAACACACACACACACACACACACACACACACACACACACACACACACACACACACACACACACACACACACACACACACACACACACACACACACACAATATAACAAATAGCTTCACTTAAACAAAAGAACGACACACAAATGATTTCTAATTCAACAAATGCACAACAAAGCTGGTTCAACCAATCAAATGGAAAAACTGAAGACAACTGAAAGAATCACTAACTTAAACTAAACAGTCAGAACAAAAACAGGGGAACAAAATAGTAACACAAAACCAGAACAGAACCAAACAGCAGCAAGTGCACCTATAAAATAAAAAGACAAAGGTAATTGGACTCTGCCCTCCATGCTGCCAACTAAAATACATAGTAAGATCCCATCTCTCCATCTCTGGTATGGAGCTGAACAAACAGGGAAATCAAGATGGCCAACTCACTGGGGTTTCCCAACACGAGAGTTGAGGTAAAGCTGTCACACTCAGGACTCAGTGAATGACAGCAGGTGTTTTTATACTCTGTGGCTGTGATTGGCAGGTGGAGGGAGGAGTCAGGCCTTAAGCTGCACCTGACTGCTCACCTGAATGAGGAGAAGCATTTAACACCACTACATACACAATATTTTTACACTCATGGCTTTCAAAGTGAGCAGCGACAGAAATGATGACTTCATGCTAAAGTATCATCTGTTTAGTATTTTTATGATGCAACAGTTTGAGCTGCACATGTACGAACCACAGACTGGATAGAAAAGTGTTCGTAGCTTCAGGGTCTGAAAAATGAGGCCGATACAGAAGTGCCTTAAGCTGCAATACCAGCGAGTGCCACTAGAAGTCGGCTCCAAAAAGCCTCCGGCTCCATAGACTCCCATTCAACTTCTCTCATCAAATCCAAAGTGAATAAAATGTGTCCATCAGTTATCTCGGTGTTGTTAGCTAAAGTCACTCCTTCTTATTAGTTTTCTGGAGGTCCATCTGAAAATAATCCCTCATTCATTAGAAAAGAAGATTCAAAAAGACCTGTTTTTGGGGGCGTGTCTGTTTGATTGACAGGCCTGTGGTGCAGTCAGGTTACAGCTGTCGGTGGGCAGGACGTAGTATCGTCAGGTTTCCGATCAGATCGGTCATATCCACCGCTGGCTCCTCCCCCAGCTCGTCCAAATATGGTCACTTCCGCTCCAAACTAGCAAGATGGTGACGGACAGAATCTGAACTGGAGGCTTCATAACGTTCACAAACCAACAGGTGACGGTTAGAAAATAATTTTTGTTAATTTTGCAAATAAAACATGATTCCAATGAGTTTAATGTAAACCTAAAAAAAACTGTGACAGAAATAATGTTTTCAGTATAATTACAGTATGTTGAGAAAAATGCTGAAATATCGCTGAGGTTGTGAAAACCTTCGTAAATGCATTTTAACACTATGAATCATGATGCCAATAACAACTACAAATCTGACAACAGATTCATTTAAAAAAATAAAAAAATAAAAAAAATAAAAAATTTGTATGTGCCGTGTGATTTTTAGCAGTTAACAGGTGCGGAAGGAGGGAGGTCAGAAAGTGACTGAATTACTGTTTCCTGTTCAGAAACTTTGGGATCGACTTCCTCCCAATAACTAAATCTGGCCTTCTGGATCATTTTAAAAGGCCTCCAGAAGTGTTTTCACTGATTGTTATTGCATCACTCTCCATCCTACCCCTCTGTTCTCTCTCTGCACAGTCAGCAGTACATGATTGGATGCTTGATGCAGACTGACAGCTTGTTTCTCACCATGCTTTTGTGTTTCGATGCCTGTTCACCAGAGCCTGTCTGCACAATGGCTTTTACCAGTGTCCCTGCTGTTACTGCGCTGCGGTGGAGAAATGATCTGTGAGGGGGCAGGGCTCTTCCACAGTTTAGGTCTGATGTGTGTCAGAAATAACAGATGATGATCTTTACAGATTAAATAACAAATTAATACAACTTTGCTGAAGCAAGCAGCTGATTTATAACAACGTAGTTCAGTTTGCAAGTAAATCTCTTCTACTTTCTGCACAATTCAGCTGCACTTGACAGAATGAGGATATTTTCTCTATTGGATTTTATTTATATTGATCACACAGAGGATGTCAGTTTAGTAGGTAGTCCTTCAAAATGCTAGGATGCAGTTGTGTTCCCACTGCTTAGAGAATATGACCATATGTGTCCCAGAACACCTCTAAATGTGGTCTGAGCAGATCAGGAGCTCAATGCATCTTGGGTGTGTTAATACCTGAACTTTAAGCTGCCCACTTGTGATCGGATCACCGGGATGGACGTGAACTGGGCCTTCATTAAAGGTGATTATACACAAATTAACACAAAATTATGAATGTTAAATTACAGTTCTGTCAATAAACCCGACACATTGGACCTTTGAATAATATCATTACAAAGATTTCACCCCTCTGCATTATTAATAAAAATCACATTTATGTTTCAGGGTGGATTTGAGCTACAACATAGTAGGATTGAAGTACCTCAGCAGAACCAGCAGGTGTCAGCAGAGTGTTGTTCCGCTGCCTCCCTCCGCTGTTAGAGGCAGCGGAGGGAGGAGGGGTGGTGGAGTTCATTAGTAAGGACCACCACTAGTTTAACTAGGGGAGGAATGAGAAGAGTTGTATGATGTGTATGAATGATGACATGAAGATGAGGAAGGATGGAGGCGTCGTCTGACTAAGCCGCTCTCGGACATATTTACTTTAAGAAAAAGGAGACTCATTATGATCCTGGATTTAATGTTGCTGTTATCAATGAGTTTGTCCATAAATTCTGTAACTTTAAGGAGATTATTTGTGCACATTTATTGTGCTTGGATTCACTCTTTCACTCTATAAATTTGAATGGCTCTTAGATATTAACATTTAATGGTGAAACTACAGTTTGGTTATTGGTTTCTGTCACCATGGTGGTGCCTGGGATTCTTAATCAATTTGAATAATTAAATGAATACTCATAATTATATCTGATAAATACTGATAATATGCTAATAACCAAATCTTCTCCAGACCATTTTGTGTAGATATTAGCCAGTGCATACATCCCATAAGTACGTTTTGGAGACACCTGACCATCAACGTTGTTCAGATCCTTCTACTTTCCCATTTTTCTTGCTTCCAACATTAACTTCAAGGACCGTTTCATACATCCCACCGCCTGAGAGATGCTAATAAGATAATTAATTATTATCAATTAATGGTATTCGGATCACTTGTGAGTGTTTCTAATGTTGTGGCTGACAGGTCTATATCCAGGCAATTTAGAGCAATGTTCAGATGGACCTCGTGAGCTCGTGGTTACAACACGGGAAGTCGTGTTCACCGTATGTTTGACGTTCAAGTCGTAAAAACCTCACTGCTCGGAAACGGCAATGTGGACGCCGTCTAGAAGCCACAGAGGGAAAAGATGAGGCTGTTGTTGAAAAATATTATCTAAGTTATGAAGACAAACTCTATATGACTAAAATTACAATATATTAGTTTAACATCCAACCAAACATGAACTTCCACGACCTCTGACCTTTCTGCAAACGTCAGCAAACATGTCACAAATTGGTATATCGGCTTATACATTTTTTTGGTTCTGGCGTTGTGAATATCACAAGAGGGACTCTTCTTGTTCACATGTTTCACTCATACTAAATATTATAAAATATCAAATAGAATTATTCAAGATAAAAAAAATGGTGATATTCTGTGCGTGTACGGATGTTTAAGGACAATTGAAACAATAAAAACATGAATTAGCATGACATTAGTAGGAAATGCACCCAAACAGCATTTTTTAATCCCTAATTACTTTCCAGTTAAAATACAATCACAAACACAAATAAACAATACAATGAAAGCATGTTTTCCAACTTATTCCTGGTGGTATGGAGCCATGCAGATATTTTTGGTACAGTAGCATGTCATGTTATTACATCACACGTCCTCTTTCACAGGCATATATTATCCGTCCGCCAGAGGTTCCCTGTTGATGAGGGCTTCAACCGGGGCAACAAATCTCCCCCCCCTCCCTCCCACAACCCCATCCCCATCCCCCAGGTCAGTCTCAGTTCAGATCCCAGTCTTTTCCTTCCTCTTACAATCCAACCAAACTACTCAGAGTCCTCGGCTTAGCACAGACAGGGATTTGTTTGACTATTTATATCATGTTTCCTTTTTGGGCTTTTCAAAGAAATGTGTGTGAATGTTTGTTCATGTATTGCAGACAGAGCACAGACATCCTGTTACAATAAGTCCTGCAGCCAGCGGGGATGAACGCAGTCGGACTGAGTCACCTTAAAGCAGTAGCTGCATCTGTAAACAACACAAATTAAGGAGGGAATCCGCTGCTTTGTTGCCGCGCTGTGTTTTTAAGTAGTGGTAGCAAATCGGACGTGATTTGTTTATTTGGGGATTAGAAGTGCCCTGAGTGCTCTGTGAAATCTGGATTAAAGATGGATGTGCGTCACGCAGGAAGATTGTGTCTGATACATCATTCTTGGAAGTTTACGCCAGTGAAGCTCTGGAGCCCAACAGCAGTGTGGCGGTCCACAGAGTTCACGTTCAGATGTTCAAATCACAACTCACTGAAATAAAAATAAAAAGAGCTGATTTATGAAATGTGCTCTGAAAGATTCACATTCAGAATATTTTCTGAGGATGAGGTCATTCTGGAAGCTGATGGATCTGTAGGCGTGATTAACTTTCTTGTTTTGTTGTTTTCAAAGAGGGAAACTGTCTGATTTTCTGTTATAAATGTTTTGATTTTATATCAATATATATTATTGAAAACAAAATAAACACATTTAGTCTTGATTGTTATGAAGCCAATGTGCACTATTGGTTACTGGAAAGATTATAAATTAGTTAAATAATGGATTTTAAAAAAGCAGGTTGTCATTTTGCAGATTTCCCTTTCCTGCAATCAGCGATACAAGAAGTCGAGCTCCACTTTCACGCACGGCCCAGTGCTGTGATTGGTTGTTTTACTGTCAGTTCACTGATCCCTTACCTATTCCCAACCCTAACTTTAAGTCCAGCTCCACCCGTCTTTCAGTATCCGTACTAACATACTATTTAGTATGGCAGAAAAAGATTTAGTATGTCCCAGTACATAGTATGTTAAATATAGGATGCTAAAAGTACCAGGATGTTCTACTACATCCGGTCCTATTCTGCAGTGTGCAGGTCAGCATGATACTCTGGATGTTCTGACCCACAATCCTCTGCAGCGGAAGATACGTCACATCGACTGAGCCACCGGGACAGTTGTTGGCGCTAAAGCTCCGCCCACAAAAGGAAGAAGAAGGAGAAGAAGAAGAAGAAGAAGAAGAGACATTAATAGGAAGCATACTCGTTCCAAATCACATCCTTTTTGTTTTTACTACAAACGTCGCGCTACGGATCGTGACGGATCTGACCAAGAAGGTCAAAGGTCAAGGCGCATTTTTATGATGAAGTAGTATGTCCCAGTTGTACACATACTGCATGTAACAGTACATACTTTGTAAGGCTTGCTGCTGCACGTACTGAAAGTAAAATAAATAGTATGCGATTCGAAACTAGTGAACACAACAGGGTGTTGAATCGGCAGCGTTTCTTTTGGACGGGTTAGCAAACCGTTGTTAATGCTAGTGTTGACAATGCGATGAAGGTCTATAAAGGTAGCATATAACAATAATAATAATATTAATAATAATAACATATTGAAGACGTTATAGTACGGTTTTTTTTGGGGTGCAGTGTATGAATCTGGTCAACAGCTTATGAAAACACATACAAAGAAAAGTTTGTATCCAAAATGATCAAACTTTTCCTTTAAAAAGTGGGTAATTTTTGAGATAGAACCATCTGTTAAAATACTAACTGGTGGGATAAAGTTGTGATGGGTGGATGGATGGATGAATTCACACATCTCAACACAACCAGTAGAGGAAGTGTTGTGGCTCACCACTTATCCCCATGATTACATGTTAAACAGCCTGAAGGTGCAGTCAGAGACGGTACTGAAATAACACTCAAAGCAAAAAAACAGCCATTAAACCATGTTGGTGTGTAAATAATGTTCACTGAAGGCAGTGCAGGTTGGTGACATCACCCGTAAAACTTTTCATGTTTTAACATCTTTACAAAGAAAAATTAAAAAAAGAAAGATACCTTCAAATCTTAGCATGCATCAAACTGTTTTTGGTATGAGCCCTGCTCTGCCAAATTAATGTATAATGGCACATGGATCTAATACTATATTTAATGTAAATAAAAAGGTATTAAATTAAAGAAATTAGGAAGTTTGAAAAGATACAAAACGAATAAAGACTTCGTTGACAGTGATGTGTGGAGCATTAAATCCTCATCCAGTAGCAACATCCTGTTAAGTCCCAGTTCAATGGACTGCTTCAGCCAAGCATTCACTGTCACTTTAATGGAAATGTTGTCACTGTAGTCGGAGTGCTGTTGAGGAAAGAGAGGCTGGTATTTAGCTCACTTACTGCCTCATTAGACATCTGCTCCAAACACATTTATAATGTGACTCCGTCACTTCCAGAGCTGCAGAGCCAAATGAGCTGCTCTCATTGTGTTATAGAGAGCTTCACAGTAAAATGTGTTATTGAGGGGAGCCTGGTGGAACAGATCTCAGAGTCCAACTTCAGATTAGACAGAAAAGTTCTTCAGCTGTACAGAAATGTCTTCCTCTTGATGACAAACACGAGCCAGACTCATCAAAATTACAGAGCAAATTCCAGAAAATCATCACAAAAATACAAATCAAAGCTGGTCTCCAACTACCGATGTGTGAATGTTGGGGTCTGGTTTGCCAAGATAAACATCTGGAGTGCTGATTCTCCAGTTGGTGCCATTGAATCAGTGCAGAGGAAGAGGATACAACAACAACATAATGCAGCTGAGGGAGCGGCTGGCGACGCTGATGGTGAAACACAACGTAAAAAACATGAAGGAAAGAGGCCGCCTCGTTTAGTGTTAATGTGAGGAAGGATACAGCTCCACACAAATCTGATGTTTCATCAATTACGCACTAAGTCAGCTTCCATTGCACTTTGCTGCAGTTTGCTTTTATAAATTAACCAACTTTTTTTGTATTATTTTTCAGAGCTCAGGTTTGGTTGGTGTGGTGTAGCCGACTGTCAGTTTCTAATGATTGACGAAGGAGCGGACCGACACCACCGGCCAAGCTGTAACAAACTGTCCAATCCGGAGAGACTCCATTATAGTGAATAGATGAAATAAAGTGTTGTGATGAGATAATGAACACATAGAAGCGCAAAGTCATGTGAGAGTCTTTGATGATTAGACCCCATCATGATGTCATCAGAGGACAAAACCCAACAATTCATCAATTCCCACAAGAAAAAAATCTTGAACAGGAAGAAACCTCCATCAGAACCAGGCTCAGAGGTGGGCGGCCATCTGCATCGACCGGTTGGGGTGAGAGGAGAGCAGAGAGAGAAAAGAACAGTACAGAGACACAACGATGAACACTGGGTGGGTTGTTGGTGGCCGTTACTGCAAATCTGGATGATATAAGAAGTGGATTCTGATGAGCTCGACCCGGACAATGAAGACTGGAGGTGGAAGGGGTGGAGGAGGATCACCCAGACCTGACAGCTGATGCAGAAGAGTGGAGAACAATTTAGCAATAGAACGATTGGCTGATTGAGATCGTGGAGAAGTTTGATAGGTTGACTTGAACGTGGTCAGGTGATTAGAAGAAGCAGAAAGAAAAAAACAGAGGAAGAATGAAACATAAAAATGGTCTTGCTGGTTGAACTTGTGCTTTTAGATCTATTTCTGGGAGGTTCAGGCTCGTAATCACCAAGTTAGCGATGCTATGAGTTGGCCTCAACAGGCTGATCATCTTAAATTGGCTTGTAAAAGGTATGTAATATTATAAAAGCCTCTTCCCCTAGTGATATAAGAACCACTGCCAGTGTAGGAATCAGATCAATGACATAAAAACAAAAACTCACATCTTATAGACACCAAACATGTGTGACCTGGGGGATACTGATCCCAGCAGATGTGCTCGCCTCAACAGCCTCAGCTGAGAGTATTCTGGTTCGGAGGCGTCAAAATCGGCATCTCAGGTAAAACATTGGAAATGTGAACTTTTTTTGTGCCATTTAATCATTAATTAAATGTCAACCTGAACAACAAACACTATTAATAAATGAATTGCATTGGGATTTTTCAAGTGTGCATAATTTACATTCCAGTCATTAATTAAATGAGCTCAGCTGTCATGCATTAACTGCCTTAATCTTTCCTGCATAAATTAATAAACCAGATGAGTAGATGAAAATACTTTTGCATTGTTTCCTCTTTATGTGTAATTTAATTTCAATTAATTTTTAGTAAATCGAGTGCCTTTTATATTAAATACTAAGATTAACTACAGCGTCATGTCGCATGCCAACTGCCTGGTTCACATCTACTTCAAGAGACATAACTCAACTTCATTTATTTAAATAATTAACTGAATCGAAAGGTTGCATTAAAAAAAAATCTGGTTTTAATCATTTATATAAGAGGGATTAAATAGGACATCCACCACACCTGGCTCTGCACACTGAAGCCACAAAAGTTTTCCTTTGTTGGCTTCGCTGCACGACCGCATGACACCAAAAATGCACCGCACAAACATGTCTTTACCAACATGGTAGCCAATATCAGTACCCAACATTATTCCATAGTAATACTGACAATGTTGGGTCTGCTTACACAAGTGAATGCCATAAAAACAACAGCGCTTTGTTCCATGGCAATGAGACGTTGCATGAGTCTCAGGTTTGCCTTCAGTACTTATGAACCAAACTATGTTGAAACAGCAAAATCACAGGAGTGTCATTCTCTCACTGACTCAAGCAAGCTCAAAATGACAGAAATCTGATATGTATTTATTCTGTAAAAGGGATGTATGTGATTATTTATTCCATGTCGTAATATATTGATTAATATTAAGAGTTATTTGTTGTTATTAATTGGCCTTTGAGCCCAGTCAGCGATCTTTGATCCAGCGTCTGTTACGCAGTCGCCTCTGTTGACATTAGGCGGATTTCTAAAGTCCAAAGTGTTACCACGGTTACCAAGGATTGTGGTGGCAAACTTTCAGGCTTCAAGAGAGTCTGTTTTAAATTTGTGTACGTCTGACAGTACAGTTCTGTGCATCCAGCCACGTGAGGTTGTTGGAACATGATTGCGTACATATCAGATGGTGACGCAGGAGAAGTTCTACAACTGATCCAGTCCAGCAGGGACGTGAGTTATTCACACCAGGAAGTCTGTGATACTCCTCAGCCATCTGGCACACGCAGACTGGAAACAACTGTACGTCTCTCCAAAGCTCAGTTGTTTTTTTTGCAGTTTTTTTTTTTTACTTCAGTGCAACACTTTACGCTAAAACACACACTCAACAGTACGCACACCAGTAGATCAGGTTAAACAAGATGTAGGCGCCGGGGAAGATCATGCGAGAGTACGTGTCGATGGCGTGGGTGTTCTGGATGATCCGGAAGCTGCGGATGCCCTTCTTCTTGTTCCCTGTGGACTCGTTGTCCAGGGAGAGATGCACCACCATCCGCTCCTGCTTTTCTGATGCGTCCTCGGGTGCCATGGAGGCTCTGGTGTACCCCGCCAGGCTGTTGGTATCCGCTTCGCTGTACGTCCCATCCATCATCATGGTCTTGGTGTGAGACATGCCGCAGGTGCAGGGCAGTGTCTGGTTCTGGGTTGAAAACCGGGAAGGAACCAAAGTTATGTAAAAACTTTTTAAAAACATGTGATCCTGTATTTTAATTTTAGAAAAGCTTTCCGTACCTGTTCCCTGGCTTTTTCTCGGAGCTTGCGGTCTTTACCGTCCCTCACCGTTGTCAGGTAGTTGACGGCAGCGTATTCAAGCACGGACAGAAAGACAAAGACGAAACTGACCCAGAGGTAAATATCCACAGCTTTGATGTAGGAGACCCTCGGCATGGAGGCGTTGACTCCGGTGATGATGGTGGACATGGTGAGTACCGTAGTTATACCTGCAACACAGACAACATACAACCGTGTGTTGGCAAAGCTGTGAATGAATGCTGTTTAGGAAATATGACAGAGGGTCACATCATTTCATCTCTGTGTACAATCCTGTTTTAGCAGTTTCTAATTCCCTCCCTTTGTCGTTGTTGCAAAATCCAAAGACTGTATTTAAAGATGTACTGCTAGCTAATTTGCTAAATTGAACAAATTAACAACTGGATGTGCCAGAATTCTCTTCAATTAAACAAGGATAAAACAGAAGTAAATGTTTTTGGTGCCAAGGAAGAACGATTGAAAGTGAGCGCTCAGCTTTAATCGCTGATGCTAAAAAACACAAACCAAGCCAGAAATCTAGGTGTAGTTATGGATTCAGACCTCAATCTGAACAGCCACATTAAGACAATTACAAAATCAGCCTACTATCACCTGACGAATATATCAAGGATTAGAGGATTTACTGTATGTCACAACAGGATTTGGAAAAACTTGTCCATACATTCATCTTCAGTAGACTCGACTACTGTAACGGTGTGTTCACAGGTCTCTCTAAAAAGTCAGTTAGACAGCTGCAGCTGATTCAGAATGCTGCAGCTTGAGTCCTCACTAAGACTAAGAAAGTGGATCACATAACTCCAGTTCTGAGGTCTTTACACCGGCTTCCTGTCCAACAAAGAATTGACCTTAGAATCCTACTGTTGGTTTATAAATCACTGAATGGTTTAGGGGAAAAAATACATTTGCTACTTTATGAACCAACCCAACCCAATCCCAATTTTAGGAAAAACGGACAGCCATATAACTGGGCGATGAAGCTTTGAAGAATAAACAAGGCTCTTTTCTTGGTCTTCAAAATGAAGACCAGAGAATTTCAAATTTGTCATCATTACATTTGAGGACATTTTGAGAAATCCAGCAATTTAAATTTAAAGCAATTGGTAATTTGGTTCAGGCTGCTATGAGTGGTGAACTGTAAGGAGACATTTAATTGGGTTTTGCCAGCTTATCAATGCTACTGTGCATTAAGTTTGCTAATGACTGAAATGGGAAACAGTAATTAACCAACAATTAACACTCGAGGAAGACCATGAAAATAATAGGACACGGAGAACATCAAAGTGCTGAACTATTTCTTAACAGTTTGGTTCCTTCCTGGATTCTCCACTAAAAACTGGTTTGTACTCCCAGGTCACTGGGATGTGCTTTGGAAACATGTTAAATTTAAACCACCATAACAGTCACTGTGCTTTAAATTCTTTTACCTAACGAGACTCTGGCCGGGACGGCCCGGCGGTCGATCCAGAAAGACACCCAGGACAACATGACCATCAGTGTGGCAGGGAAGTAGGTCTGCAGCAGGAAGAAGAAGATGTGGCGCCGCAGAGTGAAGTTGATGTACAGACGGTTGTACCAGCCTGGAGGAAAAGAAGCAGTCAAATACAGTGGTTATCTGCAAATTATTTTATCTGTTATTTGAAGTTATTATTAATGGTGACAAAGGAAGAAAACCAAAGACATAAGAGCATTTCTCAGGTCTCTGCATTATGGTGGTAGTCAAGACCACTTCAGTCTGAGACAAATATGTCCATGTTAAAATAAATGGGGGTCAAAGTCTAGATAACATGATTTAAAGTTTGCACCAGAAGGCGGTGCAGGTTCTGGTCCAGGTTCTGGTCCAGGTTCTGGTCCAGGTTCTGGTCCTCTGGTCATCTCACGCCTAGACTACTGTACCTCCCTCATGGCAGGTCTACCTGTTAGTGCCATTCGTCCTCTCCAGCTCATCCAGAATGCAGCAGCTCGACTGGTCTTTAACCTCCCGAAATTCACTCACACTACTCCGCTCCTCCTTCTCTCCTCCTCCACTCCTCCTCCGCTCCCTTCACTGGTTATCAGTAGCTGCCCGCATCCGTTTCAAAACATTGGTACTTGCGTACTGTGCTGTGAACAGATCGGGTCCAGTCTACATCCAGGACATGGTCCAACCTTACATCCCAGCCCTCTCCCTCCACTCTGCTTCTACCAATCAGCTTGTTGCTCCTCACTGAGCTAAACATTCTACAAAATCATGACTGTTTGCTGTCCTGGCTCCTAAATGGTGGAATGAGCTCCCCAACGACATCAGGACAGCAGAAACTCTGTACATCTTCTGCCGCAAACTAAAAACACACCTTTTCAGACTTACTGATAGAACTTTGTAGTTTGGCTTTCTTGAAGAAATTGTATTTTCTTGATTCTTGTTGTTCTGGGTTTTGTACCCTCATGGTTGAAATGCACTTATTGTAAGTCGCTTTGGATAAAGGCGTCAGCTAAATGAAATGTAATGTAATGGAACATGAATATAAATTAACATTCCTTCAGCCGTGTTCAGACCAGAAGCGAAGCAAATTATTTCCGCAAATTTGCGTCTGTGCGAGTTGAAAATATTTATACTTGAGAGGCTGTTGTAGCGCAAGGCGACAATTTGTTTCATGTTTGGTCTGAAGACAACATTAGCATAGTGTGATTGTGATTGGTCAGTGTGCAAATATTTTTCTTGGGCCTCATGTCTCAAATAACCAACCAACGCACATGATGAATAACAACCAAAATGAGCGATTCCCAGCATGCCCTCTTCCTAATCTGCATAACTTTTGAGAATAAAGCCTCCAAATTAAAACAGACTAAAAGATGCAATATAAATGATTTGTAATAAAACATGCAGTTTTGGGAAATTCAATAACGATAAATAACATGGGCTATAACTTAAAACATGAGTGGAGACTCTGGGACGGTGGTAAATATAAGACATCTATCACCCTATAGGTTAGGGTTTATATCAAACTTTCTGATTTTAACTGTAAAGACTATCATGATCTACCCAGAGATCCAGCATGGGTTAGGCTTAGAGGTTTAGGGTTCAGGGTTAGGGTTACAGGGTCAGGGTTTGAGTCAGGATTAGGGTTAGGGTTAAGGGTTAGGGTTAGAGGATTAGGGGTCAGGGTTAAAGGTTTAGGGGTCAGGTTTAGAGTCAGGGTTAGGATTAGGGTTAAGGGTCAGGGTTAGATGATTAGGGGTCAAGTTTAAAGGTTTAGGGGTCAGGGTTAGAGTCAGGGTTAGGATTAGAGTTAAGGGTCAGGGTTAGAGGATTAGGGGTCAGGTTTAGAGTCAGGGTTAGGATTAGATTTAAGGGTTAGGGTTAGAGAAAATATACCATGTAATGATAATGTCAATTGAAATATTAATGGTAATAAATGTATATTTTGACACTTGGACGCTCAACAATACAGGGCCTTATTTTACTGGAGGTAACATACAGGAATTGCATTATGATTCTTCTATTTTGAGTTTATTGCTGCATTTAAATGGACCTTGTGAGCTCGTGGTTACAACACTTTAAGTCGTGCACACCGTATGCTCGGTGTTCAAGTGGTTGAGTCATGAAACCCCCCTTGCTTGGCAACTGCAACATGGACACCTTCTAGAAGCCACCGAGGCTAACAGTTTATCAAGCTAACAGGAAATACAAAGACAAAGAGGGAAAAGATGAGGCCGTCGGGAAGATCAACATTTTCTTCAGACGTAGAATATTATCTAAGTTATGAAGACAAACTCTACGGGACTGAAATTACAACAAATTATCTCAAAATCCAACCAAACATGAACTTCCATGACCTCTGACCTTTCTGTAAACATCAGCAAACACGTCACAACTCATGAACTGGAGGCTGACAGAACATTGAGTTGTGATGTGGTGAACACCACCAGAGGGCGTCGTCCATACGGACTCTTCTCTACATGGTGAATACGAACACATCTGAGAGCAGCATATTATTCAAATTAATCAATTACTCCATGTTAATCTCCACCCAGTAAACCTGGGACCTCTTTGGCCCTTAAGAGCGGTTTAAACTTTTGCCCAGTGAGCCGTTTGGCCTCACACCAAACATCGATGTGAAAGTGCAGTCAGAGATTGCGGTGCGTCTCAACCTGTGCTGCTGTAGAAAGCCAGTCTGGACGTCGTGTGAAACTTCTGAATGAGGAACTGAGACAGAGAAATCCGGTCATCGGTGCTCAGAGACTCGTCACCGCTCTTCCAATACAACATCAGGTCCTCGTCCGTGTAAGCATCTGAAGGAAAGAAAGAATACAGGTGTATTGATTTCAGTGTGAGCAGTAGCAGCTGGATGTGGAGTAAAAAAATACTCCTTAAATAAACGCCGCATAATACAAGTGAACATATAATGTATACAAACATGCCTTATGGGTCGTTGCTGCATTTTAATAGAATAATGATTGGCCTATGTGTGAATATTTTCCTCACCCCAAACAACTAACACACATGACATATAGCAAATAAAAAGGAATAAGGTCTTTGGACAACCAAGTTCAAAATTCCCAGCATGCCTTCTTCCTTCAGAATGAAGCAACCAAATACTGTTTCTCTCATCTACTCATTCGTGTTTTTAGAGTTATTATGTCAGTCAATGAAAGTTAGTGCTTCCTGCAGATGTTTCAAATTAAAAGCCTTAGCCCTTTAAAAAAAAAAAAAAAGAGTAATGTCTAGAGGTTTGAGTGACAGGGGCATGCAGGAGTTTTTTTTTAATTTAAATAACAAACATCTGTGCAGAAAGTGTTAATTCACTGACGGTAGGTTAACCAAAAGAAAAACCAAAAGATTAAAGCTGTAACTGGAAATAATTATCAAATGATAACTGCCTTCATTTAGGAAGTGGCATGTCTGGTACTGTATGATGTTAGTCTTTGGAAATGTACATTATAAAACATTTGCAAGACAACAGGTAAACAGACAGAAATTTATGAGTTTGAATTAAATACAAATAAAAGCAAGACTCTTAAAATACCATAAGATGCACTTATGAATTATGGAAATTCAAAAGACCTGTTTTTATTTGTTGTTGTTTTTTTAAAGCCCAGTTTCAAAGCCTGTTTGTCTCTGCAACTTAGTAAATAAAAGATCTTAATTTCCACCAAGAAAAACATCCGTACCTGTAGTAACGTACTGTGTGGACGTGATAACATGACGGACTTACATCCACTGCTGCTCTGCAACAACCTACTTCTGATGAATCACAGTGAAGTTTGTTGTAGGCATCATGCTGCCAAAGTGCTTTGAGCCTTCAACAAACAGCAGCACATTACTTCCACTGTATTCTTGGCAGAGAAGTGGCATGTCAGTGTGAATGAACACTCACAGCTCTCCAGCTCCAGCGTGCACGTCTGCGAGTCCAGAGGGAAGCGGCTGAAGTCCATGTTGCAGGCAGCAGTAACTGTGACCCTGCAGAGTGAACAGCACAGCGTCAACCACACCAGCTTCCACACACGAGGCGCCAACAACTGCCACATCTCATTTGGTCGGCGTCCCTCACCTCAGGCTGTAGAGGACGTGGCCATCTGGGAAGACCCTCAGCATGATGTTGTCGGTGGTAGTGTCGTGGATGAAGGACCTCTTGGAGTGGACGAAGAACACGTCCGGCACCCAGATCTTCTTCACCAGACGCCCGTCGAAGGTCATGCTCTTGTTGGTGACACTGGGGAAGGCCAGGCGCTCATCCTTCCAGTAGTGCCTCAGATACAGGGTCATGGTGAAGTCCTGGGGGAGGGACAGAGGAGAGATCCTCTGGATTAAGTCTCTCTGTGAGGACTCTACTTGGTTGCTGCCTCCGGTTTATTAAACTCCTCTAGGATTATAGTGCTGCGGCTCGGGGCTGCTGGATTATTGGGACTGTTTATGAACGAACGTACACAGTCAACACGAGTAATGAACATATGTTAACTAAGAACGGCTTCCATCGGTGCCAAATTACCCGTGTCTTCCTGTTGCTATACAGGCTGCAGCGGATCATACCTCATCCTATTCACCTTACTGCATTACATAAGAGCAGATCAGTTCGGAATAATGGCTCAAACAACATATCGTACTCTTGGCACCCACCATGGAAGTCCTTCTGACGTTGCGTAAGACGAGTTCAGGGCATGCTGGGATCCCTCAGATGAGCAATAACGGTAATGTGTTTACTGCTGAGAGATGATTTCAACTGAAAAGACCTTAAAGTCTGCATCCTTGAATATTATTATGGTATTATGTGTATCATAGCTACCAAATTAAACCTATAAACTGACGCAAAATGTATTTTCACATCTCTGACATTATTGTGACAGAATTTGCAAAGGCAAGACAAAATGTATTTATATAGCACCTTTCATACCACCTGGCAACACAAAGTGATTTAGAAAATGCAGGAAAAGGCATAATCAATAAAAGCAAACGCAATCAATAAAAACAGGCAAAATTGCCCAAATCAGGCACCGTAGATAAAATGAGAAGCGTAATCGATAAAGGAAAACTAGCAGCCAGTAGCAACAATAAAACAGTGAAAGGAGTTTTCAGCTAAAAGTACTATTGAACAGTCTTTAATTTAGATTTAGTTTACCTCCAGAACATTGAGGGTTTACCTCCTCAAAAATGTTTTTCTAAAATATTTTTAGGTCACATTAGTCTTTTGACACATCAGATTAAATCAAAGTAATGTTTGATTTGAAGTCACGTGTGGAACACCTGCTGAAGCAACATCTTTACAGAGATAACATTTCTAATGTGTCTGTTTCATTAAGAGCGATGCATTCGACAGCACAATCAGAAAAAAAGTCAAATAAATTACGGCCACCAAATGGCCCAGAGGGGGAACAGAAAATAAATTTAAATGATAAAATTAAATTAACTATAACTTTTACAAAAACAAAACTCCTGAACTGAACTGTTTTACAGCTTCCTGACTGCTGCTGCGTCTGATGGAGTTTACGCTAACACAATACTGAGACCTCTGACTGTGGTTTCTACACTATTTTTATCCAAACAAAGGTTAGAAGGTTCAAAAGTTAGAAAAATATGTTTATGTATATGAGGCTCGTCTCAATAATGAAGGCACGTCTGTTATCGTGTTGGTCACTGGGAGTAAAGTTGCTTATTTAGTTGAGTTCATTACCAGATGTGATTTGGAGGAGAAATCTACAAGATTATACATTTACAGGCACAAAGGTGGTAAAAGGTCTGTGGAGCAGATGGGAAGGAGACGTGTGGATCCCAAATAAATTATATTTCAACAGGCAAATGGATTGAACATAATAATTATATTATTCTGGGTGGCACCCATTTGGATTGTTTTTTGTTTTATTTTGTCCTTCAATGACAATAAAAGAAATTGTGATTGTGAACAGGATCAAAGGACGAGTGTTTATTCTTCAAACTGAGCAGCTCTTATTGGCTCTACAGCACAAATTAGGTCACATCTGAGCATATAGCTTGGAGCCACTGTTGTTGTGCTGTGCAGCAAAACATTTCAGAGAAATGTAGAAATCAAACGCTTTGCATGTTGAGAGCAGAAATATTCCTCCGACGGTCGATGGGAATATTCAAACCTTCGTCTCACACTGAGGCATCTTTTTTTATTTATGTTCTGCAGTGGAATCTTTGAATGAGGTTGCAATGTTGCATCACCTTCGAATTTTTATATATCTTCAAAAATAAAACAGGACAGTAATAGGATTATCTATATTTATATTTAACTGACTCCTCATTATTAATTAAAATTATTAATTTTACAATCATTTCATTTCGTTTCATCTTACCTTCAGTTTGCTCACAATCACTGATAAAACAAGACTGTTTGTATTATATCATTAACTCTTTACATATTCTAAATGTTTTGCTTCACAGATATTAATTAATAATACTTTTAATGAAATGTTACTGCACTGGAATTTATATGAACAGAAAAAAGAGACCTGACATGAGGTCTAGCAGCAGGAGGGTCTACATCCCATTTTCATCTGGCTCATCATCACACTCTGCCGCTGTCCTCTCACTTTATCATTTCTTCTTATCTTCTGCTTCTCTCATGTCCTCATTTCTTCTCTCTGAGGTTCTACCCTTCTCTGTCCCTCCCACCCACCTTCTTTTATATTTCTGTCCATACTGTTTCCTGTCTCGTCTTGAGCATTGTCTTGCTGAAAAAGCTGGTATCACAACCTTTGAAATCTCTTTTAGTTTGCACGACAGGCTGCAGTCACATTACCCCGACCACAAGATCCACGTGGTGCATTACATAACATTACATTACATTACATTGTAGGAGCCTGTGGTTGACAGGTTACAATAAAACCAGGATCAAAAAAGAATTTAATCAACTGTCAACCATCAGTGAGGTCACCCGTTTGTTTGTGAACGTTATGAATCCTCCAGTTCAGATTCTGTCCGTCACCATCTTGCTAGTTCGGAGCGGTTTGGAGCAGGAAGTGACCATATTTGGATGAGCTGGGGGAGGAGCCAGCGGTGGATCTGACCGATCTGATTGGAAACCTGACGATACTACATCCCGCCCACCGATAGCTGTAACCTGACTGCGCCACAGGCCTGTCAATCAAACAGACATGCTCTCAAAAACAAGTCTTTTTTTTTAAGCCTCTTTTCTAACAAATGATGGATAATTTTCAGATGGACCAACAGAAGACGATTAAAACCGGTGAATTTAGCGAAGGAAGCTGAATGGGAGTCTACTAGAACCAGAGGTTTTTGGGGCCGGCCCCTAGTGGCCCTCACTGGTATTGCAACACAGTAACTTCCCTGTCAAGGCCCCTAAGTCACGCCCATTTTTAATATTACTGCCCCTAAACCAGCCTAACATGTCATGTGTATATTTAATCTTGCAGGCGCCAACGCTCCGAACAGACGCAGGACACACGAGGCAGCCATCATGTGAAGTTTAAAGTCATTCACCTCCGTCCTCAGTGACTGTATGACTCTTCTTCACTTAACTTTATGTTATGTTACATTTCAGTTCAACATAGTTGCTTTAAATGACAATAATAGTGATATTCTGTACTGATCTTTTTGTCCTTAGATGCCTGTGCTATAAATCAGGTTTAAACAATCCAGGATATCTTTCTGTTATCTGGCTTAACTAAACCTAACAGATGTAATCAGACGCTCAGCAACGTGACATGAGCTGGGGAGCAAATAAGAAATAAAAAAACCTATGTATGCAATAGGATTACGTTCATATCTTGAAGGACTAAGTGGCTACAACACGTACAAGGCTTCAGCTTCATTCAGTCTCTGTTGTCTTTGGACACAATGAAGTCAAATCTATTTCTCTCGTACAATAAAGCCGAAGGAGTTCACTGGTGTCTCCACAGAGACCCTCTCACCGTCTGCACACCGATTCTCCACGCCGATTCTCCACGCGATCTCCGAGATCCAAGAGAAATGATTGGTGATCTGCAGCATCAGTTACCACGGTTACCTCACCAACCGCAAACACTGCTTCGTGGTCCAGACCGCTGCTCCGATCTGAGCAAACACACTGATCCCTCTAACAAGTGTGTATCTAGTGTGTGTGTGTGTGTGTGTGTGTGTGTGTGTGTGTGTGTGTGTGTGTGTGTGTGTGTGTGTGTGTGTGTGTGTGTGTGTGTGTGTGTGTGTGTGTGTGTGTGTGTGTGTGTGTGACCAGAGACTGATATTTATCCTGTTCCTCTGTGCCATCGAGTTCCAACAGCTACTAGAAGACGTCACTGAGACACATCACACGCAGCATCAGCACCGACTCTCCCTTCATCTGCAGACACTGATGTCTCTACATTCTGAAATCTCTGCACTGTTCAGCACTTTATTCATAACAAACTGTACAATGAGGAACATTACATCATACCTGTTAAACATCAGGCAGACAAGAGCAGTTGGACTTCAATTACACTTTTGAAGATGATTGCACAAATTAACTTTATTCTCAAATCAGATGAACAAAAGGTTCCAGTTTTAGATTGTTTCAGTTATTAATAACTTGAGACACACTTTACCTGCTAACATGTGATTTTAGACGGAAGCTTTAGTATCCTGGACTATTCCCACTATAACAACACCTCTGTTTCTCTTCCTGTCTGAGTTGTAATCAGCTGTTTATTGGTGCTAAAAATAATTAGCCTTTAAAATAATCTAATTTTATACTCGTGAAACTTGAAAAAGTTTCTGTTTTTAATTTTTTTTAAAAACAATGAACTCTGAGCTGAGAGCGACAGACAGAACAGGGAGGAGAACACACTCTGTCACGCACTGGTTGGGTCTCTTCAGGTCTATTTGTTGATGAGAATAAATTTAAATCTCATGTTAAATAAACCCGCTGACCTTTAAATGAACCAGAAGATGGTGTGCAGTATGACTGCTGAGCCTCCTGCAGCTCTGTGATGTGACATAACTTCTGGAACCGTTCATTTTTCCTCCTTCTGTTCCCAAACGATTAGATACGAAACCCTGAAGTCTAAATTAAACGTAATCCTCGGTCGTCCTTGCAAACAGCAGCTTACACAACATCACTTTTAGATCCAACTGATGGTTCAGGAGCAGAAGGTTAATTTAATTACATTAGTCAACATCACATTTGGACTAAGTCAACAGTTCCTACCACAGAGCTGTCGTAATATCATTGTGATTGTCCAACTGAAAGTAATAGATACATGACTGAGAGAATACATTAATGACGTTTCAGAGTCCCACTGATGACAGCAGAACAACAGATATGTCTGATAAAGGACCGGGGATCTCTATATAAAACTATATTTAAAGATATATTGTGCCCAGAACTGTCCCACTGTGTTAGTCGTGGTTTTATCCTTCGGATGTTCCTGCATCGACTGCTTCTGTCTGAGGAGGGATTCACGACGTGCCGACGCAGCGGAAGTTCACTTGTTTCCTGAGTCACTGATTGGAATGGAACCATTAATAATGACTTTAATGAGTTTAATTTGTTTCCATAATCTCATTAATTTCAGTTGGTGTTGGTTGAATAAGGTTTCACAAAAAGAAAAATTCAAGAAATCCTCCATGTTTCTTCATCCCAACTAAATCTATTTGAACGACAATTATTTTCAGTATCTGCAGCAGATTTCGGTTATTTTTGCATAATGTTTTTTTTTTGGATTGCGTTTCATCCATTTACCTGTTGTGAGTACCTGGTGGGATTTAATGCATTCGAGCCACTTACCATGTCCACCTCCGAGATGCTGTCCAAACTCTCCACCTGAACGTCCACTCCGACAGGAACCGCCGGACCTGCAGACAAACATCAAACAGGTGTGAGTTTATACGATGTTGGATCGGGACTTCCTCTGTTGCACGTAAACGGTGTGAAGCATTGTGAGGAGTACAGAGCGCAGAAACGCTGTAACCGAGTTTAGTTTGATCAAAACCAGCACCTGAGTTACACATGTTTTTATGAGCAGTGGACCAGGTTCACTCATATTAAAGCAAAATCTGTTCAAAATAAGCTTTACTTTAAAACCATTTACTACATAATGTCCGTACACAGATACTAAAGTGTCAGCAGTCGGTTCCTCTCACGTTTATTTTTCTGTGGATGAATAACTTTGACTCCTTCAGTTCTATTTTCTTCATCTCTTCATCCTCATTTAGACACATCAATCTTGTCTAAGAGTCGTTCTGCCCTGCGTTCCCTCAGGAGAGTCACTTCCTCTTCTATAAATATGATTGTAATTCTGTCATTCTGCCTTTCACACACAAAACCATCGATCCAAATCATCCATTAGCTGTTTACTCCACCTGCTCCAGCCAACTTTATCTGGAACTATGATGTGAAGATGCTTCTGATCAACACTTCCTTCTAATTTCTCACTGTTGAACTGATTTAATACAATTTCTTATTTAGTTAAAGATCTAAGACAGTGGTGAAATTAACACATTGTAATTGTGAATGTCCGTTATGAAGCCTCCAGTTCAGATTCTGTCCGTCACCATCTTGCTAGTTCGGAACGGTTTTGAGCAGGAAGTGACCATATTTGGACGAGCTGGGGGAGGAGCCAGCGGTGGATCTAACTGATCTGATTTGAAAACTGACGATACTATGTCCCACCCACCGATAGCTGTAATCTGACTGCACCACAGACCTGTCAATCAAACAGACACGCCCCCAAAAACAGGTATTTTTGAATCTTCTTTTCTAACGAATGAGGGATTATTTTCAGATGGACCTCCAGAAAACTAATAAGAAGGAGTGACTTTAGCTAACAACACCGAGATAACTGATGGACACATTTTATTCACTTTGTATTTGATGAGAGAAGTTGAATGGGAGTCTACGGAGCCGGAGGCTTTTTGGAGCCGACCTCTAGTGGCACTCGGTGGTATTGCAGCTGAGGACACTTCTGCATCGGCCTCATTTTTCAGACCTGGAAACTACGAACACTTTTACATACAGACTGTGGTTAATATACCAAATCCTAATAGAAGCAATCTTGGCGCACTTTACATAACAAGGTAAAGACCTGACTATGAAAGGTTTTATCCTGTTTTTGGTCACCACCTCCTGACAAAACTAACTGTCTCTTTGCTGCTAAGTGCTCCACTATGTTCACCAGCTTGTCTGAACTGGGTCTGTCTGCTGTTTGCTAATCAGGTAGAGCACAGTTGGTCTCCGGAGCTTTTTCTGTGAAAACAGCAGGAAGCTGCAGCTGAAAGTGACACGTTGATTACAATAAAACATTGATTATAGCTGCTTTTCACCTAAAATGACTCATTGGTCATTTGTCGGTGGTAAAAAATATACAACCGATAATGAATAAATATACAAAGATGTTATCTAATTTTAACAGAAATATCACATCATGTGTGATGCAATGTTACAATCTGTGTCCCTGTCACCAGCTCATCCTCTCTCACACACACACACACACACACACACACACACACACACACACACACACACACACACACACACACACACACACACACACACACACACACACACACACACACACTAACAGGAGGGCTACCCTGCTGAGCCGATGACTTCACATGACCAGTTGCATAAAACACAGAATTCTCCTATTTGTTAATGTGTGCTGTTTAGCTGATTGAGAGGATTAAATATGAGACCAGTTTGGGATTTGTGGGGATCTGATGGAGTGTGTTAGTGGCCTTATCATCCACAGTGAAACAAACTCACACACCCGTCTGTCTGTGTAATAAGTCCCAATCGGCTGCTGTGGTATTGTTAATCCTTGCAGCAGTGAATGTGCCAGCCTTACGTAACCGGTGGCACAGACAAAACTGCTACCTGGAAGAGGAAATATGAACTTGTGCCCGGTTCCAGTTGTTAGCAGAGTGTCCTCCCTGCTCCGTCTCACTCCATATGTCAGATCTCACATGCCAGAGCTCCCGCCGACAGGAGCTGTTGACAGCAGCTGATGCTCAGATGGAGGAGCTCACTGGGAAGTCAGCGGCTCAATCTCCGGGTCCCCCTGTCCATAGAAGGGACAAGACGCTGAACCCCGAGGTGCAGGTGAGCACAATGCAAGGCAGTTCTGGTAATGTTGGAGTCTGAATACAATATAAGACCATTTACATCCTCAGTGGACATGACATCAAACACCTGCTGAGGAAAAAGCCTCAACAGCCTCTGTAGAGGAATCATCTGAGACTCTGGTCATATCTCAGCTCTCTGCAGCAGAAAGTGCAGCAAGACTTTTAAGCAGCACTAAAGGAACACAGCAGTGGTATAAAAAAAGAAGAGGGGATATAGCTCCCCTAATGACATGCTATGAAAAGCCTGGTATCTCTGCTGAAAGAGTGAGGTTAGCTCAGAACAGGAAATGTCCTGCATGTGTTTTTTTGCCAGAAGATTTCCTTTTTTCTATTTTGAGCTGACAGCATCAGTGAATTATTATACTTCACTGATTATCAGATGAGACCAATAAATGCGTCATACCACTTTATGATTCCTGTTGGCCCTTGCAGCCCTCAGTACTGCTGTGTGGGCTGCGCTCAAATGGGGCATGAAGCGAGAGTGCATCAGCCAGTGTTTTCTCTTTCTGTCCTTTCTGTCCCACAAACATGAGCTTTAACATCACAGCAAGCAAACACAAGAAGTTCAGATGCACAACGGCCTGTTTGAGAACAGCTGCAGACAAATTGATAGTTCAATGGTTGTGCTTTCTTTAAAACTCCACTACACCTCATTTAACAGCAAATGTTACTCTTTAATATTATCAAAAGATTCAGAGAATCTGGAGAAATCTCTGAACACAAGGTACAAGACTGAAAACCAATATTGGATGGTGGTGATCTTCGGGCCCTCAGGCAACACTGCATTAAAAACACACTATCCTGGAGTGGAAATCACTGCATGGGCTCAGGAACGCTTCTGAAAACCATCGTCTGTGAACATAGTTCATCGCTGCATCCACAAATGCTGTTAAAACTCTTTCTTCTACAAAGAAGAAACCAGATACAGTGAAGGAAATAATTATTTGATCCTTTGTCGATTTTGTAAGTTTGCCCACTGACAAAGAAATGAACGGTCGATAAGGTGAAGTGGAAAACTGTCCTGAGGTCTGATGGATCACAATCTGAGATTCTGTTTGGAAATCATGGACGCTGCATCCTCCAGGTTAAAGAGGAGAGGGACCATCCAGCTTGTTATCAGCGCTCAGTTAAAAAAAAATAGCATCTGTGATGGTACAGGGATGCATTAGTGCACATGGCATGGGTAGCTTGAACATCTGGAAGGAAGCATTAATGCTGAATGATTATTTCATCAGAACAACGTCCAACCACATTCTGAACGTATTCCAACAGCATGGCTCCATAGTACAAGAGTCCGCTGATAAACTGGCCTCCTGCAGTCCAGACCTGTCAATCATTGAACACATCTGGAGCATCATGACATGAAAAATACAACAAAGGAGACCCTGAACTGTTGAGCAGCTTACAAATCATCACATTCTGTTTTTATTTACATTTTACACAGCATCCCAACTCTTTTGGACGCAGGGTTGTATTTTACCCAAAATTACAATGAAATATTGCCTACCACAGCTTTAAAGCCTAGAGGACACATAAAACTACCATCATCCTTCTTCGACACAGCTGATCTCGCTACACAAGTTCTTTCATAGACAGCCAAACATGTCAGATTACAGCTTCATTTGTTCCTTTCCTCAGTCAGCCTTAGCTCTCACAGACTAAATTGTACTGTAGTTTCTTCGAGAACAGAGGCAGAAATCAGCCCTGATGGACGGCTCCTCTGTAAATCCATCACTGGCTCCTTTACGCTCGGCGTTACATTCCAGAAGCTAAACCCAGAAACAAACCCCAATGAAGGTTTTTTGAGGATTGCATGGATGAAATAAGAGGAAAACATGCCATCTCTTTAATGCAGATGTGACTCATGCATGACAGGTCTATCTGCCCACTCAGATGTTTTTAAACCTGGGGCAGACAGGGAGGGAGGAGTTCCACAAACGGATTTAACCTGGAAATCACAACTAGATGTGCAGTCAGATCCACTGCTGGCTCCTCCCCCACCTTGACCAAATATGGTCAATTTCTGCTCCAAACCGCTCCGAACTAGCAAGATGGTGATGGACAGAATCTGAACTAGAGGCTTCATAATGCTCTCAAACCAACGGGTGACGTCACTGATGGTTGATGGTTGGGAACAGTCTGAATACCAGAAACCGGGTCAGTCTCAGCTCCTCCTTCACACTACTGATGACAAACCTCGTTCATTGCTGCTTTCTGGGATCTTAACCAAACAAATGATCCCTTTTCTTTTGGGAAATCTCTTCACAACACAGCAGACAATAAAAGTCACCAGTCAGAGCCGGTCTGGTTCTCCATACTTACAAGAGGATGTTCCTTTAACTATCACACAACCCCCCCCTCAACACACACAATAAGTGTCTGTAAGAAGCTTTCATTAGTAACACTGCAGTCACTGCTTCTGCAGCCACGAGGAACCACAGTAGCTGCTGCACACTCACAATTCTTCTCCTTCTGCAGAGCAGCCTCACAGGCAGCAGCAGGGAACTCACACAAGTCAGCTTTTATCATGTCTGAATAAAATCATCATTCTTCTGCAGAATCCTGGACAAAGAAAAGCTGACAAATGCAAGAAAAACACAGCTCCTCAGTAGGATCCATCTGTGGCTGCAGGAGCATGAAATTCTGTGTGGAGCCTCCGTTTGGCTCAACACCTCCTCCTGCTGTCACATTCTCTGTTCAGGATGAAAACTACACCACTCAAATCTGGAGGTCTACAAATAAGCTTCTTAGTTTTAATTGCTTTCCCAGCAATGACTCTGTGCTGATGTTCAAGGTGTAGAGCAGACACACACACACGCACGCACACACACACACACACACACACACACACACACACACACACACACACACACACACGCACGCACGCACACACACACACACACACACACACACACACGCACACACGCACACACACACAGCAGATACCGACAGTCAGGGAGGGCTTCAGAGAGGTCGGGCAGAGAAGTAAACTCAACCTGAACTGAGTCTCCAGCAGCAGAGACAATGTCAGCCAGGTATTTTTCTGCAGGATGAACTTGGCTCAGTGTCACCGTGTGTTTACAGAATAAAACAACCTGCTGTCTAAAACATCGGGGAGCTCCGCATCTTTTCTGTCCTGAGTTCAGCAGTGAAGCAGAGAAACTGACAGGAGGGAAAAATAAACCTCAGCTTTTCTACTCAACATTCACTTCACGCTCAGGTTTGAAAAACAGAGGGGAACCGTAACAGCGGAGAGGCGGAGCCAAAGTCAATATCAACATCTCACGGAGCCCGGTGGCATGTAATATCATTCAGAAACACATTTAATTAACCCACAGTCCTGAACAGGACGCTCACCTGCAAACGCCGGCCTCATGGTGAAGTCGTGCTCGTCGATGCGGAGCAGGTGGCTCGTCTTCAGCTTCCTGGATTTGGTTCCATCTGAGGCCTTCTTCGATAGAGGACTGACAGCAGGCAGTGGACACAACAGAGAGGAGTTTCAGAGATTAGTTCAAGTCCTAAAACAACAGTCAAACAGGTTTTATTCCTCCTGTTCATATTGGTCATTATAAAATATCTTCGTGATAGATTTCTGCTGTTGATGATGGAGGAAAATACAAAATCCTCATTCTGTTCGAAAACACCTTTTAAAGCTCATTCATTGATGATCTAATGCTGATTATCTGGTGACAATAATTCATGTTAAAGTCCTGGACATATCAGATGGTGAGTTAACAGCTGGTTCTCATAAAGGATTCATTTTCAGGTGTAAAGATCAGAGGGACTTTGACAAGGAGTGAATCATTATGACCAAACAACCTCCGAGACAATAAGACGTGTTGTGCTCCCACTCGGAGGTCAGTGGTTATTACAGTAACCTGGAGTCTGTTCTCATTTCCAGGTCGTATATAATAAATATAGATGTCTTTTAAGTGACTGAAGTAAAATTTACTGATTTTGACCCAACCATGATCTTTTCTGAACTCTAACCACCAGGTTTTTTGTGCTTTTGCGTCTATAGGAGGCATCAAGGGTGACCTTCATAATAAAAGGTACCGTGTGTGTGGGTACAGCATGTGAAAAGCTTTGATAAAATATTAGTATTTAACAGGTTGACCATGAACTGTAGGAGGAGGAGCTGAACAAGTTTGATCTACGGCAGCTCCAACAGACACCATACAGAACTTAAAGGTTCTGCTGACATCTAGATACCACAGGGTTCAGGTTTGGTGGAGTCCAGAGGTTTCATTTATAAATCCGTTAATAAGATCTACTCTAACAGTGTACATACACATGAAAAAACCCACTCAGATTTAAAAACTGTGCACACAATGTTCCCGTTATGAATCACAGCCCTCCTGGAAATGATTGTACTGTTAGAAAGTCAGAACGGGACTCAAATGTACGACATGAAGCACAGGTGCAAAAAGATGCAAAAACAAAGACACAATCATAAAGTCCTCAAGAAAAGTAAAAAAAATAAATAAATAAATAAAAAAAACCTGTAGGAACCAAAGAAAGGTAAAAACAGGAAACATGCTGAGGAACAAACAATGGAGGCAAAAATGTCCAGAAAGTAATACTGAGATTTAAAAATAACTTATAAACACAGAGGAACACAGGAACCAGAGATGGACACAACAATCGGACACAACAATGACCTGACAGAACAATCGGACACAACAATAACCTGACACAACAATGATACGACACAACAACGATCTGACAAAACAGTCTGACACAACAACAATCTGACACAACAACGATCGGACACAACAACAACTTGACACAACAACAATCTGACACAACAACGATCTGACACAACAACAACCTGACACAACAATCTGACACAACAACGATCCGACACAACAGCAATCGGACACAACAACGATCTGACACAACAATCAGACACAACAATGACCTGACACAACGATCTGACACAACAATAACCTGGCAACAATCTGCCACAACAATGATCTGCCACAACAACGATCCGCCACAACAATGATCTGACACAACAACATTCTGACACAACAACAATCTGACAAAACAACAATCTGACACAACAATATCCTGACAACAATCAGACACAACAATGATCTGAGACAAAAACAATCTGACAACAATAACCTGACATTTAAAAATAACTTACAAACACAGAGGAACACAGGAACCAGAGATGGACACAACAATCTGACACAACAATGACCTGACACAACAACCTCACACAACAACAATCCGACACAACAACCTAACACAACAATGATCTGACACAACAATAACCTGACACAACAATCTGACACAACAATGATCTGACACAAGAAAAATCTGACACAACAACAATTTGACACAGTAGGGAGGTAATTACAGACAGGTGGAGACAATCAGGGCGGTGAAGACGGTCACAAAGGGGGAAGACATGATGACAGGAAGTGGAGACAAGTAGTGAGTTACTAAAATAAAACAGGAAATGAACAGGAAGAAAATAAAGATTGTGACACACACACATTCAGCAATTAATGGTCACTGCAAAGATACTTATGAACACAACTGACCCAAGGACAGGTCACCATTGTAAATGAGAATTGGTTCTCAATTGATTTTACCTGGTTAAATAAAGGTCATATATATATATATGAATGTTTCTATATGTAAAATCAACCATGCTGCTCTAGTTTCTGGAAAATACATTTTAGATCCTTTAATAGGATAGTTCCTTAAATTAAAGAACAGTGGTCAGATTCAAAGGTCGGTGCAAAAAAAAAGCAAGAACACACCTGATATGCCACTGCTGTGTATTCAAGGTTGATATCAGAGAAAAGACGCCAGACTTTCTTAACCCTCGTGTTGTCCTTGGGTCAAAATGACTCGCAGCTGTGTTCAACCAAGTTCTATTTTATTTTCATTTTTTTGGGGGATCATTGGTGACAAGGAGGCTGTGAAGGTTTCTTTAAAGAATGATGACCAATGATCCCAAAAAATAAAAAAATATAGAAATAAAATAGAACTTGGTTGAACACAACTGACCCAAGGACAACACGAGGGTTAAATCTGCCACAGCAGCATCCTGCATGTAGACAGCTGCAGTGAACCAACAACCAAGCATAAGTCACTTCAGCCCCCCGTGCTCCGAGGTGAGGAGTGTGATAGTGAGGAATGTGATGGTGAGTGATGGTGAGCAGTGTGATGGTGAGGAGTGTGATGGTGAGTGATGGTGAGGAGTGTGATGATGAGGAGTGTGATGGTGAGCACTGTGATGTGAGGAGTGTGATGATGAGGATTGTGATGGTGGGTGATGGTGAGGAGTGTGTTGGTGGGTGATGGTGAGGAGTGTGATGGTGAGGAGTGTGATGTTGAGGAGTGATGGTGGGTGATGGTGAGGAGTGTGATGTTGAGGAGTGTGATGGTGGGTGATGGTGAGGAGTGTGATGATGAGGGGTGTGATGGTGGGTGATGGTGAGGAGTGTGATGTTGAGGAGTGATGGTGGGTGATGGTGAGGAGTGTGATGATGAGGAGTGTGATGTTGAGGAGTGTGATAATGAGGAGCGTGATGGTGGGTGATGGTGAGGAGTGTGATGGTGGGTGATGTTGAGGAGTGTGATAATGAAGAGTATGATGGTGGGTGATGGTGAGGAGTGTGATGGTGGGTGATGGTGAAGAGTGTGATGGTGGGTGATGGTGAGGAGTGTGATGATGAGGAGTGTGATGGTGAAATATTAACCAGATTTTAATTTAGATGTTTAAAGTAAATCTATATAATATTTGATATGTAGTGAAACTACACGTGTGAGAGGTATCATTATACATATAATCATTTTATGGTCATTTTGGAGACTTTCTGTGACCTCACCCTTCTGAGCATCATGTGACTCCGGTTGTTTCCTGTGTCGGTCTTCACACACATCAACTGTGAATAAAGCAGTGATTTGATCACATCTTCCTCTTCGTTAACTGGAGGACACGTTCTGTGTGTGATGGACTCCTGACAGAAAATCACTACGATACGTGCTGGACAAGGGGATTTCCTTTTTTGTTTTTTGCCTCTTCACAACAAAGGTTCCACTTCCTACATTTACAGACCGTTAATTGGCATTGAACTCAAATCATAAAGAGATCCAACATGAACCTTCATCCAGTGATGTCTCTGTGGTTCAATCTGATTTCTAGTGAAGATACAAATTTAAATGTAAAAGCTCACAAAAAAACTCACAATAGTTTAATTTCAAAGATAAAACAGCTGTTCACTCTGCTTTTATTTCAACAAACAGGAAGCAGTATATTTGTCAAGGAGTAATTTCAGTGGTGAATTACTGTAATATACATTTGGCAGGAAGTGTGTGGTAATGAAACAGGATTGTGTCTCACTGATGGATTTCACACAGACACACTTCTCGTTAAATGCTCCACTGAAGGTTTACACGTGTGATTTGTTGACAATAAGAAAATATGTGATGTCACCAGATTTATATTTTACATTTTAAAAAGAATTAAAGAAAAAAGGGCGTCTTATGTTTTTGTACTTTTTTGTTCATCCTAAACATTTTCTTTCTTCCTATGATTATCTTTTTGGGTGATTGATGTTCTGCACATTTACAAACTCATAAATTTACGGTAAAAATAAAACTCAACTTTCTCAACTTTTGAACTGCTGAAACAATTAGTTTAAAAAAATAAATGATCAAACAAATCAAAAATAAGCCCCAAAACTGTTTCAGATTTTCAAACCTGAACATATGCTGTTCTTCATAGTCTTCTGTTAAAGTAAATTAAATATCATAAAACGTTTTAAGATCTGGGAAATTGACAAACCAAAATTTTGAGACAATTTAGAGACAAAATGACAAAGAAAACAAAAAGCAGATTAAATTAAATCCTACTATTAACAATTAAAAAAAAAAATTAAGGATATTTTCTGTTACTGATACTCTGTTAGATAATTAGATTAAAGTTTTAAAAGTTGCTGCTGTTTGGAAAAGACAATCAGGGAAAAACCAGCCGCACAAGGCTTGAAGATCATTCCTGATGTTTCGAACATATAAAATCTCTGGACGATCTTCTGATAACAGAAAGCCATCTGACCCGCTGCACCTCGAGGAACGAGCTTCCTCTTCTACACAGCATGTCAGCAGCGGCAAAAGGAAACGGGTCGCTGCGCTCACGCTGCTCTTTACGCGCGGTTTGGTCCCGATGAGCCGCTTCAGCCCGTAAATGAGAGTCACCGCGGAGTGACGGGTCCGGTTAGTTACGACGGAGGGCTGATTTGGGCTGAAATCGGAAGGAGTGCGTGCAGTCATGCGCAGACCGCGTACACATGTTGATACTCTGTGATGTAGAAGAAGAAGTGGAGCTGAAATATGGAGAGAGGCTGTTTTACCATTATTTAAACTGACATAAATCTGAACTGTTCCTCTGTTTGATGTCACACTGACAGACTATTCGTGTTAATTGGTCTGCTATTCACTGCGGCTGCGTAAAAGAGAGTTCTTGTAGGTTTGATGGATTAAAAAAAAACGGGATGTTCTTTGACCCGCTGCTGGATGTTCTTCTTCTCTGAAGGTCAGACGGTTTCATTTAAATAAAATGAAAGAGGACTTACTTCCCGGGCTTTGCAGCTTCCACCGGAGCAGACCACCGCTTTTTCCTACTTTTGTGTTTCCGGCACTCTCCAACCAGGATGAGGCAGAAGAGTAGCAGCAGCAGCCGGGGGAAGTACGACATGATGAGTTCAGACGTCCAGCAGAGTCAGTCAGCGGCGGCTTCGGTCACCGTGCAGGACGCTCTGTGCGCGGGAACATCTTCCGGCCAGAGGCAGCAGCAGGAGGAGTGAGAGAGAGTGAGAGAGAGTGAGAGTGGAGGGTCTGTGGTGGACGGGGGCTCCGGCTGCTGTGCGGAGAGAGACGGGATGCTGGAGTCTGATAAGCGCTCTGATTGGTTCTCAGACTCCGGAGGGGGTTTCCTGGCTCAGTAGCGCACAGCATCAGCACCACAGGAGGCGCGCGGCATAAATACAGAGACACGTACAGAGACAAATACAGAGACAGAGACAAATACAGAGACACATACAGAGACACATAGAGACACCAGTGAGAGGATGCAGAAAAAAGAGAGGAAATTAGAAAATGTCACATATTTCTGCTGCAGTTCTGCTTCATAATAAAACATAATCTGATAGAAAATTATCATCTGAAAAATAAACAGAACTGCAGAATTTTGATTTCTTCTACAGCTTATAAAGATCATTTTTTTACACAGATGTCCTCATCTGTCTCACTCTTGAGCCGGCAGTCTGTTCAGAAAATATCTTGGAAGATATTAAAATTACATAATAAAAACCAGAGCATCTCAACAGATTGTTCAACATTTCAATCTTCCCACCAACAGTTTCTTTACAGCATGTGTGAGGTCACAGTCTGTCTGTTTTTGGACCTTTGACCTCTGTCATACAGTTAACAGTTAGAGTGTCTGTGCTGTCAGATTTACTGTCGTCTGCTGAGGAAGATTCTGTTCCCCCTCTTGACAAAGCATCTTTATCTCAACAGATTAAAAAGTGTTATTGTGTCATAATCATGTGTCCTCACTGTGTGTCTCACCAGACCAACAGAGGACAGAGACAGAAGCCCCGTCAGCCTGATTATTGTCTCAGGACTTAAAGACAACGTAAACATTCCCAAATCCTGTTAAATAAAATACGCAGGCAGAATTCTGCACAAAAGAAATGTGCTTCTAGCTTTTATTTTCTGTTTAAACTAAAGAAAATGTGTAAACGAATGCAGTTAAATATGTGAAATAGGATGAAGTCTTGAGTCAATTAAATCAAGTCTATATTTAATCAAAGACTCCTTCAGGCGGGTCTAAAATCTTCCAGAAAGTTGAATTCAATGCTCACATCAGTCAAAACTGTATGTAAAAGCTGCAATACCACCAAGTGTCAAAAAGCCTCTGGCTCCATAGATTCCCATTCAACTTCTCTCATCAAATCCAAAGTGAATAAGATGTGTCCATCAGTTATCTCGGTGTTGTTAGCTAAAGTCACTCCTTCTTATTAGTTTTCTGGAGGTCCATCTGAAAATATTCCCTCATTCATTAGAAAAGAAGATTCAAAAAGACCTGTTTTTGGGGGGCGTGTCTGTTTGATTGACAGGCCTGTGGTGCAGTCAGGTTACAGCTATCGGTGGGCGGGACGTAGTATCGTCAGGTTTCCAATCAGATGGGTCAGATCCACCGCTGGCTCTTCCCCCAGCTCGTCCAAATATGGTCACTTCCTGTTCCAAACCGCTCCGAACTAACAAAGATGGTGACAGACAGAATCTGAACTGGAGGCTTCATAACGTTCACAAACCAACGATGACATCACTGATGATTGATGACATCACTGATGGTTGATGGTTGGTCAGCACAGAGAAACTGACACATTTCTGAGAAGACTCTCCGAGTCACTTCTTTTCTCCCCCGAGTGAATCTCTGGGGGGGGGGGGGGGGGGGGGGGGGGGGGGGGGGGGGGGGGGGGGGGGGGGGGGGGGGGGGGGGGGGGGGGGGGGGGGGGGGGGGGGGGGGGGGGGGGGGACCTAAAAACGTCTCTGAGAGTTTCAGCCTTTGTTGTAGCTGCATTTCATGTTCTTTGTGCTAGCTTACATCATATTGTGCTGGAAGTGGAAACATAGGCAGTGAAGATGGTGACAGATTAACCTGCACTGGATTCACAAATGCAGTTTGATTGACATCAATCACATGATAACATCTCTGTGATGTCTTCACAGCCTTTAGAGAGAAAAATAGTTTAGAGAAGTGTCTGTCCTGCATTGTTGGACATTGTCTTAATAAGTCGGGCTTATTATCTTATTGAGCGAAAGACTGAGGTCTGTTGTGTGTTGACCTCTGACCATCAACTAGCTCTCAGAGCACTAGAAGCTTCCTGCTGCTGTTCTGCAGCACTATTCCCCAAAACCTGGAAACAATTAGTGGAACTCCCTTTTAATGTGTGAGTATATGAGGTGTTGCGAGGACACGGTCACCACTTACAGAATCAAATCCAAATCTAGAGAATCAAATCCAAATCTACAGAATAAAGTCAAAATTTTGAGAATGAAGTCGAAATTTCTAATATAAAGTGAAATTTCAAATATAAAGTGAAATTTCAAGAATACATTTAAAATTTCAAAAATTAAGTCAAAACTTTTAGAACAAAGTTGAAATTTCAAGAATGATGTCATCATCTGTGTGTTTATTCATAAACGCTGTAAAATCCTAACCTCAATGACGATGAATGGTGATTTTTGTGAAGCTAAAATGTGATTATATGATTTTTACGGCACTTAAATGACATTGGTCTTCATCTTATCTCAGAAGAAATAAATCAGAAGTTATTGTGTCTCTCCTGCTGATGCTCATGTGTGTTGTTAGTGTGTCTCTGTCAAGATGAGAGATGGAGGCAGTGACATACTATGCACACGTCCTGATTTTAACAATAACTTCTGCAAAACAATGGAAATATAGATTAAGGAGCACCTTTTAAAATTGCCCTGAGTTTTAAGATTTAGAAGGCACATTTTTGTTAAAATATATCATTTTTATGAAATATAATTTCTCATAACATAAACATGTATTTTTGGCCCACAGCCCTCTGTTTGGATTCATTTTTTTAATATCTGCCCTAAAAGCTTCATGGTATCAAAGACAGTCACATGTCCTGTGTCCACCTTGATCCCTGCTACATGCAGTTTGTTAAACACATCAGGCCCTGATCCATCATCAGTATTATTCATCCATATTGTACTGATGTGCAGCTCCAATCAGACATTCTAAAAACCTTTTATTGAAGTGATTTATTTCCTGTTTCTGCAGAGACAGATGAAGACAGATTCTCAGTCGTCTGTCTCTCCGTCACACCTGAACACATTCGGCATATCGTGACTACAGATTTGTTCCCGTGAGCAGGTCGACTGCTGCTCCAGCTCTCCGTCTTCCGCCGAGCTGCCGTGCACGTCGAACAGTCAAAGATGATGAATTATAATTTCTCCCCTGTTCTCGCCGCGTCTCATCAGACCGATAAACCTCCGAGTGCATCAGGGAGGGGAAAACGTTCGGCTCTCTGTGAACACGCTGAGGGGAAAAAGGTTGTTTACAGCTTCACACAACGCAAAGCAAACAAGAGATTAATGCACAGAGACATGGAATGGATGGTGTGAAGCGCGGGGGGGGGGGGGGTTTACAGGGGTATGGGGGGAGGATTACAGCGTCCACACAACAACGACTTCCTGCAGGAAAAGGAGACAAACAGTCTTTGTTGTGTTGGAAGTAAACACTCAGTCTACTGGTGCAAACAATCCCTCCCATCACATCAGCTCAGCAGTACGCGTTGCCATGGTGACGACAGTTCAAAGCTCTCTGCCCCGATGCTGCACGTCAACGACACAGCTGATCCCGAATCAGTCGACTCATTCAAGCTACAGGAATGATGGGAATTATTACAGTGTCGGTCTATATTCCCCCCCCCCCCCCACACACACACACACACACACATACCCCACCTCCCCTTCCTTCACCCCCAGATGTCTCGGCACCACATGGTGTCTGCATGTCCGTGTGGTATTAATGTGGCGGTCCTGCAGCAACACGTCTTCCAATCAACACATGCTTCACACTAAAATTAAATATGGAATTAAACATTCCAACACATGGATGTGAGTATGGAGGCCCGCGAGGGTCACACAGAGAACTTTCTGAGGACTACTTCTGCGTTTCCTCGCATTCCCATTGGTCCTGGTCCTGATCTAAAACCCCTTCATTTTCCCCTTAAACACTGAATCAGAAGTTACCAAGCAGAAGCTGACTTCACACTTTGTTTGTTGCGATTACGGCCGGGACAACTTAGTTTTAAATGCTTGCAACACAAACTGTCATAGAAGCATCACAGGTTAAAATAATAACCTCCAAACACATCGATAACACCACAGCAGCAGAGAGAGTCTGAAAAATAACCAATATAAACCCGACTTCACCGTCACAGCGGACAGCAGCTGCAGCTCTGCTCATAACAACAAGCTGAATAGTGCCAGAGATCAGACTGTTTAAGCGGATCACATATTCTCTACTTCCTGTCTGCAGAGTGGTTCCTTTCACTGGAAGAGTGTTACAGCTGAACTGGATCAACACTGTTCATAGGAGCAGCTGAGTGCTGACAGACACGTGGCTCAGAGCGATCAGGATAATAAAAGTATTGAGCGGTAACACAAAAAGTTCTCGCTGTGACCCTTCAGGGACTCCGTAGATTTAAACCAGCTGAAAATAGAAGAGGTGAATGTGAGGTTTTACTGCGTATTATGTGACTGTGTTAACAGCTCTCTGTCAAGACTCATGGACAGTCAGAGGAGTCAGTCTCTCTCACTCTCTCGCTCACACACACACACACACACACACACACACACACACACACACACACACACACACACACACACACACACACACACACACACACACACACACACACACACACACACAAACTCTCTCACTCATGCACGCACACACACCCACACAGTTGAAGGTAAATCATGTGAATAAAGGAGATTATTGTAACAAACATATATTGTGTCTTTACTGGGTTGTTTTTTTTAAAGTTCAGCAGATCTAAAATCTCCCTGCTACTCTTCTGCAGCACTAAAACCTGGAAACACTGACGTGTCAAACTGGTGTAATTCTCCTTTAATGTGCGATTGTATGAGGTGCTGTGAGGACACGGTCACACTTCTATTATTATTATTATTATTATTATTAAGAAATATTATCATGAAGTCTGTAAAAGGACTGAGAGCTGTACACTGCTCGGTTCCATCAGTGTACACTCACTTTATAATAATAATGTTGGTCAAACACTGCACGTGTCTATAAATGAATGTGATTCTTTAGATGGAAAGCTTCTGTTTCAGTTCATTAAATACACAAGAACACAGGACACCAGAATCAAATTTAACAGCTTCCACCTCACACAGATCTGCAGATCTGAGTATCAGATAATAAAATAAGAGGAGGAAGAAAAAAAATTTTAAATTCGCTTTCAAGCAAAACGTCGAAATTTCAAGAATAAAGTCACAATTGTGAGAGTAAAGTTGAAATTTCAAGAATAAATGAAAAGTTTTGACAATGAAATCTAAATTTCAAGAATATATAAAAAATTCTGAGAATAAAGTTGAAATTTTGAGATAAAGTCAGACTTGTCTTGTGACAGCCGACAGTTGTTCCTCTTCATATTGCGAGGTGTCAAAATTATAAAGTGAAATTATATTTCCATAATAGAATTACATTTTAATCTTAATGTACAATTTAAGAGAATAATTCAAACAACTTGTTCATGTGATAAAAGATCTTTCGTGCAAATCAATGAGTGAGACTGGTTTCATGTCTCTTTTAGTTCATAAACACAGAATCAGGACTTCCAAGAGATCATCGTCTGTTCACGAGGAGAAAACGTGAAATAAAATAAACAAATATCTTCATCCTCTTATTATTTTCTGTGATGTGTCCCTCATAACATCTCAGGTAACCAGCTGTGTGTCTGTGGTCAGATTAATAATTAATCCTTTAAAGTGAAACACAACAGGATCATTGAAGAATTAAGACCGAAGTGCTTTAACAACATGTGAACTACAACTGACTGTTGCTGACTTCATAATAATCATGATTATAGTAATTAATAAAGTATGTCTGATCTGATTAAACCATTAAAACAGAGCCCACCTGACAAAAATCCCCCACAATTCCACCTTTCTGACGTATCATATTACAGTTTTAATTAATTAAGGGGAGAAGCAGCAGCCACAGTTGGACACCGGCGACACGGGAAGGGACGTGAGATGATGGGATGTGTGCGGCTGCCGATCAAAAACGATGAAGCTTCCCGTTCTTTAAAAAGCTCGACGCTCTGCAGAGTAAAACTGAGACGGACTAAAAGCCACCGGGAGGTGCGGTGAGAGGAGCGGCTCCTCCGGGGGACTAAAAGTTCTCCTCCGTGGAGTCCGGACCCTCCGAGGGCAGGAAGTGAACCAGCGCTCCGCTCCGGTTTGTGTTGGGGTGGAATCAGGAGGGATCCGTTCACAGCGAGGTCACAAGTCATAGTCGAACTTGTACTCGTGCGCCAGGTAGATCCTCCTGAAGACGAGCGCGGCCAGAACCAGCGTGAGGACCACGATGAGGGCCGCCGTGCCCGCGTGGCTCTCGTCCTGCGGCTGATGAGGAACGGGGACGAAGGCGGGCCGGCTGGCTGCCGGCTGGCAGTGCTGCTGGGCCCGACGCTGCCGGGGGCTGAGGGGACGGCCGGAGCCGCTGGAGGGGGTGGGGGTACGGGGCTCCTCGGATCCTGCAGCTGGAGACGCCTCCGTCTGTGGAGGAAATATTTTAAAGGGTCTGTTTTTCTGCATGTCTATTTCTAATAACAGTTTAGTTGTTTTGACAATATATAGCCTGGTCCGTCTCTGTCTCCGTCTCCGTGTGTCCACAGAGTTACAGTAACACCTACCTCTTCAGACTGAGACCTATCAGCAGCTTCAGTGTCTCCAGATGTGGACGCTTCTCCTTCAGCTGAAGGTTCACTCTCTGCACCTCCACTCTCACTGGGCTGTCTGGATAGACTGGACTCTGCCTGCAGGGACACACACAGAAAGGGACACACACACAGAGGGAGACACACACACACGGAGACACACACACACACACACAGAGACATACACACAGAGGGACACACGCAGAGGGAGACACACACAGGGACACACAATTTCTTATTATTTCTCCAGTCTGTTTAATGCAGTCAATGAAACTCAGTTGAAATTCTTTTAATGTGAAATATCTCTGCAGGAAGTTCCTTTAAAAGAAGTGAAACAAATGTTGTTTTCGAAATGGCACACTTACGTACTAACTCTCACTATTCTGAGTGCATCCGTGTGTTCACACTGAGAAACACGCAGTGAGCTACAAGTACCAGGATGATGCATTTAAAATGGCCCATAAACTGAGTGTTAAACACTCAACAGTCTCGATCCTGTTAAACTGCTGAGTCTGAGGACGACGCAGAAGAAACAGAACATCAGTGTGTTTATTGTGTTAAACAGAGGACACAAAAATAATTAATTAATAATAATAATAATTAATAAAATAATTAAAGCTGCAGAGATGTTGCATTATGCAATTGAGACAACACATTAAAGTACTACAGAAGTCAGTGTACTACCATGTAACAGTACTATATCTGAGTGTACTACTATATAAGAGTACTATATCTGAGTGTACTAACATGTAAGAATACTATATCTGAGTGTACTAACATGTAAGAGTACTATATCTGAGTGTACTAACGTAAGAATACTATATCTGAGTGTACTAACATGTAACTACTATATCTGAGTGTACTAACATGTAAGAATACTATATCTGAGTGTACTAACATGTAAGAGTACTATATCTGAGTGTACTACCATGTAAGAGTACTATATCTGACTACTAACATGTAACTACTATATCTGAGTGTACTAACATGTAAGAGTACTATATCTGAGTGTACTACCATGTAAGAGTACTATATCTGACTACTAACATGTAACTACTATATCTGAGTGTACTAACATGTAAGAGTACTATATCTGAGTGTACTACCATGTAAGAGTACTATATCTGACTGTACTAATGTGTAACTACTATATCTGAGTGTACTAAGGAATTTCGTTATCTAGAACAAAGACTAAAAAAATATTCAATGGTGTTTTTACTTATTGTACCTTGTAGTGAGATTATTGTGTCGGCTATTATTTTTAAGCCTGGGAGTGAAACTTTTTTTTTAAGTTAAAAGTTATTTTAAGTTTATCAAATGTGAAATCTCATTTGCTCAAATTGTAAGTTAAGATGAAAAGAGGCATTTTTTCCCTCTGAGCAGCTGGAGAGCTTTAACGTACCGAGGACCTCGGTGTCTCAGGCTCTGCTCTCTCCCTGTTCTCATCCTACCTCAACGACCTCACCTACCGGGTAACTTGGAGAGGATCTGTGTCTGAACCTTGTCCTCTCACTACTGGTGTCCCTCAAGGCTCCGTCCTGGGTCCCCTCCTCTTCTCTCTGTACACCAACTCTCTCGGCTCTGTCATTCACTCGCATGGCTTTTCCTACCACAGCTATGCTGATGACACCCAACTGATCCTCTCTTTTCCCCGATCTGAAACACAGGTAGCCGCACGAATCTCTGCCTGTCTAACTGACATCTCTCAGTGGATGTCCTCACACCACCTGAAAATCAACCTCCACAAGACCGAACTGCTCTTCCTTCCAGGGAAAGACTCTCCCACCCTCGACCTGACGACTACCTTCACCAACTCTGTTATCCCCGACCCTGACTGCTAAGAACCTCGGAGACACTTGACAGTTAACTCTTTCTTACTGCCAACATCACTGCAACAACACATTCCTGTAGATACATGCTGCACAACATCAGGAGAATAGGTCCTCTTCTCACTCAGAAGGTGGCGCAGGTTCTGGTCCAGGTTCTGGTCCAGGCTCTGGTCATCTCACGTCTGGACTACTGTAACTCCCTCCCGGCAGGTCTACCTGTTAGTACCATCCGACCTCTGCAGCTCATCCAGGATGCAGCAACTCGACTGGTCTTTAACCTCCCGAAATTCACTCACACTACTCCGCTCCTCTTCCTCCTCCTCCTCTTTCTCCTCTCCGCTCCCTTCACTGGTTACCAGTAGCTGCCCGCATCCGTTTCAAAACATTGGTACTTGCGTACTGTGCTGTGAACAGATCGGGTCCAGTCTACATCCAGGACATGGTCTAATCTTACATCCCAGCCCGCTCCCTCCACTCTGCTTCTACCAATCAGCTTGTTGCTCCTCACTGAGCTAAACACTCTACAAAATCATGACTGTTTGCTGTCCTGGCTCCTAAATGGTGGAATGAGCTCCCCACCGACATCAGGACAGCAGAAACTGTACATCTTCCACCGCAAACTAAAAACACACCTCTTCCGACTTTACCTTGAATAGTAGAACTTTAGTAGCTTAAAATGGCACTTAGTGATAGCACTTTGTAGTTTGGCTTTCTTGAAGAAATTGTATTTTCTTGATTCTTGTTGTTCTGGGTTATGTACCCTCATGGTTGAAATGCACTTATTGTAAGTTGCTTTGGATAAAAGCGTCAGCTAAATGAAATGTAATGTAAAAATGTAACGTGAAACCTCTTGGAGGCATTTGTTAAATGATGTATTGTTGATAGCGTTCTAGAGCAGCTTCTTTAAAGGTTTTTGTCTCCACTCAAACTTTCAGTTTTAGTGGAACAGAACTTCTGGCCTGATTCTTCCTGCAGATATAACAAAAAAATCCCTGAATACATTTTAAAGGGTCACAGTCTGCAGATTAATTAAGAAGGATGTGGATGATATATTGAAGACTGTGAATTGAGTGAATACATATGGTTTATTCAGCCAGCTCTCTGACCGGTGGGTCCAACCTGCCTCCGGTACCCCCCCCTCCCCCCCGGGTCGTACCTTGAAGTTGATCTGCTGAGCCAGCTCTTTGGCCTGGTGGTCCTCGGCGCTGGGGTTGCTGTTGGGGGTCAGAGCCAGGAGGGCGGCGCGCATGGAGCAGCCGCACGTCTCACAGCAGAAGTCCTGGGACCTGCCGGAGGACCAGCGGGACACGGTGAGGTCATCCTTTTATTTCTACATATTAAATAACTTTCAAAAAATTTCTCTCCATGTTATGACTGAAAAAAAAAAGGAAATATCACTGCGTAACATGTCAGCGGTTCAATCGCCACAGCAGTACGACCAATAAATGGTGCTTTTTTTTTTTTAAAGATTCTGTCAGTTTAATTGTATGTCACCTTTTTTTCTTACATAACAATAATACATTTCATTTTATTAATATAGCACTTTTAAGGATACTGGAAGACCCTTTAATGGCTAAGAGGATCAAAAACAACATAATAAAAGTAAAAATCACACAACATTAGTCACTAACAGCATTAATAAAAGTAGGTCATAGGATTAAAAACAACATGAATCACATTAAAAACAGCCCATGATGGCTGTTTGTTTTTTTTGTTTTTACAGATTTATAAGTTTATTTTACTGTCAGGAGTACATAAACTATAATAAAGTACTCGTACTCATGGATGTATTGCTGGACTAAATATGCACATTTTGTAATACATCTCAAAAATATTTCTATCCAGTATTTTGTATTTATTTTGTACAACCGGTTTCCCCAAAAAGTAGTGACACCATTTAAAATGGAAATAAAACCAGAATGTAATGATTTGTGAATATTTTTTGTCGAAGAGCATACATTCGCCAAATATACATTTTATTAGCACAAAGTTTCTCTGTTTCAACAATTCATATGTTGTCTTCGTCCTATTTTTAATGAAATATGGGCCTCTTATTCCTTTGACTTATTTCCTAATAGAACTGTTACTATTATGGACCATCCTTTCTGCAGATGTGTCCCGTGTCCAGGGACCATGGAGACATCATGATTTAGACCTCTTCTCTCTGGTGGATCTCTCCGAGCTCACTAACAATTACTTCATCTCAATCAAGAGGTGAGTGAGGACCAATCAGATGTGTGGTCATTGATTCAGGCTCGCATCTCACCCAGCTGGTATCAACATAAAACGGTTAAAGTTATAAAAAAAAATAAACCTAGAGACATAATAATCTGACAGTGTTGTTTAATCTAAACTCAGTTATAACTTCAATCCTTACCCTTAAAGCTGCTGCGACAAATGTTCTCAGAATGACTGAAAATAAACACGTAAATAAACGATCGCGGAGCCGTTCACCAGCAGAGCGTTCGGTACCGAGCCACAGTTTAGACCAGCTGATGGTCAGAGTCAACGTTAACAAAGAAAGACAGAGCAGACGGAGGATCAGTACCCAGAGCCCATGCAGAGATTGGCCCGTTGATGTATCTGCCAAACAAGCCTATACCACCGTGTGGCGCTGGTCCAGTTTACCACTTTGATTATGAAGCTTTGAAGGTGTTTAGTTGGAGCCGATCATATTTCTCAGGGCATGAATGAATCCTGTAAACAAACTGGCAGAGTCTCCAGCTTCAAACGCTGAGTGTGTGTGTGTGTGTGTGTGTGTGTGTGTGTGTGTGTGTGTGTGTGTGTGTGTGTGTGTGTGTGTGTGTGTGTGTGTGTGTGTGTGTGTGTGTGTGTGTGTGTGTGTGTATCACTGTGGATCCCGCTGCCAGGTTGGTTTCTGCCTTCACCACCTGTGGCACATTCACATATCAGGTCCTTGCAAAGGATCCCGACTGTAGTGTGCCGTCGTTGTGACAGCAGGGCTCAATACTGCATGGAGAGGATATCAAAGGAAGACATGCTTCAGTAGAGCCAAATACGCAGGCAGGTTTTCTTTTTATTCTATTCTTCTCTACTTCAGTCATTTTCTATTGATGCTTTAAACTGTCAGGAAGTGGGAGGGAGGCGGTGGGGAACACGTATACCCTTAAAAACATCACTGTATTACCAAGTAAATATTAAGCATACATGAGATAAAGTACTCCCCTTTTGAAGACCACTCTGTTGGCGCAAGTTGGCTCTCAACTACAGACTGTATGTTAAAGTGTTCGTCGCTTCCAGATCTGAAAAAATGATTCCAATGTAGAAATGCCTTAAGCTGCAATACCAGCGAGTGCCACTAGAGTTCGGCTCCAAAAAGCCTCCGGCTCCGTAGACTCCCATTCAACTTCTCTCATCAAATCCAAAGTGAATAAAATGTGTCCATCAGTTATCTCGGTGTTGTTAGCTAAAGTCACTGCTTCTTATTAGTTTTCTGGAGGTCCATCTGAAAATAATCCCTCATTCATTAGAAAAGAAGATTCAAAAAGACCTGTTTTTGGGGGCGTGTCTGTTTGATTGACAGGCCTGTGGTGCAGTCAGGTTACAGCTATCGGTGGGTGGGACGTAGTATCGTCAGGTGTCAAATCAGATCAGTCATCATTGTTGAGGCACAGGGTAACACTACATTTCCAATGAGTTGTTAGAATCGGGTTCATAGTTATGTAAACTGCCAAATGAATAACGTATTAACTGAGAAAAAGCTTGACAAACAAGCAACAACTAAATATTTATAAGAAACTGATGTGCACACAGAACGTCGGCCTCTACGTGAAGCCGGCTGTGAGACGAGTATTAAATAACTTCAGTCTCATTCAGTGTAGTTCCTCCTAAAAACAAGCTCTAGCTCAGGCTTCACCCCAAGATGAGAGAAAGTTTTTCCATCATTATCAGTATTTATAGATCAGCGGGTTTCATCCTCCATGTGCTAATTAAACAGCTGGCTGATCACGAGCCCCCCTCACATCTGCGAATGGAGGGGCGACCTGAGCAGGATCCTCTCCGCTGGTATTGTTTCCTCTGGGGGGGAAATGTGGTGTGAAATGGAAAGCGGCGTGCAGGCTCATGCTCCCTCTGGAGACTGGTGTTGTGTTGATAATGAATTTTTGTCATCGTGCACTACCGGGACCGGCTCCGACACACTACTTTAAAATACCAGTTGGTTCTGTCGTGGTTTAGTTAGTTTCCCGTTGTCACCCCGTCTGCCCCCCAAAGTCTCTACAGCCTCCTCACCTGCTCCCAGCTGCCGTCATCCAGCCGGCATTCGCTGCGTTCAGGTTTGACCTCGTGAGCTCGTGGTTAATTCGTAAAAACACCGTTGCTAGGCAACGCCAACGTGGACGGCATCTATTTTAACAGCTAACGGAGTAACCGTCAGGGAATGCACTTTGTTTTTGTGCATGCAGCAGTCTTATCTGACGAATTAATATTAGTCAAACAGCATTTAAAGACTTTGGTAAAGCTTCAGTAACTTTCAGCCTCCTGATTCTCCAAGTTAAAATGAGAGAAGATAAAAAAAAAAAATTTAAAAGTAAAAGAGATTAAAAAATTCCAAAAATGATAACTAAAATATTTCTGTGATGTGCAGCATGCTGATTATCAAAGGAAGTGATAATGTATTAATCTTTAAGCAGCTGTTTTGCAATTTTACCCCCCAAAAAACAACAACACTTAAAACTTGTTTTATCGCAATTTTTGAGAAAAATCTGCCCCAAAATCAAACATTTTCAATCACAAAACAATCCTGGAGGGACTGATGAGCAGGTGATGATCTGGAGTCGCATCCACCGAGGCTCAGGTGCTGATTTCATTGCCTACTTGTGAAGACTTTGCTGTTTAAATGCGTTCTGACCAGCGATCTTGTCCTCGTGTGTGTTCCGCTAATCCCGTTTTGAAGATCACATCGGCCATGACACACGCTGTCCCACACACTTATCTCATTAGGATTCCCAACCCACAGCACTGCATTAACACAACACACTGTGCAGAGCACTGGCAGCACTTTCATCTACCAAATCTTACTTTTTGGCGAGCGCCCTCCTCTCCTCGGGGGTGTAATCAAGAGATCCGATCGCACCCTCTCCTTTGGTTGGCATGAATCCGATGATAGCTATTAGGGCGGTTCGGACTGGAAGAGAGGACAAACAAGAAGAGGAGAGAAATTAAAAACGTCACACGGTAAAACAGAAGGTTAAACGACCCAACAGGCTGCACATGTGGTCGTGTTACGTAAGTGGAGCGATGCTTTGTTTTCTGAGCCTCCATGAGGACATCCAGCTGGACTCACACATCCTCCAGCTGGCACGGCCGTGTTCGACAATAAGGTCCGGGTCAGGTGTGTTGTGTCTGTGCTGTGACTGGCTGTGCTGCGATCAGTCCAACACACTGGATAAAGAATGGAGAAGCCATTTAAAAAGCTTACTTTAAAGGTTATTTACATTGGATTTGATTAAAACAACAAAAATAGTGACACGGACAACATTAACTGCAAACTAATATTTTAGATGTGAATGTTGGTTGACCAGGTTGCATGTCTGAGCATATGATTGAAGACTTTATAATTTAATGTGCTCTGTTGTTGATTTTCTCCTGTCGTTGTCTGCAATAACATCAGAGATGTCGAATACTGCAACTTGTAGATTATTTTATTAATTACAGTGGTGTGCAACAGTTTGCCCCCACCTCCAGGGCAAACTGCACATTTAGTTGATTTTGAAGTAAAAAAAATTAAAAAAAAAAAAAAAAGTAATAATGTAAAGTAATGTTCGTTGGTTCCCTTTTGCTGTGTTCAGATGTGTTCGTATTCACCATGTAGAGAAGAGTCTGTATGAACGGCACCCTCTGGTGGTGTTCACCATGTCACAACTCTAAATGTTCTGTCAGCCTCCAGTTCACCAGTTGTGACGTGTTTGCTGACGTTTACAGAAAGGTCAGAGGTCGTGGAAGTTCATGTTTGGTTGGATATTAAGATAATATATCATAATTTTATTCATGTAGAGTTTGTCTTTATAACTTTACTTTACTAATAATATTCTACGTCTGAGGAAGATGTTCCTGACGACCTCATCTCTTCCCTCTTTGTACTTCCTGTTAGCTTGATAAACTGTTAGCCTCGGTGGCTTCTAGACACTGTCTGTGGTGCCGTTGCCTAGCAACAGTGTTTTTACGACTTAACCCTTTGAACGCCGACCATACGGTGCACACGGCTTCCTGTGTTGAAACCACCAGAAAAATTATTACTTAAAATGAAAACGGAGAAAAAATAAACGGTGATTGTGGCATGTGCAAAAGTTAAATAATACAAACAATCAGTACATTGTGAAGTTGTTGGGATTTCATTTCATTATTAGGTCTTCTATTTCTCCGAGTCAAACTGAAACCTTGCTGTAACACCTGACAACGTCTAAGTAGCTGAAAGAGGATCTGAAACTCAGCCGACTGACGCCTGCACATCACAAAAGTCTATAAAAAGACATCAAAGCACTTCCAGTTGTCAGTTTGTACTATGTGAAAGACAACGTGCAGATAAAACATCAGGTCTGCTGGACACGGAGACACACAAACCTCCAGGGAGCTACAGGAAGGTGGAACTCTCTTCACCGTACAGGCCTGATCAACATTAAAGACTGTAACCTCATCATTACAGTTAACCTGTGACATATGTAGAGCAACATCTGGATAGCCACAGTGGTTTAGGTCTAATAGAGTGGCCACAAAAATTTAAAGTGTGTTTAAAAAAAAAAAAAGGATTCGCTTTCGGTAAAAAGAGCACCTTGAAACTGTTCAGTATGGAGGTGGAAATATAAGAAAATGAAGATGAGAAGAGGCTAGTTTCTACAACAGGAGGATGATCCAGACCTCAACATCCACCAACCCATACGTCAAGAACCTTTTCAACATTTGCCCCATTTCAAACCGAGCGGTGGGAATAACAGGAAATCAGTTGTCTGTTAATTCAGTAACCAGAGAAAACAAAGTAGGAGCAGAAAGTTAGTCGTTTCCACAAGTGAAGTTACGTGTGAAGTCTGATTGTGGGAGTTATTAATTATAGTATATTAAAGTAGAAGCAGAAGCACATTTTACTTTGATAACAGTTTTAACAGCAGTAAGTCTGATGAGATCAGGCCAACCATCAACCATCAGTGATGTCATCAACCATCAGTGACATCATCGTTGGTTTGTGAACGTTACGAAGCCTCCAGTTCAGATTCTGTCCTGGCTGAACATTAGAATACTGCAGGTATTATATTCAAATGCAAATTGTATGAAATAAAAACAGACCAGAAAACAGCTTGACAAAATGTGTCAACATATTCATAAATAAATAAAGTATCCAGATCTAAATAAATAGGAATATGTGAATCAGAGGAACCCTTCAGAGTGAAGGTTTGTAATAGTTAAAAATGCTTTATTAAGTAGGTGTAGCACATGAACTGATGCAGAAGCTGACAGTAGTGAGTGTAATCCAGGAGTCGTACACTCGTAGTAGACGTAGTAGAGCGTAATTATCGAGTCAGGCCTCCTGTGATCATCCAACACGATCAGACACATCTCGAACGCAACACTCTCTGAACCCAGCAGGGGAAGTCAAACCTCTGAGGCATGTTCAGCCATTCAACCTGCAGTGTGTGGGTTAAAAAAAGGTCCAGAGAAACCTTTACCTCGGATGTATTTGAAACAGGGAACCAGCAGGAACAAACGCTTTGAGGAAGATGCAGCGTCTCCCACTGTGTTCCCACTGATGGAAGTCACTGAGCAGTTACATGAAAGTAGAACTCAGCCAAAGTAGAGAACTAAAACGAGTTCTTTGTAGAAATAATTAGTTTGGGCTCCGGAGGTATAAATATGCACGTCTGGAACTAAAGATTCAGCACCAGTAGCTCAATAAGTATTCATTAATTTCAGTGACCAAAATTAAAGACGCATGGTTCATCTAAGAACTCATTGATTTTGTTTTTTTGGCTGAATTTAGATGTTTTTACACATTTCCTTCTTAAAGACTCTTGTAAATTTGAAGATTTTAATTGGACAGTAATGTGAGAGTGAACGCTAAAATCGGCATACCATTATTAAAAAAAAAAGTAAATATATTTAAGATTTCAGCAAACACTTTGTCGATATAAACTGGAACCATCCTCCATATTTACCTGCTGTTTGGATAAATTAAGCTTTTTCAGGTTTTTTGTGTCTTTAATCATGCAAGCAAAAGAAAAAAAAAAGTTGTGAGAGCAAATTTCTTGCACTGCAATCAAAAATCAAGTTTGTAAGTAAAAATAAATGAATTAAGATTATTTACATTATAAACAGATGTGCTCTTACAGGTTTGTTCATTTTGATCATAGAATTCAGAATTGTACTTATGAAACTGAACTTTTGGTTTCGAATGCAAATAATTTTATTCTTAGTTATAGACGAAGAAGATCTTTACTGGAGGAGAGGTTTTTGGTTGTGTTCAGTTTTACTGGCAGCAGCAGAGCAGAATCTGTCTGAACTCAGCAAAGTGGAAGAAATCAAAATTATTACAAATTATTTGTTAAAAAGAGACGAGTTGGACATGATTTTGCTGCTGTACTTATTATTAACCCAATAATTCATTATGAGTAAATTACTGCTGGTTTATTTTTCCTTGAAATTTGTGTGACAGGTCTCAGTGAAGATTTTTCTAAAACATTGACTTAAATTTGGAGGAAAACTAAGAATATGAAGTGTGGAGCTGCATGTGGAGACGAGTGGAGAACACTTACTGCTCCATGAAGGCTGCCAGGTCTCAGGATGGTGGCCAGAGATACTCAGACAAATCTTCTTCCCAACTTCGAATCTTCCATTTGGCTTTGAGGGGATGATGGGAGTCAAATAAATTAAAAATACATTCTGAAAAGTTGTAACAAAATGCAATTAAATAATAAAGACACATTAAATGTGTCTGCAAACACTGTAAAAGACGACAACAACGTATTCTGTCTTTCATCTGTCGGTCATTAGTGCAGGTGAGCAAACGGGAATATAATAAAACAATCCCTTATTCATCCACAGTACCCCCGCACCTCCCCTCACCCCCCGGACGTGGTGCTGACAGCTCAGGTTTTCCCCCGTCAGCTGTCACTAAATGTGATGCAACCAGAAATGCCGGTTAAATGCCACGCCGTCCGTCCCCCGCTCTGTGATCATCTGATCTGACACCTTCCCGTTGTGTTTCAGCGACAGCGACAGGTCTGCGTCTTACCGTGAGCAGGATGATGCTGGGGGGCTTCATGGGGTACTCTGGGGGGAGAACGATCCTGCCGTGGTAAACCCCACCGTCAAAGTCTGAGTCGGGGGGTCCACGTACGGAGAAGTGCCATTCAAAGAGGTTATCCTGCAGGAGGAAACATGTCAGCATGCGTCCTGTGGTCATGCTGAGCAGTTACTTTAATTAACCCTTTAAGCCCTAGAGACCCTCAGTTGGGGGCCAGGGACTAAACTATTATTAAAATATGGACATATATACTGATATTTACACATCTGAACAAATCTCACAAGCGTTCCCTTAATTATTAAAAATATTTGTTTTTAAATTATTATTATTATTTTATTGTGGTTGCAGAGATATACTCTTTTTGCAATTTTTGAGCAGAAGTCTAAAAAATAGGTGTGTTTTTAAAGGGTTAATAAAGAAAACTAAATTCTATTAACATGAAAACTTCTTTTACGCATTTAAAATTATGAATATCTATATTTTAACTCAAATGTCTCTTTCTTTGTTAACATGCTTTTGTCACAAACTCTTATTAATTGTAATGTTTCTTTTCCAGTGTGTGCTTTAAGGCTCTCTTTTTCAATACGATATTCGAACTTTAATTAACGTTTGAAGTGTAATGACCCGTTTGAATCCTAAATTTAAGTACGTTTCAGAAGGAGCTGGTAACGTTGCTCCGCTGGTCTGAGACGTCACAGCAATGTCTTAGTTAGAAGCTAAACTACTTCAAACGGTCAGCTGCACATACAGACTTCAGTACATTATCCGTACTGGAAACTCCTTTCAGCCGAGTACTTGTCTCATTTCGACTTTAAGGCCTCCAGGTTTTGAGTTGAAGCTGCCATGGTTTAGGTTGGTTTGTGTTGCCGCTGATCAGGAACACCTTGCATGTCCAGCGCAGGCAACTCTAAACTTCATACCTGGTCAACACGCTGGAAAATTTTAAATTGCACGACTTTAAGAAGCACAAAACCTACAAGACCCAAAACGCTGAGCTCCTCTCTGCTCCTGTTCTGTAATTAAATGAGAGTAATTGTTCAACCGAGTCGCTGCTCAGAGCAGAGAGAATTAATCATTACAGTCTCCAGGACTCATCATGAGAAGAGACTTTTCCTGAGGACATTTCTTAAGAACAAATTTAAGAAAAATGCCTTTATTACAATATTTTATTTTACCATATAACAAATTATTACAGTATTACAGTGAACAATATAAAATGGCAGACGGCTAAATTAAAGTAACAGCAGTGGTTTGTAAGCTGTGACGGATGTTTTCAAAGGGTTGGTTGGGAAATAATAAATAATGGTACTCTTTTCTTTTGTTAAATGATCCAGATCAGTTTGACTCACTTAAAGGCTCGTTGAACATACTGTATTTGATCTTCTGATTGTGATTTTTGTCCCACCTGAGTTTTACTTTTTGATGGCCCGGTGTTATTACTGACCACGGTGACTGAATTTGGATGAAACCAGAGTTTCCCTGCTGCAGCAGCGTTGTGTCCTGTGGTGAACTCACCTCCAGCGGCTGGGCGTGGTAGTGCTCGGTGGGATCCCTCAGCTCAGCTGCCTCCTTCATCAGCCTCTTCACCGCTGCTCGTTTCAATCAAACAAAGACACACACAATAAATCTGGTTAGCGTGAGCAGGTAAAACAGATCACTTCATGATGACCTCTTGCATCCTTCACAGCAAGACAACCAACACAGCACGTGTTGACTTATCACTCATATGACTTAACCCGTTTCAACTGCAGCGGTTGGACAGGCAGATATTCCTGATTCTCCAGAAGGGTGAAAACAGTAACGGGACGTTAACACGGATGGACAGATGGGAAGAGCAGAGAGACAAAGCTCCACGACTGTCACACTTATTCAGACAGCTGGAGGAGTAAAAGGCCGCAAAAACAATGCTGGCTCTAGACCAGCTTTTTACAATGGTTGAACCCAACCTGGGAACGTTCAATCAGACACATTCATCACAGGGCTTTTTAAGGTTTGGTCAGTTTCACGGTATTTTTTGCTTGACTGGATCTTTTCATAAGCCACTATATTTATAGTGGATTTTTCTACTGTACATAGAATATAACAACATTTTAATGTCCTCATGTATTGCACACTTGAATAAATACTCTGTATGAATTACTATTTTCTTCCTTAACTTGATCCCATTGAATTGCTAAAGAAGAAAATGAGTTCACATTGACCTCATAGTCTCAACTTGATGCAGAGTTGCAGTCACATCATCAGTATTGTATTTTAATATTGTTGAATGGAATTGTTCGCGATACTGAAAAAAATATTCCAGCTAGCAATGGTAAAATCTACATTCATTACATTACATTTCATTTAGCTGATGCTTTCATCCAAAGCGACTTACAATAAGTGCATTTCAACCATGAGGGTACAAATTCAGAACAACAAGAATCAAGAAAGTACAATTTTCTTCAAGAAAGCCAAACTATAAAGTTCTATAAGTAAGTTCCATTTTAAGCTACTAAAGTGCTTCCTATTCAAGGTAAAGTCTGAAGAGGTGTGTTTTTAGTTTGCGGCGGAAGATGTACAGAGTTTCTGCTGTTCTGATGTCATTGGGGAGCTCATTCTACCATTTAGGAGCCAGGACAGCAAACAGTCGTGATTTTGTAGAGTGTTTAGCTCAGTGAGGAGCAACAAGCTGATTGGCCGATGCAGAGCGGAGGGAGCGGGCTGGGATGTAGGGTTGGACCATGTCCTGGATGTAGAGGAGGAGGAGGAGGAGGAGGAGGAGGAGTGGAGTGAGCGGGCTGGGATGTAGGGTTGGACCATGTCCTGGATGTAGACTGGACCCGATCTGTTCACAGCACGGTACACAAGTACCAATGTTTTCAAACGGATGCGGGCAGCTACTGGTAACCAGTGAAGGGAGCGGATGAGGAGCGGAGGAGAGGAGGAGGAGAGAAGGAGCGGAGTAGTGGGAGTGAATTTAGGAGGTTAAAGACCAGTCAAGCTGCTGCATTCTGGATGAGCTACAGAGGACGAATGGCACTAACAGGTAGATCTGCCAGGAGGGAGTTACAGTAGTCCTCTATTATTATTATTATTATTATTATTATTATTATTATTATTCTATCATATGAAATCGAACATGGGAAATCATTTTTTCCTTTTGCAACGATTATGTAGATATTATAAAAAAATGAGACGCTGGTACATCTATCAACTCCAAAAGTCCTCCAAGAAAAATACAAGCGGAGTTCATCTCCTGAGGCCTTGGAGAGGCGGTGACGATTTTAATAGTCAACATCTTATTACATCTATTGGTTGGAGAATTTTGACGGGTTAATTTCACCAACATCCATGAATGCGAGTTGATGTCGAAGAGCAGCATTTTCGAGTGTATTGAAGTCCGAGGTAGGAGTGTGCCACATCAGATCTTTCACCAAAATACCGCTAGAATTTTTCAGATGATAGAATAAATGAATATTGTGATCGAGGCAAATTATTGACTCATTTATAGAATGAAGTCATACCGTTGCGTTGCAGAACTGCAGAACATACATTTACTGAAATTTTGAAGGAATAATGTTACGTTTATTCTGAAATATAAATCCATAACACTTATTTTGTTTAAAAATTATTAATAAAATATTTTTAAGTATTTTGGCAAAAATATCATGATGGCAAAAATACCCAGATATGGCGTGATATTATGTTAGGACTATATATATATATATCCCTTCCTGAAATTTCTCTTCCCAATCTACTTTCAGTGGTGAACTTCCTTATTCTCCATCATCAGCTCTTTCTTCTCCTCCAGCTGCCTCTGCTCCTCCTTTCTTGGCCACTCTGAATGTTTTCGGTGACTCTCCTTCTCCTCCTTTATTTACAGGGTTTCACCGTCTCTCTGAGAGACTTCTGCTGCTGGCACAGCTTCTGGTATCAGGTCTCATTCACAGAAGCTCAGCGTTATTGGCCTCCAGCCATTCTGCAGTCCGGAGCTCTCCAACAGTGAGGTTTCCTTTCTGGCTCTTTTCTTGTCCATCTTTCGGTGAATCTCAGATCTTTATTCCACGAGTGATTTGACCTGCCGTAACTTTCTTTAAATTTCCTGTCAAAGGTGTTCATTTTCATTCTTGCAGGCTTCATAGAACTTTTCTCGCGGCAGAGAAAAAGTACCCATTTTCTAGGTTGTGTTTCAGAGGTCAATCACTACTAATGCTTTTATTTTGTAAGTTTATGATGCAACATGGCAAAACAACATCTGGCAGCATTAACGCTTGTGTCATGACCCCGCCTGTAACACATTGCTGCAATACTCTGAATACAGACACCATCATCATCACCAGCTGATGGTGATGGTGATGATTGTTGGGTGAGAGCGGGTGGGGGGTCAAAGGGTCACAGCTTGATGTGATGCTGACGAGCAAGCAGCAGCCGCTCCAGTCAGAGTACAACAGGTCAGTCCTTTCAGTAAACGCCTGAGGTTCAACATGTCGTCATCCTCCAACACGAGGTCACGATTGATGTCACAGTCTCAGCCTCATGTTAACAAAGTGCTAATCACACATTCAAACTACAATCGCCGCCTCGGGCTCGTGTGCATCCCCAACCGGACAAGCTGCAGTTTAAATCCACATCTTTCTTCACTCATATAAGTAATGTTCAACTAAAATACACCACACCTGTCAGGTGGATGGATATCCTGTGAAAGCTGAAGTGCTCACAAACACAACGTGAGAGAAATAAACCTTTGTCTGCATAATAGAAGTCTGCATAATAGAAGTCTTTGACTTCAACTTGTCAAAAATGAAAGCTAAAATAAAAGCGTTTATATTTCTGTTGAGTGTTTATGTTCAAACGATGATTCTGATAAACCACAATGTTGTAGCCATGATGGTAGACTTCAACTCTCGAGCTCGGAGGAGCAAGATCATTTAACTGTCTGAGCTTCAGATGCCATTCAAAAACCAAACTAAACACTGTTCTCTTTGTTTATATTGCAACAAATATGGAGCAGGAAGTGACCATATTTGGACAAGTCGGGGGAGGACCGAGCGCTGGATCCGACTGATCTGATTGGAAACCTGACGATACTACGTCCCGCCCACCCACGTCAGCAGACAAGATTTGTAATTCTTGAGTTATGGCCGCATGTTTTGTGAAATCTTGACCTTTGAACCACCAAAATCGAATCAGTTCATCCTCCAGTCCAACTGCATATTTGTGCAGAGTTTGAAGACGTTGCCTCCAGGCCTTCCTGAGATTGTGTTTACACTCCATCCAGCCGGCTGCAACAGGACACGGCTGAAAACTGGACAGTAATTGTGAAAAGAAAGCAGAACTAAGATGTATTCATCGAGGGAAAACCGGTTGGGAGTCTGAAGCGAGCGCAGACTCCTCTGGTGTCGAGCTGAAAGTGGAGACCGTGAAATGAACACAGGATAAGAAGACGAGGGGACGGATGGGAGGGAGAAGAGTGATGAAGGCGAGGAGAGCTGAAACACTGCAGGGGAAGTGAAGCAGCGCAGCAGAGAGACGGCCGGACACCACGCCGCTCTCAGAACACGGGTCCATTCAATCTGCCCGAGGACAGACTCTTCACAGAAGACATGAAGCAACCACAGAAATTCGGCTTCGGACAAACAAAAGGAATCAAGAAAGAGTCTGTGTGTGTTTTCAAAGTTTCCCCGCCTCCTCCTGTTCATACGAGAGTGAACTGGAGTCACTCCTTCTTATTAGTTTCCTGGAGGTCCATCTGAAAATAATCCCTCATTCATTAGAAAAGAAGATTCAAAAAGACCTGTTTTGGGGGGCGTGTCTGTTTGATTGACAGGCCTGTGGTGCAGTCAGGTTACAGCTATCGGTGGGCGGGACGTAGTATCGTCAGGTTTCCAATCAGATCAGTCAGATCCACCGCTGGCTCCTCCCCCCAACTTGTCCAAATATGGTCACTTCCTGATCCAAACCGCTCCGAACTAACAAGATGGTGACGGACAGAATCTGAACTGGAGCTGCCGTTCCAGATAATGTTTGTGAATCCGCTAGAATCACCACGGTGAGTGTCATCAGCATCCAAGAGGGGCTCTTTGCTCCGCTCTGCTAAAAATAAACATCTAATATATTTTTACCGAAGCCAGATGGAAGCTGGACAGAAGTGGCGTTGAGCTGCATTGAACAGATCATCCAGAGATGAAGTCCAACAGCAACAGCTCAGAGAATCTTCTCAACACCCCCGACTGCACATCACACCACGACGTCAACACTTACAGATCTGGTCCAGACCTCCATTGGGAGGAAACTTCTGGTGGAAGCTCGTGGTTGTTTTTTAAAGTTAGCTTGCAGCACATTTAATGGTAAACTGTCTAATCTGAAACAGTCCGACGGTGTTAAAATAACAAACGCTGTCAGTTTCTGTAAACCTTGTGTTGCACAACAGTCAGAAAGCAGCGTTCAGTGTTAGCGCTCGCTCATTAAGTTCCACCGTTAGATATCTGCGTTCCACTGAACCACGGGGAGCCGTTACAGTGTAACACTGTCCAAACCAGAAGTCTCAGTGTTCAATTGTGTTCATTGTGTGCGGTGACAGCTGCTCGTTAAGCTGTAGAAAGTTGTGAAAGGGAGATTAGCATAGAGCTAGAAGAGGTTTAACCAGCCGAGGACTGTCTGAACAGTTTGGTAGTTTGTCGTCCAAAAGAGGAAGAAGGGATGAATTAATTTATGCTGTTCCATCAGTTCGTTGTGGATGGGGATTTATAATTTGTGAGAACAAATTTATTTTGTCGCACATCACCAACAACATGTTAAAATGCTGCCAGCTGTGTGGAGATAATCAGTTCCTGTCTGTTATAAGTGCGTCGGTCCCGGCTGCAGCTACTTTTGTGTTGTCTGTCTCTGCTGTCCTCATATTTCCAGTACAGCAGTGTTTCTACATTATTACACAATAAACCCGTCTGTCCGCCACCTGCCATGTTAGATCTACGTTATCCAAAGGAAACTGGACTTGCTTGAGTTAAAAAAAAAAAAATTGCGATTAATGCAATATAAAAAAAAAAAAAGCAGTAAATTGATTTTAATCAGACCTGCAAACAAAAAGCCCAGCAGCACAAAGGGAGACTTTTAGGAGATCAGAAACTTTCAAAACAAAAGTATCTGACGTTTTATGACGTGGTCTAACTTTGCCTTATTTTCCGCTGGTAACTTTGTTCTTGCTGTGTTCCTTTTGCTAATAATAATATAAAAAATAAAACAAACTTTGCCCGAGGACGGTCAAAGAATTGATATGACTTGATAATCTTTAATTTTACTCCGTTAGAACACATTTAAACACACATAAACTATTTTGTTTCATAAAGCCCACAAAGTAATATGATGAAATTCTCCATTTATTATTTGGATGTCCAGTCAGTGTTGATGGTAAATGTCGTCAACTGAAGCAAAAATATTCCTCAATAAATTATCTGTTTCTTTGAGAAGCAGCTGTAAAATCAGCTGTCCTGTCAGCAGCATGCCGTGCTGGCCGCTGGTGAGTGATGGAGATGGAGCTCGGAGGAACGGGATCATTTAACTGTCTGAGCTTCAGATGCCATTCAAACACCAAAGTAAACACTGTTCTCTTTATTTATATTGCAACAAACACAGGTGGACGTAGTTTTCGCTTTCCATGGACAGAACTACGTCCTCCAACATATTAGACATGGAGGTTCTGACTACTAGAATATTATCTGTGCATAAGTTGGAGGCAACCAACCATCGACCATCACTGACATCATCGTTGGTTTGTGAACATTATGAATCCTCCAGTTCAGATTCTGTCCGTCACCATCTTGCTGGTTCGGAGCGGTTTGGATGGAGTGACCATATTTGGACGAGCTGGGGGAGGAGCCAGCGGTGGATCTGACCGATCTGATTGGAAACCTGATACTAAGTCCTGCCCACCGATAACTGCAACCTGACTGCACCACAGGCCTGTCAATCAAACAGACACGCCCCCAAAAACAGGTCTTTTTGAATCTTCTTTTCTAATGAATGAGGGATTATTTTCAGATGGACCTCCAGAAAACTAATAAGAAGGAGTGACTTTAGCTAACAACACCAAGATAACTGATGGACACATTTCATTCACTTTGGATTTGATGAGAGAAGTTGAATGGGAGTCTATGGAGCCGGAGGATTTTTGGAGCCGACCTCTAGTGGTACTCGGTGGTATTGCAGCTGAAGACACTTCTGCATCGTCCTCATGTTTGAGAGCGGAAGCTACGAACACTTTTATATACAGTCTGTGGTTTCTTTCAGGGGGTCCCAATCGAAGGGAAACACTAGATTTTATTAGTTAAATCTTATATTAAAACGATTTATTTGCCACTTTTTAAACCAGTTTGGCCACGCAGGAGTTGTGTGCACTGCAGAAGGCATTTAGGGAACATGTGTAGATACAGAAAATAAGTTCTGATATTTACTGTTGTAACTGGATTGCTTTGTGCTTCTTTTTTTTGTTTTGTTGCTTTTTTTAGATAAATGCTAAATTGAAGAGAATCTCCACTGTGAGTGAGTCTCAGCTGGACCAGCGCTCTGATAGGGCTGTTCCTGAAGAGAGGAGCACAGCTGGGGCAAAGGACCAAAACAACTGTTGCACAAATGGCTGATGTAAGTGAAAGAGCTGATGTTTATGCAAAATAGAATTGTGGTTAAGTTATGTAAAGTTGCAAGATGGTTTAGTTGCCGAATAGTTGATTGCCAAACAGAGGATTCAGACTTTATAGAAAGCCAGGGAAGACATGAGCGCACTTATTTTTCATCCATTTCTTTCACTGCATCATTTTATCTGTTTAAACCTTTTTCTCTGTTTACTTATCTCATATCTCTTCCTACATGATGTGAAGCTCACAGCAAAGCATGTAACATCGTAGGAAACTGTCGTGTCATAACCTCTTAGAAATATGTATCCGTATTAGGGAAGGGGCACGAATCTTGAATAGTCATTATAATCTTCAGCTAAATTAAGATACTCATCAATATTATGGAAAAACAGGAGAAAGACATATTCATCCACAGGTGAAATGGTTAGATTGGGAGCATTATGTAGTTTCTATAAATAAAACAGCCTTCCTGCTTCACTAAACAGCACACGACTTTCTGCACTAACATGAAAGAGACACTGTACTGCAGCACTGTAAATAAACTGTAATACCAAGGGACGCTGAGCTGGAGGGGGTGGGGTGTCTATTCCTCTTCACACCACCATCTCTGCAGTGTTTGGATGTACTCTGACAGCAGCTCCAGTGCTCCTCATCCCCTGCTGAGTATCTCCGTCCGTGCCCATTTTTGTCTCGTTTCCGCTACCAGTGAGCAGAGTTGATAAGGAAAATCCCCCCCCCCCCCCACACCCCCCGACCCCCACCCCACACACACACACAGTGCCTCTGGCCGGGTTCGCAGAGGTCCGGTCACTGGCCCGAGGCGATGGGACGATAATCATCGTACGCCGAAATCATCTAGGTTACGTAACAAATGTTGAGTGTTTGCCAGCGGGAATTCACAGCAGGTCCAGAAGGGGAAGAAGAGACACTCTTGCGTAATAACAAAAGGACACCAAAGACAGGACCGGCACCGAGGAGGCAGGGAAATAAATTCAGAGGGCTTTTAAATGACATCCTGCTGCTGCCGCTGCTTCCACAACATTCAGCTGGGCGGTGAAACATAGACGGTTCCACGGAGTGGTCAGTGACGGAATATCGTGAAAACTGCGGCGTACGATAAAGAAAAGAAGTCGATTTTACACACCAGACAGTTCACCAACAGCCACAATAGATCCAAAACATCCTGCATGGTGAACATGACCATCAAATAGGGCTACACAATTAATCCTAAAAGAAAATCCACCTCAAATCATGCCTCCATCCGGTCTCTCTCTTTTTTTTTTCTTTTTTTTTAAGCTCATATCCATTGATGCAATGTTTTCATTGTTTTAGGACAGCCTAGGCTGTCAAAATTTCATCATTTCATTTCATGATACTTGCATTTCTTTTTTATTATTATTATTCCTCTTTATATCTAGGGAAAAACATTCGTCTCATGAAATTATCATGATTTTACACGTATCGCAACATATAATGCAGGCAGTAGAGATGTATTTTCATCATTGTGGAGAGGAGATTGTCTAGAATCTGTTAATATCTGAACCAGGTTTGTGGGAAACTGTATGAGTCAGCAATCTGACGGAAATAAATGTCACAACTTTTGTACCATTGCAATGAAAAGCACATAAATTATTTATCTTTTTAAAACGTATTTTTGGGGGCATTTTATAGCTGTATTTGACAGATACATTTGAGACTGACGGGATATGAGGAGGAAGAGAGGCGGGCCAGGACCCACAGCAGGGACTCACTTTCAGAGCATACATATATGTGCCAATGTGCTGTGGTTAGGACTGTAAAACACATTTATTTTAAATACAAAGCGGGATGTAATGCAAGTCCTATGTTGGACACAATGCAGAAGTCAGCTTCAAAACTGAATAGTTGAAAAGTAGTAATAGTATAGAAATAGTAGAAATAGTTGTCGTACACAGAAACAATGAACACCATCATATTTTTAGTTGTCTTCTGTATCAAATAAAAAAAAGCTATACATATTTATATGGCAATGATGAAAGTAAAATATTGTGATAAAAGCCAGTCAAGAGTCAATATGGAAACAAACTCAAGGTTTTCTGGTGAGGACATTGTCAGTTTATTAATATATTTTCAAAATATTGTTTATTTATCTAAAAATATTCATTTTCCTACTCCAGCCTGTTACCATTCTCTGAAAATCTGTCAGCTTCTGATGTCTCTATTTTTATGAATACAACGTTTTCCATTGGTTTTGTTGATTCTGCCTCCAGCCGGTTTAAAGTAGATCTGGTTTGTGGAGCTCTGACTTGTTTTCAGCGGTTTCAAATCAATCGCCTAATGTTTAAAATATGTAACCAGAGGATCAATATAAGGCCCCATGCTATTTACTCTACATTCAAATCCGATTAAATTTCCAAATCAGCACCACAATGTAGGTCTGGAAAATAATTAAATCCTGATTGATTTAAGCCCCGTTTCCCCAAAAAGTTGGGACGCTGTGTAAAATGTAAATAAAAACAGAATGCGATGATTTGTAAATTACATAAACCCATTTTTAATTGAAAATACACCAAATACAACATATTAAATGTTGAAACGGAGAAATGTAATTGTTTAATGAGAAATATGTGCTCATTCTGAATCTGATGGCAGCGATACATCTCTATAAAGTTGGGAGAGGGTCATGTTCACCACTGTGTTCGTCACCTCTTTTAACAACACTCTGTAAATGTTTGGGAACTGAGAAGACCAGTTTCTGGAGTTTTGAAAGTGAAATGTGGTCCCATTCTTGCCTGATAAAGGATTTCAGCTGCTCAACAGTTCAGGGTCTCCTTTGTTGTATTTTTTATGTCCTGATGCTCCAGATGTTTTCAATGATTGACAGGTCTGGACTGAAGGAGGCCAGTTTATCAGCGGACTCTTCTACTACGGAGCCATGCTGTTGGAATACGTGCAGAATGTGGTTGGACGTTGTTCTGCTGAAATAAACAAGACCTTCCCTGAAAGAGACGTTGTCTGGATGACAGCATATGATGCTGTATCCAATATTGGTTTTCAGCCTTGTCCCTTGTGTTCAGAGATTTCTCCAGATTCTCGGAGTCTTTTAATGATATTATGAACCGTAGATGATGAAATCCACTAATTCTTCGTAGTTTTACGTTGAGGAACATTATTCTTAGACTGTTGAACTATTTTCCCACAGTCTTTCAGAGTGGTGAACCTCTCCCCATTTTCACTGCTGAGAGACTCTGCCTCTCTGAAATTATATTTTTATACACAATCATGTTACTGATCTGTTGCCATGGTAACCTACTTAGTTGTCAGATGTTCCACCAGGTGTTTATTTGTCTTTTGGTCTTTTGTTGACCCTGTCACAACTTTTTTGATACGTGTTGCAGCCGTCAAATTTAAAATGAGCATACATTTTTCATAAAACAATATAAATTCTCAGTCAACATTTGATATGTTGTCTTTGCTTGATTTTCAATTAAATATGGTTTTGAATAATTTGCACATCATCTCATTCTGTTTTTATTTACATTTTATACAGTGTCCCAAGGTTTCTTTACAGGTTGTATGTCTTATGGACATCTCATGATTTCAATCAATTATTTTCTCTCCACATCAACTCATTCAACAACAGTTTCTTTATTAAAACGAGATGCCTTTGGCCAGTAAGTAGATCATATGTGAGACCAATACATTAGAAAGAACAGCTGGTGGCACTATTATCCTTTTACATATTGTTTATATTGTAAAACCTTTAAAGAAAAACACTTTGAGCAGCAACAACAAATAACAACAGTCAAACGCTACAGTTTTAACCTTCTTTATGTGTATGTCTGTTCTCTCACTGTTAACAGCTCAAACTCTTTTCTATGAAGGATGGAGGGAGGCAAGCCAAAAGTAGATCTTGATGTAATGTGAAATACATTTCATTAAAAAGTAGTCGATTTTAATGAAAATTACATCTAAAATGAATCTAAATAAAAATCTAAGTTTAAAATGACATTTTACTACTCTTTAATCTACTAATTCATAACGTTTTGCATAATTGCAAAACATTGTCAAAAACATAGAAAATCCCAGTACTTTTGGGGACGAGACACCTTTCTGACAGACAAGAGCATGTAACTGAAGGTGTTTTACACAATTAAGTTGAACAGCTGTATCACCCACCTTTTGAATTCGCTCTATTTGAAGCTGGTCACTGACTGTGTCCACATTAACAGCAAAAGGCCAGAACAGACAGCTCTACGATTATCCACAGCTCATGGATAGTAAAGGATATCTGTCGAGAAAACTGTTGCATGATCTCTTAGAAACTCAGAAACTTGAAAGCGCCTGTCAAACTCCAGCACGATATTGTTGAGAATGTCTACTAGTCTATTTTCAAAAAAAGTTGGGATGCTGAGTAAAATGTAAATAAAAATAGAGTGAATCATGTATTTGAATGAAAATAGGACAAAGATTAAAAACAAAAGGACTCTCTGTTATCTTCCACTCTCTACCTGGTCGCAAACAAAATCACAATGTAAATGTCTTACTGACATCAAAGTGCTCATAAAAATAAAGATTGACACTTCTATGACGTTACACAGAATCAACGGCTTTGTTGTTGTTGTTGTTGTTGAAACATATGGAGTTTTCATACGACTGCCTGTGACTCACTTGTTGCTAAGGAAATTACCATCCTTAGTATCACTCAGTAAGGACCTTTACAAACCCCACCACGTCATCTTTTCTGTCTGATTGCTCTTCCGACTACAAACAGGTGTCCATTAATCAGAAATGTGTGCGCGTGCGGGCAGGAAGAACAGACGTGTCCATTACACGTCTTCTTAGAAACCAGGAAGAGAAACCGGTTACAGAAGGCTACAAAAAACACAGATGTTTTTATTCTAAATATTAAACAGAAAATAAACCAAAAAAAACAAGCCATCTCCATATGTAACTGACAACCGGAAGAAGCCGGCGACCACAAACATAAAGAAAAAGGCGTTTATACACGTCTCGGTTCAGTAGTTTAATTTGAACGGAGGCTGCATGCTAACTGTCGGCAGTGAGGTAACACCGTGTGAGAGGGACGTTACCTGGACTCTTCAGGTTGTACTTGTTCTCCATGCTAACACACGGCCGACAGACGCTCCGCTGAAGAAGGAACTTTCCGTTTCCAAACTCGCTTAGCTTAGCTCGCTCCCAGCTAACCGCTACCCAACGAACATTAGCTTAGCTTAACAGCCGGGCGAGCTCGCTTTCGGTCCTCAAACGTTCGTCGGACAGCTCCAAGCCGTCGGTCGTCCTTCCTCCCCGGTTCACCCGTGTTCGGTTTGTGTCGGAGGGAATTCTAACCCGGTCGCCGCAAGGAGCTGTTTCTCAAGAGTTCCGCTGTTTCGGTTCTGAAAGTGTTTGTCAAAATGTTATCACTGTGACGTCATTTGCGGAACGTAAACAGGAAGTGACTGCAATTTTGGCTGAGCTTTTTGAGTTTGCGGCGCGCAGGAAGAGACATAGTTCCCTGAGTACCAGACAATTTTTTTTTATTATTATTTTATTTAAACCAAATTTGACATATCCCCAAAAAATATTCAGTTGGAAATTATGAACTGAGCTATAGTATTTTAAAAAACAAAAACAAATCAGTAACAACAACAGAAAATAGATTAAAAAAGAGAAGAAAAAAAAGAAGTGATTCCAGGCTAACAAGTAGTGCTCTTACATGTTAGTACTTGAATTTTAACAGAGTAGTTTTGTCTCAGACTGCTGTTCTGCACTGACAGAAAATTACCTCATCATGTAAACACATCACCCTCCAACATGTCTGCAGCTTTAATTATTTTACCCCAAAATCAACGTGTTTTTTTGCCCTCTGTTTGACACACTAAATAAATACTGATTATTCTGTCTCAAAGCAGTATGGTGGTACTTAATGAAAAACAGTGAGACAGCCACAGTCAGTGGTTTGTGAACGTTATGAAGCCTCCTGTTCAGATTCTGTCCATCACCATCTTGCTAGTTCGGAGCGGTTTGGAGCAGGAAGTGACCATATTTGGACAAGCTAGGGGAGGAGCCAGCAGTGGATCTGACCGATCTGATTGGAAACCTGACCATACTATGTCCCGCCCACCGATAGCTGTAACCTGACTGCACCACAGGCCTGTCAATCAAACAGACACGCCCCCAAAAACAGGTCTTTTTGAATCTTCTTTTCTAATGAATGAGGGATTATTTTCAGATGGACCTCCAGAAAACTAATAAGAAGGAGTGACTTTAGCTAACAACACCGAGATAACTGACGGACACATTTTATTGACTTTGAATTTGATGAAAGAAGTTGAATGGGAGTCTATGGAGCCGGAGGCTTTTTGGAGCCGACCTCTAGTGGCACTCGGTGGTATTGCAGCTTAAGACACTTCAACATCTACATGTCTGCAACCGCTGCAGCTTCCTCAGACACCTGAATTTGAAAAAAAAATTTGTCGGTGGACCCGCCCCTTTGTCTACTTAGCCAAGTTGAGTGCATTATCCTGGTACTTGTAGCATACTGCATGTTTCTGACTGTGTTCACACTGTCAGAAACCTCTCACATCCTCTTTATGATGAGCTGTAGACAAGTAACATCTTTATCCAGCATTGATTTTATACTTGTGTATTGAGATGATATAGAAGATGTGAGTATTCCTTTGGTTCATATAATGGGACATTCACCCATTTTATTGTGTTCAATATTGTTGAAGCAGTAGAGCAGCACATCCATGTCATACAACACAGACTCTTTCAGTCAACGTTCCACATCATCATTCGGACCACCCGCTGTGCAAAATGAATTTCGAACCTCCTCATCACATTAAAACGCAACGAAGAGAAGATTCACCGCTGACTCATCAACTGCAGTCCAGTTGTTCTGCATGTGACCACGAAGTTCAACCCTGCTGCAGTATCTGTACAGAGCTGCAGCAATGTCAGAACACACACACACACACACACACACACAGGAGTCACACAGGAGTCTCCCGCACACACACACAAACACTCTCACACACACAGGAGTCACACACACACAAACACACACACACACAAGCACACACAAAGGAGTCACAGGCTTCCATACAGACCACTGCCCTCAGCAAGGGAGCACAGACACACACATAAACACACACACACGCACAAAGGAGCATCGTGTTAATTAAGCAGCTGTATAAACTCGAAGTGGTTCTTTGTCCTCGAACATAACTCGTAATAAAATAATTGATCAATTCATTACTTTTATGACCTCCAGTGGAGAACTGAGCTGCTACAGTAACTACACTGGAAAGGCTGGATATCCAGATATTTAATTATCTAGCAAACACTTCTGACAGTATAACAGGAGAAAAAAAAAGTATGTGTCCACCATTCTGTAAACAAAGTCACAATATTACCAATTAAGTTTGAATATTTTTAAAGTAAAACTTTAATTTTCTGCACTGAAAACTGTAATGTTGTGAAAAGAAGTCAACAAAAAGCAAAGCTCCATCACAAACTGGAGGAAACCGTCCTTCATCAATCCAAACCGTCGTCTCCGGGTCACAAGAGTCAGAACTGGCCACAAACCCGTCACCATGACAACATCGCCTGTTATCATGTGATCATATGATGACTCTTATGTCTGCTGCAATGGTTAAAAAGAAACATGAGGTCCGCTGAAAGCCACAGAAAAATATTAAGTGGACTTTGAGTTGAGAGTATTTTGCTCTTAAAAAGCACAGTTTTATCGATGTAATGCATTTCCTGTTAGCTCAAAATTGCAAAGTACATTAAAGTGTTGCATTTCAGTCAGGGGTGACTTGAATCTGAGTGATCGAATATGAGGATTTTATTGACCTGTTCACTAACAGGAGTCCAGATGTGAGGGATGCGGGAGTCCTGAGACAGTTCAAAGTAGAAGACCTCTTCCAATGAAGCAGATATAAATGAGCTCTTCATAAACAAGGTGGGTCTGTATTCCAGTTCTTGAGCAGACGAGACCGGTGCACAGATCCGACAGGCAGCAAACAGAGATGATATCATGCAGATCTGGCAGGACTTCTGATGTCTGATGAACTAGAGATGATGGCACGCCCAGAGGACGATGCAAATCCAAGTTCAGATATCGGAGGAGCAAGAGAGTCGTCGTTCTGAGATGAGTTTGGCAGCATGCCCTGATATTTATCATCTATGCTTTCATTTCACTGCAGACCAGCAACTTCAGGCATTTTCATCTCACTGCCTGTAAACTTTCACTTTGGACCGAGATGATAGCAAGCTGCCTTGGAGCGGATCTGTCAGGAGGAAATCATCCATGCAGATGAAAAACAGCTGGCGGTCCCAACTATGTTTTACAGAATGCAATGAGCACTTTGAACATTCAGATTAGAGATACAGGAAATAATGCTGCACCTGAAAGGCACACCACGAACAAGAATACGTTTTAAATCAGGGAGGCTGTAGCTCAGTTGGTAGAGTGGTTTGCATGCTAATCGGAAGGTTGGTGGTTCAATCCCAGCTCCTCCTGTCCACATACCTAAGTGTCCTTGAGCAAGACACTGAACCCTAAAAATTGCTCCCGATGTGCTGTAAGTCTCTTTGGATAAAAGCATCAGCTAAATGAAATGCAAATCCCACCTTATGCATTAAGGTTTCATGCAGTTAGATGATGATATAGGCTTTGGAAAGACAAGCTTTCCATTATCTATACCCGCTTTATCCTGAACATGGTCACAGGGGGGCTGGAGCCCATCCCAGCTCACATTGGGCAAAGGCAGGGTTCACCTGGACAGGTCGCCAGCCTATCACAGGGCCAACATGTAGAGACAGACAGAAACAAAGACCATTCACGCTCTCTTTCACACCTAAGGGCAATTTGTAGGATCACCAATTAAACTGAGTTGCATGGTTTTGGATGGTGGGAGGAAGCCGGAGTACCCGGAGAGAACCCACACAGGCAGAGAGAACATGCAAACTCCACACAAAAAGGCCCGGAATAGAACTCGGAACGGAAAGACAAGCTACTTTATTAATTTAATAGTGGAATAATTAAGGTTGACTGAGGTGTACTTGAGACGTGGTCGGACCAACCATCATCCATCAGTGACGTCATCGTTGGTTTATGAACGTTATGAAGCCTCCAGTTCAGATTCTGTCCGTCACCATCTTGCTAGTTCGGAGCGGTTTGGAGCAGGAAGTGACCATATTTGGACGAGTTGGGGGAGGAGCCAGCGGTGGATCTGACTGATCTGATTGGAAACCTGATGATATTACGTCCCGCCCACCAGTAGCTGTAACCTGACTGCACCACAGGCCTGTCAATCAAACAGACATGCCCCCAAAAACAGGTCTTTTTGAATCTTCTTTTCTAATGAATGAGGGATTATTTTCAGATGGACCTCCAGAAAACTAATAAGAAGGAGTGACTTTAGCTAACAACACAATAACTGATGGACACATTTTATTGACTTTGTATTTGATGAGAGAAGTTGAATGGGAGTCTATGGAGCCGGAGGCTTTTTGGAGCCGACCTCTAGTGGCACTCGCTGGTATTACCTTGTAACTACGTCTATGCCAAATTTAGAAAATAGAAAAGATTGTAATGAGCTGATGATAAACCCCCTAACCTCTTTCTGTAAGAACTAGAAAACTATAATGTGGCTCCTAAATGCACACTGGAGGTGTTTTATTTTTCCTGTATGAAACTGTGGGAGCAGCGAAGCCTCAGAAGACCTGGAGATGATCAGAATGTCTTTGAACCACATTGGTTCTCATCGTGGGGCAGTCTATGATGCTGCGCTGACAGGATGACTCAGGTTGAACATCTTTGCAGCTGCTGTAGACACAAAGAGACCAGCAGCTAGGGAGGGTAATTATTGAAATGCATATTGGTTTATTATTCAGAAGATACACGTGGCAGGGGGTTGGAGGTTGATAGAAATGACACGCAGGGCGGAGTGAGGCAACCTGACCTGTACACTGAAATAATCCAGTGGCCTTGTAAATAATTATAATAATTACATTTCTAAATATCGCCTACATGATTGAGTGAGTTGGAAATATACCAAAATAATGACTAAAACTGTAACAACACCTTATTTTTTTTAACAGAGTTTGAGGAAATGATTTGGGAGCAACCAACAATCAACACCAGTTGGTGTCCAAAACAGAACTGTTCATGCAAATGATTGATTCATGGTAATGGTGGAAAATATTTCTCCCATATTTTAGATTTAGGTTTGAAATCAGCACCAAATAAGAATTCAGTTCTTGCCATCTTTCAGGAGCAGATTACACAGCGATGAACGCCAAAGAAAACAACCGATAACTAAACAAATAAACAGACAGATGAGTCTTTGCTGAGCTGGTGATCTGCAGACTTCTACACGGTGCTGATATTTTACCTGGTGGTGACATTTTAATTTTACTCAGTGGTTTTAGACCTCAGTGATGGAGATGTGTTGCTTGCTTGTGAATGTATGACCTACATGAGCTAACATGTGAGGTCAGAGACTGCTGACTGGTTTCCATACAGCAGGTGTGATGATGTGAGAGGTTTGCAGGTTATAGACTGAGAGGCCTGATGGCCGCTGCAGGTGATGCTGAGGCTGAAGCCTTCTCCGGGGTCGGTGGCGTGCATTCAGGTGGTGAACTGAGTCTGTGGTGATAATAAGACCTGTAGCAGTGGAAGAAGTAAGAATTGAAGAGTGCGAGGAAGAGGAGCAGTTCCTCTTCATCAGTCAGGGAGCTTCAGACGAGCCTGCTGTCCTCATCACATCAGATGATGTCGGTGAGTTCTATCCAAGCAGAAATTACTCTGCAGAGTTAGATGATGGATTATGGACAAAACCTCTGGGAGGCAGTTCTGGTTGGAGTCAGACATCAGCTTACATGATATGAAATACAACACAGGGGAGAAGAACGGCAGCAGATCGGACTCATTTAACAGCGATGATTTGATTGGCAGACTGAGACAATGATGGAAATCTGATCGGTTTACAAAAACACCAAAAGTAGGGTGATTAAAATAAGACAGAGAGTTAGTGAATTAATGAGGTATGAATACAGCCTTCCTGACCTGGGAGAGATCTCTTTCTTTATGAACCTCGACACCAAGTTACCAGGAATTCCTGCAATCCCTCTTTTTGTACTGAAACAATACTTTGTCATTTTTTTTTGGCCACAAATTGGTTAAAGCATCTTTTATTAACATTTACTTCACACAAAAAACATTCTGTTTGTGTTTTTATCTCTAATGAAGAGAGACCATAAAAAAAAGCTTTATGTAACGTTGTGATTTTGGCTCTCCATCAAGAGCAGCAATCTTCCAGCCTCCAAATCCAGATTAATTCTGCTTGTGTGTGTGTGTGTGTGTGTGTGTGTGTGTGTGTGTGTGTGTGTGTGTGTGTGTGTGTGTGTGTGTGTGTGTGTGTGTGTGTGTGTGTGTGTGTGTGTGTGTGTGTGTGTGTGTGTGTGTGTGTGTGTGTTACATGGGTTAATCTGTCAGTTGCTCAGAGGATCTGGCAGACAGTTGATGATAATTATTCGGCAGCTCTGGGATTTACAGTCCAGAACTCCTGACGTGAACTCAACACACTCCTGTCACATTAATGTTAGAGATAAGAAGTCATTGATTGTATTTGAAATGGATCTAATGATTTGGTCATTTAAACACATTTTTCTCTTTTCTCTCCACTATAACAGATTGCCACTCACTATAAAACCTCCAAGACTGAATCTAATCAAGGTTTAGCCTCTGCTGTCCCCTACTGGTTGAATAATTAAAGTGCAAAGAGAAAACTACTTTTTTTCCGCCCACAATGGGAAGATCTATTTTTTTTTTTAAACAAGTTTACTATTTTAAAGACGGTAAGAAATATCTGAAATATCACATTAGAACATAAATAATTTAAAGTAGTTTGTCCATGAACAGTGTGTTCAGACTCTTTTCTATCACAGACAGCATCAAGGTCTTCAGCAATTTAGTACAGAACTTATTCTGTAGGATCAGATCACATTTTTAAACTAAATTTAAAACCGACCTCCTCAGCCTTGCTTTTAATTAAAAGGTCTTTTAGACATATTTTACTTTTATTATATTTTTTAAATTATTTTTAAATGATTTTTATTTTATTCTATTCCAACTTTCATACATTCTATAGTCCTTTTAATTTCTTTGACATACTTCTATTGCTCCTATCTATTCTTTTATCCCAGCTCCTATTGTTTACTTTTTATTACTACAGCTTTGATCTTTTTAATGCTTTTAATTGTTTAAAAAATATTAAATATTAAAAAAAATGCACATTATATACAACTTATATACAAATAAAGATAGAACAATATTAAATTAAAATAAAATAAATAAATACATCGATAATGTGATTGGAAACAACTGAGCAGCATGCAGGCAGTGATTTTCACGAAACAAATAATATAAATTTATTTAGAACAGGCAAAAAAAAAAGGAGCACACAAGATGATGTACTCCTCCATTTTCCTAGAGAACCAAAAATAAGCCCAAAAAAACCAAGACCTTTCATATCATGACACTTCCTGTCTGCAGCCAATCAGGTAGGTTCTCTGGAATTAGTGCCAGGTAGATCCACCTGGTTCTGATCCTAACATTAAACCCAGATGGTTCTGATCCTAACATTAGACCCAGGAGGATCTGATCCTAACATTAGACCCAGGTGGTTCTGATCCTAACATTAAACCCAGGTGGTTCTGATCCTAACATTAGACTCAGGTGGTTCTGATCCTAACATGAGACCCAGGTGGATCTGATCCTAACATTAAACCAAGGTGGTTCTGATCCTAACATTAGACCTCGATGGTTCTGATCCTAACATTAGACCCAGGTGGTTCTGATCCTAACATTACAGGACGACAGGAACATCTGCATTTACAATTTCACCGTGGCCGAACCAGGTGTCCCACTTTATGTGGACCGCACAGCATATTTATGCCTCGTCCCAAGTATGAAAACGATGTCTACTGAAAAGCTGCATCTAAGAAAAGAGAGCTGCAGTTTGTGGACACTGAACAAACTGCAGGTACAACCGCAGGATCTCCAGTTCAATGCTGCTGAAGATGATGGAGCCACAGCACAAGACAACAGTGGGACGTCTCAACATACTGGAGCAGCTGGAATAAAGCTCACAAGCTGAGCTGCAGAATATGAAGGAAACTAGCAGAAAGAAGAGGAAATGCAGCGGCTGGGACACTGTATAACTGGGTGGAGACGGTAGGACGACGTTCTCAGAGGCTTCTGAATTTTTTTGTCTCAAATTCACGTCGTGAAGCGACACAGTACAGCTGAGTCATACAGTATATTTTATTGTTCACTGGTCTCCAGCTGTGATGATGATTCTCAGCAGTGAACAGCAGGTGGCGGTATACTCCCGTCCCACAGCGTCTCAGTTACTCAGATGGGTCGTTAAAAGTAAAACACAGTTTTAAGTTTATGCAGTTGAGACTGTAACAAAATAGTGTTCATGAAAATACTAAACGAATAACACTCATCAAGGAGATTAATAGGAGACAGAATGTTCAATCTGCAGTTTTTTATAAAACAATTATACAGTATATATACGTATACAGTATATATTTTACAAACAAACTACTGAATTATCTGCCTGTAGTCCTTCTGTTTATCACACCTGGTTTATTCTGTTTGGTCAATATAAATATGTAAGAACAAAACAATGGCAAAACAAACACACACACATCAAATAGTGTTTTTAATGTGTGCTGTTGGTGAACACATTATCCCACAATGCAATGCACAAAAAGAAACAGGAAAAATATGAAAACTGATTTAAAACAGTCACAGAACTTCAATAGAAAACAAACTACAACATTTTTGATGAACCCTCAAAAACTTACAAAATATATATATATATATATATATATATATATATATATATACAGGTCCGGACAGACAACTGTTAAGTGGATGCAGCAAATTTCAGTTTTGTTTTTTAAAGTATTAAAAAGTATTGTCCTCAAACACTTCTTGTGAAACGTGCTTTAGACTTCCTAAAGTCTACCAGAGTGTATTACCATGCAGCACTGAGTCTCTGCAGAGTCAGTATGCAGCTGATGAGGGCAAAGATATTGTTTGGTCCTTTTATGTTGTCAGTGAGCGCTTTTATAAAATGCTCATTTATAGAATCACACAAATGGATTAATGATATGAGCTCTGTTACATCTTATTTTAAAAAGATGATCCTGGTCGTGGACCACCGGACCAGTTCTGGACAGGATGGAGATTTTTCATCCAGTCAACAGATGTTCTGCAGACTCTGAGAATTCATTCCCAACCGTGTGAGTAGCGATGTGGGTCAGCGCCTACAGAGGAAGCCAGGGTCGATTTTCATGAACAAAATCTGATGGCACAGCTAAGGGAGGGATGGTGAGCATTGAACCCTCATATATGACAAGGATCTGAAACACTGTGTTGTACTTTAGGTTTAAGACCCAGATGCACAAAAACAGAGACAGGAGGTCGAAGACAGACAAACTTTACTACGGAACCGAAATAAATCAAACACGAGGCGCTAAAAACAGGAAGTGTCAGAAAGAACAGGTGTAGTCCAAACAACAGAATAAAGTGTGAGAATCTAACAACATGAACGTAGAAAAACTGGATGCATTTGAGGCAGCAGGAGACAGACGATGGAGAGGCACAAAACTGAGGACACAGGAAGAGAAAGAGACCAGAACAGTCCAGAACCAGGAGACATTTCACCTCTGATTTCAATGTCAATAAAACAAGTGAACTATCTCCCAGAAAACGAGGTGAAACATTTTACAAATGAAAACATACATGAACAGACTAAGTTGGTACTTTATTCATCCTTTGGGGGAAATTCATGTAATCAATAGCTCACACATATGCATCGAGGTTTAAAAGACATTCGAATCAAATAAATTACCAATAAAAGCCAAAGTCTGTCTTAATAGTAGGTTTAAAAAAATTTTTTTAAAAAGGGTAACAACGGAAAGATATTAGTGAAAATCAACCCATCAATGAATAAATAGATGATTGAAATAAAACGTGACAATTAGAAAAAAATGCTGATTATTATTGCTTAAAGTCCTGGAAGTCCTGACACCATTAAAGCACAATCCAACAGAACATGGAGAGAGAACAGAAACAGGAGAGGAGACGGCCGAGCGACATCAGATCATTATGATCATAAAGTCTGAAGGCTGTGGGTCGAAGTGGTCTTCTAAAGCCAAAGCTTTCCTTTGGATAATCCTATTGACGGTAGATTTAACAATAAAGCAGAGCTCATCTGAAGGCACAACTCGCGTGGAAAAACCATAAATACCAGTGATCTCCTTTTTCACACGTTGGCGTGTTCATTAACCAGAATCAGCAAATCCTTAACTATTACATTATGAATTTTTTTATCAATTAAAATATACAAGAAAGAATTGGTGATGTTCACCATCGAAGGGAACATTTCAAAATCTGATATCTGGTCGAACCATGTGTGAACTGTTGGGCTTTTGATTTGAAAAGGATAAAGGATGCTCAGGCGTTTAGCTGATAAAACATGACTTTTGCCATTTTCCAATTATACTGCAGAAGAGTTTGTAAAAAACCAGCAGATATTTAGTTTGAATTCTATAAATTAATATTTGATGGCGACAGAATCACTTGAACGCCGAGCATACGGTTCACACGACTTCCGATGTTGTGATCACGAGCTCAGGAGGTCTATTTGAATGTGAGCATGCTGCTCCCGGCCTGCATCTCAAACTGGTTGGATTTTACTTTCCCATCTCTGCTGTGTCCTCTGACCGTTCTTGTGTTTTCCTCCTTCAAAGGCAGGCTTATGGTTAATGTGCATGACACGGTTACTGATAGATTGCATCAGCCAGAGGGAAGGTCGCTGTAAATTTTACGCTTCTGTTATTTTTTTTCCCACTGTCAATCAACTCGTCCCGAAACTATAATCTTCCCTCAACGTTACAGCTGATCCTGAACAGAGCCGTGCTCCTGTTCATCCTGTGAACCAGCCAGAAAAGGACCAGCAGGATGTGATAGCTTCCAGTACAACAGTGAAACGTGGAGGAGCAGCTACGACATACTGATGAGGACTCTTAAAGGAGTAGTTCACCGATCTGACACAATAAGATCTAAACTTATTACTCTGCTTGGAATATAGTCTGTGTCACTGAAGCAGCTTTATACTGATGAAATAAATGGTGTGACATTTGCTTGAGACCAACCATCGACCAGCAGTGATGTCATCAACCATCAGTGATCTCATCAACCATCAGTGACGTCATCGTTGGTTTGTGAATGTTATGAAGCCTCCAGTTCAGATTCTGTCCATCACCATCTTGTTAGTTTGGAGCGGTTTGGAGCAGGAAGTGACCATATTTGGATGAGCTGGGGGAGGAGCCAGCGGTGGATCTGACTGATCTGATTGAAAACCTGACGATACTACGTCCCGCCCACCGATAGCTGTAACCTGACTGCACCACAGGCCTGTCAATCAAAGAGACAAACCCCCAAAAACAGCTCTTTTTGAATCTTCTTCTCTAATGAATGAGGGATTATTTTCAGATGGACCTCCAGGAAACTAATAAGAAGGAGTGACTTTAGCTAACAACACCGAGATAACTGATGGACATATTTTATTCACTTTGGATTTGATGAGAGAAGTTGAATGGGAGTCTATGGAGCCGGAGGCTTTTTGGAGGCGACCTCTAGTGGCAATCGGTGGTATTGCAGTTTAAGGCACTTCTGCGTCGGAACCATTTTTCAGACCTGGAAGCTATGAACTCTTTTATGTCCAGACTGTGATTGAGACCAGCCATGAATAACAGTTATAAACTGAAAGTTATGACTCGATGTTTACAGGCCTGTTAAACTGTTGTCAGACGATAATGTGTTTCTATCTAAAAAAAACAAACCAATAGATTAAATGTTAGACATGACGAAAGAGATGGTGAAAAAATTACAAAAAAGGAACTTATCTCAATTGTTACTTAAAATTTTAAATAATTTAATTGGCTTAGTATCTAATAATTCTGATTTATTATAAGTATTTTTATAATTTTCTTTTCTATAATTTTTTACCAGCTTTTTTCTTCAATTTTTCCAGTCAGATTTGTTTCCACAGAACTGTCAGTGACACATGCAGCAGGGTTGATATTTTATTAACAAACACGTCATGGCTTCTGTTACTATTGTATCATACTTTAAATGATTACATAGAAGGTGATAATAAAACACCATTGACTGCAGGCTTTACTGTTATTAAGACAAAAATGTAACTGAGGTATGTTGTGGGGGAACATCCAGAGTTAACATCAAGTAATAAAGACAGTTTCACAGTTTATTAACACAGCATCATCCTCAGAGTGAGTTCCACCTCACTGCTGAACAAAGACAGAAGACAGACTGGTGGTATATGAAGCTGATGGAATCTAACCTCAGTGACACGCCTGTTTTTAGTCCATCACTCAGTTCATACTGTACTGGATTAACACTCTGTTACGTAATATCCAATACATATTGGTACCCATCATATACGTACACCTGGAAGGAACTAAAACAAAAACCAGTTGTTGTTTTTCTTCATCCACTTGTGAATATTCACTATTTCAGACATTAGAAATGGAGCATGGAGATCAGGTCCTGTGTCCCGGACACCTGCTCAGCTCTCACCTGGCCTTGTGGAGGAGGGGGACTCATCCAACCAGGCTCAGACTCCACCGAGCTCCCGTAGAGAAAATCCTAGCCATCTGACACGCAGGATTTGTAGGTTTACGCGGAATTGCTTCCCCCTCCTCTGTGAGATTAAATACGGTGGCATCCATGTATAGATTCTCACTATGTTTACAGCGCGAGGCAGCAGCGGAATGTACGTCCTGCACGCAGAGAGCATCTGGAGCGGCTGGCAGGTCTGATGCTCGTGGAGAGGTACCGTGGACACTATGCACACGGACGTGATGCTGCTCAGTCTGCTGCTGTGGACGGTCGGTGTGTCCGGACAAAAGCGTCCGGAGGGACAAACTCTGCAGCCCTACAGACACAGGTCAGTCCGGAACCACAAAGAGGCTGGGCGCACCTCCAACCGGCACGAATGATAAATCGTGTCAAAAATTCCCACTTTGATTGGGTTTGAGCTATATAATTTAATGTATGCGAGAATTTTCACTCCAATGTTCTTAAACAAGAGTCAGAAAAAGATCAAATCTGATCTTCACTTTGTATTTTTGACTTTGGAAACTGCACTTCACAAAACAATCTCAACTCAAGATCCACTTTTAATAAGGCTTCATCAATAATGAACTCATTACTAGCAGGTTGTGTTTCTCCAGTAGTCATAAATTCAAATATATATATTTGTATAAATGTTTAAACTTTTCATGAGGATTCACGTGGTTATTCCATTTTGTTTTGTTGTTGGTTCAGATGTCCTGCTGTAGTTCTGCTTGATTCTGATGTATCTACAACATGCCTGTTATTGCTGCTCCATCACAGTGAAGGATGGTGTTGCAGGTCTATAATAAGATGTACATGGTTCATTCTGCAGCCTGCCTTCACTGCAACAACACTTTCATTCAGTTCTCATTTGTCTTTTCATTGATCATTTAAGAGTCTCTATAAATGTCCTTTTTACATCCTGAACTTCAAGCATGTTTTCACTTAAGTTTGAAATATTGTTCTTGATTTTAAAAATGGTGGTTTGACAAAATCATCTTAATCCAAACAATTTATTTGCTGTTGGAAATCACCAGATGCAGTATAAAGGTCTTTTTGTCATTTTTCCAATAGTTCTCCCTCTTTACTGCCTTTGTGGGATTTTCTCATATTAAATCTGACTTCTGATCAGTCTTCAGAGCTCATTTATGAAATTAGCACTTGTCACTTGCATTTGGTTGGAATTTGAAAGCAAAGGGATTTTCCATGTTTTATTACTCAGGCTTCTGTTGTGATGATGTAATCTTATTTATTCAGATTTCGGGATTGCATCAGTTTGATAGTGGCCTCGTAAAGCGACTTTTTACAAATAATAACAGCTGAAATATTGATATTTGTTATGAAAGACAGATATACAGATATTTTCAACAGGAGTTTTAGACATGCAGAAGAGAAGGCTCTGAGGGCAAATTTAACTGTGGCTCCAGTTTTGTTAGGTTTTAAATGTAGCCATATATTCAACTTTTTAATATATGTTGTTAAAATTATGCATATGCTCATTCTAATTATTATAATCCTTCTCCATTTGAGTAAAGTAATTTTGGCATTGTTCGTGGATTGGTTAAACTTCACTATGCAGATTGATGTATGTGCAGAGTTGAAGGGGGAAAAGAGACTATTGTGGTGTGGTCACAGACTGAATACAAAAGTGTTCATCGTTTCCGGGTCTGAAAAATTAGGCCGATGCAGAAGTGCCTTAAACTGCAATACCACCGAGTGCCACTAGAGATCGGCTCCAAAAAGCTTCCAGCTCCATAGACTTCCATTCAACTTCTCTCATCAAATACAAAGTGAATAAAATGTGTCCATCAGTTATCTCGGTGTTGTTAGCTAAAGTCACTCCTTCTTATTAGTTTTCTGGAGGTCCATCTGAAAATAATCCCTCATTCATTAGAAAATAAGTTTAAAAAAGACCTGTTTTTGGGGGCGTGTCTGTTTGATTGACAGATCTTTGGTGCAGTCAGGTTACAGCTATCGGTGGGCGGGACGTAGTATCGTCAGGTTTCCAATCAGATCGGTCAGATCCACCGCTGGCTCCTCCCCCAGCTCATCCAAATATGGTCACTTCCTGCTCCAAACTGCTCCGAACTAGCAAGATGGTGACGGACAGAATCTGAACTGGAGGCTTCATAATGTTCACAAGCCAATGGGTGACGACGATGTTGGTTGATGGTTGGTTTTAATACACAAGGGGGGTGTGAAAGTGTGAAAAACTGAGAAAGGATTTGGAATAAATCTTGAATTCATTAATATGTGATCTGTATCTGGATTACATATCTGGATAAGGGGAATTATTTCAGATGGAGATGTCCACTCGATTCCATCAGTCAATACATCAGGTGGTGACATGGTCAGAACAGTGTGGCCACAATCTGCAGGAAAAACATGACAACTTCATCTCACGCTAGTAATCCAGACAGAATTGATTAGCAGCAGCAGTCACGTTAGCTTGGCGCTGGAAAAAATAAATCTCATACAGCAGGATCGTCCTTCATCTGGGACAAGGTCCTCCATGGAGGGAAGGCAATGGATGTTTGTGGACCAGTGAGCCCCCTGAAACCATCTGCACACTGACATCAACATAATAAGAACTTACTTATTAACAGGTGTAAATGCAGAGTTATCGATCAGACATCATTCCAGAGATGACTTATCCCCGTATTTATCGCATGTTCATACCAGATGGAAAAAGGGAGTCCTTCAGTTCACGTTTTTAAATGAATTTTTGTGGATGTCAGTTTTAGAATATTCAAATCTTAAGTTAGTTTTCAGGTGAAAAAAACAAAACATCAGACAATTTATTACTTACTTAAAACTGAAAATGTTGTAAAGGATATATGGAGGAGGTCTGATAATAGAAAAGGTGCTTCAACTACATTTCGAGGTCCTTTTCATTTAAATTAATAAATTAAATTCAAATCAAATCAATTCAATTTAATTTAATTTATTTCGCGCCAAATCACAACATAGGTTATTTCATGGCACTGAACACATTAAATTCCTTACAGCAAGACTTTACAATGTTATACAGAGAAACCCAACAATTCAACAATTCCCACATAAGCCAGGAGGGAAAAACCTCCTCTTTAAGGGAGAAAAACCTCCAACAGAGGGGAAAAAAACTCCCTCTTAACAGGAAGATACTTCCAACAGAACCAGGATCAGAGGTGGGCGGAGCATCTGCCTCGACCGGTTGGTGTGAGAGGAGAGCATAGAGAGAAAAGGACAGCATAGAGATACAAGAGAAGAACTGTTGGTGGAGACGACAAGCGCAAAGCAGAGACATGCAGGTCCATGACGGGACATCTGCAAAAGAAGAGAAACTACGCGAGCGCGGGAACTGAATGGAGACAACAGATAATAAGCAAAAACTATGGGAGAGAAAAAGATGGTGAGGTATGAGTCAGTTAAAGAGTAGGAGGAAAGAAAAGAAGCTCAGTATGTAACAAGGTCCCCCAGCAACCTCGGCCTATAACAGCATAACTAAAGGATGGTTCAGGTCTACCTGAGCCAGCCCTAACTATAAGCTTTATCAAAAAGGAACGTTTTGAGTCTAATCTTAAAGCTAGAGAGGGTTTCTGCCCCTTGAACACAAGCTGGGAGCTGGTTCCACAGGGGAGGAGCCTGAAAACTGAAGCCCCGCCTCCCATTCTACTTCTGGAAACTCTCGGAACCACAAGTAGACCAGCATACTGAGAGCGAAGTGCTCTGCTAGGATTATATGGTTCTATAAGATCTCTAAGATATGATGGAGCCTGGTCACGTTGTTATGAGGTGGGTGTATTTTTCCAGGACCCAAATGCAAGCACACAGACTCGAGGTATCAGTTCCAAAAATACTGTCTTCATTGTCCAAAAAATAAACAAACAAAAACTACAAACCAAAAGGGTGGCACCGAGCGTGTCCACTTTACGTCCAGTCGGGAGGGCAACTCAACCACCGACAGCTCCAGGGGGACACGGGTAACAGGGCAGCTGGCAGACCAGCAGAAGGGACGGCGTCAACAATCCTCCTAGCCAGGAGGGCAACTCCACCGACTAGTGATTTTGACCGGGATATCCGCAGGAGACACAGAGGCCGGAGGAACAGGAACAGGACTGACAGGGACTGACAGAGAGCTGACGGGGAGCAGACGGAAGACGGACGGGTGGCTAACAAAAACACAATGAACCGACAACCAGAGTTGTGCAGGGGCAGGTTATATATAGTCTGGGGAGGTGATCAGGGAGATGCAGCACACCTGCAGGTGGCGATCAGGGATGAGTGGCTGCATCTGCTGGGACTGGTGAGGGGCGTGGCCACAGGCAAAGACAGGGGACACAGGAGGAGAGGTGATCGGGGGCAAAATGGAGGACAAAACTGAACTCCTGACACACGTAGAACTTTGTAAGTCATCAAGAGAATTTTAAATTATATTCTTGATTTCACAGGAAGCCAGTGAAGAGAAGCTAAAACTGGAGAAATATGATCTCTCTTGCTAAATCCCGTCAGTACTCTTGCTGCAGAAGTTAGTTTTACTAACTGATTAGTTTCATCTGGTTTTATAGAAAGATATAGCTGCGTGTCATCTGCATAACAATGGAAGTTGATGCAGTGCTTCCTGATGACATCTCCTAATGGAAGCATGTACAAAGTAAAAAGTATTGGGCCTAACACTGAGCCTTGTGGAACTCCATAACTAACTCTTGTTTGTCTGGAAGACTCATTGTTGACATGGACAAACTGGAATCTATCTGATAAGTAGGATTTGAACCAGTCTAATGCAGTTCCTTTAATCCTCGTAACGTCTTCTAATCTCTGTAATATGATCGTATGATCAATCGTATCAAAAGCAGCGCTGAGGTCCAGAAGAACAAGTACAGAGACGAGTCCATTATCTGAGGCTAACAAAAGGTCATTAGTAACTTTCACCAGAGCTGTTTCTGTGCTATGATGAACTCTAAAGCCTGACTGAAAATCCTCAAACAGATCATTCTTTTGTAAATGATCAAAAAGTTGATTTGCAATAACCTTTTCAAGGATTTTAGAAATAAACGTCAGGTTGTAAATTGGTCTGTAGTTTTCTAAAACAGCTGATCAAGAGTCGGCTTTTTAAGTAAAGGTTTAATTACAGCCACTTTAAAAGCCTGCGGTACATAGCCGGCTACAATAGATAGGTTGATCTTATCTAATATGGAAGTATTAATTAAAGGGAAGACTTCCTTAAAAAGTTTAGTTGGGATGGGATCTAACAGACAGCTAGAGGATCCAGATGAAGAAATAATTCTAGTTAACTCAGAGAGCTCAACAGGAGAGAAATTTTCCAAGTTTACATCTGGTCCTACAGTTGCTTTCAGGGCTGCTGTGCTTAACATCACATCAGTGATGGTGGCAGGAAGGGTCGGCCCGATTCTCTCCCTAACAGTGAGAATTTTATTGGTAAAGAAGTTGATGAAGTCATTACTGCTGAGAGCTGAAGGAATAGAGGGCTCAACAGAACTGTGACTCTTTGTCAGCCTGCTACAGTGCTGAAAAAAAACCTGGGGTTGTTCTTGTTGTCCTCTATTAATGATGAATAATATAAAGTCCTGGCCTTACGAAGAGCTTTCTTATATAATATTAGGCTATCCTTCCAGGCCAGGTGAAATTCTTCTAAATTAGTGGAACTCCATTTCCTTTCCAGCTTTCTAGTCGCTGCCTAGCAGAGCGTAGTTCTGAGTTGTACCACGGAGACAACTTCCTCTGGTTCATTACTCTCTTCTTCAGAGGGGCGACATCATCTAGAGTTGTGCAGAGATACTGCAGTGTTTTCTACCAGATGATCCACTTATGTGGGACTAAGATCAAAGTAGATGCTTTCCACTGCTTTAATACACAGCATCGAAGAGGATAAGCATGTAACAGCTTCCTTAAACTTGGCCATGGCATTATCTGACAGACATCTACTGTAGTGGGATTTATTCCCACATGCTGTGTAGTCCATTATTGTAACTTCAAATGTTAATAAGAAGTGGTCCGACAAAACAGGGTTTTGAGGAAATACAATTACATTTTCAGTTTCCATGCTATATGACAGAACCAGATGGAGGGTGTGGTTACCACAGTGACGGGGTTTATTTACATTCTGAGAAAAGCCTATAAAATCTAATAATAAGCTAAAAGTAGAACTGAGGCTGTCGTTGTCCACGTCAACATGAATGTTAAAGTCTCCCACTATCATCACTTTATTTGAACTCAGCACTAAATCTGATAAAAAGTCAGAGAATTCAGTTAGAAACTCTGAATAAGGACCAGGTGGGCGATAAACAACAACAAATAGAATCGGTTTCTGTGCTTTCCAGTTTGGGTGTGAGAGACAAAGAGTCAGACTCTCAAATTAATTATAACTAAGTTTAGGTCTTGGATTAATTGATAAACTTGAGTGGAAGATTGCTGAAATTCTAATGAAATAACACATATTCCTGTTCTCATATATTGTGAAATTGTTTATGCATTTTTGACTTTTGGAGGACTGCATACAGCCGGATCACTTGAACTAAGGCAAAGTAGAATCTTTAAATACGCTTCTCTGCTAAAGTTTACTATTGCATCTGCTGTTTTACTCTATCTTGACTGCTAAAGCTTGCCTGTTTTTTGGTAGCTGGAATTGTTTGTGATTGGGTTCTTGTTTTCACTCAAGTAACTGTGAGTCTTTGAGAACAAATTTAGAGTTAAACTGTTGGTCTTTTTATTTCCAATTCTACAAAGGCCTAAGTTGTATTTGACTTTCCACCAGTTTGAGGTAAAAAGACTCTCTCCAAAAGAAGTAGGGACAACATCTCGGGACTGTTGTGAAAGTTTTCTTTTTTTAGTAATCAGTGGTGAGTTTCGATTGCCGCCCATTTGTAACACCCGGTGTGGTCAAGGGGTGTGGTCTGACCAGCTGTAGTCAACCCTGTTATAAAACCAGGAAGTGTTTGAAGCGTCAGCTTCAGCATCAGCGAGGACTCGTCGTATGAAGACTCGGAGGATAAAGACTGAGGAGTCTTTCGTTGGAGTCACAGGGGGGAGGCTGAGTATAGCTGAGTAGTACTACTGCCATCTGAGAATGTGTGTACTTTCCATACCTGTGCGTATATCTACTCGTAGATACTATAGGCCTCACACTCGTTCACACCAATACCGTCACCTTTCCTCTGTTATCTATCCCACCCGTTCCACTCATACCCAACACCTCGTCACAGGAGGACTCTGGAACTGCCAGTCAGCTGCCCGCAAGACAGACTTCATCTCCGGCTTTGCTATCCAGCAATTGCTTGACTTCCTTGCTCTCACTGAGACCTGTATCACACCGGACAGCACATCCTCCCCTGCTGCTCTCTCCTCTGCCTTCTCCTTCAGCCACACCCCCAGACCCACTGGTAGGGGTGGTGGTACAGGTTTACTCATCTCCCCCAAATGGCGGTTTTCTCTTTACTCACTTCCACTTCCTACCTCACTGTCTTTTGAGTTTCATGCTGTGACAGTTACTCATCCGGTACAATTAAACATTGTTGTTCTCTACCGTCCTCCAGGTCCTTTGGGAGATTTCTTAAACGAATTAGACGTCCTCCTGTCAAACTTCCCAGAAAATGGCCTTCTGGGTGACTTTAACATCCAGACTGAGAAGTCATCCGACCTTTTGCTCTTACTGTCTTCCTTTGCTCTCTCACTCAGTCCTTCCCCTCCTACTCACAAAGCTGGTAACCACCTGGACTATATTTTCACCAGAAACTGCTCCACATCTAACCTCACTGTAACTCCACTTCTTTATCTCTTACACTCTCCCACTCTCTCAAACTGACAACCCTCCCACATCAACAGACTCTGTATCTGTCAGTCGCAACATTCGCTCCCTCTCTCCCTCCTCTCTGGCCTGCTCTGTTTTATCTGCCCTCCCTTCAACTGACTCTTTCTCACTCATGCATCCTAACTCTGCCACAGACACTCTCCTTTCTACTCTGTCTTCCTCTCTTGATTCTCTGTCCTCTTACATTACGACAGGCCCGCAAGTCTTCCCCAGCTCCGTGGTTGTCTGACTCGGTGTGTGCCGAGAGCCACTATGAGAGCGGCAGAAAGGAAATGGAGAAAATCTAACCACCCTGACGACCTGCTCACTTATCAATCTCTCCTCTCCTCTTTCTTTGCCTCTATCTCTGCAGCCAAAAGCTCCTTTTACCTAACCAGAATTCAATCCTCTTTTTCCAACCCCAAAAAGCTATTCTCCATCTTCGTTTCCCCTCCCCCCTCCTCCCTCCATCCTTCTACCAAGCCACTTTGTCAACTACTTTACTGAAAATATAGATGACATAAGCTCCTCATTTTCAAACCCAGCTTCTATAACTACATGTCTACCATCTTCATCTTCATCCCCTTCGCTTTCCTCTTTCACTCCCCTGTCTCCCAATCAAGTTCTTACTTTGGTAACCTCCGCCCGCCCAACCACCTGCCCCCTTGACGCCATCCCATCTCACATTCTCCAGTCTATTGCTCCTGACCTTCTTCCTTTTCTCTCCCATCTCATCAACACTTCTCTGTCAACTGGCTGTTTCCCGAACTCTCTGAAGGAGGCAAGAATGAACCCTCTCCTGAACCCCCCCCCCCTAACCCGGCTGAAGTAAACTACAGACCCGTCTCTCTTCTTCCCTTTCTTTCCAAAACTCTCAAACGAGCTATCTTCAATCAACTCTCCTCCTATCTCCACCATAATAACCTTCTTGACCCTCACCAGTCTGGTTTCAAGGCAGGCCACTCAACAGAGACTGCCCTCCTTGCTGTCTCTGAGCAACTTCACACTGCTAGAGCAGCCTCTCTCTCCTCTGTCCTGATCCTTCTTGACCTTTCTGCTGCATTTGACACAGTGAACCACCAGATCCTTATTTCTTCCCTTCAGGACCTCGGTGTCTCAGGCTCTGCTCTCTCCCTGTTCTCATCTTACCTCAACGACCGCACCTACCGGGTAACTTGGAGAGGATCTGTGTCTGAACCTTGTCCTCTCACTACTGGTGTCCCTCAAGGCTCCGTCCTGGGTCCCCTCCTCTTCTCTCTGTACACCAACTCTCTCGGCTCTGTCATTCACTCGCATGGCTTTTCCTACCACAGCTATGCTGATGACACCCAACTAATCCTCTCTTTTCCCCGATCTGAAACACAGGTAGCAGCATGAATCTCTACCTGTCTGACTGACATCTCTCAGTGGATGTCCTCACACCACCTGAAAATCAACCTCGACAAGACCGAACTGCTCTTCCTTCCAGGGAAAGACTCTCCCACCCTCGACCTGACGACTACCTTCACCAACTCTGTTATCCCCGACCCTGACTGCTAAGAACCTCGGAGACACTTGACAGTCAACTCTCTCTTACTGCCAACATCACTGCAACAACACGTTCCTGTAGATACATGCTGCACAACATCAGGAGAATAGGCCCTCTTCTCACTCAGAAGGAGGTGCAGGTTCTGGTCCAGGCTCTGGTCATCTCACGTCTGGACTACTGTAGCTACCTCCTGGCAGGTCTACCTGTTAGTACCATCCGACCTCTGCAGCTCATCCAGAATGCAGCAGCTCAACTGGTCTTTAACCTCCCAAAATTCACTCACACTACTCCGCTCCTCCGCTCCCTTCACTGGTTACCAGTAGCTGCCCACATCCGTTTCAAAACATTGGTACTTGCATACCGTGCTGCGAACAGATCGGGTCCAGTCTACATCCAGGACATGGTCAAACCCTACATCCCAGCCCGCTCCCTCCGCTCTGCTTCTACCAATCAGCTTGTTGCTCCCTCGCTGCAAGCTAAATACTCTACAAAATTACGACTGTTTGCTGTCCTGGCTCCTAAATGGTAGAATGAGCTCCCCACCAACATCAGGACAGCGGAAACTCTGTACATCTTCCGCAGCAAACTAAAAACACACCTCTTCAGACTTTACCTTGAACAGTAGAACTTTAGTAGCACTTAAAATGGCACTTACTGAAGAAATTGTATTTTCTTGATTCCTGTTGTTCTGGGTTTGTACCCTTATGGTTGAAATGCACTTATTGTAAGTCGCTTTGGATAAAAGCGTCAGCTAAATGAAATGTAATATAATGTAAAAATAGATATGATCAACAGACATTTTATTCCTTTAATAATGCTCCGACCCCTGCACACTTGCTTCCTGTGTGTTTTCTGAACAGAGCTACCTGCTTTGTAATCAAAGCTCTCTTTTTAGCTGACAGCAACAAAATATAACATGTGCCTGGTCGACAATCACTTACTCTAATTACATAACCTGTAATCTGAGTGTGTTAATGGGCTTCCAGAGTATTTGTATTGTTGTGGCTTTGTAAACATTTAGCAGAAATTAAATACCAGTTTCAGTCGACCCGTAATGTAAAACATCTTTGCATTGTTTTAACGTTCAGTTCGAAGTCTTCTGACAGACACTCAGAAGATTAGACACAGATTAGTTGACCTGAATGGTTCATGCTTCACTGACAGACGATGATTATTTTCAACATGTTGTCATGCAGGTTCATGTGATCAGTGACACTGGAAACAAAATTTCTCTCGCTGATAAATATTTGAGTGTTTTTGTCAGAAAAGTAAAATGGAAAAGAACACTACACCTTCAAGACATTATCATCAGTCTGGCTTTGATTAGATTTTTTTTAAATAAGGACAAAGTACGAGAAGGTAGATCAATAAGTTCCTGGACTGCTGCTCGTGCACGTAAACGGAGCACAGCAGCGTGGCGTGCACGGAGCAGGACGAAGTTATAACCCTGATGAGTAACTGGTTAAAGTTTTGTCACTTGATCATCATCAGTTCCTGAGTTACACCCATTTTAGTGAGCAGTGGCCGTGAGCAGAGAAACATTGAATTTTGGTGTCAAACTCTGGAAATGCTCAACTTTCAGGTGCGTAAAAAGATGGCAGATGCACCCGGTCCACTGCTCCAAACAAAAATCAGGAACTGATTACTCATTAGAGTTCTACGTTTTTCTGCTCCGTGCACATCACATCAATACATGAATATCGAGATGTTTTAAATCCTGGTTTGAGAGAACTGATAAAAAAAAAAAAAACATCTGAAATACACATTATTTTCTACAACTTCAGATGTTTACGAGAAGCAACAGACAGGTTTAGTTCATTTTGTTTGGGCTGGCCAGCGTTTGACTGACACCCAGTGTATGTTGTATGTTCTGTCCTGTCCAGTTCAACATACTGTATCCTGGCACGCGGCAGTGAAATCAATTCAGTATTTTTACGTTGATTTCAGTTTCAAACGCCCTGAATCCAACCCGATGTTGCTCTGACAGCTCATTTGCTCTTTCACCTCTTCAATCCTCGTTTACAAGCTTTTAATGATTTCTCAGTTTTAGCGTAATCTCCGCGGATGAGTTAAATAAGGTAAAAGCGCTGTTAGTGGTCGAGCCATCTGCTTGTAAAGAGTCGTCTCCAGTAATATTCTGTTCTCCAACATCTGCCATGGCAGGACAAGGGTAAATCTAAATATAATGTTAGACCCTGGATTATTATTAATACTTTAACCTGCCTCCTGAGAGGGATCTGCTGAGGGCCGGTCACGGGACCATCGACCCCTGCAACCCTGGAGGACCTCGGACCAGAACCAGACTGGATCTGTTAGGAAAACACAGCTGGTGCCAGTTTCAAAGGGTTAAAACTAGTGCTGCCAACACTGAAATGGACATTTAAGAATCGATTCAATAACATCAGTGTTATTCCTAACAGCTGCAGTCGGAGGCATCACGTCCGTCCGTGTGATCACGATATTTTAAGAACTCCTTTTTACTTTACTCTCTTTTTTACTGTTTTTATTAGGCGGAAGTAAAAATGTAAATTTTTGCTGGAATCACACTTTGGCCATGTGATAAAGATAAAAAGACATTTTATTTTTCCCTTAAGTGTCTCCTATCCATCCTCTTCCTCCTACAGTACAGTCAGCCGTTTGAATATTATTATCTTATGTGCACATCTGATATTTTGTGTGATGTTGTCACTATAGGTTGCTATTAAATACAAACTTATCCATCAGGAGTGAAAGCAGAACACCAGACTTCATCCTCTGGGGACCATGAATATGCACGTTTCATTGCAGCCTGGCTAATAGTGCTGACGTCCAACGTCTTGAAAGGACGCTTCACCCTGCACTCCACTGTCATGCAGTTAGCTGCTCGAGGTTGATCACTGGAGGGAGAGATTAGCAGCCATTTTAATGAGACTTCTTGTTTTTGGTTATAAAAATTTAAATTGTAATGGTGAGGCCGGCTGAATTTAAAGCAGACACTCCTGTCCTGCCTTATTCGAGTACTCACGACAATGTTAGATTTATGAATAAAAACTGTATTTAATATTTGTTTTCGTATTGGGAATACATGGTTGTTTTTTAGCTGTTTATGTTACAAAAAAAATTTAAAAAGTGAATAATACCATCATGCCACAGACACAAAATCTTTAAAAATATAGTTTTTTTTCTCTCACTTGAACAATTCTTCCAACATTTACCCAGTTGATCCGGTGGCTTCGGTGCTGACATCCAACATTGCATGATGCTCATTTAAAATCACAAAATATTTCTTCCCTTTCAGATGGAAACAAGAAATATCTCCAGCTGAAGGATCCAATCGCCGGATTGGAAGGTATGATGTCCTCCAATTAGAGCGATAACACAGGCGAGACAGAAGAATCTAATAGTGGAGATTAAAACATTTTAATCACATGATAGTCGTCAGTATCCGGAGACAAGGACAGGCCGTGTCAGTGTATTTTACTAAGCTCAATATAATCCATTCTTATCCTTTAGAATTAGGAAATTCATAAGATTATTTGCCGGCGTTGCATAAACTCAATAAGATGACAACAAGCTTCAATGATCCAAATTAAACTACTGAAACACCACCAGGTGTACAACACGTGGTTTAAGGTTTTATTGGTTAACCACTCAATAGGTGCAGAACAGAACAAGTGACTTGGCAATATGAACCTGCAGCGACTGAACCTGAGCTTTAGTTCTGCTGAAATTCTGAAATGAATAAAGACAGTTTTTGGGAAACCAGAAGAGTCTAATCAGCTCTGTGGTGCTCACACTGACAAAGCTGCCGTGCTGATGTTTACCATTTACTTTGTCTTAGTTTATCATTTCACCCTGCTTTAATTCATGATCAGCAATAAGCATCGGTCGGTACCACAAGTCAACAAACACACAGTGAACCCAGGCCCATGTATAACTGTATAATCTGCTGTGCGAGAACTGGAAGGTGTCGAGCTATGTGCACGATGCACTCGTGCACTCCTGTTCATCAGTGCTGATTGAACATGTGGCAGCCTGCAGGATGGGGGTGACTTCAGCTGTGTCACAATATCAGATTTTCACAACACGGTTATTGTTGCTGAAAGAATTACATTACAGATATTTTTGTGATATTGATTATGAATTTAATTAAAATAATTGATAAACTGATCTTATTACTGAATACTACTCGTGATGTCACGGATGCTCTTTTAATAAAAGTGTTGTCGGATGAACAGTGAATTACTCATTCACTGTTGTTTCCATCAGCACGGGCCTGTCACGTTGCCTGGGCAACGCTGTTTCATTCCTCATTCGGTGATTAGGAGTTCGAGCAGTGTTGCTCGTGTCACGAGAAGAGGGCTTCGTGTTTTTGTCCTCATTCAAGCAACGTTGCTCGAGTCGCTGTAATCTCTCTGGTCCTGTTGTCCTCTGATGCAGCTCAAACTGCTGTGAGACGAAATGAGCTGGAAACATGAAACTTGGCGTAATTACTGGAAATTATGTTCACTACCTTCCACAGAAAGCTAGATTTTTGTGCTATGATTTGGGCCTAAAAATGACATTTTTGAAAAGCCACGTTTCTTCGTCTTCAAGTCAGATTAATGTGACGTTTGACTCCCAGTTTCAGATCACTGTGCTCCACAAAACAACCTCTCAGACCAAAGAAGTCCACCATGATGGAATTTTTACCATTTGAAACACATTTTTGACATCTCATCCCATCGTTTTGTACCAAATTTTAAAGTATGTTGATATCTTATGGGGTTTTGAGATATTGACCAATAAGATTTGGAAGGGGGGGGGCTTCGCGCAAATGTGGCTCTAACTCGTTAATGGTTTAGTCCAGTCATCATCAATCTTGGTAGATATGTTCAGACTGTGTTTGGAAGGAGGTCAATCAGTGCATCTTGTTATCGACTTCACCATTTGCCACAAAACTTGGTTTGCACCATCAGAACTCAGTCAATGCATAAAATGTAGCGATGATAAATTAAAGTGTGCATGGCTTTTGACAAGAAATTTACATTTCACATAACAAACTTCAAAAAACAAACCAAAAGAAATTATCTGTACATCCTACTAGCTAGAATCTTTTGAACACATCTGCCGAATTTTGACAAAACTTTTACAGAAGTCTCATTTAAAATTGATTGATAGATTTAGATTTTACTAGATGTAGGGGGAGATACTGGGAACTTATTGATCTACTTTTGCACCAAGAATCTGAGATAAAATTTTTAAAAATGTTGACAAGTTACAAGCATGAAGGTGAAGGTTGCTTTGCACTCATGTCAAATTTGTAAGACTCGTTTCATTCGCTTGTCTTTTCCATCGGAGGATCATGTTTAGTGGTGGCTGCCATCGTCTTAATTTTCTATGTACCAGTTCAGAAGTGAACTCTGGCTTTGTCGTTTCCCATCAGCATGTTCAAGAGGAGCCCAGATATCACTAAATCCTGGGTGACCAAGTCGGAGCAGCTGCTCAGAATCGACGACCACGACTTCACAATGCGACCAGGATTCGGCGGTAAGGACGTTCCTCTTCTGAATCATCCATCCTGCAGGCAGCTGTCTCTATTTAAGGATGGGAGGGTGCACGATGTTCAGACACCAACCCACAGCACACATCTATACCCTCATCTAAATTTAGAGGGGGGAGGAGTGTCTAGCGCTGGCTTGGAAAGATGACATAACTCACAGGATTATGTCTGAGCCATGCGTCCGTGGTTATTTACCACGCTGCCAGTCTGTAGGTTTATGTTTTTATGAGTCTGAATCTGTGGCTATTTTCCAAATGATATGGCTCCCTCAGCACACACACATGTTCAGTAGAGATGCTACTGGGACTCGTGTACTACAGAAACTTCTAGTAGTGTGGTCTCAAATCACATACCACATTACTGCTGGACAGAAGAACCAGAGTGTTGAACAGAGGGTATGAAAACACGTTGATTTCTCTGTAAAATAATCAAAGCTGCAGACGTGCAGGGTGATGGACTCAAATGGTATAATTATTTCCGGTGAATGTAAAATGGCAACTGGGATGCCAATTGGCAATTGGCAAAATGGCAATTTTACATTCACCGGAAATAATTATACCATTTGAGTCCATCACCCTGCACGTCTGCAGCTTTGATTATTTTACAGAGAAATCAACGTGTTTTCATACCCTCTGTTCAACACACTCAATAAACACTCTGGTTCTTCTGTCCAGCAGTAATGTGGTACTTTGTAAAAATATAAACACAGCTGCAGTTTCCTCTGAGGCAAAACTAGATTCCAGACAGACACCAGAGGTCTGCACTACGTCATCGAGGTCACTTCAGGTTAAACTTTATAGGACTATGAAGCTTGTTTACTTCTTACAGGGATACATCACCATGGTAACTGATGCTGCAGCGCTAACCTGCTCCGGAGAAGGTTATGTTCAAGATTTCAGATAAAAACATATAATAGTGCGTATATGTCATCAAGCCATGTCATCGTTATGTTTTTAATATTTATTTCTTATTTTCTCAGTCACTTCTGAAATAATAAGACTGAAGCTGAATAAAAACACATCAAAGAATAACTAAATGAAACACGCAAGTAGTTAAGAGTTAGATCTTTCTGGGCACTTTATGGTAACAGCCAGTGATTTATTTGATTTTTTTTTTTTTTACCAACACATCCTTCCATCATTCAGCAGCTGCAGCTGGAAATATGTGTTTAACTTTTTCATATTTTTCTAAAAAGATAGTTTATTCCTTGTCTATGAAATATGTTTCTCTGCTGTCAGAACACTTGTCCATGTGTGTGATTGGTCAGATGCTGAAAACACCTGTTTTATGTGAACGCTCTTGTTGCTGGATCAAGAAACCCTGAGTTGAAATATCGAGTTGTTAACCAGCTTCTTGAGACTGTTTAGTGCGACCTCGTTCGTTGAGCCAGATAATGGAAACATATCCTGGGCATGTTGAACCTGCTTCATAGTACACGCCTTAGGAATATATATATATATATATATATATATATACATATATATATATAGCATCACGTGAGTGTCGCACGGTAACGATACAGCAAATTTGATAAGAGGAAAAACTACTTTGGTAAAGTTGGAAAGATACTGGTAGTTTTGAACTTCCCCACATCAACAAGCTGCTAATTAAACATATTCTGCAACAGATGCAGCTTCTTCAGACACTGCAGTTTGAAAATACTCAAGTCCAGCGGTCCCTCAGTTTCAGCTCCGGAGCCCTGACGGCAACCGTTAACGGTGAAAAGTGTCCGTTTGTAGACTGTTCGGAGTACACCATCCGGGTATTCATCTGATCATGGATTAGTTCTATGTAATATTGTTTTGAAAATTCCCAAAATGCTACGTGTTGTTGTTTTTTCATTTTTTTCAAAAGTAGAAAATCTTTATCCATGACAAAATAAAGGTATAAAGAATAAAAACCATGCAGCACTATAATGTGATTTTGTATCAGTGCACTCAACCTCACTGACTTTGTTTTTAGGAAAGTCTGCAAACAATTGCTTTTATGTGGATTTGGGTGAAAGAGAGCAGAAGTCTTTGTTTGAAGTGAAACAGTGGGAATAAAGAGGAGTCACGACCTCCACACACAGAGATAATCCACACAGTCCTGGACTGCGTTTGTATTATTACTGTCTGCTGCTGTACATTGAAATAACAGTCATGGCTGCACCGCTGCAGATGACATCTTTGTGAACTGTGATGTGTTTTTCAGGTCCGGCTGTCCCCGTCGGAGTGGATGTTCAGGTTGAAAGCCTGGATGCCATTTCGGAGGTTGATATGGTACGTATTAAAAACGGTAAAACATTTAAACTGTATATGAGGCTACATCAAAGACTGCTCCCTCGTGTGTGAATGATGCACAGAGCATGCAGACGCTGTAACCTTTGTGATTAAGTATTTTAACTTTTGTTGATTCATCAGAATCAGCCCCTGAGTTACACCCGGTTTCGTGAGCAGTGGGCTGCGACTGCTTCATGGACCAAATTTAGTGTCAAATTAGTAAGCGAGGCCCTAGAGATGCTTCAGAAAGCTGACAGCGATGAAGAAATGAGCCTGGAGATGCAAAGCCTGGAAAGGCCATAATGAGAAAAAACTGTTCAATCATGCGCACTAAGTCGAGGCTCAACATACGAAATTCTGGTCACGAGATAATAAATCGTGCTAAATTGTGGCTTCGAGATAATAAATTGTGGCCCAACATGCTAAATTGAGGCTCATCATACTAAATCGTGGCAATGAGATAAGTTTATATAGAGAGAGACAGCACAGCACAACAGGCTTTCTCCTCTCAGCATGAAATACAATGCACCTGCTTCAAATGTCAGCTGACCAACTATAAAGCCTTTTTGGTGACTCTAATGTCATCGATTAGTCAGACTGGCTGTGGTGGCAAGGCTAACAACAAGGCTAACTAAGGTCAGCTGTAATACAAGGAATGCAAAGGATTATTGTTAGTAAAAGGCAATATGGTAATATGCTAACTTTGAGGATGCAAACCACGTTATAGTTGGTTAACTGACAGTTGAAGCAGGGGCAGTGGACTTCATGCTGTGGGGAGGAAGCCTGTTGCGTTGTGCTGAGCTGTCTCTTTGAATATAAACTTATCTTGTGCGCACTCTGTATGAAGACGTGTTTTGAGTGACATTCGGGCTTCCGAGAGGTGGAGCGTCCCTGTCCAAAAAAGAAAAAGGCACATGAATTCAGGAGCAACCAGCTGGGTTTTATCTGACATTCATGGATTTGGGCATCACGAGTTTTCCTCCCGTGGTCAGACCATCAACACTGAGCTCTACTGAGACCTTCTGAGGACTCTGAGGAGAAAACATCTGGTGTGAATGACCTGGACATGCTGTTGCTTCCCACCACTCCTATGTGCTGATTAAAGGATGAAACTTACTCACAAGGTTACAGCTTCTCTGCTTCCTGCATGTCGCGGTGCTATTAACCCTTCACATGTATTTATTTGATGGATGATGGATAAAGAAACACTGGACGTTTTAAGCCATTTTAGACCAATTTCAAACTTGACCTTTTTTATGTAAAACTTTCAGAAATGTCTGTCACCTCTCAATTAATAACACGCAGGAATATCTGTAATATTCTTGAGGAATATCAATCAGTGTTGCAACCACACACTGCACAGAACAGCTCTTATTAAGGTTACCAACCCTTACAGAATAAACACCAATGTGTTCACAGGGGAAACTTAAAATGTGAAAACATGTTAAAATCAGTTTTAGGCGAGTGAACCCAAATGCAGACTCACGGCAGGGAGGTAGGGAACAGGTCAAGGTGTTTTTACAGCACTCAGCAGACTGACTGGATGGAGGTAGGGAACAGGTCAAGGTGTTTTTACAGCACTCAGCAGACTGACTGGATGATCAGAGGAGCTTTTTTTTTAATTCATTTTTCTTAATTTTTAAGGACTTTACAATGACGCTATATCTGAGGCACTACTGGAAAGACGAGCGTCTGTCCTTCAGAAGCAACAACAACCAGAGCATGACCTTCGACGGCCGCCTGGTGAAGAAGATCTGGGTACCGGACATGTTCTTCGTCCACTCCAAGAGGTCCTTCACACATGACACCACCACGGACAACGTCATGCTGCGTGTTTTCCCTGACGGCAAAGTCCTCTATAGCCTCAGGTATTTCTCTCTGTGTCTGAGATACTGTGAATTATTCCTTTATAATTCCAAACACCTGTGGATAGATTCTTATCATTATCCCTGTACCATGTAAACTATGGATACCTGTGCTCATTGGCATCAGCACGCCGCCCCACCTGGTAGGTGTCAAGGATGGGGAAGGGGGGTGGTTGTAAATCACGCTTGACTGCAGAATTTATTCTGCTTCATCAAATATAGGAAGCACTTCCACTTCCAGAGGAAACCAACTAATAATCATCATGATTTACAGTATTTCTAAGTAGAAGAAAACATAAGTGAACCTTGGTCAGCATAAACACATCAGCAACTAAAATACTGTGAAACGAATCACATAAATGTCCATAAATATTCTTCTACACTGCAACTATCTACACAATTCATCATTTACAAGACTGCTTCGATGTCTCATTAGCAACTCAAAACACAGCAAGTGATCCATTACGGTTTACTGCACTCTTATCATTCACTCTGAGGTTCACGCGTCATTTTAATGAATATTAACGTACCTGAATGTAGAAACAAAAAGGCTGAAAACTTTAGCGTTCATACAGCTTGACTGCAGGTTTATTCTGCAGCACCTCCAGCGGATGTCCTCAGAGCTGTACCCCATCTAGTGACGTCTCTGGGTATTACACCGGGTATTTAATTGCTTTTTGACATTTAAATGACAATTAAAAAAAAAAATTAAATACTGAGGTGTCTAGTTTTTACTATTTTTAATTTATTATCCAAGCAAATAACTGTGTTTATAGAGGAAGAGGGAGGGACTGAGACAGACAGAGGGACAGAAAGAGGTGAGTTACTCTGTCGTTAACAAACTCTAAAACCAGTAAAAGATGTGAAAGTCACAAAGAACTGATGGTTAAAAAACACTTGACTGCATCTGGATCCTTATTATGGACACTAATAACAGACCTAGAAGGTGTCCATCTGCTGAGTCATCACTGTTGCTGTTAATCAGAGGACATTTTGTCTCACCTGGGCCCGTTGCATTTATTCCAGCTGCTCCAGTATGTTGAGACGTCCCACTGTTGTCTTGTGCTGTGGCTCCATCATCTTCAGCAGCATTGAACTGGAGATCCTGCGGTAGAAGGCAGCACGTCGTACCTGCAGTTTGTTCAGTGTCCACAAACTGCAGCTCTCTTTTCTTAGATGCAGCTTTCTGCTGCGTGTTCGGTTGCGTTGCTCTTCATGCTGTCTTCACCATGAACCTGCTGTTGGGAGATGTTGTTCAGACCATTTGGAAATGTTTCCTGACGCTTCTGAAGCCCAACTTCTACTGTTCTGCTGTGATATCATCAGATTCTCTTCTGTGACATCATCAGATTCTCTTCTGTGACATCATCAGATTCTCTTCTGTGAGAAAATCAGATTCTCTTCTGTGACATCATCAGATCCTCTCCTGTGACATCATCAGATCCTCTCCTGTGACATCATCAGATTCTCTTCTGTGACATCTTCACATCACATCACATCCATCGTTCGTCAGAGTAGCTCCATCGGCCACTCTGACCGATTCTAGACCAGGTGTGACTTTTAGAAGTCAGATGTTCAGCACCCCAGCAAACAGGGTGTTAAAGAACTCGTTAAAAACTTGGTCAAGCATATTGGTCCAGTTCTGACTGTAGGTACCTCAGGACACCCCAGTCCTCATCTCCAAACCATGGAGTCCTGGTTAATCCCTGGACACTCTGCCCCACTACCAAAGGCATATCTCCCTAATTACTCCTGTTTTAATCAACCAAGTCTGTCAGCTATCATTTTAATACCAACAACAAATGTTCCCCACATATCTAACAGCTGATTTAATGCCAAATAAAGTTCCAACAGCATCTTAACCAGGTGGTCATAATGACTCTTCAGTCCTGGATTCCCAGTTGTTCATGTACTTACTGATGTTTGATTAATTATAACTCAGTGTTTACTTTGATCTTTATTTATAGCATTATGTTATTGACATGTGTCTGCAGGAAAGGAACAGATGTAATGAATTACCTTAACGATGGCCGTGTCGTACACAGCTGCATCAGTTTCAGGTTCTGGTGCTGTTAGCTCATATTGTTAGCGTCTTACTGGGACACAAACCGAGCAGAGCCGTCATCAGTGTCTGAATAACACCTGCTGTGATAGTCCATGTTAAATACTCTTAACTGTGCTGTTATAAAAACATCAAATCAGTTCAAACTAGTTCCTATTTAACTGGACATGAAGTGTGGATGTGATGCTCTCTGAGTGGGGCAAGTAATGATGTTAGTAGGTCCTCTGGATGTAATGGCAACAGGAAGTCCTGCCAAGACTGAGTGGCAGCAGATGCCTCGGTACAAGATGTGTATTTAAGGGGATAACATTGTGCCAATTATGACCGTTAATGCTGCAGAGCACGACCTCGTCATTTTGGTGAGCAATAGGAGGCCAAAAGCCAAAACAAATGATTCTGTAATCCACAGACCAACCAGCAGGCCATCTGTCTCCTGCATCCTACTGACTTCATAACATAAAATTAAAACTGAAAAGGTCATATCAACATCTGCAAACCTACAAATCCATGTATCATTGGCCAGCCAGCTGCAGCCTGACAAAGAAGTACCGACTCTCCTCAACAACCTCGGTGTCTCATAGGAACTGTCCCCTCAGTTCACACAGTAATCGTCCATCAGAACACCAATGACGTCACGGATAAAGAAGTAATTAAATTTTGTAATCAACGAGTCTCTTTCCATCTCAATTCAGCACCAGCCTTTTTCCTGTCCTCATCCCACCTCTTTCAAAAACCCCTGAAAGGTTCATCCGTCTTCGTCTACACCTTCACTTCCTTATCTGACCTCCATCGGCCACTTCGATCGATTCTAGACCAGGTGTGACTTTTAGAAGTCAGATGTTCAGCACCCCAACAAACTGGGTGTTAAAGAACTCGTTAAAAACTTGGTCCAGCATATTGTATAGAGTTCTGACTGTAGGTACCTCAGGACCAGCCTGGTGCCAACCAGAACCCAATTTTACTCCGTGAATCTACAGGTCTGACGATGCTCCATAGAGGACCGTTTGCAGACGTTCCTTCCTGCTGGGCAAGACTTCGGGTTAATTCTGTGCTGAGCGTTCAGCGTTTTTTGTCTGGTCACCAAGAGTTACCCTCGTCTGTCAACAACCGTCCAATCACAGTGAAGGAGGGGCGGGACGAACGCGTGGCTGTACGAGCCGAGTTCCCTGACTGTTATTCACAGAGAAGAGAACTGAAGCTGTGAGCGACAGTCGGAGCAGCCAGGTGACCTCAGGACAGCCCGGTCCTCATCTCCGATCCACAGGGTCCTGGTTAATCCCTGGACGCTCTGCCCCACTACCGAAGGCATATCTCTCTAATTACTCCTGTTTTAATCAACCAAGTCTGTCAGCTATCATTTTAATACCTACAACAAATGTTCCCCTTAATCTCTTAATATGTTTTCTACCTTTGAGTCTGTTTTAAACGTCCAGCATCCAGTTCCAGCTTCTTTAACTTACTGTGGTCAAATATGTCAGATAACTTTAATGAACACATCCGCTGCCCCTCCTGGTCCACTTCTACTGCTGATCGTATTAATCTCTTTGAGTACTTTAACCTTGACCAGTGTGTTAAAAAGCCATCACTTAATGAGGGACACTCTCGATCCAATACTGTCTCACGGGATCTTTCAAACTTTATTTTCCCGCTCTGTCCTCCTCATCAGCCGTCCACCTGGACGATGTCTTCTTCTCTTAACCTAACTAACGTTTCTGGTAAAAGTTTTGAGCTGCTTTGGTCAGTAATATCCCCGATCAGAACAACCTCTCTGTCAGTGTGTTCTTAGATCAGTTTTATAAAACCTGTCAGACCATTGTCCCCATCAAAAACCTGATGAGGAGGAAGATTTTAATGTGAGAATTAGAGGAGGAAGATTTTAATGTGAGAATTAGAGGAAGAAGATTTTAATGTGAGAACTAAAGGAAGAAGATTTTAATGTGAGAATTAGAGGAAGAAGATTTTAACGTGAGAATTAGAGGAGGAAGATTTTAATGTGAGAATTAGAGGAAGATTTTAATGTTAAAATTAGAGGAGGAAGATTTTAATGAGAATTAAAGGAAGAATATTTTAATGTGAGAATGAGAACTAAAGGTAGAAGATTTTAACGTGAGAATTAAAGGAAGAAGATTTTAATGTGAGAACTAAAGGAAGAAGATTTTAATGTGAGAATTAGAGGAAGAAGATTTTAACGTGAGAATTAGAGGAGGAAGATTTTAATGTGAGAATTAGAGGAAGATTTTAATGTTAAAATTAGAGGAGGAAGATTTTAATGAGAATTAAAGGAAGAATATTTTAATGTGAGAATTAGAGGAGGAAGATTTCAATGAGAATTAAAGGAAGATTTTAATGTGAGAATTAGAGGAGGAAGATTTTAATGAGAACTAAAGGTAGAAGATTTTAACGTGAGAATTAAAGGAAGAAGATTTTAATGTTAGAATTAGAGGAGGAAGATTTTAACGTGAGAATTAGAGGAGGAAGATTTTAATGAGAATTAAAGGTAGAAGATTTTAACGTGAAAATTAAAGGAAGAAGATTTTAATGTTAGAATTAGAGGAGGAAGATTTTAATGTGAGAATTAGAGGAGATCGTAGTCTTTTCCTCACATTCCTCCACCTGTCATTTTGACATCATCCCCACCAGATTTCTGATTTTCCAGACTGTTGCATCACAGTTCCTCCCTATCATTACCTGCTACTTGTCCACTGGCTCCCTCACACACAGTTTTAAACAGGCTATAGTTTGTCCTCTCCTTAAGAAGCCTACATGTCAACCTCTCGTTTAAAGCCATTTTAGACCAATTTCAAACTTTATCTTTTTTATGTAAACTTTCAGAAATGTCTGTCACCTCTCAATTAATAACATGTGGCAATATCTGTAATATTCTTGAGGAATATCAATCAGTGTTGCAACCACACACTGCACAGAAACAGTTCTTATTGAGGTTACCAGCCCTTACAGAATAAACACCAGTTTCTCATGTGATCACAGGGGAAACTTAAAATATAACAGCATGTTCAAATCCCATGTGAAGTATGTCGTGCACATGTGCTGCACATGTTTTGGCCATGGAAACATATGGTTTCAGAACATTTTCATGGTGTTACATGTGGCACCCAGTTAAGTTTTAAGCTTGTGAACCCGGATGCAGACTCACTGCATGGAGGTAGGGAACAGTTCAAAGTGTTTTTACAGCACTCAGCAGACTGACTGGATGATCAGAGGAGCTTTAAACTGCAGTCCAGAGAGGGAAGCAGCTGAACTGAGAGAGCAGGGATCCAACAGTGAGGGCCAGGGGCTGATGAAGGACAGCAGGTGAGGAATATGAGGAAGGGGTAACCTGAGGTTACTGCAGGTCACATGATGTTCCAGGTGATGATGTAACAAACGCACAGGATTATAAAGGAAACTCATGTATATTCGCATATAAATCCATATATTTACCTGAGTAAAATCACTGGGATTACATGTAAAAAAAAACATCAAGCTGTAAAAAAAGAAGATAAAACAAATATGTCATACAAATCTGTTTATACTTTCAAACATGCTTTGCAGGTTTATTGAAAAAACTGACATTAAAAATGATCAAAATGCCCCAAAAATGTAATGATGTGGGTAAATAATTCTGGTTCTGTTGAACCTTTGTGTTTGTATGTTTCTAACATTACTTCACCTGTTAAAATGTCTTGGTGAAAATCTGCAGTATTTGTGACACATTTCATATGATAACATGTTTTCCACATGTTGTCCACGTGTTACCACATATTACAACATGTGGGAAACTTTTTCACATATTTTTCCCATGTTATTATATGTTGCAACATGTGGTAAACACGTGTTCTACATGTGATCACATGTGGAAAACAGAGGAAAACTGTAAGTTTCATTAACACTCATCATGGACAGGTGGTTCATGAGATCGCGTTGTCCATCTGGGACCTTTCGCCCAATCAGAGGAGTCTCAGAGTATCAGGCCTCTACAATAACATTTCCCTGACAATTCACTGCCTGCAGCATGTGACTGGTCTTCATACCAATTTCAAACCCGCCTGCAACTGTCAGGCCATTGACAGTGTTGGTCATCCAGGCCATGTTGTCACCACTGGTTCATAGCTTATCTCCTCTGTCGGCTCTCATGATGGTGAGTCTCAGGACGTCCACATCTGTCAGCCACGTTTCTGTCAGACAGCAGACTGAACTCCTGGTGGTCCTCAAACTGTATAAATAGATGTTTTTATGTCTCCTGCATTTCTCTGTTCCCTCAGCCTTTAGCGTAGCAGCAGCTCTGCAGCTGCTCCACCTGTGCCTCGGTTCCTCTGGAGTCAGGTGCATTGTGCAGATGTGACACTTTGTCCGTAGTGTGAGTAGCTACTCTCAGGAGTAAACAAAGAGTAAAAGAAAAATACAGAATACACATTAAATGCTGTAGAGAAAAAGTGAAAATTATTTAAAAGAGCGGCGATAACACTTAAACCCAGACATACCTACTGGAGACCCTGGAAATACATGCAATGAATATTATTGAAGGTGAGGGTTATTTATATGCTTAGCAGCAGTGGTTGCTTTTCCTTTTCCACCTGAACGTATACTTAACGTATGATGATAAATTGTATACATAAAATCACCACATGGCTTGTGTTAATCTGCAGGGCCCTGGTGGGAGGTTTTTCAGACAGACTGCCTTTAAGGATGACCTCGCCTGCCGACCTTGTCGTCCCCTCTCATCCTGAGCTGGATTATGTCTTTTCATTTATCATCTCTGTGCCAGAAACCAAATCTGTGCTGAAACCTCTGCTTCAAACCATGTGGGAATATGTAGAGAATAAAACTCTGTAACTCTGTGGAGCGACAGGGATGCATTATAAACTTATAATAATAAAAGGTCAACATTTATGAATGAGTCAAAAAGTAAAGCTATTTAGGTGGATGATATGGACTCGCAGCCTGTGACTCTGTTTGACTCTTTGACACAATGCTGTCCTCCATAAATAGAAGCAAGCAGCTTATTACAGTTACATTTCACTCTGACAGCACCATCTAGTGGCTTCAGTTACGATAATGGAAGCAAAGGAGGAGGTGAAGTGACGAAGAGACACAAAGTTGGTGTGTTGGACTGTTCTGTAACCTTTAAAAAAAATTGCCTCAAAAGATAATTTTAGTCAAAAAACAGCTGGAAGGTTGAATTGAACAACTTTCTTCGCTCTTTGTAACATTTTAATTTTGAGGTACAGTCAGTTGCTGTAACTCCACTACCAGCCAGAGTCAGAAGCCGGAGGAATTCCTACACATTGAAATGTATACTTAGAGGCTGAAAAACAGAGAATCTGGAGAAATCTCTGAATACAAGGGACAAGACTGAAAACCAATATTGGATGGTGGTGAGCTTCGGGCCCTCAGGCAGCACTGCATTAAAAACAGACACTATTCTGGAGTGGAAATCATTGCATGGGCTCAGGAACACTTGTGAAAACCATCGTCTGTGAACACAGTTCATCGCTGCGTCCACAAATGCAGGTTAAAACTCTACAAAGAAGAAACCAGATATAAACATATCCAGAAACACCGCCACTTTCTCTGGACCGAGATCATTGAAGATGGACTGAGGTGAAGTGGAAAACTGTCCTGAGGTCTGATGAATCACAATCTGAAATTCTTTTTGGAAATCATGGACGCTGCATCCTCCAGGTTAAAGAGGAGAGGGACCATCCAGCTTGTTATCAGCGCTCAGTTCAAAAACCAGCATCTGTGATGGTACAGGGATGCATTAGTGCACATGGCATGGGTAGCTTGTACATATGGAAGGAAGCATTAATGCTGAATGATATATTCAGGTTTTGGAGCAACATACACACTTTGAAATTCATACTTCTTAGAGTGAATAACAGCTTAATAACGATGAGTCAGTGATACTAATGTAATGTTAATATTTTTGCTAATTACGTCCCCTTGTTAACTTTTTTGTGCACAATTGCACAGAAAGATATCCTGATTACAAATTGTTGTCTGACAATAAACTTTTCACCTCACCAACTTGGATTTAAACACATCAGATAGTAAATTACTGACTAACTGTCGTGTGGTTTCAGAGTGACCGTCACGGCCATGTGCAGCATGGACCTGAGTCGTTTTCCACTCGACACGCAGACATGCTCTTTGGAGATCGAGAGCTGTAAGTGCCTCTAAAACCTCTGAAGGTGTAAAGTCTGGTAGCCAACTGCTCTTTGCCCACTGCTGCTGTAAATCTGTTTTCTGTCAGCTGTTCTCTCTCCGTCCTCATCCTCTCCACTATGCCTTCCTCCACTTCACATCATCACACCACATTGTCTCTGCTCTCCTTTCACCCCAACTGGCAGATGCTTCGCCCACCTCTGAGTCTGGTTCTGTTAACAGATGCTCCGCCCACCTCTGAGCCTGTGTTCTGTCAGAGGTATCTTCCTGTTAAGAGGGAGTTTTTCCTTCTCTCTGTTGGAGGAGGAATTGTTCAATTATTGGGTTTCTCTGTATAATGTTGTAAAGTTCTACTGTAAGGACTTTACTGTGTTAAGTGCCATGAAATAACCTGTGTTGTGATTTGGTGCTATATAAATAAAATTGAATTGAACTAAATTGAATCATCAGCCAGAGGTTTTAATGTCCTGCACGAAACGTGTCAGTTTTTTTTTTTTGCTGATACGCCTGTTTAATGGCAGTCCAAATGGGTTTAAAGACGTGACTGGGCTGTTTTCTTCACTGACATTGGTCCGGCCCAATCACTGGACATTATCAGTTAGGCTGGTCTGGTTCATGAGCCTGTCATACCTGGTCATGGTATAGATTAATAATAATCATCATCATCATCATCATCATAATCATAATAAACTTTATTTGTAAAGCACCTTTCATACAAGAAATGCAGCTCAAAGTGCTTCACAGCAAGATAATTACATGTGTTTCACATAAAAACAGATATAAAGGAACATTTAAAAATATAGAAAATAAATGAGATAAAACATAAAATGCATAAGAAACAGATAAAAAGCATAAGAAACAGATCAAATGCATAAAATTTACTACAAGTAGACTTGATTTGGGTTGTTCTCTAAGATTCAATTTATGATATGAAGTAGTGGACAAAGCAGTTGTAGCAGTTGTACGTCTTGTGCACTTTTCTAGAACTTTACTTCACACAGTCTATAATATTACCCAGTAACAGACTCGAGATTAAATCTTTAAGGTAGACTCGTCAGTGTACCTCCAGGTTTCTGCTAAACCTCAGTTAAAAACTCACACGGGTCCAACCCGTTCCTACACCACTAAAATTCCCTTTTCACTTACATATCAGTCTTTTTAAGTTAAAATAGTTAAAATATAAAATGAGCAATATGCATTTCAAAGGCTCGGTAGTTTAAGAGCATTGCAGGTGCAAGAGAGCTTCAAGAGTAGCTAGTTAAAGGCTAAAGTAAAGAGATATGTTTTGAGCTGTCTTTTGAAAGTATTAACTGAGCTAGCTTCCCTGATATCTAACAGGTAGTTTGTGCCACAGCTTTGGAGCGTAGCTGACAAAAGCTGCGTCCCCAATTTTCTTTCGGCTGTTGCTGGGAACCTCCAATAAACCAGCAGCAGATCATCTCAGTGTTCTTGAAGGCTCATAGTTCACCAGAGAGTTAGAGATGTAACTCTGTCCAAGCCCATTAAGAGCTTTGTATGTGAGGAGGCGGAGCTTAAAGTCAGACCAGAGTCTCACAGGTAAACCGTGCAGAGCAGCCAGAACTGGGCTGATGTGTTCTCTCCTCTTGGTTCTGGTTAATACTCAAGCTGCAGAGTTTTGGATGAGCTGAAGTCTCTCTGTTGTTTTCATTGGTCGGCCAGTAAAAAGTGCATTACAGTAGTCCAGTCGGCTAGAAATGAAGGCATCAATCAACTTTTCAGCATCTGTCTGATTTATAAACGGCTGCACTTTGGCGATGTTTCTAAGGTGGAAAAAATAAGTTTTGGTCACCTTGTTAATGTCGGCCTGATCGTCCCCACGGAGTTAGTTGCCCCAGATCTTTTTCTATGATTTCTCTTTTTGTTTTGGGGCCGACGAGCAGGATTTCTGTTTTATCCTCGTTTAATTTTAGTAAATTATTGCTCATCCATTTATTTATTGCTAAAAACACACAGCTGCATCATCATTTGGTTCATGTAAAGTGAGAACAGTAACGGACCAATTAATCAGACCATAGTGTGGAGTCTTCTCATATTCATATTCATCACACCAGGCTTTATTCTACTTCCTGTGCCTCCAGATGCGTACACAGACGACGACCTGATGCTATACTGGAAGAAGGGGAACCGGTCGTTAAACACAGACGAGAGAATTTCTCTCTCCCAGTTCCTCATCCAGGAGTTCCACACAACCACCAAGCTGGCCTTCTACAGCAGCACAGGTACGACACCACACCGGCCATCCGTCTGTCGGGACTCTGCAGCTTCATCTTCATCTTCATCTCCTCTTCCTCCAGGCTGGTACAACCGTCTGTACATCAACTTCACTCTGCGGCGCCACATCTTCTTCTTCCTGCTGCAGACCTACTTCCCTGCCACGCTGATGGTCATGTTGTCCTGGGTGTCCTTCTGGATCGACCGCCGGGCCGTCCCTGCCAGAGTGCCACTGGGTGAGAGCGCTGCACCTTCACCTATTAGCTAACCAGGTATTAAGTATTGGGTTCGACAGATGTTAATAACCTTCCCTCTAGAAGAGGAACTGGAGACAGAAAGGAAAAAGAGAAATGTTTGAAAAGATCTGGGACCATTTACTGCTTTCTGAAACATTAATTTACCAGATGATGAAAAGGAGGAACGAGTCCTCCCTGATGTAAACCTGAAGTAATGGAATACTTAAACTTAGCATGTAATTAGGAGTCATGTAAAAACATGGCCTTGAGTCTGATAAGTGTTTTATATTAATTTATTTGTATTTATGTATTTTGGGGTTTGTTTTGTAAATTTTGCCTGTTTTGTACATGTATGTATGTACGTCTACTAAAGAAAATGTTCAAAAAAATATAGTTTAAAAATAAATTCTTAATCAGCTGTATTTTAAATGATAGTAAAATGTCTGGGTGTCGTTTTTAAAATAAAAACAATTATTTTTACTATTTTATTTAACTGTTGTTGGACACCTATATAAAAAAATCAAAAGTATAAATAAAATTCCTTCACATGATCTGATTTCAACTTTGGCAGCCGACAACTTCCATCAGCTTTAAATCACAGCGAGATATTGAAACTTTCAATGTCATTTACAGCTTTTAGCAAACAATTTTTTCAGATGTTTTTTTCCACAGGAGAAGAAGCTGTGGCTTCTTGAAGAGAGGAGATAATGGTGAATTGATCGTGTTGCAGGTATAACTACGGTGCTCACCATGTCCACCATCATCACCGGGGTGAACGCCTCCATGCCGAGGGTCTCCTATATCAAAGCGGTGGACATCTACTTGTGGATCAGCTTTGTCTTCGTCTTCCTGTCGGTGATAGAGTACGCTGCCGTCAACTACCTGTCCACTCTGCAGGAGCGCAAAGAGAGGAAGCTGAGAGAGAGGGTTCGTACTGCCATCTCTGGGGTTTCTGTACGTTACGGGTGAAAAGCACTGCTGATTTATATCCAACATGGTTCGAGAAACGGTGGAAGGAGTCACCGGTTGGTTTGTTGCTCCAAACTGAAATATCTCAACAACTTTCACCGGGATTGACATTAAACTTGTGAGATATTCAAGGTCCCCAGAGGATGAATCCAAGTAATGGTGATGATCTGATTTGTTTATTATCTAACCAACTTATCAATTTCTCTGATATTTACTATATTATATATTATAACCTATATTCCGATCAGCCTCAGCTGTGCTTAGTGTTTAGTAGTTTCCATCATTAAATGGTTTTAGGGTTCTTAATACTTTTGTTGTTATAAATTCACTTTTATTAAATTAACACCTTCTTTCTTTGTTGTTTATTTAATTTGTGTGGTCTTTTATATTTTTTATTAGGGCCTGGAAATGGTGTGCTTTATGCTTTCATGTGACCAGAGCCGCCTCAAACTGGGTCAGAATTACTCTAACACATGATAGAAGTGACAGGAAATGTGCAAAACATCATGTCATTCACCACGCAGGATATAACAACTAACTAAACTAAAATGTACAGAAATACAAAGCATCTTCCAGCATCCTGCTAGCAGCTTTACTTTTTTATTTGTGTCTTTTATTGCTTGGTTGTTGTTTATTAAATTTTATTTTTTCACATGTAAAACACTCTGAATTGTATTGAACTTAAAAAAAACAAAATTTGATTTAGTGCTCTTCTGCAAATGTTGGCATGTGAGGAACTACGTCAGGGAAAATATTATAATAAATAAAATAAGAAAATGTTAGAATTATCACTGAGCCTGTTAGCTTACGGACATCAGCGATATTACTTATTAATGCGCTTTTTGAGGTTTTCTGTGCTAAAACTACAATGTTATATGTTGATCATGCAATGCTGCAAAAATGGCATTTACTCAAGTAATTTACTGTCTTATGAGTATGAAATAGGCGGTGTGTCAAAAATAAGACCACTGAGATACTGCAGAGAAGATAATATCTTCATTGAAACCAGCGGTGGAAGACAAACTGGGTTTTGAAGATTCTCATATTTGACTCACTATATGAAAACCAGATTTTTCCCCAGATAGGACAGCAGCATTTATCATCTGAGTGATTCATTCATTTCCATTGAGAAGCAGTTTTTTGTGGACTTGTAGTGTTTTGGAAGGAAAGCTAACAGCCCTCTGTGTCTCCTCACAGCTGCCATGTACCTGCGGCATCGCCCATCCCGGGATGATGTCCGCCAGCTACAGCGAGATGGACGCCATGACGACGGGGAACTACGGCATGCCGGAGGAGAACGGGGTGAAACAGGAGAGGATGTTGGTGCAGCTGGCGATGGAGAGCGACCAGATCACTGGTCATGTCGGCACAGGCCCCTACAACAACGTCTGGATTGACACACATGTTATAGACAAGTACTCCCGAGTCCTCTTTCCTGGATCTTATATCCTCTTCAACATCATCTACTGGTCCATCTACTCCTTGTGAGTCTCAGACAGATCCAGAGGCTAACGGAGCTCTAAATGCTTCAGCAGAAGTGTGAAGACTCAACAGATGCACTTAACGATGACTAAAGTAGCAGAGCTATGAAAACAGGTGCAACACAGGAACTCTAATCTGTCTGTGGATCTACAATGCATCAACTGAACTGACCAGTCAGCAGGAGGTCATGCTTTCATCTCCTGGTTCTCTTAAACATAATGGATGAACCCAAGTTAACAGGCAGCAATGTAGGATATCGTTCTCTGGACCAACTGAAATGAACTCAAATCAAAGTGAAAGACTTCTTTGGCTTTTGATCAGTTTCTATTTTCTGTACCATCACCTGCAGTCCAAGATATGTGTTTCATAAACAGATCCCTTTCATGAGGAACTGTGTATTTGGATTGTGTCTGCACCACAGACTGTATGTATAAGTGTTCGTAGAATCAGGTCTGAAAAATGAGGCCAAAGCAGAAGTGCCACTGGAGGTCGGCTCCAAAAAGCCTCTGGCTCCATAGACTCCCATTCAACTTCTCTCATCAAATACAAAGTGAATAAAATGTGTCCATCAGTTATCTCGGTGTTGTTAGCTAAAGTCACTCCTTCTTATTAGTTTTCTGGAGGTCCATCTGAAAATAATCCCTCTTTCATTCGAAAATAAGATTCAAAAAGACCTGTTTTTGGGGGCATGTCTGTTTGATTGACAGGCCTGTGGTGCAGTCAGGTTACACTTATCGGTGGGCGGGACGTAGTATCGTCAGGTTTCCAATCAGATCAGTCAGATCCACCGCTGGCTCCTCCTCCAGCTCATCCAAATATGGTCACTTCCTGCTCCAAACCGCTCCGAACTAGTAAGATGGTGACGGACAGAATCTGAACTGGAGGCTTCATAACGTTCACAAACCAACGAGGACGTCACTGATGGTTGACGGTTGGTCTGCACTGAGTAGCTGAACTGTCAACAGTTGTGAATCGTGATGTGAATTTGTTTTTTTTTGTAATAGTTTTATATGGAGGACAAAAGGTGACTTAAGAATGAATAAATGAGTACGTAAATAATTAAGTACATAGCTAAATAACAAATTCATGTTGGTCATGATAAAGGACATAACTACTGTATTGTTAAATTTATATTACACATTTCTATGAATCACCTTTTATTGAAGTTATTCTGTATATATTCATATCTGTATGTCTGTGTTATTGGGGTGGGTGGTCTTAACGTCAAACTATTTCTATGAAATCTACATGACACCAGCTAGCTATGCTAACCCTCCTTCAACTGAAATCACTGGCTTTGAGTATGTTAGGACCTCCTTATTCACGTACAGACAGAAATACACAAATGTAGAAAATAGAGATGCTCAACAATATCATTGCTATTGGCCGATTGGAACCAAATCATCATTTATTCACTTCATTAATTTCTTACTTTGACACTCTTAAGTCAGTTTTCCTCCTCCGTACGTTCACTAGGACATTGTGCTGTGTAATGAACATCGTTGGCTGTATCTGAAACCACTCACTCGTTCCCTATTACCTGTATGTGGAAGTACTATGAACACACATCTTTTATGTGAACTGAACACTCCAGCTTAAATCCAACAGCACGTGCATGATTTTTTTTCTGTATGCATTTAATGATGTCTTTCATAGAGAAGAACATAAGGTTTATGACTTGTCTTTATTTTCCGTCTGTCCACACGTCACCATGTGACATCACTTCCCTTCACATTTCCTCCATCTGTGCTTCATGTGCATGTTATTTCCTCCATCTCTCCTACAGTTACAGTACTGAGATGTCTGCACTGCAACAGAGAGGAGGACGCTGGACTGATGGAGTCATTTAAATGTTCATCTGTCTTATTGTGACGTTCCATTTCAGTTTCCCATTCTTCAGGGAAATAGTGTTTTTATTGGCCTGGCGTGTCAGGATTCCTGTCTGCTCCTAATGTTTGCTCCTCTGTTTTGTCCCCAATCACCTCTCCTCATGTTTTCTGTTTGTTATTGTGTCCCCATGTGTTCTGTGTCCTCCTCTCCCCGCCTCCTGTCACCTCCCATTGCCACACCCCTCACCGGTCTCAGCAACTGCCACCACTCTCCCCAAATCACCACCTGCAGGTGGCTCATTTCCCTGATCACCTCCCCGGACTATATGTACCCTGCCCCTGCAGTCATCTAGTGTCAGTCCATACTGCTAGATACTGCCAGTCACTGCCAGTCACCTGTCTGCCTGTTCCTGTTCCTCCTCCCTGCTGAAGTTAAGCAGGGTTGGGCCTGGTTAGTACTTGGATGGGAGACCACCTGGGAGTACCAGGTGCTGCAGAGCCACCAGTCAGAGCTGCCCGGTCACTCCAGTACCAGAGTTTGTTGCTGCTTGCTGTGGAGGACCTCGGGCTTCCCCCAGCGCAGCCGGGCAACAGGTCATCGGGCCACTACCTTCCGGCCAGATCAATGACACCGTTCCTCCGTTTCCTGTCGCTGGATGGGTCGCCGATGCCCCGCCTCCGGCTGGGTCAACACCCCGCCTCCATCTCCAGCCTGGGGCTGGGTTGACACCCCGCCTCCAGCTCCTGCCTCTGGCTGGATCGACACCACGCCTCCAGCTCGGGGTCTGGAGGGATTTCGCCGCCAGTCTCCGGCAATGCGTCGTCCGGAGAGCTTCCCCAAGCCAGCCCTGCCTCGTCATCGTCCTCCGGAGAGGTCCCCCAAGTCCATCCTGCCCCGTGGCTGTCCTCCGGAGCAGTCACCCCAGTCTGTCCTTCCCCATGCCCGTCCTCTGTCCACCGAGGTTTCCCTACTCGTGTCTTGTGTTGTTGTGGTCCTCCGTCCCTCCGCCGGTCCCCCTCCACCCACCCGGTCCGGTCCAGTCTGGTCGCCGAGAGGCTCTCTTTGAGGGGGGGGGTACTGTTAGGATTCCTGTCTGCTCCTACTGTTTGCTCCTCTGTTTTGTCCCCAATCACCTCTCCTCATGTTTTCTGTCATTCCCCTGTCTGTTTGTTATTGTTTTCCCATGTGTTTTGAGTCCTCCTCTCCCCGCCTTCTGTCACCTCCCATGGCCACACCCCTCACCGGTCTCAGCAGCTGCCACCACTCTCCCCAAATCACCACCTGCAGGTGACTCATTTCCCTAATCACCTCCCCGGACTATATGTACCCTACCCCTGCAGTCATCTGGTGTCGGTCCATACTGCTAGATACTGCCAGTCACTGCCAGTCACCGGCTGTCCGCTCCGGCTCCCACTCCGGCTCCCGCTCCCGGTACCGTGTTTCTGCTTCGACTCTGTGCGATCTGTCAGTGCTCCCAATCTCAGCTGATTGCTGAAGCTAAGCAGGTTTGGGCCTGGTTACTGCTTGGATGAGAGACCACCTGGGAGTGCCAGGTGCTGCAGAGCCATCAGTCAGAGCCACCTGGTCACTCCAGTACCAGAGTCTGTTGCCGCTCGCTGTGGAGGACCTCAGGATTCCCCCAGCACAGCCTGGCCCCCAGTGAGAGTTGGTGGAGTTTCCCTCCTGACTCAGGAATCAGACATTGACTTTAGGTACCGGCCTTTGTTGATCAATAAAGACTGTGTTTTGAACTTATACTGTGTGCCTGTGTTTGGGTCCTGTTACACCTAACCTTATAACATGGCGTCTGTCATGAGTTGTGTGGATCTATCCAACGTTGGGTCAGGGGAACAGTTATGATCCTCTAAGATAATATAAAGTCCCTTCAAGGAAGACACTTTTAAAAATAGTCTTTGGAAAAATTATGGGTTGTCTTCATTGGGCCCATAAATATTTATACGATTTATTTTTTGGGACAGAATTCCTTCAGTGATTATAAATCTTCCAGATGGTTCTTGAATAGTCTTTATGATCTGAAATGGTACTGATTTATGTGTGAGGATAACTGTGATGCTACTAACATGAGTGTTTGAGGAAGCATGAAAAGCTTAGCCTGGCCTTCTTTTACTCAAAAAAATGTCTCTGAAACAGTTGATGGGAAAAAAAGGATTTGTCTCTTCCTCTTGTTTGCATTGTGGGTCCGGAAAGTCTCTTGTCCGAAAAGTTTCCTTTGTTGTCTGTCTTATTTGCAAGTGATTCTTTCCGCATCTAATTGATGACTATCTTGTGACCTACAACCAACTCTGTATTACCATACATGTGGGAGTGGACGATGCCATCATCTACCTGCTGCAACGAGCTCAGTCTCACCTGGATGGAACCGGTGACTCTGTGAGAATCACTTTCTTTGATTTCTCCAGTGCATTCAACACCATCCAACCACTGCTACTGAGTGAGAAGCTGCAGGTGGTGGGGGTGGACGCGTCCACTGTCTCCTGGATCACTGACTACCTGACAGGCAGACCACAGTTTGTCCGTCTGGGCAGTGTGCTGTCTGATACGGTGGTCAGTGGTATTGGAGCTCCTCAGGGAACTGTTATGTCCCCCTTCCTGTTCACCTTATACACAACTGACTTCCAGTACAACTCAGAGTCCTGCCATCTGCAGAAGTTCTCTGATGACTCTGCAGTGGTAGGATGTATAAAAGATGGACGGGAGGATGAGTACAGGGCAGTAGTGGAGGACTTTGTGGAGTGGGCGGGTAGAAATCACCTGCTCCTGAACGTGGCCAAGACCAGAGAGATGGTGGTCGACTTCAGGAGGAAGACGATGGCTCCACAACCGCTGAGAGTTCTGGGAGAGGATGTGGACATGGTTGAGGAGTACAAGTATCTGGGTGTGTCCATCGACAACAGACTGAACTGGAAGACCAACATCAACGCTGTCTACAAGAAGGGGATGAGTCGACTCTTTTTCTTGAGGAAACTTTGATGGAGATGTTCTACCAGTCTGTTGTGGCCAGTGCATTGTACTTCGCTGTGGTCTGCTGGGGGAGCAGCATTGGAGCCGGTGATATCAACAGACTTAACAAACTGGTTAAGAAGACCGGCTCCATCATCGGCTACAATCTGGATAGTCTGGGAAAGGTGGTGGAGAGGAGGACGCTGAACAAACTATTATCCATATTGGATAATCCTGACCACCCTCTCCACCACCTGCTGCAGGGACAGTGGAGCACTTTCTCCAAAAGATTCCTCCAGCTCTGCTGTCACAAGGACAGATACAGGAGATCATTCCTGCCGACCGCAATTAGACTGTACAATAACTCACCTCTGGCAAAAATCCATCACATAACAATAACACTGTTGTCTGTGTTTCTTGGTTGCTTGTATATAATATATATAGATATATACTGTACTGTATATACTGTGCATTTTATATTTTATATTTATATTTTATATTTTTACTGCTATTTTACTGTTATTTTATTGCTTTTCTATTGTTCTATTATTATCTTATTGCTTCTGTATGCTGCTGTAGCGAAAAAAAATTCCCCTCGGGGATTAATAAAGTAACTACCTAACCTAACCTAACCTAAAAGCAGGTACAAAGGGAATGGGGGTGATGGTCTACTGTTTTGTCCCACTGTATAAAAGCTGACCTACAGAGGAGGGAAGGCTCTTTTCTTTCCTGGACACCTCTCTTGGAGGGGAGACAAGGACTGCTGGGGAAGCCAGGCTGGGGAGAGCCCGGCTGGGGCGAACCCTGCTGAAGAGGGGGAGACCGGAAGATGAGGAGCCCGGCTGGGGCGAGCCCTGCTGGAAGGACTGCTGAAGAAGGACTGCTGGAAAGCCATGCTGGAGGACTGCTAAAGAGCCATGCTAGAGAACTGCTGGGGGGAGCAATGCTGGACACCTCTCTTTGAGGGTGCATGTAGTTGCTCCTTCTTGCAAGAATAAAATGTCCGATGTGTTTGATTTTGAACCAAGCCTCATGATTAATTTGTCTAACACAGTCAAATAGGATTCCTGTAGAAATAAAAATTTGTATTTAATATATTTTATCTTATTCAACACTTGTTTCAGTTTGGTCCATTCTCTCATTCCACAGACATTTCAGGTTGTGATTTTTATATTAAAACCATTTTTCAGTTTTTATTTTCTCCACAAATAATTTACTTTTCATTATACCTAGTTATGAAGTTGCACAACAAAATCCCCAATCAAACATAAATGGAATTGTTCCAAGTTCACCCGCCCACACACACACACATGATGGACAGTTATTTCACCCTAAGCATTTCCCCATCTCCTTAGGTGATAAAAGATTGAGGGGATTATTTTCTTTTAGGTTTTAGGGGGAGCCCAAGTCTTCAACACCACATTTAGTGCCCATCAACCATATATTTCCATCTTAATTCAGTAAGTCCAAAGATTTAAATGTTTTGGAAGAATGTCATTAAATAAAATTGTCATTGATGTTCAATACCAAAATTCCTTTAAACGTCAATCTTTGCCTCCTGAGAATACCCGAAGGATTTTGACCTTTGACCTTTCAACTATAAATCGTTCATTCTTGATGCCAAGTGAACGATTATGTTGCATTTAAAGAAATTCCTTCCATGCATTGCTGAGATATCATGTTCATGAACAATTAGTTGTTTTTTAAACAAACAAGAAAACAACTCAATGACTTCAACTCAAGTAAAATTAAGACAATTGATTTGTTTTTTTTAATCTATCATATCACATTGTTCCGTAAATCAAAGAAACCCATCAGCAGCATACCGTGTCAGTGCTTTCCTACACAGATTATTTAATTTCGGGTGGATCCTTTAAAAGTTTTGTTCTTCAGGTGGTGAAACCATTGATCATCTATTAAATATTCATTCACAAATTTGTTTTGGTTCAATATTGGCTGTCCATAAAAATGGATAACATACCTTTATTTGCACACAATGACAATATAATGCAAACGTTTTATATACTGTTAATCATGTGATTATTGTTGTTGAATATTATCTGCATATCTACAAACTTAAAGTTTTTTGCCAACTATTTTAAGTTGCTGAAAAATATGGAAAAAAATTAATATAAAAACTAAAAAAAAAAAGGAATTAATCTTTATCTCTTATGTGAACGATGTATGTTTACTTAATGACTTTGTTGCTGTTTGATTTCTTAAAAAAAAAAAAATCCTGTCTCTTGATTTTCAACACAATGATAACTGTTCTGGTTATTAATGATCGACTCAAAAGAATTTCCACTACCGCTGATTGAATTCAATCATTTGTTTTGTTTATTTATTTCTCTTGTTCTGTTTTTTTCTCTCTTTTTATTTTGTCTTTCTTAAAAAAAAAAAAATCACGTCAACATTTGCACTATAACGTAAACTCGCGTCACTACGCGTACGTAATTACGTAGCGTGGTACGCGCTGGAGCTGTGTGTGAAGATGGCGGACGAGGAGGCCGAGCAGGACCGTAGTCCTGCGGACGGTATCAGTGAAACGATTGAAGAACTCAGACAGCGGCTGCGAGGACTGCATGAAGTGGTGGTGAGAGAGAGCGGCGGCTCGCCGGTCCAATCATCCTCCGACTACTGCCAGGACTTCTGTAGGGTGAGTTATATGCCTTAATATATGTAGCAAACAGGCTAACCAGCTAGCATTGAAGAAAGCGCTCCGTCCTCGATAATTCAGAGGAAGGTCTGCTTTCACTGCCGAGCTGTGCTTCAATGGATTCAGGTGGTGGTGTTGTTGCGTTGTACCCAGTAAAGATGTATAGAAATACAAAGGTAAAAAGTGAAGCAGGACGCATGAATAACCTGCCTTTAGTAGAAGCAGCTAGCTGAGGGAGGTAATCAACCGTCATGTTATTATCGTGAAAAGTCTTCCAGACATGTAGCTGATTGTCTGTAGGAGACCAGTCCCGTCACAACAACAACAACCTCTTTATTTCGTGGTAGTAGTATCAGCCTGCCAGTTAGCCCAGCGTTAGCTGCTTTATGTTTGGCTGCATGCGCGTGCACGGGAGGATGATTTCCCTGAAATCTGTAGGGTTAGTGTCGCGCGCAAGAAAACGAATTGATCAGGCCTTGTGTTGTTCTTGTGGTTGGAGTGAGTTCACTGATCAATATAGGTGTTAGAATGCAGCGAAATGGATCATACTTGCACGGGAGAGCAGAAACCTCGCGAGATTTTCCCCGCGACGGATCCTTGGTGTGTCCGAAGTGGATGAATATTGCTCATTTCTAAGTGTCATGCCCTTTTTGGGGGTGTAAAAAAGAAATATGCCCATCTGTCTGCAATGCACAGAGGGAGGCAACGAGGCAACAAACTATGTATTCAGAAAACTTAAAGGAAGCAGTGGGGTCATGTGGAGGGCTTCAGACACACCAGTGACATACAGGGATGGATGAAAAGCACCTTATTGTAGAAATACCGCAGAAAATTGATCAGATGCCAGCCACACAAATGTCTGATTCTTGTTTAACATGTTGTACAGGTTGAGTAGGTTGCAGATGTTTTTATTTTTGACTTGAAATCTTTTAGGTTTTTTTCAATATTTAGTTTTACAACCTTCAATCAGTGCAAACATGACGCGTGTCTCTCAGTTAGACTTCCTGTCTCTGTGAAACTTCTTGTCAGCAGGTAATTGGGTTCATTCATCCAGAACAAACTGCCCGAGGACACTTCAGATCAGGATTCACAGAAGGACACTTCAGAACAGTCCATTGTTTGGTTCTGATCCATTCTGGCTGCTTTCAGCTGTGTGTTTGGTTCTGATCTGTTCTGGCTGCTTTCAGCTGTGTGTTTGGTTCTGATCCCGTTGGAGGACCTGAGACTGAGACGGAGCTTTGTGACACGGGGCAGCACGTTTGGCTGCAGAGTTCCTGGATAGTCTTCAGATTTCATTGAGCTGCACAGATTGAAGGCTTCCTGTGTCAGACGCAGAAAACAGAACTTTAACAACACTTACAACACATGTTAGAGAAGAATTCAAGAAAACACTTAGTTTGAATTTTCTTTTTCTGGAGGTTCCAACAAACAAAGACATTTTAAAATAATCTCTGTAGAAGAAACAATAATCGATCTTTGTTCTCTGACAGATTAAAGGCTGCAGGTTTACATAAAACCACTGATTTGAATTTCATCACTTTTGAGGACGAATGTACCTTATTTCAGTGAGCTGTTAAAGGTACCAACTAAGATATATATATATATATATGTGTGTGTGTGTGTGTGTATATATATATATATGTGTGTGTGTGTGTGTGTGTGTGTGTATGTTTAGATTATTGATAAGTAAATGAATGAGTTTCTTCCCCCTGCAGACACTGTTGGAGTATGCAGGCCGTTGGAGGGTAGAGGAGGAGCCGTTGCCGCTGGTGCAAGTGTACATCGTCGCCCTGCTGAGTTATGCTCAGGCTTCTCCATCCCTCTCCCTGCAGTGTGAAAACGTCCCTTTGGTCGTGGAGAAGCTCTCACTGTAAGTACAATCAGACATGATTAACCGTACATAATCTACATCGTTTACCTACATAACACATAAGTATCCTGCTGAATGCTCTGCTCCAAAGTGAAGTGACGGTGTTCCTGTAGAGTGTTTTCACTCAGCAGCAGGGGTGTTTGTTGGGGGGGGGGGGGGGGGGGGGGGGGGGGGGGGGGGGGGGGGGGGGGGGGGGGGGGGGGGGGGGGGGGGGGGGGGGGGGGGGGGGGGGGGGGGGGGGGTGAAGGTCAGTAAGTCTGCTGATGTCGGTGGTTTGCTGCTTATTCTGCAGGAGCTTTCTGGAACTTTTGCTGTCTCTGAAGGAGAACGTTCCCGAGGGTTTATGGAAAGAGTTTACGTCATCCGTGCAGGTAAAGATGATTATATTGAGACATTACATTGATTTCCTTTTAAATATTAGAGTAAAAATATCTGAGCTTTCGAAGTGGTAGCTGAAACAGTTTGTAAGTGAGGAGCTATGACTGGAAACTGGCTTTCCTCCATCACACGCATGAATCATGGCCCTCAGTTTGACTAAGTAAATCTCCATAATCTTGCTTTTCACATGCACTTCAATCCCACCAAAGTTCTTACTAAATAGACTCAAACTTCTGATCATCACACACATCTGCGTTGTGACTTGAACTGATGGAGTTTTCCTGTCATGTTCAGTTTGCTCACAGCGAGCTTCGGGAGAATGGGATCGCCCAGCTGTCTGGGCTGGCTGCTTTGGGCCAGTATGATGGTGTTTGGACCAACAGCATCCTGCAAGGCCTTCTGTCCAGTGAGGATCTACAGACAGAACAGGGTGAGGGTTCCTACACTAGTATGGAGTATCAGTCTAAACCTTAAAGATCTGCCAAAATGTCTGCTGTTTCCATTGTTTACGTTTCCTGAAGTGACGCTTGTGCTCGTGTTGCAAAGAATGTAAGAAGCACTATAACACGGGTGCTAAAACATGCTGCCTCTGGTTCTAGTGGAGGAATTCCTGGTGCGGGAGGGGCCGGTCCTGCTGGAGATGAGGGTGAAGCAGCTGATGAAGGTGAAGCAGCTGGGGAAGGCTGCTCTGCTGGCCAAGACCTGCTCCGAGTGTCCCGCCTTCCACGGGAAGGGAACGTTCAAGCAGATGTACCTCGTGTGTCTCTGCACTACCTCAGAACAAGAGCAGCTCATGGAGGAGGTCAGTAGAGCTGCATGGTTCACGATATTAGTGTGTGTGTGTGTGTGTGTGTGTGTGTGTGTGTGTGTGTGTGTGTGTGTGTGTGTGTGTGTGTATATTTATTTATTTTTTGATGAGCTTGCAATTTATTTTTATTTTTTTTAATTGCTGCGATTTTTCCAAAAAGAAATTCGTAATCACAATCTGTGCTGAAAATATTAACAACATAAAGTAGATCTTTACAAACAAAACTCGCTTTATTAACATTTATAACTCCTCATCTACAATCAGCGCGACTCTGCTTCCTCTCATCTCATTACCAAAACAAACTCTGAGCATCAGAGGGGACTTGGAACAACGGGAAAAAACGGAAGTTGTGGGGTTTGCAGAAAAAGTTGGCTTTCACAATATAGCTTTCCAAATTAAATTTTTCTTATCAAAGGAAGTGATTCCATATTACTGTATGTTAAATTAGTTTTATCCACACGTCTACAGACGTGTCTTTGTTCGTTTCATCCAGCAGGTCTATGTGTTGAATGAACATGAATTAAACAGCATCTAAAGCTCTTATTTTGACAGCTGATGTAGTCCTTGTTTCTATATTCCAGTCACAGACGGTCTGTTCTGGAAACATATGCAGCTTTTAGGAGCTTTTAGGAGCTTTGAGCCTCATGTTTCTCTTAAGTTCAATAAATAAATAAAAAAGATTAGAACTAAAATATTTCTGTGATGTGCAGCATGATTATTATCACAGGAAGTGATTACAGATTTATTCCTTTATCAGGCGGTGCTTTAAAAAAATTAAAAAATAATTTCTCAACTTGCATTTTTTATTCTAATTCCTACAATTTTAAGCAAAAAAACTGACTTAAATCTCCACAAATTACATCAACATTTTAGTGAAAACATTTTTTTTGATTGCAACAATCACACAAAAAACCTCTGAAGTCCTGGAGGGACTGAATACAGTGAACCCTCGTTTTTCGCGGGGGTTACGTTCCAAATAGAAACCGTGATAGGCGAAATCCGTGAAGTAGTAACCTTTATTTTACAATTGAAATAGATAGAACTGGACATTAAATATATCTACGTTACGTATAGTCGTAATGTGATTTCAATGCACGATGCAAATCCGTGAAGCAGCGAGACCGTGAAAGGTGAACCGCGTTATAGCGAGGGTTCACTGTATATATAAACCTGCATTTGCATGTGATAAAAATGCACAAAGATGAACTGGGCGTTGTGCCACTTTTGCATAATGGATGTGATCACATCTAACAGCTTTGCATTATTTTGGCGGAATCATGTCGTGATTATATTATAATACATATTGTAATCTAGTTATCTGTTTCATGAGACTTCTGAGCGGACAGTATTACATATTAACTCCCCACTGACATTTTAGCTGATTTATCTGCCTCGGTCCTTCAAGTTAAAGGTTGATTTGTCATTTGCTCTGAAGAAACACTCGGCCGATACTAAACGATAGCATGTGGTGTTTAGGTCACAAAAAAAAACTTCTTTGCAGTTGTTGGGAGTGAACTGATGTTCACCTACCCTTGTGAGGACCGCTGAGATGTGAATATTTAGATTTCTCCTTCAAAGGGCTGTTTGAGGATTAAGATTTGGTTTTTGTTTTGAGGTTAGAAAGAGTTTTATCAGCGAATGTCCTCACATAGATACCCACACAAACGTTTGTGTGTGTCTGTGTCTGTCTGTCTTGTGCCTACGTTGTTGGATTTGTGAATTTTCCTCTAACAGGGTACTAAAGCTGCGTAGCGCTTTCTCCTGCAGACCTCCGATGTGTTCCTGATCCTGTCCTCTTATTACTTTGTTGACTTTTTCCTGTAATAACTTCCTCATCCACAAGATGGCAGAGCGCACCTGTAAACACCTGAGACTGTCAGGATCAGAGGCATTTATGTTGTTCCTTGAAAACATGAGAAGGTGGATTTGAGCTTGTCGGTGTTTCCAGTGAAACTAACTACTCTGTCCGTCTGTCCAGCTTTCAAAGGAGGACTGCCGCGATGCTTTAGAGATGATCTGCAACCTAGAGTCAGACGGAGACGACGGGGCAGCTTTCGGCTTGTGCTCAGCCTTCCTGACCCGCCAGCTTCTCCAGGGAGACATGTACTGTGCTTGGTAAGAAAACGGGAAAACAACGAACGTGGTCTCACAGTCTCCACCTGAAGGCTTTTTTATCACGCATCAAATATTTATGCATATGTATGTTTCAGGACTGTGAAAGCTTTCTTAGCCCGCGGCTAAGTTCAGCGTGAAAAGCATATTTATAGGCGTTTTTTTTGGACCGAACCGTTCTAAAGACTTCCTTGAGAGGAACATCCCCCCCACAGAGAGTTTCCTCCAGAACTTAATAGGTTCTGAGGCCTTTTGCTGTTTTCATTTGCACCACCAACAGGACCTGTGAACTAAACTATCAAACTAAAATCCCTACAGCGTTTTATAAAAAAGAAACCCCTCATAAAAAGGCGTGTGGGGCTGCTTCACACCTACTGGGTGTACAATTAACTGATGGTTTCATCAGTTCATGAAGTGTCTGGACGATGAATTGTCTCTTTCTCGTAACCAGGGAGCTCACTCTGTTTTGGAGCAAGCTGCTGAAGCGGTTGGAGCCGTTGGAGCACGCCTTCCTCGACAGATGCCGCCAGATGTCTTTACTTTCCAAAACTGTGTACCACATTCTGTTCCTCATCAAGGTCATCCAGTCAGAGGTCAGTAGACACCGAGCTGGCGTCAACTAGCACGTGCTCCTATAATCTCCAACATAGTTTCCCACTATTTAGAATCTTTTTAATTTCAAACGTGGTTTCGTATATATGGTGGCATTAATGTGAAGTTAGCAGTCTTATGTTGATCACTTTGTCACACAGTGGATAACCCTGCATTGTTTAAACTGTTGTCTAAAAATGAATAGTCTTAAATGATTCAGGTTGTTTGTTTTTGTTTTTTAGATCGACCACGTTGGCCTTCCAGTGTGCGTCGAGATGTGCATAAGGGCTCTCCGAATGGAATCCGACGACGGAAACACAAAAGCCACTGTGTGTAAAACTATTTCTTGTTTGCTTCCCACGGACCTGGAAGTGAAGCGGGCCTGTCAGCTGACGGAGTTCCTCCTGGAGCCCACGGTGGACTCCTACTACGCTGTGGAAACTCTTTACAATGAACCAGACCAAAAACTAGAGGAGCAGAACATGCCCGTTCCCAACTCGCTGCGCTGCGAGCTCCTGCTGGTGTTCAAAACCTTGTGGCCCTTTGACCCCGAGTTCTGGGACTGGAAGGCACTCAAGCGTCAGTGCCTGGCATTAATGGGCGAGGAAGCGTCGATAGTGTCCTCCATTGACCTGCTTAATGATACTGAGAGTCCTGAGGAAGAGGAAGACCTCCTGAGTGTGATGGACTTTAATAATCCCCCGGACCACTTAGTCAGCGGCACTTATGAACTTAAAGATGTCACCGACAGGAAGCAGAAGAACCGAGAGATGAAAAAACTGAGGGAAAAGGGTTTCATATCTGCCAGATTCAGAAACTGGCAGGCCTACATGCAGTACTGCGTGCTATGTGACAAGGAGTTCCTCGGTCACAGGATTGTACGCCATGCACAGACTCATCTAAGCAACGGAGTGTACACCTGCCCAATATGTGCTCAAACCTTTACCTCAAAAGACTCCTTCATTCCCCACGTCACGTCACATGTGAAACAGTCGTGCAAGGAAAGACTGACTGCGATGAAAACAAACAAGAAACTGTCCAACCCGAAAACAGCCGCTCCTGTTTTTGAAGCATTAAAGGCCAAAACACAAAATGAACCTCATGAAAACGGTGATTTCTCCGAGCAGAACAGGGCGTTGACTCCCAACATTCAGGCCAGAGTGGCGAGGTGCAACAGTGAGAGCAGTGACGACAATGTGTGTCCTGTTGGAAAGTGCAAGAGGAGTTTCAAATTTTTCAAGAATCTCATTGCACATGTGAGAGCTCACGGAGACAACGAGGAGGCAAAGACTTTCCTGGAAATGCAGAGCAAAAAGGTTGTTTGTCAGTACTGCCGCCGCCACTTTGTTAGCGTCACTCACCTCAATGATCACTTGCAGGTCCACTGTGGTGTGAAGCCGTACATCTGCATCCAGCTCAACTGCAAGGCAAGCTTCCTGTCCAACACTGAGCTCCTCATGCACAGGAGATCACATTCGTTTTTTAAGGCCCGGTGCATGTTTGCAAATTGTGGGAAAATTTTCAGCGAGGCCTTCAAACTGTACGAACACGAGGCACAGCATTATAAAACCTTCACGTGTAGAGCAGTGGACTGTGGGAATGTTTTCCATTCACAGCAGCAGCTGGATTTGCACCAGAAGAAGCATGAAGCTCAAGAGGAGGAAAGTTCATCGTCTGAACACACTTCACAAAATATGCAACCCGGCCCCTCACTCATCGAACAAATGCTTTCCGGTCAGTTGACCCCTAAACAGGAGGATTCCCAGGAGAACTGGAACACTGAAAGTGCTGTTAATCCGGAGGATGACCGGCCGCCGGTGTTTGTCGACAGTTCGCTGAGATCTTCTCAAGAACCCGTGGAGGCCTTCGGGCAATACGGAGTCAAACACGAACCGCAAACGACTTTTTCCTCTCATCAGGCGCAGAGTTTAAATAATTCAGTCATCCAGTCGGTGCATTCCCACTTTTCTGAACCTAACAGGGACAGAGAGGATTCAGGTGCTCATTCTTTTAATTACATGAGACCGCCTCATCAGAATCAACTGGTACCTCCATTTGAAGCAGGTTTAGGTAACGTCTTACACAGCCAGCCGCAAATGTTCCCCAGTAATCTCAGTACTGAAACCATTGGTTACAACTTATCTCTGCCAGTAAAGCAAGAGCCAATGTGTGGTAGTAACCTGTTAGCTGCACCGCTGCCACAGAACTCTATAGAGCCAGCAATGTCCCAGTCACTGTCACCGCTAGTAAACCCTCAGCAGCTAACTGGGAACCGGCCCGAGAACTCCGTAACGTCCCCCCTCAGCACCGGCCCCCCTCCCCCACTGAGGGAGCGCTTTCACTGTGCACTGGAAACGTGCACAAGGCACTACAGCTCCTACAGAAGTGTGACCAAGCACATGAAAGCAGTTCATGCAGAGTTCTACGAGCAATGGAAAGTCGCTCGGACTAAAATCAAGATAACGTACGCTCCGGCGCCGAGCCCGTCTGTCGGGCATCTCGGCCCCATGTCCTTGCTTCAGAACCAGCAGGCCAACAGAGGACCGGTTCACGGAGTTCACAGGCAGAATGTCATCCAGTCCCCTCCTTACACTAACACGGGTACGAGCACCAACTACGCTGCCCTACATTCGCTTTCCTCATCTGCCCACCACCACAACGGTTCTCTACTGATGGAAAACGTTCTGAATCCCATCGTTCTTTCTCAGTTAGGAAGTGATAGAAGTCCAGTACCAGCACAGTCCCAGGTTTCAACCAATCAAAACTGGCACTCGGTCGCTGGAGGTGAACAAATTCATAACTGTGGTTCTTCCCAAGTTTATCCTTCTAACTTGCCGGTGATGCCACAAGTGGACTCTGCCGGTGCTGCTCTGCCACTCGGCGTCCCATCGTGCTCTATGATGAGCTCGGTGATGAACAGACCAGCAGAGTCACTGCAGCCGTCACATATGGACAGTAGGCCTCAGCCAGTTCTTCCCTCATATACTAGTGGTGCGAAGGAAGCGCCACATCAAGTAGAAGCTCTTCCACCGTATATATCACAGATGCAAAACAGTTTAGTCTCCACTTCCAAGATGCCAGAAAAGACACAGACAATGCAGAATCATGTGCAGTGTAATCTTCCCTCTGCAGACAGTGTGAACCCCAAAAGCAGTAACGTCCACCCTCACGACGGCTCCGTCATCTCCGAGGACAACCTGGAGATGCAAAAACAAGCCAGAAAAAGAAGGACTAAATGGCCAGCGATCATCAAGGATGGCAAATTTGTTTGTCGCAGATGTTTCAGAGAGTTTAACAGTCCTAAATCCCTCGGAGGCCACTTGTCCAAGCGTACAATCTGCAAACCGTACGAAGAGTCCGAGCTGAACACGGACTTGCCGAGTTCATTTCTTGATCTTCTCAATTCAGAGCAGACGGTGAACACCTCTGAGCCAGAGCTGTCGTATCACTCGGCCGCCGTGTATCAGGAGAAGCCTCCTCATTCGGTGTCGAGCGCTTCTGCAGCTGCTAAAGGTTACTGCGCCCCTCATTATCCACAAGATAACCTGCTACCATACGGGACCAGTAAGTCTAATGATGATATTCTCAAACAAATTATGACCGAGTCCAACTTGTCTGATCTCTTCGTGCACACAGCCGCCCACCAGTCGTTGTTTCAGAACCCTTGTGTTCCCTACGGAGCTGCTGAGCGTTTCCCGGGCAGCTCGGTAATACAGCACACAGAAAACGTCCAGCCGAAGCGAGAAGGGAACTCGTATAGTACATCTCACTATCCTCGGCCGGGCATTAATACATTTGCTGCAGGTGAATTCCCCAACCCGCTTCTTTCCCAAATCCTCACGGAAACTCCTTCGTCCGTCGTTCCAGGCAGCGCTGTGTCAAACCACCTACCTCCAGGGGACATCCTCAGCGAAGGGTATCACTCCGAGGCCACCATTCAGACACCAGATACAGATTCAAACCCAGTGACACAAAGGCTGTCACCTGATTGTCAGCTCAGTCCGGCAACAAGTGGCCAGTGGGCCGAGATGCAAAGAAACACCACCGAGCAAGACGTTAAAAAGAGATTGCGTGAGCAGATTTTAGCCGGCGACTTTCAACGCAGGAACAGCATTTGTCATTCTGCTAACACCGACCAGGTTCCCAGTCCCATGTCCTTCGGCCCAACCTGTAGTCCTGCCAGTAATTTCGCTTTTCAATTGTCTTGTGATGCGAAGAGTGAGTCAGCTAGTCAAGGAAAAGTCCTTCAAGAAAATTCAGTAATTGTCCCAGAACCGTCTTTTGAAATTGAAGGACTCCTAAACAGACAGAGCTTCACTTGTTTCAGGGAGAGCGCAACGCCAGAGCAGGAGGTGCTGAGCCCGGTTACTGTGTTCAGTGATCCAGATCCTGAACCCGCTCAGTTATCAGCCAGCCAGCAGCAGTGTATGACAGAAATTCAAAGTGCTTTTGAACGTCTCGACTTGCTCAGAGAAATATCTGATCAGATGTCAGCTTCCATGAGGTCAAACAGCACTCTGACCAACAGCCACACGGGATCTCCAAACATCGAGTCTCTCAGCTCTCTGACTTCAATCTTGATCAAGCCGTTTGCCTGCGAGAAAGAGAACTGCACATTCAGCTCCAAGTCCAGCGACGCACTTTGGAGACACCTCTCCAAAACTCACAACTACAATGTGGAGATGGTCAATGCGGTCAAAAAAAGGTTCGGCCAGTATGCTCCTTTCAAGTGTCAGAAATGTAGTAAGTCGTACACCCGTAACTCCAACCTTCGCACCCACTACCAGTCCGTTCACAACTTAGCAGCCCCTCCCATGCACAACAAAGCGGTGACTCCTCCTGTGCAGGTCCAGACCTCCACAGCGGGTTTTCAGTCTGGACCAGCAGGGATGGCAGCAGAGCAGCACAGGAACCTGCCCGGTGTTCCTGCTCAGCATGCACTGGGACAGCATTTAGTGTCGGCTCCTCTCTCCCAGCCTCTGTCTGCCACTTCTCCATCTCTGAACAAACATCCTGCTGGGAACAGGCAGGTGGTACTTCAGCCGAGTATCGACGTTTCCAAGAAGACCCCAGAGAAGAAGTCCAACTCGGGTGACTGCATGAGTCCGTACCGGCCGTATCGCTGCGTTCATCAAGGCTGCGTGGCCGCCTTCACCATCCAGCACAATCTGATCCTCCACTACCGGGCCGTTCACCAGTCGGCTCTGTCGGCGCTGGAGGTGAACAAGGAGCAGGACCAGAGTGAGGCAGGAGACGAAGTCACGGAGCACAACGAGGAGGAGCCCGAGGCCGACTTCCCTCAGCTGTCTGAATTCAGGTGCCAAGTCAAAGACTGCTGCTGTGTTTTTCAAGAAGTGCCCAACCTTTTTCTGCATTACCTTCAGTTACATGAACTCAGTATGGAGAAGGTCGGAAACCTTCTGTCCGGCATCAAAGTCGGCAAGTTTGCTTGTGGCCACCAGGGATGTACTGAATCTTTCTCTGCCTTCTGGAAGTACGTCGGGCACGTCAAGCAGCAGCATAAAGATATAAAGCTGTCCAAACCCGAACAGTTAAATGGTTCTTTCAAGTGTGAAATTGAAGGTTGTGACCGAACTTACGCCACAAAGTCAAACATGCTCAGACATTTCATGAAGAAGCATCAGGACCTGTACGAGTCTAAACTAAAAACCCAACAGATAAAAGAAGACGGGGCGAAACAGAACTCAAAGGCTCTGCATTACCAGATTACTAAAACGAGTAATGGCAAAGAAAACATCGAGAGCAATAAAAAGTTCCTGTTGAGGATGAGTGACACAAAGAAGGTCAGCAAATCCAAGAAAAGCCACTGGGCTAAATTTGGAAACCCGTCCTTGAAATCTAAAGTTGAGGCATCTGCAATGTGCACCAAGAAGTTCCCACTACAATACCCCTGCATGATCAAGGGCTGCGAGTCGGTCATGAAGTCAGAGCGGAGCTTACTGAAACATTACGTGGGACACGGACTGTCGGAGAAGTACCTGGAACAGCAAAGGAGCCGCTTCATATTCTGCAAAAAGTTCCCCAAGCAGAAGAGTCGTTCCATCAGGAGCGACGACTCCAAGTCCGACAACACGTCGGACCTGTCTGACAGCGAGATGACGGCCGACCCCGGCCAGGATGGAGGGGAGTACGGCTACTCCAGGCCCGTCCTGCGCAGGAGGACCTCAGCAGGGATCCCCGCCACACTGTTCGACAGCAAACTATCAAATGATGAAAGCTCCGACGGCTCCGTGGTGCTGAAACGCAAACGAGGACGTCCACGAAAACTTGTCGGAAAAATAGTAACACGCAAGAAAATTCCACGCACGACCAAGACTGACGTGGTCGACAGCAGGGACGACGAGTCGGACTCGTCAGGCCCCGCCGTGGTGCTGGAGGACAGGACCGAGCAGAGCGCCCCACTGGCCTCCTTTAAACCAATGGGATTCGAAATGTCCTTCTTAAAGTTCCTGGAACAATCGAATAAATCTGAGCACTCCTTGATGAGGAAGGTCACTGTGGCAGAAACATGGAGGAGCTCGTCCGGCCTGAACACCAAACACACCTGCGTCAGGTTCAGCAACCCTCAGAATGTCAGGTCACTTAGTAAGGTTCGAATAAACCTCGACGCGGCCTTTTCAGGGGTCACCAACCTTATGTTGAAACAGCTGCAGGACATGCAGCCTGCAGTGCTGTTGGATAAATATGAGTAACTGGTGTTTTTTTAAAAGCAGAATCTCAGGACTTGAATGAGTTGAATCTGCTCCAGACTGGTTCCCCACATGAAGTTTTTTTATACACCTGGTTATTAAAAGGAAGTGGTTCTGAGTTATTGGGTGATATGTGTACACGTTTTGTCTTTTTTTATAGAACAATGTAAAGCACGTTTTTATTTACGGACTATAAATTCAAAAACATTTTGCTTTGAGATAAAATCCGACATCAGCTTCTGGTGTCTTAATTATCCCCGTGGGACTTGGACACTAACGGACTACGAAACTGATTGTTCTGTTGTGTTTGTGATTTGCAGCTGTTGATCATTGTGTGTGGTGTAAATAGTTTGAAATCACCCACTGCCACCAGCAGTCTTACTATTAAACTGTTATTTTTACAACCACTGAGGTGAAGGTACCACTTTGTTCTGGAGCCGCTGCATGAACACGGAGATGGAAATGATTTTCTGACATTTATTTAAACTGTTAAAAACAAATGAACTCAAATTAAAAGCGCATCAGTATTTTGTAATTACGTTGTTCAATGTTCCCTGCTGTGTTTTTAAAGGTCCAACGTGTCAGATTGTTAGTCCAAGGTTGTGTATGACAGCGTGGTGTGGAAGGTCAGAGGTCAAATGTTTGGACAATTTAAAATGGAGCTGATGACATCACAAACTGTTGACACAAAAACATGATGGTTTAACTGCCTGTTGTTGTTTTTTTTTTTTTTTTTTTTTTTATGAAGGCCTTTATAAAATGGAGATTACCAAACTACAACATAAACATAGACTGATATATCCAGGTCACTTTATTTGTAGATAAACTCTGGTTCATAAAAATGTCAACTTTGAAATGCAAACATACGAAACTCACTATCGCCTCCTAACTTCCAAAGTGGTATTACAAAACGTAAGACTTAATTTTAAGTTCACTCACCAAATTGCTTCACTTCATACTGACAGGCTGAAGTGTCCCATAAAGAATATTTTTTTATGTTGAACTATTCTGTCCCTATGGTTTCCGTGTGTGGGCCAGTCCCAGCCCGTCAGGACTGGTCAGGCAGGTTTGCAGCTGCGGGTTCGGGCTCTGAGCTGCAGACCTGTGTGTGTGCTGCGGGTTCAGCTGAGGTGAACTCGTTGACGATGGAAACGGGTGGCGGGCTGCGGCTGACAGTCGCCGTCTTCACGGGGGCGTAGCGCTTGCTGAAACACTTCCACCACTGCTTCCACACGATGTACAGGAGCTCCACCAGGTTCAGGGCGATGCACAGGATGGAGGTGCAGCCCATGATATACAGGAAGACCTTCTTCTCTGTGGCTTTGGCGATGAAGCAGTCCACCGTGTTGGGGCAGGGACTCTGGCTGCACCTCAGCAGGATGGGCACCTCAAAGCCATTGTACAGGAAGTAGAAAGCGAGCAGCGAGCCCAACTCAAAGGCCGTCTTGAAGACCAGGCTGACGGTGTAGGTGCAGAAGAGGCCTCCGTCGATGCTGCCCTTGTCCAGGTACAGTTTCCTCTTGTGCTTGGCCTCGCGGTGCTCCCTGTAGGCCACGTGCAACGCCACCAGCAGGGATGGGGTGGACACCATGATGAGCTGCAGGGCCCACAGGCGAACCTGCGAGATGGGGAAGAAGTGGTCGAAGCAGGTGTTCTCGCAGCCCGGCTGCTGCGTGTTGCACACAAAGTCCTTCTGCTCGTCTTTCCACACCTGCTCGGCCGCCGCCACGTACACCAGGATCCTGAAGAGGAACACCACCGACAGCCAGACGCGTCCGATCGCAGTGGAGTACTTGTTCACTCCACTCAGGACGCTCTCCAGGAAACCCCAGTTCATCTTCCTCCGATCTGTCACAGCAGAGCAGCAGTAATGGGAGGGAACAACAACATCAGTCGGAGAACAACATCAACAGTCAGAGAACAACATCAACAGTTAGAGAATAACATCAACAGTCAGAGAACAACATCAACAGTTTGAGAACAACATCAACAGTTAGAGAATAACATCAACAGTCAGAGAACAACATCAGTCTGAGAGAACAACATCAACAGTCAGAGAACAACATCAACAGTTAGAGAACAACATCAACAGTCAGAGAATAACATCAGTCTGAGAGAACAACATCAACAGTCAGAGAACAACATCAACAGTCAGAGAGCAACATCAACAGTTAGAGAACAACGTCAACAGTCAGAACAACATCAACAGTCAGAGAGCAACATCAACAGTTAGACTCTCTGAACTCTACACTGTTCCAGGTGACGACCTCGTGGAGTTGTAGATATTTATTTCCAACAGTCCCACCTGTCAACACTTTGTCAACACTGTGTTGTTTCTCTCAGGAAATAAAATGACCTTCAAACTTCATCATGAATAATCATCATTCATGGATCAACTTGTGTGTGTTTGTCATCTTGGCTGTCTTTAAAACACACACACACACACACTTGTTGATTCAGGCTGCAGTCACACAGGATGACATTGTGTTCAGTGTGTGTGTGTGTGTGTGTGTGCAGCTGCTCTGTGCTGTCAGACCGGTTCACTGCTGAATAAACTGAAGTCAAACTGCAGTGTCAGCACCTAAAAAAAACGAATCTGTCTGTAGATGTAATCAGAGTTTGACCGAAGTGTTTCTGCTCCTATCTGCTACTCAGAACACAAACACTATTAATATTATGTTCACAGATAATAACTATTAATGGAAAATTATGTTTGTTGTGTGCTTTGAAACATAAATGTTGTCAGGTATGAACCATGTAAAAAAAATGGATCATAAACTACATGAATTAGAAACATCCACCACGTCCGACCCGGGTCAGCTGACTGGACAGGACCTGGGTCGACAGGTTCTGTGAAGCAGAGCTGCACTGGAGCTCATTTCCACATCTTAAAATGACTTCAGGTTTCAACGGACTCGTTGTTCTGTGCCTGGATGGATGGATGTTTGTTGTCCTGCACGTTGAACACAGATGTTTGGTATCATATCTGAACATCAGGGATTCACGTCTTCCTTCACTGTTACAACACAGTAACAAGTGTGTTTACAGTATGTACCTGGTTACCAGGTGATTACACTATATACCCGGTTACCAGGTGAGAGAATCTGATGAGTATCAGGATGCACCGACTCAGTCTGAATTTACATTTAACAATACATTTTTGTATCACCTACAATGTAGTATTTATTTATTTTGTGTATATAGCTTTTTCTTAACAGTTTTTCTTTTTCTTAAATTATTTTTCAGTGCATGTTTATTTGTATTTATTTTCCTACCTGTATTCTTATCTGATCTGATCTGATGGTGGTTGCCTCGGAGATCAGACTCCTATGTCTCATGAATCAGAGGTGACAGATGACTTATCTGTGGTGGTGTCTCTCCTTGGTGACAGCCGGTGCTGCCTGCTCGGTACCGCTCGGTATCTCAGAACCAGAAGCAGCAGTGTGTTCTCACCTGCCTGTTTCCAGTCCTCTGCGATGTAGTGTGAACGTCCTCCAGATCACCTGGTGGACAGGCAGTGGGCGTGGACACACACGGCACCTGGATAATGCAAATACTGTGTGCTTCCTGTGTGTCGGGACGACGACGACACATACACAAAGCAGCAGGTGTGGGTCAGCTTCTCCTGGACCGGTCCATGTATCTTTGATGAGAGGAGGGATCATGTTACTGGATGAATAAAACATATGAGCCTCTCCTGGCCCGGGGACACAAATGTACTGATGGGCCCATGTCATCACATCCCCTAGAAACCAACCAGCAGCTCTGAAGCTAAAATCATCAGTCAGGAAGGAACAACCGGAAATATAAATTCACTGGTAGCATCTTGTGATGTGCTCCATTAAGTCTATGGCGTCGGAGGCTTTTTGGAGCCGGAGGCTTTTTGGAGCCGACCTCTAGTGGCATTCGGTGGTATTGCAGTTTAAGGCACTTCTGCATCGATCTCATTTTTCGGACCTGGAAGATACGAACTCTTTTACATACAGTCTGTGGTGTTGACAGAAAAGTGTCACAGAGAGAGCATCCCCTACAAACATTACACACACTGTGGCCCCGCCCTTAGCCTGAGTGGCCCCGCCCACATTGTGCAGAGACCTAAACCCTCGAAGTGAACTGCTGTGACCTCCATCTGAAGCAGACACGTCTTCTGGTGGACAGAACAGTTATCATTAATCACAGTGAAGATTCCCCATTGAAATGTGTCTGATGTGCTTCAGTGTTTCTGCACTTCATCAAGATACACGAGCAGCAGATTAAAGATAAACTACTTTGGGTTTGAGTAACTGTTATTAATCTTTTTTTTTGTTTTTATGTTTTTTCCTTTCCACAGTAAAAAGTATTTCTCAGTTTAATAAAATCCTCCTCTTCCTCCGCTGTTGTTCATGTCAACACCCTCCTCACCGCGGGAGGGGGCGCTGTGACCCGACAAACCCTCTCCGTCACTCTCTTCTTCACACTTGTCTGTCAACATGGCCGCGCTCCGACTGACAGTTTAGTGTCCGCGCTGCGATCATCTTCCTCACCTTCATCAAGACTTCTTCTCCCAGCAGCTCCGTGTGCGGTGGCTCGAGCCGACATGGCGGATAAAGAGGCTGCAAAAGGGAACCCGAGTCCCGGGGAGAAAGGCTTCAGGACGCAGGGGCTGCGGGGGGCTCAGACCAGCACCCTGTTCAGAGCTTTCAACCCGGAACTCTTCGTCAAACCGGTAAGACTCTTCATCATCATCATCACAGCTGTTTGATAATTGACAGCTGTAACATACATAAACATGAATCTGATGACTGTCCTCAGAACAAGCCTGTGATGGTGTTCGGCCTGGTGACCATCACCCTGTGTGTCGGTTACCTTGGTTACCTGCACGCCATGAAGGAGAACGACCAGCAGCTGTACGAGACAGTCGACAGCCAGGGGGAGAGACACATGAGGAGGAGGACGTCCAAGTGGGACTGATGTCTCACTGAGACAGAGACACAGTGTGCGTGCGTGTGACCAGTGCACAGGTTGGACACACTCCGGATGTCCACTGGATGGACGCGAAGCTCTTCTGTCTTGTACCGTTGTCCATCGAAGACGGTCCCTGAGGGGATGTCCTCTTGGGACAGTTTTTTTTTCACCATCATTGATGGAGAATAAAAATGACCACCGTCTGCAGCTCTGATTTATTTTGGACCTCCCAACAGAACTCTGACATCAGACTGAGCAGAGCAGCTGAACAGTGACATTGGATCAGTCGGAGGGACCAGCCTCTGATTGGTTGTTTCACTTCAACTGGTTCTTAAGCTTAACCTCAACATAACCAATCAGGCAGTGTGTCCCTCCCTCTGATCCAATCTAGTGCCAGCCTTTTCAAAAATACGATTAACTTCACCATGTGTTAACACTTTTTAATTTCATTGCAGGAGGCCCCCCCCCTTCTAATAATACAGTGAAGACTGATAATCAGTGTTTATGAGACGAGTCAAACTCATGAGATGTTTAATATTTATTTATTCTGACATCATCAGTGTCTTTTCAGAATATTTCTCCAACAGGACACACACACACACACACACACACACACACACACACACACACACACACACACACACACACACACGTGTCCCATCCCGCTGATGTCAGCTCAGAGAACTCCAGTGCTGCTTCATTGTTTGGTTTTCTCACCCTGTAGAGAGAAACAGGTTTAATAACAGATGATTTATTAACAGCTGGTTTAATTCAGGTTTAATAACAGCTGGTTCCCTGTCCATCATCGTGCTCTCAGGTGTGTCAGGTGGTACCTTGATGACATCAGCGAGCTCCTGCAGGGTTCTTTCATACTGGACCTCCAGACTCTTGAGGTTCTGCGGTTTCACCATCTGCTTCTGAATCCCGGGACTTCCTGCGTCCACCACCATCTGCAGGAAGTTCTTCTCCTGAGCGGGGACAGACAGTGGACAGTTTGTAGACACCTGACACTTCTCACAGACCTTTCACCTGTAATGGATCCTACCTGTACGCTCAGCAGGAAGGTGAAGGCCAGGCCAGCTTTCCCTGCTCTCGCCGTCCTTCCAACCCTGAGCAGAGACAGAGGAGCGGGGACACAGTGTCAGTCCAGATGTTGCTGATGGAGACAGACTCCACCTGAAGACATGATGGACAGCTCACCTGTGGACGTACGTCCTGACGTACTGCGGTGCGTCGTAGTTCACCACATATTTGACCCCGCTGATGTCGATGCCTCGGGCAGCTGCATCGGTGCTGATCAACCTTCAGGAGGACAACGCAGATTATATCTAACACACACAGCAGGGAAGGGACACAAAAACACACACACACACACACACACACACACACACACACACACACACACACACACACACACACACACACACACACACACACACACACACACACACACACACACACACACACACACACACACACAGACTCACAGTTGGAGCTTGCCCTGTTCAAAATCCCTCAGGGTCCTCTTCCTCTCTGCAGGAGACAGACGGGAGGAAAACTCTGCAGCCTGAACACCACCGAACAGCTGCAGCAGCAGGTGGAGCCTGAAAGGAGACAGGTGGAGACAGGTGAAGTCTATGCAGTCTGACAGTTGGAAGTATACAGATGTGATGAGTGTGTGAAGAGCTCCGCCCACCTGTGTGCTGTCTCTCTGGAGTTGGTGAAACAGAGGACGGGGCGGAGCTTCATCCTCAGGATGAAGTGCAGGAGGAGGAGGGGCTTCTTGCTCAGTGTGCAGGGAACATAATACTCCTACAGACACAGAGAGTTAGACACACTCACCACGTTAGCCTGCACTGCCAGAGGGGTCAAAGGTCACGTCTTACCGTCAGACCCTCAGGGAAGTCGAAGCGGTCTGGTTTCTGGGCGGCGGCCTCCGGTGTGGTGCTGGAGTGGGCGGAGCTGAACAGTCTGGGCTGGTGGAGGCCGAGCTGCTGAAGCTTCTCCGGGTTCTGAGTGAGTGTGGCGGAAAACAGCAGCTTCTGGAGCGGGACCTGAGGAGGGGACAGACTGAGGAGACGGACAGGAGGAAGAGGTACCGAGGTCTTCGTCATCGTCATCATCATCATCATCATCATCATCAGTCTACAGTCAAACCTGTCCTGCAGGACTCCCTCAGACTCACCTGGCTGCTGTGATGTGTGCTGGCACCGTCCTCCTGAACATGGACCCAGGTTCTGGTCCACTTCCTGGTCTGTACACGGCCTTCACCACCTGACTGAGCCAGGACTGGTGCATGCTGTCAATCATCCTGTCGGCCTCGTCGATGATCTGACGCAGGAGACAGGTTAGAGAACAGCAGACGGGTGAGAGGACAGCAGATGGGTGAGAGGACAGACAGGTGAGAGGACTCACCAGGAACCGGAGGTGTTCCAGACAGAAGCCCGAGTTCTTGTTGATGTGGTCGACCAGTCGGCCCGGAGTGGCCACGATGATGTCAGCGAGGCTGCGAGCCACGCCCCCTCTGGAAGACAACCAATCAGATAAAAGTGAGCTTGTGTTTGTCCAGGGAGACGTGTGCTGAGGGGACACCTGTAGAGGACGTCTGTCTGTCCTGGTTAAACCCGGTTCTTCAGGTCTGAATGATGTTCTGGTTCTGTTCTCTCTCCAGCAGGTAAAAAAAACACCTGTGAGAAGGACTTCAACATGGCTGACTGTTCCAGGTGTTTCGGGTCTCACCTGAGCTCTGACAACGAGGCTTGCTCTGCAGCGAAGGACTTCTGCCCGGCCAGCATCACCACCTTCAGGCCGGTTCCCTCGGTGTAGCAGGAGAACACTTTGTACACCTGCGCAGGAGAACGTCTGTGTGAGCGAGCGGCATGTGCAGTTCAAAGCCTACGTGCTGATTGGTCGAAAGGCTCTAACCTGTTGGGCCAGCTCTTTGGTCGGCAACACGGCCAGCGCCCGCACCTCACACACCACTCGCTCCATCAGCACCTGACGGAGAACAACATCACCTCACACATGCAGCAGGGCCTCCACCAGCACCGCTTAAAAGGTGTAGTATGTCCTGTAATACCGCTCTGTACAGGAGGGGGCGACAGAGAGTCACTGGGGTGTCTAATGTTGTGTTCTGGTCCTGCTGGTAGTTATTAGTTTGATTTTTTTATTTAACTGGTGCGTGTCATTAATTTGTTTTGACCAACCGTCAACCATCAGTGACTTCACCCGTTGGTTTGTGAACATTATGAAGCCTCCAGTTCAGATTCTGTCTGTCACCATCTTGCTAGTTCGGAGCGGTTTGGAGCAGGAAGTGACCATATTTGGACGAGCTGGGGGAGGAGCCAGCGGTGGATCTGACTGAAAACCTGAGGATACTACGTCCCGCCCACCGATAGCTGTAACCTGACTGCAGCACAGGCCTGTCAATCAAACAGACACGTCCCCCAAAACAGGTCTTTTTGAATCTTCTTTTCTAATGAATGAGGGATTATTTTCAGATGGACCTCCAGAAAACTAATAAGAAGGAGTGACTTTAGCTAACAACACCGAGATAACTGATGGACACATTTTATTCACTTTGTATTTGATGAGAGAAGTTGAATGGGAGTCTTTGGAGCTGGAGGCTTTTTGGAGCCGACCTCTAGTGGCACTCTGTGGTATTGCAGCTTAAGACACTTCTGCATCGGAACCATTTTTCAGACCTGGAAGCAACGACTTATATTCAGTCTGTGATCCAAATACAACTTCTTCTGATGTTGTACTGAGAGCAGACTGAACGCTACAGTGACTCATTGTCACCTCTGCTGGTACAAAGTGGCATTACAAGACGGGTCGGGACTAACACATAGATGTTTGTAACACATCATCATCATCATCATCATCATCATCATCATCATCACTGCTGTTTGTACATCCTGTGGAGAGTCTGAGTTACCTTATGGATATGTTACATATTTACCAGACATGGTGGCAGCTCACCTGGACAACAGGTATGACAAATGAAAGCGTCTTGCCGCTGCCCGTCGGCGCCGACACACAGATGTCTCTGGGCTTGTAGCCACCTCGTCCAATCAGCAGGCCCTGCGTTGCACTCTCCAAGATGGCGGGGATCACCTCCGCTTGCACTGAAGAGAAGAGGTCAAAGGTCAGTTTGGGTTTTATTATTTTAAATATTCTGTTGAATCAAAAATCAAAAGAAAAGTCTGATTTGTATTAAATACGAAACAAACTGATTATTTGTGTCGGTTTCAAATGATTCCAATGAAGTGTGTGTGTGTGTATGTATGTATGTGTACATGTGTGTGTATACATGTGTGTGTGTGTGTGTATGCATATATGTGTGTGTGTTTGTGTGTCTTCACCTGGGAAGAGCTCCATGATTCCTTGGGTGTGTAATGTTTTCAGGATGTGAGGAGACAGCGGTGAGACATCAGCGACGGGGACAAGGTGCCGTCTGATGTCTCTGTGAATGACATCAGGCTCAGCGAGCCACTGAGGGAGGACTCGGTTCACCTGTGGACAGACGAGCGTGAGTGGAGGGAAACACGGGCCTGCTGGTTCTTCTCTAAGAGATCAGTGCACCTTCTGGACCGGTCGGCTCTCGAAGCCTCCCAGAACTGTGAACCCGGCCGGCGCCGAGTGTGAGGTCTCTGAGCTTTGTTTTAGTGAGTCCTCCTCCTCTTTGTGTCCTCCCGTGTCCTCTGCTCCTCCTCCCCCAGGAGGTTCTGACACAGTTTCAACCGGATCGCCTGAAATCCAAACACACAGACTGGATCCTCAGAGACGTCACATCACATCTGTGTCAGCTTCACCAGGTTCAGGCTGAAAAACCAAAACAAGGAACTGAAAGGCGGCAAAACCCTTTGAGGAGCTCAGTTTCATACATGTCATGAGGTAAAGCGACAACAACCCACCGGATGGACTCTTCTTCCGTGGTCTCTCCTTTACGCTCTTCTTCGTCCTCTTCAGCTCGTTGATGTCGTCGGCTGCAGGTGGTGACGTCCTCTTCCTGCGGCGCTCCTCTCGTCTCTTCTGCTCCAGATGATCTCCAGGCAGGTCTTCACTCTTCTTCTGCTTCTCTTTGGCCTTCTGCTGCAGTTTGGCCAGCAACGCCTGAGACCGGGACTCCTTGGAGACGCTCCCGTCCTCCTCCTCCTCCTCCCCGAGGTACCTGGGACAACATGGATAAGACATGACACACGTGACAAAATCAGGAAGTCTTTTGATGGGAAAAAAAAAAAAAAAGGATTTGTCTCTTCCTCTTGTTTGCATTGTGGCTCCGGAAAGTCTCTTTGTCAAGCAGGCTCCGAAAAGTTTCCTTTATTTTCTGTCTTATTTGCAAGTGATTCTTTCCGCATTTAATTGACGACTCCCCTGTGGCCTTATCTTGTGACCTACAACCAACTCTGTATTACCATACGAAAGCAGATACAAAGTGAATGGGGGTGACTGTCAACTGTATGCTGCCCTGAGAGAAAAGAAGAAAGTGCAAAGGAGGACGGCGGAGGAGAGGACTGCTGGGGGGGAGCCATGCTGGACACCTCTCTTTGACGGTGCATATCGTTGCTCCTTCTTGCAAGAATAAAATGTCCGATGTGTTTGATTTTGAAACAAACCTCATGAGTAATTTTTCCAACATCTTTATTTATAAAAGTTATAGTTATTCATGTTTATGTCTGATATAAATTCAGGTTATCTGGCTCGGACCTGAAGGTTCCACTGATCTGATGCTAACTTAGCCACGTGCTAGCTGAGTTTATGAACCTACCTGTTCATTAGAAACAGAGACATGTCCGCAGCAACACCCAACGGCTCGAGGAACAATCGTATCGTCTCGAGCTGTTAGATATGAATGTCAGAAAATCTTTGCCAAAATCTTCGTAACCAGCTCCGTTTCGTTAAATTACTGTAACCAGTCAACTTTTACTGAACTACCAACATCACAACTTTCTAGTAGTTTTTTTTTTTGTGTGTTAATCGCGCTTGACGCGGCTTGATGACGACACTCGGGCAAAAATTGCATGTGCGTGTCACCGGTCGGGTGCGGCCACATCACCTTTATTTTATTTAAGCGCGAAAAATCTGTTTTAAAAAAACTAACTAAATCCCGCTTTGAGACACTCACATTGATATTTGTGATATCAAACATTTTAATTCATATTTATTTTCAAACGTGCAATCGCAACCTAAACTAAACCTATTCACCCCCTCCACCACCACCACGTATAGATCCGTCCACTCGATGACGTTGACCAATCAGATAAGTACTAGAATTTCAAACACAGCATCTGCAGTAAGTCGCGAGCCGCCAGTAAAACGAGAGAAAGGCGAAACGAGCTGCTGCACACGGTAGCTTTTAGTTTATCGGTAGTATTTAGGGCTTTGTTTTTGTTTTATTCATATTCACGGTGGACTTACTGTGGGAAGAATGACGGACGAATCGGCTGTCAAAGTATGTATTCGGGTCCGTCCGCTTCTTGAGAGGTGAGTTTTTAATCCTGCAGCCGTTAAGTTTCAAATGAGGAGCTGCGACACCTAATGCTACCGAATAGTTAACGTAACTAAAATCACGTTAGTTGTCTTTTGTTATTTGAAAAGTTAATAACTTTTAATGATGATGTCTTGATGTTTCCACTCATCTTGAGCGCGTCTCTCTTCACAGGGAAGAAATTGCAGAGCCTGCCCAGCTGTTTTGGAAAGCTGATGAGAAAGCAATTCATCAGATTGATGCTGGAAACTCCTCAAAGAGTTTCAGTTTTGGTATGCTCTGCAGCGTTCTTGTGTTTTTCGATATTAAATCTAATAGAAATGTGATGTGCATTCAGTTTTCCTGCTCTGTGGTTCACAGATCGAGTGTTCACCGCTGATGAAACGACCAGTCAGCTGTATCAGGACATTGCGAAGCCTCTGGTCGTCTCCACTGTTGAGGGATACAATGGTACGTAATATAAAAAGCATGCTGTGTTGTTTTATTGTTTTATCACTGCAGCTGCACGGGTTTTTATTTTGTTTCGGTTGTGTGTTTGGGTCACAGGAACCATATTCGCTTACGGGCAGACGTCCTCTGGAAAGACCTTCACCATGATGGGGGGTGGACGCATCCCCGGAGTCATTCCTCTGGCTGTAGAAGACGTCTTCCAAAGCATTAAAAATGTAAGAACGGCATCACGTCTTTAAACACAGTACATTCTAGCATGTTTCAATGTTTAGTCCTCTTTTAGTTTTTGTAATTCTCCCTTTATTGTGATTTTTTTTTTTTAAACATTCAGCAAACAATTTCCATCTCATACAATTTTTTTGTAAATTATTATTTACAAACAGTTAGACAACTCGGTTAACAATTTAAATTTGGGTAAACACTTATACATTATTCTCCTTCTAAGCACTTTTTAAACAATCAATTATCTTGCTTCAGGTAAAAGTGTGAAATAAAACAGAGGATGGAACACGAACAGAAAGTGATTATTAAAACCTGTTAACACCTGCAGTGATGAACCAAACGGGTTCTCCATCCTCTATCTTACAAAGTCCGGTCTTGTTGAAAACATATACAGTGGTGTGAAAAAGTGTTTTCCCCCTTCCTGATTTCCAAGTTTTTTGCATGTCTGTCACACTTAAATGTTTCAGATCATCAAACAAATTTAAATATTAGTCAAAGATAACACAAGTAAACATAAAATGCAGTTTTTAAATGAAGGTTTTTATTATTAAGGGAGAAAAAAAAATCCAAACCCACATGGCCCTGTGTGAAAAAGTGTTTGCCCCCTCCTGTTAAAATATAACTTAACTGTGGTTTATCACACCTGAGTTCAATTTCTCCAGCCACACCCAGGCCTGATTACTGCCACACCTGTTCTCAATCAAGAAATCTCTTAAAGAGGACCTGCCTGACAAAGTGAAGTAGACCAAAAGAGCCTCAAAAGCTAGACATCATGCCGAGATCCAAAGAAATTCAGGAACAAATGAGAAAGAAAGTAATTGAGATCTATCAGTCTGGAAAAGGTTATAAAGCCATTTCTAAAGCTTTGGGACTCCAGAGAACCACAGTGAGAGCCATTATCCACAAATGGAGGAAACACGGAACAGTGGTGAACCTTCCCAGGAGTGGCCGGCCGACCAAAATTACCCCAAGAGCGCAGCGACGACTCATCCGAGAGGTCACAAAAGACCCCATGACAACATCCAAAGAACTGCAGGCCTCACTTGCCTCAGTTAAGGTCAGTGGTCATGACTCCACCATAAGAAAGAGACTGGGCAAAAATGGCCCACATGGCAGAGTTCCAAGACGAAAACCACCGCTGAACAAAAAGAACATTAAGGCTCATCTCATTTTTGCCAGAACACATCTTGATGATCCCCAAGATTTTTGGGAAAATACTCTGTGGACTGATGAGACAAAAGTTGAACTTTTTGGAAGGTGTGTGTCCCGTTACATCTGGCGTAAAAGTAACACCGCATTTCAGAAAAAGAACATCATACCAACAGTAAAATATGGTGGTGGTAGTGTGATGGTCTGGGGCTGTTTTGCTGCTTCAGGACCTGGAAGACTTGCTGTGATAAATGGAACCATGAATTCTACTGTCTACCAAAAAATCCTGAAGGAGAATGTCCGGCCATCTGTTCGTGACCTCAAGCTGAAGCCAACTTGGGTTCTGCAGCAGGACAATGATCCAAAACACACCAGCAAGTCCACCTCTGAATGGCTGAAAAAAACCAAAATGAAGACTTTGGAGTGGCCTAGTCAAAGTCCTGACCTGAATCCTATTGAGATGCTGCGGCATGACCTTAAAAAGGCGGTTGGTGCTGGAAAACCCTCCAATGTGGCTGAATTACAACAACTCTGCAAAGATGAGTGGGCCAAAATTCCTCCACAGCGCTGTAAAAGACTCATTGGAAGTTCGCAGCAACAACTGCAATCAAGTGTTTGCTATAAGGGTGGCCCAACCAGTTATTAGGTTTAGGGAGCAAACACTTTTTCACACAGGGCCATGTGGGTTTGGATTTTTTTTCTCTCCCTTAATAAAAACATTTTGTGTTTACTTGTTATCTTTGACTAATATTTACATTTGTTTGATGATCTGAAACATTTAAGTGTGACAAACATGCAAAAAAATAAGAAATCAGGAAGGGGGCAAACACTTTTTCACACCACTGTATTCAATACATCTTTTTCCCCAAATCCATTGAATTTGTCCCGTTTCCAGTCTATCAGAGAAAGTCAGCTTTTCCATTACACATGTTTTGTGTGACATCACTCCTCCACCGTAGGAGCCTCTATCTTTAGACATGTTCTAGTAATAGTTTTCAATTAACATGAACAACAATTAACATATGTTTATCTCCAGATGTTGTCAGACTTTTATCAGTTGTCCCTCACTGTTTATTTCTAAAGCACTGCTTCTCTTCTACCCCAAGTTTCCAAAGAAGGAGTTCCTTCTCAGGGTGTCTTACATGGAAATCTACAATGAGACTGTGACCGACCTGCTGGTTGACAGCTGGAAGAGAAAACCTCTGGAGGTCCGCGAGACCATCAACGTAAGCGGGTCCTTCACGGTGTTTTCTCAAATCAAGATCCTGTCGAATCCCTTTTCAGGTTCAGTGTGCAACACGTGCAGCTAACTAAAACTCAAACACTGACATGAAATTATTAGTAATGTTTATTTTTACTAGCAACCTGATTAAAGTTAACACCCTGAAAATGAAAAGAAGTCTTTGCTCCGTTGCAACATATTTCAAAGTCTGACATGATGATTGTGATTATATGCTGATAATTACTCTGCAGAAAAACATCTACGTGGCTGAGCTGACCGAAGAGCTGATTACTTCCTCTGCACAAGCCCTGGCCTGGATTCGTAAAGGAGAGAGTAAGATCTGAGGTTGAGATCTGATTCTGACACTGTATGCGCTGCAGACTCCATGTAACAAACACCGTGTGCCTCCACAGAGAACCGGCATTACGGCAAGACGAAGATGAACCAGCGCAGCAGCCGCTCACACACCATCTTCCGCATGGTAAGCAGCGCCGCAGTGTGCGCTCACTAACACCTGGGAGTCGGGTGAAATGTGGATGTTTTTTAATGGTTTAAGTTCTCTTTAGATCCTGGAGAGCCGAGAGAGGAGCGACCCGGCATCGGGTGAAAATGCTGATGGAGCTGTTATTGTGTCTCATCTGGTGAGAAAAGCTCCTTTTTTTTAATGTATGGTTCGTCTTCGTTTTAACTTTGTTGTAATCATTATTTGGTCATTTTTAACGTCTCGTAGAATTTGGTTGATCTTGCTGGATCTGAGAGAGCGAGTCAAACCGGAGCTGAAGGTACGGTGGAGTTCAATCCAAACACTGCTGGAGCTTATTGATTGAAGCCTCATGACATTCATTATAGACCTGATAACATGTTGGTCCACTGGGTTTACAATAATCCATCTTTTTTCTTTCTTCTTAATGTCGCAGGCGCACGATTCAAAGAAGGTTGTCATATCAACCGCAGCCTGTTAATACTCGGCCAGGTGATGAAGAAACTGACTGATGAGAGCCAAAAGTGAGTAAATAAAGGACATCCAGTGGTGATTCACTGTGTTGACATGACTTAACACTTCTTCTCTGAATTATACTTTTCATATCCCATTAATTTAACGAGTTCTCGAGCCTGAACCTGCAGAAGTGCAGCATCTAAAAAAGACACTTTAAGACTATTCTCAAACTGTTCAGACCTCTGAGGGTGAGATGGAGGAGGTGACTATTTGCATGTTAAAAAAAAAAAGTCGCTCAGACTTTGTCATTTGTGCAACATCACAAAAAAGGCTTTTTATCACCTCAGAAATATTGTTAAAGTCCAGCCGTTCCTCTCACAGCCAGACACTCGTACATGCTTTCATCTCCAGCAGGCTGGATTACTGTGACGCTCTCTTTTCTGGCCGACCTGAGAAAGCAAATAAACAAGCTACAGAAAGGCAGCAGCTCGAGTACTAACTAAGACCTGGTAGAGAGCTCACATCTCGCCGGTCCTTAAGTCTCTCCACTGGCTGCCTGTTAGTTTTAGGATCGATTTTTAAGATGCTTTTATTCGTGTTTAAATCTCTGGTCTTGCACCAGATCACCTGTCAGACATGCTTTTATTTTATGCCTCTCGATCACTCGGATCCTCTGACACCGGCCTTTTAGAGATTCCCAGGGTGAGGACGGAGACATATGGGGAGGCAGCATTTAGTGTGTACAGTCCTCTGGAACAGCCAGCCTGAGCTGAGGGCTTCACCACCTTTGAACACCTTTAAAAGAAGTCTTAATACATACCTTTTTAACTTGGCATTTTCGTAATCTATTATATATATTTTATATATAGCTGGAGTATAGTATATATTTTATACTATTTTTATATTGTCTTCTCTACCATGTCACTTATTTTATATTGCCTCTTTTAGGTTTTTAAGGTCAGCATGTGTCACAAATCAGTGACATGCTGATTGGGACGACCAGAGATTTGACCTGCCTTGAATCTCAGACGGCTTTATTCTGAACTCCAGCTATCAACTTACTGTTAGAGATTTGTCATACATTAAAATTATTCAAAGAAGATTAGATGGATTCAGTGCGTGTTGATTTCTAAACTCCTCACGCTTCCATTCGCTGATGTTTCTTTGTCCTCAGAGGTTACACCAACTACAGAGACAGCAAGCTGACCCGCATCCTGCAGAACTCTCTGGGTGGGAACGCTAAGACGGTGATCATCTGCACCATCACGCCCATCACGCTGGAAGAGACCCTCAGCACTCTGCAGGTCGGTGCCGTATACTGTACTCTTATTATCATTATTATTATTATTATTATTATTATTAAAATCATAATCATAACTACCCTGATATCTAACGCAGTACAATCATCTTATATTTACATTTAAAACCAAGCTGCTTTTAGTTTTAGTAGAAATGTTCTACTTCTTTCTCAGGCAGAACATTTTAATTTCATTATTATTATTTACTGATATTCAGCGTGATTAATTTTTTACTATCCTGTAAGTCTGACCTCAACTATAACCTAAAAACCTTCATTTTCTACTACTTTCCAACCTTGGAACACTTATCAAAGTTGACTTATTTCCAGACTGGAACCACCTTATTTTAACATTTCTTGTCAAGTAAAATCAACACATGATTTTAATAATATTTTTCTGATCTTTTTAAATTCAGTGCTTTTTTTTCCTTGTATTTTGACCAAGATGATGATGATTTACAACATATTTGTTTTCTCAGTTTGCCAGCACTGCAAAGAAAATGAAGAATGACCCCCATGTGACGGAGGTGTCAGATGACGGCGCTCTGCTCAAAAGATATCGCAATGAGATCGTGGACCTGAAGCGCCGACTTCAAGAGGTACCCACACCCCCCCATTGGACCCGTCTCTGAGAGGTTCACCACGGGACACCTTCCTACACTCTGACCCGTCTGCCGTGTCCTTCAGGTGTCTGGAGTCACTCATGCCACGGCCACAGAGAAGGACTTTCTGTCCCTGCTCCTCCAGGAGAAGGACCAGCTCCAGAGAGAGCAGCAGGACCGGATCAGGAACCTGACCAAGCTGCTGGTCACCAGCTCCAACCTGGTCCTGGTCCAGAAGGTAACCGTGACTGGGAGGGAAGATGGAGGTACAGTACAGCTCTGTGTTTTCTCAGTAATAATGAAAGCCCGGTTGTGTTATCAGATGCCTAAACGGCGGGTCACATGGGGAGGGAAGATGCTGCGACTGGCCCATCCCTCTGCCTGTGACGACGGGTCATCGGACGTCAGCTTTGCAGAACCTTTCAGTCGGAAGAGGAAGGCAGACTATCTGACGGAGCTGGGAGAAGGTGAACACGTTCACACACGTGTAAACTGCACAGCAGCACTGTGTGAGATGTGGTCATTAATGCGTGTTGTGGTTGAACAGAGGACGAGGACTTTGACTCTCACTGGGGAATCCCCGATGAGCCGTCTGTGGACATGGAGATGAGTCAGAGCTCTGGAGACAGGTCAGTGAAGAGTTCTGGTCGCTGGCACTGAATTAATAAACAGGAGAGGATGTGTGACAGTTATCTTACTATTCAGAGTGTGTTCATGTCATTTAAACACCTGCACCAGCTCTCCTTCTTTCACTGAGTAGGATCCAACTTCTTCCTGCAGTCTGCACATGCTGAAAGTGAGAGGAACATCTCTAATTATAAAATATTTGTATTTTTCTTCAAGGTTTTGGTTATATTTATTTTATATCTGCAAAGTAATGAAAAAAATTAGACCCAAATATGTTATGAATTTAATAACAAGGGGTGGATGTATAAAATAAATGCTACCAGAGGGACTAAAAGAGGAAGAATTGAAGTGAAGTAAGATTTTGGACACATTGGTTGCAAACCTGCTCCTAAACTGTGCCCCCTCACCTCCTCGTGAAGCCCCCCCCCCTTTTCCTGAACTGCTAAATGCGGCATTATTTCATGTCATTGCCATGTGTGATGGTGTGTATAATCTCTACTGTATATTTATACTGTATAGTCCATCTTGAACCCTGAAGCTGCTGGACGTGAACGGTACGTCACCTGTACGTTTCCTCTATTTTATTTATTTTTTCCAGCCCCAAAGACTTTGTGTCTCCCAACCAGCTGCGAGAGATTTCAGGGAAGGTGTCCAACCTGGAGGTGCAGCTGGAGATGGAGAGTCAACAGAAGGAGGAGGCCATGACCAAGATAGAAGCGTTAGACGGCCAGGTGGCCGAGCTGCATCTGCAGCTGGAGACGGAGGAGCAGCAGAAACAGGAGGCCGAGGAGATGATGCAGACTACAGAACAGAGGGCTGCAGAGCTGCAGCTTCAGCTGCAGACTGAAACCCAGCAGAGGCTGGAGGCCGTGGAGAAGGTAGAGATGTTGGAGTTCAGGCTGACAGACCTGGAGAGACAGCTGGAGGACCACCGCATCACCCAGACTGAGAGCGATCAGCAGGTACGCTGGGTTTCATACCACACTCTCAACCTGCTCTTTGTTTATTCTTCTGTGCTGCATCAGCTGCTTTCAAGACTGATCACAATAACGTGTCTTCCAGATGAAACAAGATTTTGCAGAGACCATCCAGCTGTGTGAATCTTTGACTTCAGAGAAGGTGAGGCTGAGTATAATCCTCCTGTTTACCAGACAAGGTGTGAATCCACCGCAGAACATTGTTCATCTGAATGCCGTCAGATCAGTTCATTAAATGTGGGGCAGTTTAAAAACTACATCTGTAAAAGTCTGTTTTATTTAATCTGGGATTAAAGGACAAAAAGGCAAAGCCAACCATTTCATATACATGTTGCACAACACACAGCATAGACGCTAATGTTCAGATTATTAATATGTTATAATATCATTGCACTTTTCATTTCATAGCACCCGACACTTTTTTCTATTTATCCCAAACTGTATTTATTTATTTATTTTTATTAGTTTTTTTGGTGTATGTGTGTGTGTGTGTGTGTATTCTAAAATAATTAATTTTTTTTTATCTATCTTACTACTTATGTCTTGTACGTATTTGTAACTTTTTTCATATTGTGCGCACTTTTTGATTTTCTTTGCCGATGTGATGACCGAATTTCCCCACTTTGGGATTAATAAAATCTAATCTAAAACAGTCGAGGCAGTTTCTGGTTGTTCTGCAGCATCAGAAGGAAAACCATTCATTCAGTCTGCTAGAGATGAGAAAAGAACATTTTCACCATTCATTTCCAATGGGACTGTTTCACCTGATAGATCTCTCTCTCTCTGAGAGTGTGTAGGACTCGGTGGTGGCAGAGCGCGACTACCTGAAGCAGGAGCTGGGGATGTTCATCGAACAGATGAACAGTCTCGAAAAAGAGAAAGCTGCTCTGTCTCAGGACCTGGAGGAGAAGAGGGAGATGGAGGAGTTTGAGACTCTGGAGGAGGAGTTCAGGAAGGAGCACGAGGTGAACCTCCTGATTTCCACCCACTCTCACTGCTCTACTGTTACATGCAGTGGGGTTGTCTGTCTTTTCTTAGTTCATTGTTTTTTTTTTTTTTTCTTTCAGTGGGAATAGTTTTCCATTAATAAATATTGTCTTCTCCAGTGTTTTAAAACAAATTCTCTTATTTATTTATTTATGTACGTAGTGTTAATTTTGTTCGTGTAATCTTTTCAGAACGAGATGCAACATGAAGTTAGTTCCCTGAAGGCGGCCGTTGAATCCTCTGAACTCCAGTGTCTGGAGCTGAAGGTGAGATGATGCACTGAGGAGGAGTCACACCTGAGATTATTAATCTGGAGAGGAGTTTAACTTTAGTTACCAAACTATTACTACTCGGTGTATGACTCTCACATGTTTGTGTTTAAACTAAGACCTCATAAATGTCGTAGTTTTGATTAACTTTTGTATTTTGTTCCCTTTTTTTTTTTTTTTTTTTTTTTTTTAAGAACAAACTAGAAAGTGTATCTGAACAGCTGAAGACGAAAACTGAGTTTGCAGAGGAGCTTCAGAGTATGGTATGTTTGTCTCTTGTTTTGATCATAAAGGTGGAGCATGAAGCAGACGTCTAGACAGATGTTAGTACAGTTAGGTTGTGTGTAGTAATAACCTGAAGTACCAGATGATTGACAGCAGCGAGGCTGCAGTTTCTGGAGCGATTGACACAGACTGGTCACTGACCGCAGCTCATTCAGTAACCGTGTCCTGTTCCCTCCCTGCAGAGCGGGAAGGACCTGGTGCAGGAGGTGGCGACGCTCAGGCGCTCTCTGTATGATGCAGAGGGTCTCAGTAGAGACACCAAGAAGGAGTGGGCGGTCCTCCGCAGCCAGAACATGGCTCTGGAGGAGGTCAATGTAAGTCTCCATGAATCTGCCTCTACGTGGACATCACAGCTCCGCCCCAAATACTTTACAACTGCACCAAGTTACAAAATAAAAATGGACAGATCCAATATGTATGAAGCAGCAGTTGTTAGCTACATACAAGTATTAAAAGCACGGACAAACAACATCGCCACCATCTGGTGGTACACCGGAAAGCTGTTTACCAAGTGCCATTCAATATACAAGTGAAGAGGAACAATAGTTAGTCCTCAGCAAGTATTGAATAATATTTTGCTCGAAGAGAGGAGCTCAGTATGATGGGAGCTCCCCCAGCTGGCTACACTTATAGCAGCATGACTGAGTGATGGTTCAGGGTCACCTGACAGCGAGGCTGGTTCACTGGGAGGTCTCCTGTTGGTAACCGTCTCTGTGCTGATTGTCCGGATGTGTTTTAATATCTTTGTTGCATCCGTAACTGTATCTTATGTTACCCATTGTGACGCTGTCCTCCAGGGGAGCCTGACCGCAGACCACCAGCAGATGGAGACGGAGGTGACCAGCCTGCGATTTATGCTGGACGCGGAGAAGTCACGCTACAGACAGATGCAGAGCGACCTCCAGAAAGAGCTGAACGTTGCTTTTGACGAGAACACCAAGCTCACCTCTCTGCTGGACGGCAAAGTCCCCAAAGGTAAGCTCAGACTCGGGTGTTTATAGAATACATACCGGGTTCATGTACAGTCTTTAAGGTGTGGAAAATGCTTCATTTCCAAGTGTTGAACCCACACAGCCACTCATGGAAATCAAAAACCTTTTAAGGTTTATCAGCCTTTTAATATGTGACATTAAACGATCCAGTCATCACATTTGTTAGTCATCTCTCATGAGACGCAGAGTGGACAGAATCATGATGGACAGACGGGAGCGCTGAAATGAAGCGAAGCGTTTTTCCCTTCAGCTCAGCGTCGTCAGGGCAACCTTCAGCTCTCAGACCGCGTGTGCGACCTCTGACCTTTTGATTCTGACTTTGACAGTTTCCTGGAGGTCTGCTGAAGCTCAGCCAGACTGATCCTGTCCGAACCTTAACACACACACACACACACACACACACACACGCGGCTCGGAGCTGATAGACGTGTGTCTGTATGTTACTCATCTGCTGTGGGGAACCAAACAATACTGGAAAGCAGATAAATGAGTGAATGAAATGGGTGCTGCAGGTTTTCAGTGTTTCAGGAAGTTTATATGCAAGATATATATGTTATATATTTATGTTTCAGTCAGCGGTTACTGAACGGACAGACGATGCATTTGTGTGCATTCACGATCAATGTTTGAACACTCGTTTTTTTCAGTTAGAGATTAAAGTTATAAACAGACTCAGACTTTAACCAGTGCAGACTGGATATCCGTCATCAAGGACCACCTCGTATTCATATTTATAATATCTAAATGTGTGTGTGATGCTCCTGCTGTCTGAGATGAGAGGAGAATCTCTGCTGGTTATTTTTTTTTCTTTTCAATACCGATAATAAGCACTGATACGTGGAGTGATAACCATCATTTTTCAGACCTTCATGTGATCCTGCTGCAGCCCTACTGGGTGGTCAGTTGATCCCCGACTCTGCATGTTCATATCATAATTATAACTGCTAATTTACAATGAAAGCTCTGAATGTAAGTCGTGTTTTAAGAGCATACATTGAGCCTTTAACACCAGATGGGAGTTGTAAGATGTCGTGTGTCTCCAGATGTGATGGACAGCGTGGAGCTGGAGAGGAAGGTCGCCGTCCTGAATAAAGAGCTGACGGCGTCTCGTGAAGCAGCGAAAGTCCTGAGAGCTCAGCTGGCTTCATTTCAGACGCTCCCAAATACGGTGGACAGCTTGACCAAGCAGGTGAGTCCTCCAGACTCCCTCTGAGCAGGAAGCACTAAATATTTCACCGGTCATGTGATGTCACTCTGTGCTGTCTCAGGTGTGTGAGCTGAATGAGGAGCTGGGTGCTGTCCAGACTCAGAGGGACAATCTGCTGTGCGTCCATGAGGATGAGGCTCAGCAGCTCAGAGACTCCCTGCAGACGTCTCAGCAGGAGCTGAGCGCTGCCGCTCTGAGGGAGACGGAGCTGAGTCAGCACTGTGCTGATGTCACGCAGCAGCTGGAGTCACTGCGCTCAGACCTGCAGCGACTAGATGCCGAGAGGAGTCGGCTCACGGCTCCTGGAGAGGAGAGAGGCCCGGAGGTAAACGTCAAACATGTCTCCAGATGGAAGCGTTACTGTTCAGTACTGCTGTCAACTCAGGCATTACTGACTGCATGACGTTTTCACTTCAGCTGGAGGAGAGCGACGAGCACAGAGCGTCACTGGAGGGACGAGTGAGCGAGCTGCAGCAGCTGATGAAGGATGTGGAGGAGAAGCTGTCTGACAGTGAAGCCTCCAGACGCACAGAGGAGGAGATCAGCAGAGAGCTTCAGGAACAGGTAGGACCATACTGCTGTTACATCAGATCAGACCGTTAGTCCGCTGACAGAAAGAGAAAATGGGCAGTTTTTACATTGTTTTATTTACATTTCAACTTTTGGTAAATTTAAAACAGTCCATTCGATGCTCCTGCGTTTGTTCAGGAAACTCCTACTGATGGGGTTCTGACACTTTAGAGGCAATATGATGATTTTTGTTGTTGTTGGAGGAAATCATTGCCAGATCGATCAATAAAAGAATGAATCATCATTTCTTGCTAAATTTGATAATGACAGCTTTTAGCAACCTCAAACATTCCTGAAGTCAGAGAGTCTGGTTGTCATGTTTACTCTGATACTGGGGAAAAAAAAGTTTCCTTTAAAACTAATAGTTATTTCTGCTAAAACCACTCTGACCTGACGGTGTTTTTATTGCAGCTGAAGCAGCTGACTGAGGAGCTGCAGGCTGAGAGAGCTGGACATCAGATCCCTGCAGAGCCGACGGAGGAGCTGCTGTCCTCAGTGACGGCTCTGACTGCAGACAGAGACCAGCTCAGGAGGAACCTGCAGGAACATGTGAACATGGTGAGACACGACTCTGCTGTTAAAACCACAATGAAACTCTCCGTGATGATGGTTTCATCTTCTCGCAACACAACTTGATACACGGGAGTTTATTTTGAGTTGTTTTCTCAATATTCGTCAGCTCTTGTCCCATGTGTGGGTCCCTCCAGGAAATCACGATCTGGCCATCACAATAATGAACGTGAATTCAAGCAAACCCTGTAATATTTGTGGGAGCTTGCCATTTTTTTTAATTACTGTGATTTTTCCACAAAAAACTATCGTCATCAGAATCTGTGCTGAAAGTATTAACATAAAGTAAATATTTTTAAACAAAACTCTTTATAAAAAAAAAACAACCTCTTTTTAATAACTCCTCATCTACAATCAGAAAGGCTCTGCTCCTGTTTTTATCACCAAATAAAACTAGAGAAAAAACGGGAAGTTAAATTAATCTAACTTAATGCTTATTATCAAAGGATGTGATTAAATATTACTGGGTGTTAAATGAGTTTTATCCACACGTCCAGTTGTCAGAGACGTCTCCTTTGTTTGTTTTATCCAGCAGGTCTATGTGTTGAATGAACATGAATTAAACAGCATCTACAGCTCTTATTTTGACAGCTGATGTAGTCCTTGTTTCTATATTCCAGTCACAGACGGTCTGTTCTGGAAACATATGCAGCTTTTAGGACCTTTTAGGAACTTGGAGCCTCACAGTTCTCTAAGTTCAATAAATATAAAAAGATGAACTAAAATATTTCTGTGATGTGCTGCATGATTATTATCACAGGAAGAGATTACAGATTTATTCCTTTTATCAGGTAAGGCTTAAACAAATCAAAGTTTTCTTTCTGGACTTGCAATTTTTTTCTAATTCCTGCAATTTTACCACAAAAAACCTAAAACTACACAAATTACATCATAATTTTTGACAAAATCTGCAGCAAAACCAAACATTTTCCCTCCTCTCTCTCTGTGTGTTTGAACTCCAACCAGCTGCGTAGTGTCTCTGTTACATTGTTTCTATGGATACGAACTGCTCCCTTGTGTTTCAGTTGGCAGAGACACAAGTTCTTCTTCACTCTCTTCAACAAGAGCTGCAAGAACAGAAGCAGCAGAACTGTGACCTGGTGAAGGAGAGCGATCCACCAGGACATGTGAGGGCCATGATAACTGTGCTCGTTGTTGCTTCTAAATGACTCCTTCATCATCAGTACCCTGACTGTTGGATGTGTGAACAGATGCAGAGGGAGTCCCTGCAGCTGCAGTGTGGTCAGGATGAGGAGGTTCTGCGGCGCGGTGCTCAGAGCTCCACAGAGGAGCTGCTCTCCACCGTGGCGGCTCTCACCGCAGAGAGAGACCAACTCCAACTGGACCTGCAGGAGAACGTGGAGATAGTGAGTGAGCCCAGATCGGTCATCCGTGACGGACGTCTGCTGCACGTCCGGTCGTCGCCTGACAGCGCCTCACTTTCTTCTCAAACAGATGATTGAGAACCAGGCGGAGCTGAGGACGGCGCTGGATCAGAACCGTGAGCACAAGGAGCAGATCAAAGATCTGGAGACGGCACAAACGTCCAAACTGGACGGACTGCCCGGTGATGCCAGTGCACAGCTGGAGCAGCTACAGACACAGGTAAGAGTTGTCTGAGTTGGGAAAAGTGTCTCTCTTTGTGTGTCCTTCTCTGCCAGCTTTCGACATTCGGTGGGTTTCTCTATAATTATGGAGTGAAAGGAGTTAACACCCGACATCACTTACGAGTTTAAGTCCTGTTCATTGTTTCCAAAATCAATATTAGTGAGTGACAGTTAGAGGACTGGAAGTCTTGGACAGGAAACTCTCCTGTTTGAAATCTGCAGAACAAAATGTGAGCAGCTGTGTTAGGAAACATCTGGTGTTGTAGGACTCAGAGCTCTGCTGAGCGAGACGATCCACTGCTCACAAAAACACATGGAACTCGGGAACTGATGACGGTCGAGTAATGAAATTGGTACCAGTTACTCATCAGGGTTTTATCCTCCTGCTGCTATGTGCATGGAGCACAACACCATGACGTGCACAAATGAGCAGCAGTCTGTGATCTTATTGATTTACCCTCGTATGTATTGGGGTTGTGTAAATAAAACCTGATATTTACTCACAGATTCGGACTCTGACCGCGGAGCTGGAGAGAGCGAGAGCCGAGAGAGACGACCTGCTGTCTGAGAGGACGGTGGACACGCAGACGTCCTCAGAGGAGACGGAGACGCTGCAGAGCAGAGGGACGTCTCTCAGTGAGGAGAGAGATAAGCTGCAGGAGACGGTGGAGGGACTGAGACAGGAGAAGCAGCAGCTCAGAGCGGAGCTGGAGGACAGGATGGAGACATTACAGACTCAGGTTTGTGAAAATGTTATACTTCTATAAAATACTTCTACAGTAAAGCTGAAATTAAAATGCTGTCAGATTCAGAGCAGATGTAAAGATCTTGATGATGCGTGCGTGTCAGCTGTATTCAATTATGTGATGTGGGGATACAAAGACAGTAAAAACAGCACAGTTGCAGCTTCTTTGTGCTCCTACTGTGGTGATGTGGGCGGGGCTTGTGGATCAATAAGGCATAAATATGAGGTGATCAGAGTGTGGGATTGTTTGGTTCATATGTCAGAAAACAATAAGAATCTTCATGCTGTGTTTCAAGAAGTTAAATAACGATATGTGTAAAGTAACCATTTATCATGCAGCATAAATTCAACTAGAAGGCAGTTACTTTTTGTATTTGAAGTAAGATGGAATATCGTGGTGAAACTATGAGCCTGAATGTTACAACACACTGAGAACAGGAGTCCTTCCTCTGACCTCTGAAGCTGTCAGATTTACAAATGTCCTGCAACACAGCTGGTTGAATATGAATCACATGGTCTTTATTGTGATGAGTGAAGAATATCTGCTCAGGATGCAGAAGTGTTTCAGAGCAGTGAACACAGCGTTGTTCAGCTTTAACACTTTTCACTCGTCTGCTTTTGTTTCGACGGCTGGAAAATAGTCGGGATACTTCATTGATTTGTTCTTTTTTCTTTGTCAAAATCTTTTTTTATTGCAACTTAAACATGGCAAAGAGAAAACGTAGCAACAGCAAACCCTCCCTTCCCAGTCACTGCTGGTGAAGTATAGCAGCTGGTATCTACAGTCACATGAAGGGTCAGCGAAGTATAGTGGAGTGAATCTGCCCCTTGAAGGACCTTTTCTTTTTTAATTTTTATTTGGAACCACAGAGCTCGGAGCCGGAGACAGACAATGTATTTAGAGACTGATAACACTGATTTGTTGATGTTGAGAAAAATATGGAGCAGCCGTGACCTTCAGAACTGCTTGTTTTAAAAAGAAAAACCTCCCTGAATGATTGAATGTGTGTTTTCTTCTTCAGATAGAGCAGCTGCAGGGACATGCACAGGCCGTCAGGGAGCAGAAGCAGCAGCTGGAGGAGGAGCTGCAGCGCAGTGAGGAGAAGGTGAGGGGGGACGGACCTGATGTCAAAGGTCTTGTTTCACTTTTCTGGATCTTATTTTATCTTGAATACTGAAGGTGAACCTTTTTATTATCATTATTTTTAGGCCACTGAGACTCAAAGCCTTCTACAGTCTCTTCAAGAGGAGCTGCACGAGCAGAAGGAAAAGACGTCGCAGCTAGAGAAACTTTACGAGCAGATTTCTGACTCACAGCTTCAGGTGACTGAAATGTTTCCGAGACGCTTTTTAAAACCCGGTGCTTCATTTTCAGTGTTCTGACTGCCATCTGGGGATCTTTCCTGTTAAACAGATTCAGGCTCTGACCGAGGAGCTGGAGAGAGCTAGAGCCGAGAGAGACGACCTGCTGTCTGATCAGGAGTCCAGCCGTCAGACGTCCTCAGAGGAGACGGAGACGCTGCAGAGCAGACTGATGTCTCTCAGTGACGAGAGAGATCAGCTGCAGGAGACGGTGGAGGGACTGAGACAGGAGAAGCAGCAGCTCAGAGCGGAGCTGGAGGACAGGATGGAGACATTACAGACTCAGGTTTGTTCCACAGCTTCCATTCTGTAAAATAACATCCACTGCAAAGATGCTCATTTGTAATCTTTTCTGGGGACAAATCTGTCCAGGCAATTTTTTAATGTCTTTGTACAACCCCGTTTCCCAAAAAGTTGGGACGCTGTTTAAAATGTAAATAAAAACAGAATGCAATGATTTGCAAATCACATAAACTTATATTTATTTGAAAATATACCAAAGACAACATATCAAATGTTGAAATGGACAAATTTTGTTGTTTTGTAAAAAATATCTGCTCATTTTGAATTTGATGGCAGCAATACGTCGCTAAAAAGTTGGGACAGGGTCAACAAAAGACTGGAAAAGTTGTGTAAAGCTGAAAAAAAAAATCACACAGTGGAACATCTGACAATTAATTAGGTTACCTCGCAACAGATTGGATATTATAACATTATTGGATATAAAAAGATCATTTCAGAGAGTCAAAGAAGAAACCAGATAAAAACATGATCCAGAAACACCGCCGCCTTCTCTGGACCCGAGATCATTGAAGATGGACTGAGGTGAAGTGGAAAACTGTCCTGCGGTCTGATGGATTACAATCTGAGATTCTTTTTGGAAATCATGGACGCTGCATCCTCCAGGTTAAAGAGGAGAGGGACCATCCAGCTTGCTATCAGCGCTCAGTTCTAAAGCCAGCATCTGTGATGGTACAGGGATGCATTAGTGCGCATGGCATGGGTAGCTTGAACATCTGGAAGGAAGCATTAATGCTGAATGATATATTCAGGTTTTGGTGCAACATATGCTGCCATCCAGACAACGTCCCTTTCAAGGAAGGTCTTGTTTATTTCAGCAGAACAACGTCCAATCATATTCTGCACGTATTCCAGCAGCATGGCTCCGTAGTAGAAGAGTCCGCTGATAAACTGGCCTCCTGCAGTCCAGACCTGTCAATCATTGAAAACATCTGGAGCATCAGGACATGAAAAATACAACAAAGGAGACCCTGAACTGTTGAGCAGCTGAAATCCTTTATCAGGCAAGAATGGGATCACATTTCACTTTCAAAACTCCAGAAACTGGTCTCCTCAGTTCCCAAACATTTACAGAGTGTTGTTAAAAGAAGAGGTGATGAACACAGTGGTAAACATGACTCTGTCCCAACTTTATAGAGACGTGTTGCTGCCATCTAATTTCAAAATGAGCAGATATTTTTCATTAAACAATCAAATTTCTCAGTTTCACCATTTGATATGTTGTTGGAGGTCTGCACTTTCCAAATGCTTTTCTACTTCAAATGATGTACCATGAAAAATACTTTGTTTCCAGGAATTTGGAGGACATGAAGTGAACATGTGGGAAACACTGAATCTCCTTTTGTGACAGACTGTTTTTCCAGAGCAGGAAGATCTTTTAAATCACTCCTTTCTCTGCAGGTGAGGGATCTGGCTGAGAAACTGGAGGCTGTTGAAGCAGAGAGACACAATCTGCTGTCTGATCAGGAGTCCAGCCGTCAGATGTCCTCAGAGGAGACGGAGACGCTGCAGAGCAGACTGATGTCTCTCAGTGAGGAGAGAGATCAGCTGCAGGAGACGGTGGAGGGACTGAGACAGGAGAAGCAGCAGCTCAGAGCGGAGCTGGAGGACAGGATGGAGACATTACAGACTCAGGTTTGTTCCACAGCTTCCATTCTGTAAAATAACATCCACTGCAAAGATGCTCATTTGTAATCTTTTCTGGGGACAAATCTGTCCAGGCAATTTTTTAATGTCTTTGTACAACCCCGTTTCCCAAAAAGTTGGGACGCTGTTTAAAATGTAAATAAAAACAGAATGCAATGATTTGCAAATCACATAAACTTATATTTATTTGAAAATATACCAAAGACAACATATCAAATGTTGAAATGGAGAAATTTTGTTGTTTTGTAAAAAATATCTGCTCATTTTGAATTTGATGGCAGCAATACGTCGCTAAAAAGTTGGGACACGGTCAACAAAAGACTGGAAAAGTTGTGTAAAGCTGAAAAAAAAAATCACTCAGTGGAACATCTGACAATTAATTAGGTTACCTCGCAACAGATTGGATATTATAACATTATTGGATATAAAAAGATCATTTCAGAGAGTCAAAGAAGAAACCAGATAAAAACATGATCCAGAAACACCGCCGCCTTCTCTGGACCCGAGATCATTGAAGATGGACTGAGGTGAAGTGGAAAACTGTCCTGCGGTCTGATGGATTACAATCTGAGATTCTTTTTGGAAATCATGGACGCTGCATCCTCCAGGTTAAAGAGGAGAGGGACCATCCAGCTTGCTATCAGCGCTCAGTTCTAAAGCCAGCATCTGTGATGGTACAGGGATGCATTAGTGCACATGGCATGGGTAGCTTGAACATCTGGAAGGAAGCATTAATGCTGAATGATATATTCAGGTTTTGGTGCAACATATGCTGCCATCCAGACAACGTCCCTTTCAGGGAAGGTCTTGTTTATTTCAGCAGAACAACGTCCAATCATATTCTGCACGTATTCCAGCAGCATGGCTCCGTAGTAGAAGAGTCCGCTGATAAACTGGCCTCCTGCAGTCCAGACCTGTCAATCATTGAAAACATCAGGACATGAAAAATACAACAAAGGAGACCCTGAACTGTTGAGCAGCTCAAATCCTTTATCAGGCAAGAATGGGACCACATTTCACTTTCAAAACTCCAGAAACTGGTCTCCTCAGTTCCCAAACATTTACAGAGTGTTGTTAAAAGAAGAGGTGATGAACACAGTGGTAAACATGACTCTGTCCCAACTTTATAGAGACGTGTTGCTGCCATCTGATTTCAAAATGAGCAGATATTTTTCATTAAACAATCAAATTTCTCAGTTTCACCATTTGATATGTTGTTGGAGGTCTGCACTTTCCAAATGCTTTTCTACTTCAAATGATGTACCATGAAAAATACTTTGTTTCCAGGAATTTGGAGGACATGAAGTGAACATGTGGGAAACACTGAATCTCCTTTTGTGACAGACTGTTTTTCCAGAGCAGGAAGATCTTTTAAATCACTCCTTTCTCTGCAGGTGAGGGATCTGGCTGAGAAACTGGAGGCTGTTGAAGCAGAGAGACACAATCTGCTGTCTGATCAGGAGTCCAGCCGTCAGACGTCCTCAGAGGAGACGGAGAAGCTGCAGAGCAGACTGATGTCTCTCAGTGAGGAGAGAGATCAGCTGCAGGAGACGGTGGAGGGACTGAGACAGGAAAAGCAGCAGCTCAGAACGGAGCTGGAGGACAGGATGGAGGCGGTAAATATTGTGGAGTGATGAGTAGAGTAACTGAAAGCACACTGCCGTGATAACTTCTGCTCTCCTCCAACTACAGATCTCAGCCGTCCAGGACAAGTTGAGCTGTCAGGAAGAGCTGAACCTGCAGCAGCGGTCTGAGGGGGGAGAACGAGAGGCCGAGCTGCAGGAAGAAGTACATCCTGCTCATTTACTGCACATTTAAATAGTTCATCTTAGCTGCTGCTTTGGACTTCTGTTTTTAAATATAAAGCTCCATCTGGCAGCCTGTAGACTTTTCTCAGTCCAGCTCTTCAAAATGTCCCCATTAACTTCCCTGTTATCTGCTGACTGCCGACACTGACCGGTTGTCTATGTGTTTGCGTTCAGCTGCTGCAGGAGCAGCTGAAGAGTCACAGAGAGGGACGAGCTCAGGCTGCAGCCGAAGCAGAGGCAGCTCAGAGGATTTGTCCACAGTCCTCCTTTTACGAGTTCTCTGTTTGTTCCTGCTCCTTTAGAAACTCTATTTAATCATCAGGACCTGAGTAAACTTTAAATCCACTGTGTGGAGCAGTTCAAATTTTAAGTCCCTCAGTTTTTCTTTAAGTTTTGGCAACTTACGCAGTCAAATTCACATTTTTCCAAAGGTTTTCAACAATTCAACTAAATAAAAGTCAGGAAAACAGAAAACAAAATTTCTCTCCAACTTAAATATTCACAGTTACAGAAGAATTAATCACAACAATGCAAATGTAAAACAACAAAAAACCCAAATAGAAACCAAAACAGAGCAGAACGAAAGACAAAAAGAGGAAAATTACAGTCAGTCTTTTACAAGTCCTTTTTAATGTGTTTTGTCTTCATGGTGTTGAAGAGAGTCGTTCCAGGTTCAGTACCAGGAGTGAGTTGGTCCGCTGATCTGCTCTCAGTCTGGTCAGAAATGTGATCGCAGCTGCTTTAAGGTGGAAGGAGCGTCACAACCACAGACTGTATATAAAAGCGTTCGCAGCTTCAGGTCTGGAAAAATGGTTCCGATACAGAAGTGCCTTAAGCTGCAATACCACCGAGTGCCACTAGAGGTCGGTTCCAAAAAGCCTCCGGCTCCATAGACTCCCATTCAACTTCGCTCATCAAATCCAAAGTGAATAAAATGTGTCCATCAGTTATCTCGGTGTTGTTAGCTAAAGTCACTCCTTCTTATTAGTTTTCTGGAGGTCCATCTGAAAATAATCCCTCATTCATTAGAAAAGAAGATTCAAAAAGACCTGTTTTTGGGGGTGTGTCTGTTTGATTGACAGGCCTGTGGTGCAGTCAGGTTACAGCTATTGGTGGGCAGGATGTAGTATTGTCAGCTTTTCAATTAGATCATTCAGATCCACCACTGGCTCCTCCCCCAGCTCGTCCAAATATGGTCACTTCCTGCTCCAAACCGCTCCGGACTAGCAAAATGGTGACGGACAGAATCTGAACTGGAGGCTTCATAACGTTCACAAACCAACAGGTGACGTCACTGATGGTTGATGGTTACCACGGACACGATTTTGAGACATGGGATGAGCTGCTTTAACATGTTCTCGAGGCTCAAAATACATTCACAAACATTTGTTAGATTAAATGACTTTAATTTAATTACCATGCTGTCACAAATGGATGGCAGGAAGATAAACTGTCGAAATATTATTGAGGATAAAACACAGGTGGAGCTTCTGCAACCAGACAGACAGACATTGGTTTATATGTGGAGTCAGAGGCCTACAGGACTGAATCATCTGGTTGTACTTTTGTTTTTCCTTTCAGTCTCTCCGTGACGCGAACACAACCATCTCAGCCCTCCGAGAGCAGCTGAGCAGCTCCGAGCAGAACGCCGGAGTCGGAGAGACGACGTCGTCGCGGCTGCAGGAGTCCGCTCGGCAGCTTCAGGTAACATCACCGAGGAGTTGTTTATATTCATCAGTGACTGAAAGAGAAGCAGTAGATCTCATTCTGAGTCTAAAGCCGGTGAATGTGATGGTAGGAGTTGTTGGGGGTGTTCCAGCACATCATCGACACGTGCGCCAAGTACAACTTCACAGCGCTGGACGAGGGGCTCACACAGGAGTATCGCCTGAAGGACACTCAGCTCTCCTCCCTGACTAAACCCACCAAGGCTGCCTATGACGCTGTCTGTCAGCTGGAGCAGGCCACCCTTCAGAGTTTCACACAGATCGAGGTAACATATCAGTTTCTTTCATTTGAACTTTGGTTAATACTTTGCCTCTGATTGACAGTAACCCTGCTGCCTCCACAGGAGCAGCTGCACGTGCGAGCTCAGGGCATCAGCAGCCTGTTTGAGCAGCTGGTGCAGAAGGACCTGGATGTGTTCGAGGAGAGGCGGCTGCAGGACTTACTGCTGAGCCGAGCGCCGGCCGCCAGCCACTCCGTCACCGACCACGACCTCCACTCGGTGTGGGAGCAGCGGCTGACGGAGCTGCTGGACCGGAGGCTGCTCTACCTGCAGGTACGCAGGTGTCCCACTGTAAACACAAAGACGGGAAAAGAACCTACCAGCATCACAACGGCCCGTTTAATGAGCTTTTTACAAGCTCTCCTAAAAGTGTTTTATTATTATTGATAATATTAGGTCTTACATACGCCCTCAGGCGTAATGTAGAAAACAGGCCCTGAAGGAAGCGTACAACGCTTTTTTTTTTTTTCTCTCGCCATTTTCAGTTTTTGTGCACACGTACGCTTTAAATATGGATCCTACACACTGTTTGATGAATGAGGCCTCAGATCTGCGTGTGTTTGAGCACGTCTCATATTGTCAGAAAGATTTTTAACTTCTTCCATTTAAAAAAAAAAAAAGTATGTTTCCAAGAAAAACAATGAGACCCGCTAACGTTAACCGCTGATCCTGACCCAACAGCCAGGCTGGACTAATGTCAGCATTACTCACACACGCACCTCAGTCAGGGTTAAAATAACACCACCTGTCCTACAGACAGACATCCTGTCCTCACGGACCTTCACGAAGAGCAGCTCCACAACTATGACTGAATAATAACCAGCTGACTGATTCATTTGTAGAAAATGGACGTCATCTCCAAGAGGCTACGGACCCACCAGGGTTCCTTCATCCTCGAGCTGAGGGCAGAGGTCAAAGACAGAGAGAAGCTGAAGGAGCAGATGCAGACGCTCGTCGGCAACCAGCCAATCGGCTGCAGCCAGCTGGACAGCCTCCTGAGACAGGAAGTGAACCGCAGGTTGGCCACGGCACGAGGCAAGATGAGGCCTCTGCAGGTAGCTTTTAAACTCCCTTCTCTGTTTCGTGTGCGTCTGCAAAGCCCCATCTGAAGGAGAAACTGAGGCTTTTCTCTCCACCGTCCTCCTGCAGGCCATCGTGGAGGAAGAAGACGGCTTGTTTGAGGAGCTGAAGCAGCTGCAGGATCAGGTGGATTCTCAGCTGAGGGAGGCGAAGAGCAAGAGTTGGACTCTGCTGCAGGCGCTGGAGGGAGCTCCTCTACAGACCGAGCTCTCCCTGCTGAAGGACAACCAGCAGCTCGCTCTGCAGCTGCAGCACTCCCAACACACAGCCAGGGTACGTTTCACGTTCATCTCTCTCGCACAAAAAGCTCTCCAACACATGCACGACACAGGCGTTAGGGAGGTCAGGAGGTGTTCAGACTGGAGGATACAGCAGCTGCTCCTGGCATCACATGCTGACTGATATATTTCTGTGGTTTTCAGGCTCTGCACATTCAGAAGGAGCAGCTGGAGGAGGCGCAGGTCAAAGCCAGCAGCAGGATATCCAGCCACAAACAGGCCACCCAGCTGCTGCAGACTGAGCTGCAGGACAGCCGTGCTCTGCTGGAGGACCAGGAGAATGCCATCCAGACCCTGAGGAGCAGGCTGAGGGAGTTGGAGGTGAGTGCGGGTCTCCTCGCACACCGTCTCATATCTCTGAGGTTGTTTTAAGAGGTTTCCATCCACCCAGCAGCTTTAATGATCAAATGTCTCTCCATGCTTCAGAGAAGAGAGCCACCGAGTGCAGCCGAGCTGGAAAAGCTTCAGAGCAAACTTTTCAAACTGGAGGTGAAGCTCAGCTCGGCTTTGGACCAACACCAGCAGGAGTAAGACATCTTTACATTCATTCTTCAAACGTGTGTGATCATGTTGGAGGCAGCTGATGGTGACGAGGCCGCTTCAGTTGGGTTTTATAACCTGGTATTCCTACAAATAAAAACCATAGGGGGAGCATTTGATCCGCTGACCAGAGTTGTGTCCCTCCAGGGTCCAAACAATGACCACCCTGCTGAGTGAGAAGGAGGCCTCTCTAAGAAAGCTGAAGGAGGCTCTGAGGAAATCTCAGCAGCAAGGAGACGAGTCGTGTAAGTCTTCTTTATCTCTTGAAAGCATCTGTGTCAGGTGGTAACTCATAGAAACTGAAAACACCTGTCTCCATTTATACAACGGTAGCTCCACCCCAGAGACCTGATTGGTCAACTGAACATTAGGAACAAATCATCATGGCATCACACCCTGCTCATCACTGGAAAACATCACCCCACCTTCTCAATGGGAAAATATTTAATTAGAATAGAATTTCATATATGAAATATTATAGTATTTATTTATTTACATGTATATAGATATAATAATTCTATTAAATGACCCATTTGGTGAAGTCAGGTCTCTTTTGGTCCTTTTTGGTCGCTCCGAGCACCCGTACCGTAACACCACGGATAGTCACGCACTCACAATCCTAGCGGCGGCTAGCCAGACCGGTTTGGTTTGAACACATGACACGCTGCTAAAATGTTAAAAACACACAAGTCCATGGATATCTTAGTTCATCAGATATCTTTGTTCAGCCGAATGTATGTAAACGTCATTTAAACTGAATCAGTCAGATCCAGATGTTGGTCTTCATCACTTCCTGCTGCTTTAACTTGTGTTTGTCCCCCACTGGGAGAGGAAGATGTCCCGGAGAACAGCAGCACTAATAAGGTTGTGTCTCCTTCAGTCCTGCAGGGGAAGGACCTCCACACCAGACTGACCCACCCCAGAGGTCTGGTGATGAAGAGCAGCGTGATGCTGGACAAGACCAAGCTGGAGAAGGAGGTCACCCAGCTTCAACTGAAGATCACTGAGCTGGAGAGGTAACATCCGCAGTCTGACCTCCATCGAAATACACACACACACACTGGGTCTCATTCACTAACTGTGCGTACCAACAATTAAAGCACAAATCTGGGATTCATCAATATTTTCTCTCCTGGATTAGTTCGTACTCTGTGAACAGATTTAGAACAACATCAGACCATTTGTACGAACAGATGATGACTGGCTGCTGTCTCAGAGAATGTAAACACAACGTTTAGCATATTAAAACTATTAATTAAAAAGGGATTTAATTAACGACAATATTGAACACTGTAAATTTATGAATGCATTGACCAAATGTATTAAATAGGCTCGCCATTAAGTTTACGCCCTTCAAGCCTCATTAATAATTGTCACAATTAAAATATTCACAGATAATTGCAAATACCACATTAATTATGAAATAAATTAACACATTTCTCAGACATGTTCCACTTTTCTGTGGATGTCCAATCATTTTTTTTCCTTCTTATTCTTCTGGTCTATGATGCGGGTTTTTTCACCAACTTTAACATGAATTTTTTTTTTTTTTTAACCATAGTTACTTCTGAGGAAACACTTTTTAAAAATGTCCTTCTTCTTCCACCTCAGACATTATTGTTTTAATTTCCGCTTTTATGTAATTTTTCTTTTTCATTTTTTTGGTGCCGTTTTTGGTACCAGTTCCAGACAAACAGGTGTCCTTATATGGAGAAACGGGGGCGTAGCCATATGCTAATTGAAAGAGCGTGGACAGTTGACATGCTGCTCCCTGTTGTCCTGCTCTGACCTCTGACCCCATCTCTCATCAGCCTGATGTCCAGTCAGCGTGCAGAGATCAGCAAGTGGAAGAACAGAGCCATCAAGCTGAACATGAAGAGTAAAGCTGAGGTGAAGCTGTCGCCCCCTCGCACCCCCACCAAGAGGGGCCTCCCCATGGCCTCCACCTCCTTCAACCTGCTCAGCTCCCCCAAGAAGAGTCTGCTCACCCCCAAGAAGATGCTGGAGCCCTGCGGGAAGCTGCTAGACTCCCCCAAGCTGTCGCTGCTCAACTCCCCCAAAAGCGGGTTCTTTGATGGGGACGGAGCCTCCGAGGTGCTGTCTAGAACCTGTCCCAAGCAGTTCTTCGATAACTCCAGCCTCGGAACCATCCCAGGTAAACTGCACCTGCAGCTCACCTGCACTGTACTTACATAAACCGTCTGAACACCGTAAACACATGAGCTGTTTGTTTTACCAGAAGTCTCCTACGTTCCTGACTCACCTGGAGCAGAGAAGGGTAACAGCGCGGGGTGGGGTGGGTGGAGGTGGGCTCAACCCCTGAGGGTTTCCTAACACTAGCATGGGGTGATGTGCTTCTTCCTCACCTGTTGAATCTACCTGTCTTTAATCCACCCGAGCGGTTCTTCTTCTTGTCTTTTGGTCTGTTTGTGTTTGAAACAACAGAAACAGTAAAATGGAAACTCACCTGCAGCTGGGAGATAAAATCTGTCATTTAAAGTGTGGGGATTTTGACTTTATGATGTTTAAACTGATTCCTGAATAATATTTACACTAAAGTGGTGTGATAAATATATCCTGGTGTTTAATGTCACACTGATTTATTAAAGGTTTAACTTTTTACTAACAGGAAGCTGCATCAACATGAAGACGTATGGTCCTTCAGAATAAAAGCACTAGTGCCTCCTCTTTAACTCTTTTCTTTATAACCACACTTGACTAACTTTATTATAACAGTAATAAATGTAACTAACAGGTAGAAGACTTGTGTGTCTCCCTGTGACCTCCTGACCTTTTAAGTGGTATTTTGTGTGCATTATTTCTGGAAATATGACTCAATATACAGAGTCTCCAGAGGAATGAACTTTTGTATTTTTCCATTGTAATACTCATAAAATATTAAAAAATCCTAATAGATTTCCAACCAACACTTGAGTATCATGATAGTGTGAAATTTAGGAGATGAGCATTTCTTCCCCCTCTATCATATCATAAGTCAACACAGATCTGAAGCAGGAACCCAGCAGCCTCCATGAAGGTTTGAACTTTCTCCTGAAACTTGGAGGAGCTGTTGAACCGAACTGTGTGTGTGTAGACATGTTTCTAAAGCTGAATCTATGTTACGACATGAACATGTTACTTGAGTTTCCATTTGTATGTTGCAGATGGAGCAGTGGGGGTCGACAGGAAGGAGCAGCCGTGGCCTCAGTCTCCAAAGGAAGAGGAAATGTGTAAATCACAGTGATATGTTCCACATGTGCAATATTTAAATTTTGTTTTTTGTTTCTAGCTTCTTTTTTTTTCTATCTGATATGTTTCTTCTTTTGTTCTTCCTGATTTTATATATTAAAGGTTTATTACAATCATTGAGTTATGGGTTTCATTCATCTTTCAGTCCACTGAATCCAGATGTATGGCTCCTCTTCAGGTACCACATCAGTACTTCAGGATATGGTGTTTAAGAATATGTCACACAAATAAATGTTCATGTAACCCATAATTATTAATGAAGAATGCTGTTGTTGTTTCTGTCAGAGTATAAACTCTACATGGGTTGAAGAAGAGTATTTGTAAAGGATGCTCCTGTCCGTGTGTCAAACACAGGTAGAGCACCTTTCTTCAGGTCGCTGACTCGGACATCTGTTTTCTGTGACTCCATGAACAGACAGCGTTGATTTAAACTGTCAGTGACTTTAAATATCTCACTGTAACTGCAGCTGATGTTTTGAGGCATGAATACAAACACAGCGGGTTATTTTAACCTACAAACAGGAGAAAAAAAAAACAACACAAAAATACTTCCTGTTAGGATTTTCAAACCTAAACAAAAACTCTGAAGCTTTTACATTGAAGAATACGATCAGCTGACTTTCCTGTTTTAGTTGGGTTACGTTCGTGATTTAGCCAATCAGAAGCCTTGTGAGAGGCGACGTCTTTACGTAAGCGTCATTACGTTTCCTGGTTACTTGGCGCGCGGGAGGTTTGGTTGGTTGGTTGTTTGTTAGAAACCAAACAGCGGCGGGGCAGGTAAGTTCTACCAGCTACTCCGAACAGAACCGTTCGGTACCAGAACACTTAGGGGTGATACTCCTCGTACCGAACCCGTCCCCCGGCTCTCCTCAGCGGAGTGGCTGTCAGCTGTTCGCGTGGAACCAGCTGGAGCTCCGCGGCTGAAGAGGGTGGACGTGGTTAATGCTAAGCTAACTACTTCAGTAAACGACAGTAAAAATGAAACGGAACATGAGTTATAAAGGTTGTGAAGATAACAGGAAGGCTTCTTCTTCGGTCTAGTCATTAACATGTGTTTATAAAATACTTTACTCACTTATCTTAAACCAGTTAGCTTCCGATTCGGTACTCAAGGTCGTTGTCCGTTTATCTCTTAATGTTGTTAAAGAGTTTCAGACACTTGAGATGACTCCTGAACTCTGTCTGAAACACATTTTCTATTTTAGGAAACCTTTATTGTAATTGTAAAAATATATTTTTAAAAAGGCAATGTCACAGTTTTTTCCCCTCTGGGCCACATTAGAACCGGTAAAGGTGAAAAAAAAAAAAAAAAAATCGGTAAAATTATCTTTTGTCCGTTTTCACAAACAATAAAGTTTTCACAAATGTTTTTTTTTATTTTTTTAGAATCTTTAGTCTCTGTGATAATTAAAATCAGGTTTGACCTGTGTGAGTTGTGTAGTTTTGGACCTGGACCGGGTCTAATGTCTAAAGGTGAAAGAAAAAGCAGTGAAATGTCCCTTTTTGAATTAAAAAAAAAAAAAATAGAATAAAGGTTTCCTAAAATAGAAAATGTGTTTCAGACAGAGTTCAGGCTTCATCTGAAGGAGTGCTTTTCCCTTAAGTACCGAATCGGACTCAGTCTCAGACTCCCCTCAGATCGGACATGCAGTCATCACCCATAATAGGCCCCTGAGGACATGACGTCAATGACCTGTCCCAGCGTTGATAACCTCCCCTCTCTGATGTGCAGGTGTTCAGACAGACCATGGCGATGAGAAACGAGGCCCGAGTGGAGGAGGAGGAGGAGGAGAACTTCGGGCCGCAGCCTCTGTGCAGGCTGGAGGTGTGAATCAGTCTTCATACAAACACTGAGTTACAACCAACCACAGACTGAATCACTGAATGGAGACGCCTCTAAACAGACTGGAGATGCGTCACTGAGATACATTTTTATTTTTATTAGGAACAGAACTGAAAACATTATCTAGTAAAACAATGTTTCCATATTAACAAGAAAGAAAAGGGGAAAAAAATAAAGTAAAATAACTTTAATGTACACTGTCTGAATAAGACATAATGCATAAAATAAACATTAAAACATTAAATGTGAACAGAGGAGCAGCTAAAAGAATAGATAGATCTGGGGTAGATCTGCATTCCTTCAAAATACGACTTTTACCTTCGTCCACACAGAAACTGATTCCTTTCTTCCAGCTCCCTGTTGTTCAGAGATGAACCCAGCAGCTCTAACTGAGATGTCCCGGTCTGGTTTGTGTGTTTGTGTCTCCCGGTGGGTTTCTGCTCATCTCTGGTTGTGATGTCATCCTGTGCAGCAAAGTGGGATCAGTGCCAGTGACATCAAGAAGCTGGAGGAAGCAGGGTTTCACACCATCGAAGCGGTGGCCTACACTCCCAAAAAGGAGCTGCTCAACATCAAAGGCATCAGTGAGGCCAAAGCTGACAAAGTGCTGGTAAGAAGCAGTCGTTGTTACTCACTGTCCCACCGTCTGACCGGACTGAGGACGTTTGATAGGTTTTATTTTAGGCACACATTTCTTGATGAAATATTAATACCAACATGGAATAATTCTGATTTTACACACAAGTTTGTGAATATCTGTCCTTTCTTCATCGTGAAATCATTTTCTGAACAAATCTGACCAACAGATGAAGAATCCTGCTTCATGATTGGCTGCTTGGTTTGAGGATGATGTTAGAAAGCCTCTGTGTAATTTGTCACCGTCACACTTGCTGCACCATAATGTTCTACCAAACTCACTACGACACAGGCACACCGATACATAAGCAGGTATTCACACTTAAAAGGTTTCCTCTGAGCCCATGACTAGCTGTCAGTGAACATGTCCTGTAGAGAGATGGTTTTTTTTCGATTTTAGTATTTCTTCTCTCAACTTGAAGAGGACCTGATGGTTTCCTGTACTTTCTGTCATGTATATAATGTTCTGATGTTGGATAAAACCGACCAGACTGTTACAAACCACCCAAAATATGTTGACGGTACTGGGGCTCTTATTCCTCCCGACCCAACCAGTTGGTTTGTCTGCCTCTATGAGCTCCTCTTTAACTGGTGTCTCTGTCATAACATTACTGCATTTTATCTGAACTGTGGTTTTTATTTCTGTAATTTTCCCTCCTTCTCAGACTGAAGCTGCCAAACTGGTTCCGATGGGCTTCACCACAGCGACCGAGTTCCACCAGAGGAGAGCGGAGATCATCCAGATCTCTACAGGCTCTAAGGAGCTGGACAAACTGCTGCAGGGTCGGTCTCAGAGATCTAGTTCATCCTCCAGACATTTATAATTCCATATATATAAATATAGAATTTATACACCAGAGCTGATGCTGCTGCCTCAAACATCTCTGTTCCCTCTGACGGCAGGCGGCATCGAGACGGGCTCCATCACAGAGATGTTTGGAGAGTTCCGGACGGGGAAGACCCAGCTGTGCCACACCCTCGCTGTCACCTGTCAGGTAGAGTCTGATGATGTCATAATCTGATCCTGTGGTCACCTGTCAGGTAGAGTCTGATGATGTCATAGTCTGATCCTGTGGTCACCTGTCAGGTAGAGTCTGATGATGTAATAGTGATCCTGGAGGACCAGCGGCTCACAGCAAAGAGAACTCTAGACACACTTTAATCATCCAGTTTATTAGTGGATATAAAAGTCTGTATAATATGTGATCTTTAGTGACTTCCTGTCCTTGTGTCCACAGCTGCCCATCGACCAGGGAGGAGGAGAAGGTAAAGCCATGTACATCGACACAGAGGGAACCTTTAGACCGGAGAGACTCCTCGCCGTGGCTGAGAGGTGACTTTAACTCAGGACGTTTGTTTTCAGCATGAGGAGCTCCAGCAGATATCAGTCAGTCAATTAAAGGAGGATATATATATTATATCTATATATATACATATATATATATATATATATATATATATCTACAGTGGTGGATGAAAGTGTCTCCTGAACACTGATGACGTTCTACCTCTGTTCTACCTGTTTTCTACCCGTGTGTTCTACCTCTGTGTTCTACCTCCTGCAGGTACGGGCTGGTGGGCAGCGATGTTCTGGACAACGTAGCTTACGCCCGCGCCTTCAACACAGACCACCAGACTCAGCTGCTGTACCAGGCCTCCGCCATGATGGCCGAGTCCAGGTCAGTCACTGACACACACACACACAAACAAAGTCTGTCTGTCTGTTTGGAGTCAGATACGTGGACGGCTGCTGTGTTACTGTCAGCAAACTGGAGCTTCAGTCATCAGGATTATGAGGACGGTCAGGAAACTGCTGGTTCTCAGTGACTGATGTAGTCTGGACAGAGGACATGTCTTTACATGTGTCTGTGTGTGTCTCTATCCAGACAGACTCTCAGGTTCCTGATCAATCTTATCCAGACTCAAAGTGGCTTTTTAACAGCTACTTAACCTGCAGATATTTTTACTTATTTAACCTCTTTGTCTTTAATCTACTTGAATTATTTAAGCTCAACTCTAATACGGGAAAATTCTACTGCAGATGATTTCTTTGGACTGATGTTCCAATAAAAGGAAAAAATGCATAAACAATAATTGAGGAGACAAAACAAAAGTATTATCAAAGATGATATAATAATAATAATCCTAATCCTAATACTACTTTAAAAGTGAACTTGTCCTTTTCCACTGTGACATCAGTGTGTTTGTGGTGTTACGTGTGAAGGTCTTCACAAACCTACATTCTGATCTCTGATCCAGTACTGTACTCCGCAGCTGACGTTCCCTCTCTGTCTGTCCGTGTCCCCCCGCCCTCCGTGTGTGTCAGGTACGCCCTGCTGATCGTGGACAGCGCCACAGCTCTGTACAGAACCGACTACTCCGGCAGAGGCGAGCTGTCGGCCCGGCAGGGCCACCTGGGCCGGTTCCTCCGCATGCTCCTGCGGTTGGCGGACGAGGTGGGTGGCGCAGCGTCATGGAGCCTGCCTGAGGGATGAACCCAATCTACACGCGGGTGACGTGTCTCTAACGTTGTGTCTGACCTCTGTTGTTCCTCACCCCCGACAGTTTGGCGTTGCCGTGGTGATATCCAACCAGGTGGTAGCACAGGTGGACGGGGCGGCCATGTTTTCTGCAGATCCCAAGAAACCCATCGGGGGCAACATCCTGGCTCACGCCTCCACCACGCGGTGTGTTTTCATTCAGCAGCTTCACACCGGAGACCGAGGCGCTTAACTATATGAACTATGTACAACTCTTTGTTGGTGTGAGCTCAGTTTCCATGGACTAAGAACTGGAAAACAATCAGTAGACTCTGATGTAATGTATGCAATGTTTACTACTCCAGGAAGTAGTCTGACCCTTAGCAACCACCTAGCAACAGAGAGGATTTCTAGTCTCCAACTGAATAAATACAGAACATGGAAACACTAAACTGCTCAGCTAGCTCAGTCTGGTTGGAACAAAGATATCCATAGACCAAAAGAGACCTGATTTCACCAAATGTGTCACATTTAATAGACCTGTAACAACTACATTATATTACATATATGAAATTCTATTCTAATTACATATTCCCGTTGAGGAGGAGGAGTGATATTTCTAGTAATGAGCAGGGTGTAATGTCATGATGATTTGTTCCAGATGTTCTGTTGAGCAATCAGATCTCTGGGGCGGAGCTACTGATTGTATGATCCCGGGTTACAGCGGGATGTCATCACCACTTTTCCACCCGTCTCTGTGTTTGCAGTCTGTACCTGAGGAAGGGCCGAGGAGAGACCAGGATCTGTAAGATCTACGACTCCCCCTGCCTGCCTGAGGCTGAGGCCATGTTCGCCATCAACGCTGACGGGGTGGGAGACGCCAAGGACTGAGGTGCGTGTGCATGTGCATGCGCGCGTGCGTATGGTGCAGCAGGTGTGATGACACATCGAAGCACTCTGAACTGAACTCAAGAAGAGAGAAACTAACATCAACATGTCGTCATGACAACGTTCATGATGGAGACTCCGACTTCCTTCATGATGACGTGATGCAGAAAGTTACGATGTCACGACATGAACTGACATTATCTTCTGATTGTTCCACGTGAATCTGAGAGTTCAAAGTGCTCCTCGATCTTCACCTGCTGGTTCCTCAGCAGAACCATTTAGTGAAATATATTTTCAGTTCCACATGTTTTTGTTGTGTTTTTTTGGGCCGTGTGAGGCGAAACACGGACTTCGGTGTCACGTCCTCTTTTTGTTTGTCTAGAAGCTTCTGTAAATACGCTTCAACTAAATTAAATTTGTCTTACGATTAAAACGACTTCTTGTTTGTTCCATCAGGACGAACAGACACAAGACAGACAGAAGGGAAGCAAAAGAGTTTATTAAATGTTGTGTCACTCAGTGTGTTAATCTTCATTGCTGTGGGATCATCTTCATCACCGTCACCTCACAGCAGACTGCAAAACCAGCTCCAACCAGAATAAATAACAGGTGCAGCGACATGAGACCGACTACTAACTACTCAAACAATCACGTAGAAAAATATTCAGGGAAGAGTTCATGCTCTTCATCATCATCTGGCTCCTCCACACCGTCAAAGGTCAAAGAAACAAGCTTCATCTCACACATAGCAGCTGAGACACAACTTTGAATCCTTTCATTTGAACCTGCCTGATCGGACGGGACCAGCAGGTCTTGGTTATGGACCCGGAGATCTCTGAAGCACTCGTAGGCTCCCTTCATGTTCCTGAGCATCACTTCTCCTCCCGTTTCCTCAGACTCGTCCAGATAATATGATAAACTGCTCAGTGGGTCTGTGATGACGGAACAGTTCCTGGATCAGCGGTCTCCAGGAGCAGCGGGACCAGGTACTGGACTCACCTGTCAGAACCTATACACCTGCAGCTCTGACTGACCAGAGGAAAACCAGGTAGTCCTCCTCACCGTGACCCTCAGGAGCCAGTTTGTGATAAATGAATCAATAAATGAACGTGAACTACAGAGGTGGTCCAGCAGGTGGCGCTGCTGGGATCACTTCTCGTCAGTTAAACGGGTAAAAAACATGAAAGATATTAGGGACGTCAATAAATAAGTCCTGTTAAAAGTTTACAGAAAATAAATAAACTCCATATTTCACAGTGACAGTATGACCAACACCCACCAAGGAAGGGAAAGGAAATCTGACCAATCAGGGCCTCGGCTGATGAGCTACGCCCACCCGGTGCTGGTGGAAACGATCCACTCAGATCTTTCTGTCCGTTAAGACTCGCAGCTGAGCCTCCAGGTCACATGACTCTTCATCCTGATGAGGAATATGATGAAGAGGGGACATCAGTCTAATACTACGTCTTCTCAGCTCCATCACACAGGTACATCCACCTGCTGTTCTCGCCAAGTTCCCAGAGTTCATAGTGCCACTCGGACACAGGTGGTGATTCTTACCTGGGTGGTGTTTCTGGGCATCTTCAGGGCCAGCTCGGTCCAGTTGGTGGCCTCGGAGCTGTTCCCCAGCTCCTGGTGACACTACAACAGACAGCAGAGAGGATCAGACTCCACACCTGTCATGTGACAGGATGATCACCCTGAGTGGGCGTGGCCTACCTTCGCGATGTAGAGTCTCACGGTCCTGGAGAAACCCGGACTGATCTCCTCGGCCTGCAACAAGACGCCAAACGGACTTATTACATCCAGATGTGCAGCCACACACCTGCTCAGAGGACCGACACACAACAACACAACTCATCGCAAGGCATTGTGGGTAACGGAGCGCCCTTACAGGTGTGTTTGAAGACAGACACCCTCCCTGCGTTCCCAATCACATACTACTGCAGCAAACCTTACAAAGTACGTACTGTTACATGTAGTATGTGTACAAATGGGACGTGCTACTTGCGCTTTGACCTCTTCATATCCGTTGTGATCAGTAGCGCAACATTTGAAGTAAAAAGAAAAAGGATGTAGTTTGGAACGAGTACGCTTCCTTTTAATGATTTTTCTTCTTCTGCTTCTGGATGTGACGTATTTTGTGGAATACGACCAGATGTAGTAGAACATCCTGGTACTTTACTCCTACATTTAACATACTTAGTAGTGGGACATACTAAATCTGTTTCTGGCACACTAACTAGTATGTTAGTACAGATACCGGAACACGGGTACTGTTGTGAGACGCTGATTGTACAAGTGTTCCAGTGGGACCTGTCCAGGTGACTCCTCCTACCTTGAGGAAGTTCTCCAGGGCATCTTGGAGCGTGGAGGAGGGGGGGGTGTGGTAGAGGGCAGCCGCTGCCTTTTGCTCCAACCAGTCCAGAGAGGCTACCTGCAGACACACACACACACCTCTGACACACCTGCTGAGAGTCACATGATCAGACCTGCCTGTGAAGACTCCACCCCTCATCTCACCTCGTAGCACCACCTGCCGAGCAGGTAGAAGCACACGGGGTCGTCGTCTCGGAGGGCGATCGCTCGGTCCAGGTGCTCCTGGGGGAAAAAAACACATTCAGCCGCTTATAAAAATACGTTTTAATACACAGAAAGTTGACATACACCTCTGTGTGCGTGTGCGTGTGTGTTACCTTCAGTACGTGGCTGCTCTTCAGTTTAGCGTGCATGCTCTCATGTTTGGAGTCCAGTCCAGTGAGAACAGCAAACCTGCAGCCACAAACAGAACCAGTGACCCATGTGGACATCATGATGGAGGACAAGGTTCAGGTGGACAACGTGCAGGTGAGTGTTTACCATTTGTGACAGTCTGCGTTGAGGCCTCCCTTCTTCAGGGCAAGCTCCGCCTCCTCTTGACCTGAAACACCAGCTCACAGGTGTCCATGATCTGATCCATATTGTGAGGATTTTATGAACTTCTTTGTCTTTATTCTGATTCATTATCTTTAAAACTCTATCTGTATGTGTGTCTCTGTGTCTCTCTCTCTGTCTGTCTGTGTGTGTGTGTGTTACCTCGTTCTGCGTAGGTCTTCCTCTCCTGTTTGTCCTCCGTGGATTTGTAAATGTCGCTGTAGGCCCGAGCCAGTCGCCATAGAAACTCCCTGCTGTCGCCATACTGCAGACGTAGTCAGGAAACAGTGTTCAGAAAGGAGACGGTGCGTAAAGTGTTCATGCTCATGTGAGTGTAGTCAGATTAATTTAACTGTCATTGACCTGTCTGCTTTAACCTCTGCTGAGCATGATGGAGTCAGAATGTGTCGTCTGGAGAACAAACTGTTTTGTTGCTATAGAAACCATCAAGAGTTCTCTGGTTCTCTCCACACCAAAGTGTTCATGACTTCTAACTGAAGCAGCTTTTAAAGTAGAACATTAATGTAAAGATAAACTGGTGTCCATCAGAACTGCTGTCGTTGCTTCTATGGGATGAACCAACCATCAACCAGCAGTGATGTCATCGTTGGTTTGTGAACGTTATGAAGCCTCCAGTTCAGATTCTGTCCGTCACCATCTTGTTAGTTCGGAGCGGATGGGAGCAGGAAGTGACCATATTTGGATGAGCTGGGGGAGGAGCCAGCGGTGGATCTGACCGATCTGATTGGAAACCTGACGATACTATGTCCCGCCCACCGACAGCTTTAACCTGACTGCACCACAGGCCTGTCAATCAAACAGACACGCCCCCAAAAATAGGTATTTTTGAATCTTCTTTTCTAATGAATGAGGGATTATTTTCAGATGGACCTCCAGAAAACTAATAAGAAGGAGTGACTTCAGCTAACAACACCGAGATAACTGATGGACACATTTTATTGACTTTGAATTTGATGAGAGAAGTTGAATGGGAGTCTATGGAGCTGGAGGCTTTTTGGAGCTGACCTCTAGTGGCACTCTCTGGTATTGCAGCTGAAGACACTTCTGCATCTGAACCATTTTTCAGACCTGAAGCTGCGAACACTTTTATATCCAGTCTGTAGGATGTACATACACGTGTTCACTGACACCTACAGTTGAACCTTATTTGTGTGGTTTTATTGAAACATCTCAGTCTGGGAAGTCTCTTTTCTCTGAATTACTGAAAATTACTTATTAAAATTACTTTATCTACTAATGATCAACAAAAAGTTCCCAAATCCCTGAGACATCAGTTTGTCCTCTGCTGACCGAAGACGTGAGAGAGGAATCAGCAGCGACGTCATGAACTCATTTTGAATCCCCGAGAATCAATCAACCATCTGGAATCTGGAATATTTGACTTTGTTATGATATTTTGATCAGGCACTGGTGCATGTGTTTGAAGACGTGCGTGCGTTCTCTCACCTCTGCTCGGTTGTCCAGCAGCAGTTTGAAGCCTTCGGTCTTCAGCTTGGCGTCTCCTGTGTGGAGGATGTCGCTCTGAGCCAGCAGGAGAGCCAGCTCCCCACTGGGAACCTCCGTCACCAGCTGCATCATCATCATCTCCTCCTCCTCCTCCTCCTCCTGCTGCTCCTCCTCCTCCTCCTGAGAGTCCTCCTGGCGGAGGGTGAGGACGGTGGCACAGCTCCTGTCCTCCTCCTCCTCCTCCTCCTCAGACTCCTGCTCCGGCTCCCTCTCTCCCTCCTCTCTGTCTGTGTCGCGGTCGGTGTAGTCAGACTCAGCGTACGCCGTGGAGTACCTGACACACACACACACACACACACACACACACACACACACACACACACGAGAAAGATCAAATGTTGAAATTGAATTGAGTTTTGTGACGTCTGCCTGCAGCCTGTCAGAGTGAAGCTCACCTGAGACAGGTTGTTCTGGAGGAGTGGACCGAACTACCTGCTGACAGGAAGAAGTCTCACCGAGTCTCACCTGTTCTGCACTGATTGAAGCTTGTAAAACTAAATATGAATTTAAAGGTCCCATTAATTCTGTCATTTTAATTTGTTTTATCATTTAAAATATTCTGCTAAAAATGATTGAATTAAAAATCCAAAGCAAAGTCTGTGCAGACAGTTGGAGGTTTCAGAGGTGAACTGATGTAACTGAACGGGCTGCGTATGTTTGGTAGACAGACGTCTCTATGAAACTAATCAAGTGTCTGATTCTCTGTTTCAGTTGAACAATCACAACCTGAACGAGAAAAAGTTTGAACTGTTGGTGCAAGAGGTGAGTAAAAAAAATACAAGAACAAATCTGGTGGTTATTTATATTTGGTGAAACAACCCTTTAAATTTCTTTATTAACAAACTCTGTTATATTACAAATAGTTAATAGTTTAGCAGCTGTTCTTCAGGCATTATTACTATGAACACACTTCTTTTTGAGTTTAACTATTTATTTCTAGAAGGATGAAATAGCGGTCGTCGTGGTAACGGTCCATAGCTCTTCATAACACTACAAGGAACTGTTTAGTGAGTTTCAACACAGTGATGATAATCAGCTGTACACAGCTCTGTTTAACCCACTGTGATTGGATCACATATTAGGACCAATAAGAGCATGTAGCTCATTAGAGCGCCAATTAAAAAGCTCCCAGTGTTGGAACTGAGCCGGATTGGAGCACCTGTTCACCTGCGCAGGTGTCAGCCACACAAACCACAGAGACACTGACACAAACAAACAAACAAACCAAATCTTTAGACTTCTAGAAGCAGCCATGGATGAACTGACGACAGAGCCAAGCAGAACGGTCCCTGAATATTAACATGACGTAAAATAGCCAGAATAATATAGAAGACGTGACATCAGGAACACAACAGGTGCAACAGGTGAGTGGACAGCACTCACCCTCCCTCACTGGTCTCCTCATACGTGCTGGTCACGCCCTGGCTGGCGGTGAAGTAGATGGAGCTGGAACCGGTGGAGTCGGTGCGCTCTCTGTGGACGAAGTGACGCCGCCGCCGAACACGCTGACTGTCCTCCATGCCCTTCCTGAAAGAGGAGGAGGAGGAGGAGGAAGGTCACTATAACAACATGAGAGGAGGAGGAAGGTCACTATGACAACGCGAGAGGATGAGGAAGGCCACCGTGACATGACAGGATGAGGAAGGTCACTGACAACATGAGAGGATGAGGAAGGTCACTGTGACAACATGAGAGGATGAGGAAGGTCATTGTGACAACATGAGAAGAGGAGGAAGGTCACCGTGACAACATGAGAGGAGGAGGAAGGTCACTGCAACAACATGAGGAGAACGAGTCTGCTCCACTGGGAGGTTTCAGACTTCTATTGTAACCAGTAAAGTAAAGACTCAGTTTAAAGTACAACTCTTATTATTTGTTATTATTTCATGCTGCTGCAGTACATCAGACTCTGTGCTGCTCACTTCACATCCTGGACGATCTGCAGCGCGATGTCCTGCAGGCCGCCCCTCAGCTCGGCCACCTCGGACCGCAGCGAGGACACGCAGGTCAGAACCTGGTCCAGTTGGTTCCGGAGCTCCAGCTGCTGCTCCGGGGACAGTCCCTCCACCGCCGCCTCCACTGCTGCCAGGGCCTGCTGCTGGGCCTCCCTCTCTGCAGGGGGGCACAGGAGGTACAAAACGTGAGTTTGAATTTGTCTGCAGTTATCATATATTATTATTATTGTTATTATTTTCCGTTCTCCTGCTGATCCAGACTGTGTTGGTGAAGGTTCAAACTGTAGCTTGACACATCTGCCTCCCTTCAGTATGCACAAATCTGTGAAAATAGTCCCAGCCTGGATGTCCGCCCACCCCTCCACTGGCAGCTTTGTGATGTGGATAACTCCGCCCCCAGGTTGAAATTATTGGTTCCTGAGGTTTGTGATGCATGAACCCCAGGTTGTCTGAATCTGTGTTTGAGACTCACTGCAGTGGAAATGTTCAGCCATGGTGTTGTTTATTTTTATAGTTATAGTTATAGTTAAATATTCGTTTCATGTAGCACATGAAATACTACTGATGGACACATTAACAAGGCTAAAAACTTAAATCAAGATGGCTTGTGTTACTTTAAAATCTCAAAAATATTTTTCTGTTGACATCAAGAATACAAACAAAACATCAGGAAAGATTAACTGGGCCCACGTGCAAAAAAATACGTCAACATTTTGTTAAGTTGCCATTTGGACCACACGTGCGCGCCCACGCACACACACCTGACCCACCCTCAGCGTCCAGCGTCTCCGGCAGCAGCGAGGCTCCATCCGCCCCGTCACACAGGCGGGCTGGTGGCCAGGCCTCCAGCACCAGACTCTGGGTTCTCCTCCTGCTGACCTCCCGGTAGATCATGAGGGCTATCAGACCGAGTCCGGCTGTGGCTCCGACAGCCAGCCCGATCAAACTGTTCCTACCGAGGTGTGTGTTCATGTCTGCTCCGCAGGTGTAGCACTGGTTCCGGTTGGTTCCTTCACATGACACCGGCGGGCGCTGTGTTCAGGTGTTCCGCTTCAGAACTGCGACATGACCTGACGTAGATTAAATTATCTCCGTAGCAGAACCAGTTGGAGCCCGTCCAGCTAACCCGTTAGCCCGCTGTCACCGCTTCAGTTGCTAATAACTGATGGCTTGTAAAAATCTCTCCTCAGACGACACATTTCCGGTTCGTACCTCGGCTTCAGGTTTCAGAACCACATTCAGTGTTTACATCATATTAAAATGGGAGGATGTCAGTCTGCAGCTAAAATGCTGTTAAATGACGTAACGTGCGGAGGCTACACCTCATCGGCACCACTCATCAACGAGGCCAGCGCGTGGGTTACATCACTTCCGATTCCTGGCTGCAGACCTCCGCAGATAACAGGAAGTCACGTGATCTTATGAGCGGAAACTGGTCTTCGTGGCGTTGACTAAACATTCTGCACTGCGCATGTGCGAAATGCAAGAAATTCCATTGTTTTTCCTACTTAACTTTTAACCCTTTGTAACCAACGTTTTATAAATTAACTGTAACTAAATACAGTTTGATTTATTTTGTAATTCAATCACATAACTGACGTAAATAAACTAGTCTCCCTCCGACACTGCTTGTGCTCTATATCTGCAAAGTATTGTGAACGAGAACCTGTGTTTTGATCTCATGCTCAAACGTCTATAAAGTAAGAATAGCATCATTTTCACCCAGAAAGTAAAGTTTAAAAAAAAAAAGACATGAATATCTAAATTACAAGATAGTCATTGATATTAGACATCATTTAATTAAACTTTTCATTTTGAGATAAGAATTGTTAAGTGTGTGGGATATTAAGTCAGGATTATTATTCAGAAATGTGTTTTTAAGTCTTAAATCTTTCCTTTTCTGACTGCACAGCAAACTATACACAGCATGTGTTCCCCTCCTTCTGGTGATGTATTCTATTTTCTGTTCTTTTAATCATGAGACATTTAAATGAGGTGAGGAAACCTGTGGGACTTGCTGGGATAACTACATCTCCCATGATGCTTGGGAGTGTCTGGGAATTCATGCTCAGCCACATTTCCTTTGTTAAACTGACCTACATACATGCAAAGAAAGAGACAAAGGATGAGAAAAAAAATCCCTGCAGCTCAGAGTGAGTCCAACTGTCTGTGATGAAGAGCTCTGAAACACTTCAACTGGTAGATCTGTCTGATCAGGTAAACTCAGGGTGATCTGCTCAGTAACATTCATTCTCTTTAGTTTCAGATTCATAGTGATAAATACGCTGAAATCCACATGATCTTGGAAAGAGAGAAGACATAACATTTGGAAAAGAATGGCACCATTAAAATTATATTTACTCTCCCCCACTTTAATTGTAAACATCAGGTAAAAAAAAGCTGAAATTCATTTATCTTTTACCTCTCAACAAAAAGCATGTTACCCATGAATATCGACCCAACAGGTTCTCCACCTCTGGTTCTGGTTCTGGTTCTCTCGGAGGTTACTTTCTGCTAAAAGGAAGTTTTTCCTTCCAGCTGTCGCTCATGTGTTCTTATAATGTTCCCTGAGGTGACTTCTGTTGTGACTTGGCACTATGTAAATAAAATAAATGAATAAATATGAAGTAATGTGTTCAGTTTTTGCACCACTTTTTAACAGTCCTATAATAATAATGTGTATCCTGGCTCCGCCCACCTGGTACCCACAGCTTCAGTCTGGAAACCCTGTTCACATTAAGGTTCACTCAGCCACTCTGACATCGGACAGACCAATTAGCGACCAGTCGGCGTGGCTATGTGTGATGACGTTGCGGAAGTAGTTCCAACAATGGCGGTGTTGGAGTTTCAGCACATGAAATATAGTCGGCTCTGATTGGTTAATTGAACCCAAGGCATACTCTTCTTCAGATCACTATGACTACAAACAACCCTCAACCCACCTGTTCACACAGTGACTGACGGGAGGTCAATGTTCACCGACTCATTGACTCCTGCTTAGATGGAACAAAGGCTGACAATGATGTAGTCATGAGGTATGCAGTCTGACAGGTCCACTGTGTTCACAGAAACCAGGTGTCAGTCACCTGACCGCCCACACATTCTCCGTAGAGCCCTCAGGTGATAAATGTGCTGTAATAAGTTTTTATAATTATCAGACATTGGACTTTTTAAAGGTGTACTCCAAGGAAGAAGCATTTCAAACTGTTGTAAAGTCTGGATCCTACATTTCCCACAATGCCTCAGTAGTGATGGTTCTTTGTCACAGTGGAGAAGGAACAGAAACCTGAACAATATGAAGAACAAACCTTTAATCTGACTGCTGCTTCTTTCTTTGATGCTCTGATCTTTATTATTATTATTATTATTATTGATGTGTCATCAGATTGAAACTGTGATTATTAATAGGATGAAGATCTGAGAGCAACTGTTCTTCCTTTGTTCAGTCACACTTTGACTTTCCTGCTTGACAAACATTTACTGTGAAAAAAAGGGTTTTAATTTAAATATTAAATTATCGTTTATCTTATGATCACAGTCTGTGTTGTTAAAATGTGAGTTTTAGATGTCATCTCATATCAACAGATCCAGATCCTGTGTGAATAATTAAAGGATGTTTGAGGAATATGAGGCTCCTTCAGTTTGATCCGTCTGTTGGAGGTGTTCAGGGTTTGTGTGGGTGTTTTTTTATTTATTATTTTATTTATTATTGTGGTTTTTATAGGCATTCATTGCTACTTCTTGTCGTGTCTTGTTTGAATATTGTCAGTATTGTTTGTAAATGGTGGATGCCTTCTCTTCAACAAATACTAACAAACACCGGAACCAGAACCTTTAATGGACCTTTTAGTTTAGTTTTGTCCGTCTTCAGTCGTTTGGAAACGTCTGTGTCAAACAAACTTCCATCCAATCGTCTGCTGTCTCATCCATCCCCCACCCCCATCCCCACCCCGAGTATAAAACACCGGGGCAGGCTGCAGTCAGCAGGGAGACCTCGGAGTCGGATGACTGGATGTAACATGGCGGAGAGCGGCAGAGCGTCGCGGTGGTCCACCTGCCGCTGTCCCGCCGCGGAGCAGTAGAGCTGCTCGGTGTGCTTTCCTCCGCGGAGTCCCGATGAACTCTTGTTCCGGTCCGCAGGAGAAGAAGTTCAGCAGAATGAGCCGAACCGCAACAGGTGGGAGAGACGGGCGGAGTGACGCCGCGTGGGTCCACAGAGACCTGAGCCCTGTGGACCCACGCGCACTGCTGGAGTCTTCCTCAGCTCCTCTTCCTCCTCTCAGCCCTAACTGCTCCTCTTGGAGGAGGAGGAGGAGGAAGAGGGATGTTGGACCGGCTCCTCGGCGTTCAGACTGCAGAGCTGCTCAAATTCCTGCCGGGTGTGTTTCCAATAAAAATAATCTAATTTCCTCCCGAACCTTCCAGACGTCCCGGAGCCGGTACCGGACTGGGGCTCCTCCCCGCCGCTGCCCGACGATCACGTGCTGAGCTCCGGAGCGGTGCTGTTCCCCGGTATTATTCTCACACACACACACACACACACACACACACACACACACGCGCGCGCGCTGAGCTACACACTGTGCAGACACACACACAGCGTCCTGTGTACTGACAGGTGTGTGTCTTGGTGTTACCTGTACAGGTGTGTTTGATCAACATGGCTGCCCTCTGATTGTGTTTCCTACGGCGCAACAGTCCAGACTCGGTTCTGACCTCAGCCAGGGTCACGTGGTGGACTTCATCCACTACTGTCAGGCGCTGCACAGGTAGGTGTGTGTGTGTCCTGATGTTGTTTGTTGGTGTGTGTGTGTGTGTGTGTGTCTGTCTGTCTGTCTGTCTGGATGGTGTCTGTCTGTCCTGATGGTGTGCATGTCCCCGTGTCCTGATGGTGTGTCTTGTCTCCTCAGTAAGAAGATTCAGACTCCGTCCGTCCTCTCGGTGGTTGTTGATCTGAAACATTCGTCTCTCCTGACGATCAGGTTCATCGCTGAAACGCTGCTCCTGCTGCAGGTGTGTGTCTGTTATCCTGCTGATAACGGTGAACATCCAGAGGTCCTCCTCTCCTCTCCTCTCCTCTCCTCTCCTCTCCTCTCCTCTCCTCTCCTCTCCTCTCCTCTCCTCTCCTCTCCTCTCCTCTCCTCTGTCAGGATGTTTTCTAGTTGACCTCCCAGCTCTTCGGTAACGTGTCTGCAGACAACATGTCAGAGATTATCAGCTGTTTGACCTTTTTACAGGAGTTGAAAACAAACTGTCTTCATGTTTGAGAGACAGAAGGACATAACAGACCTCAGCAGGGGGTGTTACAATTACACGCTCAATACTTCACATTCCTCCGACTCAGAATGAAGACATTCGGTAAAGACCAGGGAGAGAGAAAAGCCTCACTGAAATTGACTTTAATGACCATCATTATGTTGCATGTTTTCATCGAGAGGAGAAAGTTAACTTGTGGTCTGACATCAGTCTGCACAGCCTTAACATTTTATTTTGAAATTACACTCATTATATTATATTACAAATGAACTCTGGCTGATCCACAGCAGTCGCCGTGTGACTGATCAGAGCGGAGGTGTCGGGTTTGTTCTCTGCTCCATGTATTCATAGGAAGGCAGATCTCAGCTACTCAACAACGGCTGCAGTGTTTTCCACTGACTTGGCGGAGCCACGTGTTTTTGTCTTTTCACTTTTTCAGCGTTCTTTTAAAACCTGCAGCCATAAGGATTTATTTCAGCAGCAGGTTCATCAGGTCACATGACTCTCTGACAAACATCACTACAAAACAGTCGTTTGTTTGTTCTGAGCGTCGAACTCTCCCTCAAAACGACTTCTATTGAACCTAGTGGAGGAGTCGTATCTAACTTATTTCTCAAGGAGAAACTTCAGATTTGAATTTGAATCGTCCACTTCTCTTTAATCCATCGGAGCTCTGACATCATCTTTTCTGCTTCACCTTCCAGCGGAGCATCCACAGTCTCTACGTCATTCAGCCCAAAAAGAAGGACGCTGTGAAGCTGCTGCTGAAATGCCTGACTCCGTCCAAGTCTCACGCTGCACCCTTCAAGGTCTGACACGCACACGCACACGCACACTGCACAGAGGTTGTGACTTCTGCAACATTCACCTGGTCTGTGCAGAAAGTCCTCCTGAAGGAACTCCCCGAGCTGTCGAACTACATCGACCGCAGCCAGCTGCCTCCATCGCTGGGAGGATACCTGGTCTACTGTCACCACAGCTGGGTGGCCTTCATCAAGGTAGCCTCTTTTATTATTATTATTATTATCATCATCTCTCCAGTGAATTCTTAAGGGGGACTAGTTTCATCCTGAAGATCTGAGCTGCTGTAAATCACTACATTTATGACCAGATAGTGCTGAACATCATTAATACTGTTGATCCATACAAATTTTACACTTTGACTCTTGTTTAAAAAAAAAAAAAAGAGTCTCCACCAGGTGTTTGTTTGGCTCTGCCCACCAGTCTCCATCAGGTGTTTGTTTGGCTCCGCCAGTGAGAGTTTGTGAGCAGAGACTCAAAACCACACTTATGAATCTGTCTTATGATCAGTTCAACACAGTTACACTGTGCTGCTGACATCAACGCGCACACACACACACACACACACACACACACACACACACACACACACACACACACACACACACACACAGGTCTTCTGTTTGTATCTACAGTAGCTCATGAATCCAGTCGGATCATCTGCTGCTCGTCACTCTGAACATTAATTCCAACTGAAGATGCAGTGTCGTGATGAAGAGCACGCTCGTCTCTCGGTCTTCATTCATGAATCGTCCCGGCAGCCGTGTCTTTTGTCCGTTACCGTGGTGACGCTTGTGTAAATGCTTGCCGTCATCAGCTGACCCTTATTAGCAAGTGAAAGGCGGCCTGTTTCTGTCCCATTATACATTCAGTGGTGTTGAAGTGGGTCGGGACAGTGTTCATCAGCACACCATGTTTCGGCCTATAAGGAGGCCTGCTGAGTCAGCAGGTCTGAGTTCAGCACCGCGAGTTATTACAGGGGTTTATATTTTACAACTCCGTTTAAATCATAAGTTAAGGATCCATGCCTGAAGCTGAAATGTGTTTGAGAGGTTCAGAAGGTCGTATTAACGTGTCCGTCCGTCTGCAGGAGATCGACGCCTTCGTCCAGGACTTCCTGTCCGTGGTCCAGCGGCTGCCCTCGTGTATCTCCACCCTGCAGGCTCTGTCCAGGCTGCCGCTGCCCTCCACCCTCAACGAGCTCCAGCGCTTCTATTCCGCCAACGAGACCAAGTTCCTGCAGCTCCGGAGGTCAGGCTCTCAGCTGCTGCTCTGAGGATTCACTTACAAAGATCATCGTTGTCCTTCGAGTTACAGGGACATAATTATTATAGATGTATGAATGAGTGAATGAAATATGAAAGGAAATTGATGATCTGAGGACCATTGTTATTTCCTGCTGCTTTAGTATGCCGTTTTTTGTTTATTGTTCTTGCATGAATTCACAGGGTGTTAATTCATAACGTACAAATTCAACCCTTTTAGAAACGCATAAATGAGCCTGTTTTTAAAAGCTAAAATCATTCTTGTCATTTTTCTTTGACTTGTGAAAATCAAACCAAATGATCAAGTTGTCATTTCCATCTGTGCCTCACAGGTGTTAGTGAAGCTGTCTGTCTACATTTTGGTTAAAACGGAGACGAAGAGCACCGAGCTTTAACATCTGAGATATTATAATGATGACCAGTGGTTGTTCACTGTGTTGATGAGAGCTCACATGGATAATATGGTGATGATGGCCTGTGAAGGGTGGAGACTGCAGCTCAGGAGGATGGCAAAAAAAAACAACTAATCTCAGGAGTTTAACCACTGACGGGAAATTCAAGTCTACAAGTGGTTTTAACATTCAAACGCGGGTTCAGTTGCTTCAGTGCATTCACATGTCTCACTTCCTCCACACTGACTCCTTTCATTCCTCTGTTGTGCTGTGCAGGGAGCTGGGTCTGGACCAGCTGCTGACACACTGCGAGACGGTGCTGGAGAGGCTGCGGCACCCCGACAGGGAGCCCTGTTACCAGGCCATGGCCGGCACCGCCCTCTTCACCCACACCGCCTTCGACATGCTGCAGAACCGCTGCAGGTACCGCAGGCCTCTCAGTCACAGAACCGGGCCTCCGTCCTAATCCTCCTCTGAGAAAACCTCCACACGCAGACAGGAATGTTGTTCACAACAGCCAGGATTAACTGTTTGTACTAATCTGAGACTAGAGCTGATATTTAAATCTGCTGCAGATGACATCAGTTCAGTCTGAAAACATCTGAGTCGAGAAAAACTTTAACAATACAGAGTCTAGTAAAAACTTGAACCACACTGAAATCTAGAAAAAAATGCAAACACGGAAAATCCAGAAAACGCAAACACTGAAAATCTAGAAACAACGTAAACACTGAAAATTTAGAAATAACGATAACACTGAAAATCTAGAAACACCGTTACCACTGAAAATGACCATAGAAAAACCATCTAGAAAACTTTGCAACACTGAAAATCTAGAAAAAACGTTAACACTGAAAAACTTGTACAACACGGAAAATCTAGAAAAACTTTAACAGCAGACAATTTAAAGATGGAGACGTTATCTGTTCAACTACAGGGACACTCTGGGACACAGCTGTGAATTTAATGATGCGTTCAGGGACATTTATCTATTCATGTCTGATAATTATATATTAAAATGTATTGATTGATGGTTCCAGCTGGTGGTCATCAGTCTGTCTCTGTCTCCAGGATCACTGCAGCGGTGGAGAAAGTAGAGCTGCTGTGGCAGCAGACCTTCTCCAAGGCCCGTCTGCAGCTGCAGGTGTTTCAGCTGCGCAGTGATGCGCTGCAGGTGAGTCTGATGTTGCGCTCACACCCGTCTGCTTCACTTCCTGAACACGGTTTGTCTGAGTCCCTGAAGAGGAGGTCAGGTGTCTGTGGTTTGAACTGTAGGACAGACAGGAGATTTTTAACCTGAACTCACACGTTGAATTGCTAATAAATCCATTTCCTGAGTGTGAACTACAAAGGCAGTGGTCTCTATTAGACATGTCTGTATTTATGAAAATAACCAGTGTACACAGAACATGTGTGTTATATAAGTCTGAAAGTAAAAACTGAGCTGAATTCTGCTTTGAAGAAGTTCTCTAGTTCAAAAGCAGCTCGGATCAGACAAATAAAACCTCACAGGAACTCTGCCCAAAAAAATGAAAGTAAAAGACATCTCTGTGTCTTCAGCCTCTCTGTGTGTCCGTCCCCTGATACATCAGTCTCTTCTGTTTGAGGATAACTTCCTGGCTCCAGTGAAGTGTTCAGAGTGACGCCTCACAGACTCCATGTAGTGCTGATGATTTAACTGCCCAGTGAACGAGTCATCTCTGAACAGTGTGATTATTATAAATAAACCGTATGATCAGATGATGGAGCTCATGATGACCTGACTGACACCTGCTCACCTGCTGTGACCTTTAGCTCCCAGCTGTTCTTCCCACTCGGCCCTCAGACGTCCAGCTGGGATGAAGCTCTGGGAAAGTTGTAGAAACACAAAACATTCATTAATACAAACATTTTTTTTTTAATAACGGAGCTCATTCACAGACACACAATTTATAATGGAGGTCTGTGGAAAATTGTTGAAAGACTCCAGGGGGTGCGTTTGAAAATTGCTCTACAATAAGGGAGTGCTGGGAAAAATGATCAGCGAGGCTCAGAGGTGACCACCAGAATCCATCCAGGACTAAAGACGACAACAGGTCGTCTTCTCCTCTTTTCATCTGGAACAAATAAACTACTACTGCGACCACACATCCGATCTCCTCTCCTTCCTCTGAAAGAACACCTGATGTGTGAGTCGTACTCTTCTGATCAGAGAAGGAGCAGCCGTGGCATTGACATCCTCTCACCTCACTGAACTCCTGTTTTCAGATCACAGAGGAGATAGAAGCTCTTCTGCAGAAGAAGCTCCAGCCGTATAAAATCCAGATCGCCCCGGACGCTGTGAAGGCGGCGCTGCTGGTGTCTGAGTTCGAATCATCCATTCACACTCCTGCTATGGTATGAGTTTTATTTAGTTTACCTTGTGTAACAGGTAGTCCACTGTGACTCTGCTGTAGTCCGCTCAGATGTTGTTGTAACATGAACCCCACACCCCCACGCCCCCAGGCTCTGGTCTGCTGTGCTGAAGATGTGGTCCACACGCTGGCCGACGTGCTGCCGCTGGACGGTCCGACCCGGGAGAGCTGGGTTTTGGATCTGGAGCGGCTGAAGAGGAAGCTGCACTCTGCGGTTCACTTCATCCTCCAGACCCTCCGGGCGGTGTCCAGCTACCAGCAGCACTACAACAAGGCAGGTCCTCTCTTTGCTGCTAGCCATCGTCTGTACCCTGAAGGTGTCAGCTCACCTGTCCAGGACGCCTTCATGCTCAGAGGTTCACAGCTACAGACTGGGTTTATATCTTTAAATAATTACGTCTACAAAAAGATGCATTTAACTTCTTCACTTAAAATAGAAACCACGTAGAAATAAACTACTTTAATCCTCCCCTCTGAAGAGCAGCAGACCTGAAGCTGTCCGTCTCCTCTTTAGGCCAACATCTGGTACCAACGGGTCCTCTTGGAGAACTTCATGTCGGAGCTGCTGTCAGGTGTCCACGGAGACGCTCCGGCCTCTCAGAGACGGAGGAGGAACTGGGGGACAATCCCTGTGTGGAGACAGAAGCTGTCCTCCTTCCTGAAGAAGAATCCTCCTCCGGATACGGAGGAGCTGCTTCACCTGGCTCACCTGTCCAAGGCCATCCCCGATGATGAGGTGCAGCAGGCGGGCAGCCGGATGTCTGGGAGGTGAGAGACTTCACGTCATGGTAGATGGCTCTGTCACTGCTGTGTCCATCCAGAGCACTTTCACACCTTCTGTCCATGAGAAACGGCTCGTTTTAGTTTCCAACGCATGAACTACATCATTAAGCACAACGATGTCACTGGAGAACATCACTGTGAACCATCATGTTATACCTGTATTATCGCCTCCTCATGTGTTCATTACATCTGCAGGCAGACAGAGGGCAGTGTGGCTGTTTAGTGTCTGTGATGACCAGACTGGATACAAGTGTTCGTAGCGTCCAGGTCTGAAAAATGAGTCCGATGCAGAAGTGCCTTAAGCTGCAATACCACCGAGTGCCACTAGAGGTCGGCTCCAAAAAGCCTCCGGCTCCATAGACTCCCATTCAACTTCTCTCATCAAATCCAAAGTGAATAAAATGTGTCCATCAGTTATCTCGGTGTTGTTAGCTAAAGTCACTCCTTCTTATTAGTTTTCTGGAGGTCCATCTGAAAATAATCCCTCATTCATTAGAAAAGAAGATTCAAAAAGACAAGTTTTTGTCTGTTTGCCTGTCAAAGTCTGTTTGATTGACAGGCCTGTGGTGCAGTCAGGTTACAGCTATTGGTGAGCGGGACATAGTATTGTCAGGTTTCCAATCAGATCCACTGCTGGCTCCTCCCCCAGCTCGTCCAAATATGGTCACTTCCTGCTCCGAACGAGCAAAGATGGTGACGGACAGAATCTGAACTGGAGGCTTCATAACGTTCACAAACCAACGATGATGTCACTTTTGGTTGATGACATCACTGATGGTTGAGAACATCACTGATGGTTGATGACATCACTGATGGTTGATGCTTCATGATGACTGACCGACGAACTTTATTTTCTGCTCCTGTCCTCTCCATCAGGTGTCTGACTCTGAGGAGACTCCTGGTGTCCTCTGGTCCGGTGGTGGTGGAGCAGCTGCAGCTCGCCCTGCAGTGGCAGTATGAGCTGTTGCGGAGCAGCTGTGGAGGTCCGTCTTCTGCTAACACAACCACTGCAGAGGTTCTTCTCAGCCAGTCTCAGTCTGACGTCGCTCGGTGTGGAATGGATGCTCCCGGTGTCGGACCACCTCCCTCAGCTGCAGGTCCTGGGACGGTGTCAGCTGAGGGCAAACCTCCCTCCCTCAGTTCCTTCGACTCTGGGTTTGATGGAGCTGGGAACAACCAGCCGGAGGCTGGAGGGGGCAGAGAGGGAGGGGAGGGCCCGTCTGGATCAGGTGGTACCAGGGACTCTGTGAGACCAGCATTTAACCCGCCTGAGATTCACGAGGAGCACATCTCCAGTGTTTCCGACAGTGAGGATCACGTGGAGGACTTTGACCTGGGTTCTGTTGGGAACTCGTCCAGAACCAGCATCCGGATCGTCCCCAGAGTCTCGGTGGACTCCCTGAACTTTGAGATCAAGGTGAAGCGCTCGGCGGTGCTGCCCAGTAATCCATGGCTGAGCCTGCCAGTGGACGACCTGGAGAACTCCTACACCGTCACCGTTACACCTCAGAACGGAGACCTCCACCTGCCCAACCCCTCAGACCCCCACGGTACCGCCCACCGGGCCAGCAGGTCCCGGGACCAGCCCACACAGACGGAGGTTCTGAGCGGCTCAGACCTCCGAGGGCCGTGGACCACAGATTGGACACCGCATCGACAGAGCAGGTTGGAGGATCCTGATCTGAGTCCCATCTCAAACATCCTGTCCAGCACCATCACTGAGGGGGGGGACCGGTCCCTGTGCACCACGGAGGGGCTCCCCACGCTGCTCTGGGACTCCTACGACCTCCACGACCAGGACGCTGCTGACGGGTAACGCTGCTTTGACCTTAAATATTAACTTTAAATAACTTTGGCTCAACAACTTTCTCTAAAGGACCACTGACGGGTCAGAGATGGAACTGAATCCTGAAGTGGAGAAGAACAGGAACATAATCAGGAAAAACCCAGTCAGCAGACTTCTATCATTGTTTTTAAAGGATGCTAACATGAACCTCTTTAAGCTTCTGCTCTGCATAAAGCCTGAGTGTGTCCAATGTGTTTTTATCTTCTGTTAACATCTTCCTCTGCCAGTGGATGAATGTGTTAGTTTCATGTTGAGTCATGAGGCGGGTCATGCGCCGATCATCATGTAGTAGTGAAAGGTACAACAAAGAGCTGTTATCATGGAAGAGCTGCACGCCGGGCGGTTTGTTTCCAGAGGAGCAGCTTCATTTTAGACGGAGTCAGTGGTTGAATGTGAATATAACGAGTGTGGTTTTTATTATTATAATATTTATATTTATTTATTGTAGTGATGTATGGACTGTGTTAGAAGACTTTACCTGATGTCCCATTTCTTTCCTTAGTGTGATGGATGTCTCCTTGAAGGACTGGGATGTGAAGGAGCAGGAGGGTCTCAGGGAGGTGGAGCAGATCCTGGACCGGGCTGATGAGATACTGGAGGTAAGAGGTGCTCCGTCAGTGCACGGAAGAAGCCCCACCCCCTCACAGTTTACTGATCCATCACAGCGCAGAGCCCGACCCTCTCACACCCGCTGGAATAATTCAATAATCTGAGTCTTGTCTCCTGAACCACACTGCCCTCCTGGAGCTGATTGGATCACAACGTCCATCAGCTGAACTCCACTCACCACCAGTCAACCCAATGATGGGTCTTTAATTGCTCTCCTGATCTGACTACAGTGAAATGATGTCTTGTTGAACAGGAGGAGGAAAATGTTCTGGCTCAGGAGGCGGTGCTGGAGGCCCTCCTGAGGTCGGACGACAGGGAGACTCTGTGGCCACTGAACAGGGAGGACCAGCTGGGTCTGGTATGATGAGCACACATCACATCAATAAAGTACTAAATATACCTGGAGTTTGATAAAGCTACTACTAACCCTGATTGGTGACTCTTCACAGGGTGTTTACAAAATCTTGAAACTAGGAAATGTTACATTTTAACAGTTATGTTTCAAGGTTGTGATTATGCTTGAATTTGAATGCACTCCTTTTAAAAACGCTTAATTTTCAACACAAGCGGTACAATCAAAAGGTTCAGAGATGGTTCTCCTTCCTGCTCCATCTGGAACTTTTCTCCTCCGGCAGCTCCAAACAGAACTTTTTGCCTCTGACTAAAAACACATGTTTTTTATTTATTCATGTTGTTGATTTTTGTGAGCAAAGGTGAGTGAAGTGACATCTACACTCGTGTAAAAGCAGAACCTCCAGGAAAGACGGATTAAATGAATTGTTTAGAAAACTCGCTGTTCTTCATCTGCTTCTGCTCCTTTTTTCAGATGTCGTCCAGAGACCTGTTTGACGCCGGGGTCCTTGGCCTTCAGGACTCCCCGGATCCCGCTGAGTCTGACGGCCTCGGCGAGCTCCGATCTGCTGAGTCAGCAGGTGGGCCTGAGGATGAGGCTCTCTACTCCGAAGCTGCAGATAAAGGATCAGTTGGACCAGACCTGCTGACGGAGCTCAGGAGAGTCCACATCCTGGATCGGCTCATCATGGAGGAGAACCTGAACATCCACAGGCTCCGAGAAAACCCAGACGGTGAGCTGTCAGTGAGAGAACCTCCAGAACCAGACGGGCCGCGGAGCGTGAGCAGAGAGAGGGAGGCGTTCAGGGTGCAGCTGGAGAAGGAGAGACGGGAGGTGGAGACGCTGGAGAGTCTGGACCAAGAACACCACGTGAAGAAGAACCGAGCCCGGAAGGTTGTAAGATGTTCTGCAATGGAGAGAACGGAGACGGAGGAGGACCGGGTTCTCTGTGACGGGCTTTTATCACAGAGGCCTTCAGTTGAGTCGGTACAGAACCACTCCTCATGTGAGGCTGAAAGTATTCCACCAGAACCAGGTCCTGATGTGGATGAGCTTCCAGTTTCCCAGGGTCCAGATCCTGATGGCGGTGAAGCTCGTCTGTCTCTGTGTGACAGAACCTTGGACCTGGAGGAACCGTCTGAGCTGTGTGTCTGTGGTGAAGAACCTGGAGGAAACTCTGTCCCCTGCAGTCCTGAAGCTCCTTTAACTCCTGAGATGAGACCAGATCACGGAGCGTTTGACCCGGGTGGAACATCCCCCCTCCGTCTGGCACCGGCGCCGAGAAAGGCTTCGCTTCCTCTCACTTCCTACACTTCCTGCTACGGCCCTCCTGAGCCCAAACCTCTTCATTCCACCGAAGACCTGGATCCTGGGCTGTCCTCTGGTGGGCCAGATCCTGGTTCCACACAGCTGGACCCACATGATGAAGCAGTTTGTGTGCTGCCAGAGAGTCCAACTCCACGCATCGGTAACGGCTCGGTTCTGAATCCAAATGTGAACGAATACAGGAACAACAACAACAACAACCACACGCTACCCGAGAGCTGTGAGGTTTCATCGGAGCACCTGGAGGAAGACGAAGAGGAAGATGACGGATCAGAGGTACCCATATGTCGTCCACTCACAGATTCTCTCCCAGCGGAGGAGACTCCGCCGCCTTCCCTTCAACAGTCTGAGGTCCAGCTGCCACCCGGACCTCTGGAGTTCGACCCGGGTGGAGACGAGCGGAGTGGCGGCTCCCCTGGTGGAGGTCAGATCTCGGTGATGTCGTCTCACCGTGTGTCAGCTGTGGTCCAGACGAGCAGAGAGGTAGGAGGGAGGCTCCATTTATTCAAGAGTCACACCCGAGTATCTGATAAACGGTAGATTTCATTATGGACCCTCTGATGGAAACTTTGCAGTAACATTATCTCTTCTTAGTGTTGCACACCTGGTAACACGAGACACCTTCAACCAATCAGCAGCCAGAATGAGCTGTAAATATAACCAATCACTGATCATGCTTTTCTCTGCTGCTGCTATTTTTGTTTTCTTTAGAAAAAACGACTTAACTGTACAGTTACATACAGTTAATTTAAATAATAGTCTCGAGACCTGTCTCTAGATAGATATGCTTTATTGATCCTAGAAAAACAATAAAACAGAATAAAAAGGTAATAAATTATAAAATGTACAGTGTATATACTAATAAAATTAAACGATAGTGCTGATCAGCTGATTGAACATGATGATGCCAGTAGAGAGAGTCTCTTAAAGCTGGACTTGTATAATTATGTTTAGTCTGACTTCATTTCTTTAATCGGTTCTGTAAGATGTAACTGAAATCAGTAAATAATAATAAATAAATGTTGAGATACTAGCTAGTGCCCATCAGGAAGTAAACATGGCTTCACTGAAAATATTCCCGTTGGTCTCTTCTATTTAACACTCATAGCTTTAAGAGCATCACCAACAGCTTGTGGATGAACCCTGTGAAGACGTCCACTTTAGTACTTATTTAATTCTGATGGATTTCTTTGTGCTGCTGTGATTTCAGATGGCAGATTTCCAGACCCCCATAGTTCTGGATACCGGGTCCGGTATGATGAAAGCAGGGTTTGCAGATCAAGACCTCCCCAACATTATTTTTCCAACAATAATCGGGACGCCAAAATATGAGGTGAGGATGTTCATGGTTGACGGTTTTACTTCAGCTCCTTCTGCTCATCATTTCTAAGTGATATGGTTTATAACACCTGAAGATATCAGAACATTTGGCATGATGCACGAGGTGCAGGTTAGTTTCCACTGCAGGAACTTCTCCAGAGAACAGAACCTCTCTAAACTACATGGTGCGGACAGAGCTCTGGTTCTGCAGGATGTGTTGAATCTAGTCTGGGTTCTGGAAGAACCCTCGGTACCGGAACAGTTCCTGGATCTTGGTTCTGGACAAATTATAGTTCCTGGAACTTCTGGTGGAAAAACACCTCCAATCAGCACATTCATTTTATTATTACACTGATTTCTGTAACCATAAATCAGGTCAGTGAACATGGAGACACACCTGTGCTTCCTACCTGGTCTCCAGCTGTTCATACAAACGCGATCACACTCATTATTCACCACATTTGTGTTACTAACCGTTTATTAAACGTCTATTTATTGCCGAGTAAGGACTAATAAAGTGTCCCTGTTTTTCTGTGCAGGAGATCATGAATGGGGACGTAGAAAGGGACGCCTACATCGGACACGACGCTCAGCACATGAGAGGAGTCCTGTCTCTGAGACATCCCATAAAGAACGGCATCATCCGTAACTGGGACGACATGGAGAAGGTAGGAAGGGTTTAACTCCCGTTCTACGGAACCAGAACGCACCAGTTGGTCCCGTTCTACGGAACCAGAACACGCCTGCCTGAGACTGTGAGGAGCCTGCTTTTCTTCCAGATCTGGCACCACACCTTCCAGCAGCTGTGTGTGGATCCAGCGGACCACCCGGTTCTGCTGACTGAAGCAGCGATGAACCCTCTGGAGAACCGGCAGCGGACGGTGGAGATCATGTTCGAGTGTTTCTGTGTTCCCTACACATACGTGGCCCTGCAGGCAGTTCTGGCTCTCTACGCAGCGGGACGCTACACCGGTACCGGGATCACCGTCTCGTCTCTGTGTTTCTGATGATATATTTCACAAGTTATTACTGTCACTTATTCCACCAAATTATATTGTTTGAAGAAATTTAACGTGCTCCAAAAGACACTTGTTCAATCATCTAGTAATCCAAGGACACTTTTATTTCCATTCTACCTTTTAAGAAGTTGTGTATTGTGGGTAAATAGTCCCAGATGTGGATCAGATTTATGAACAGGATAGAACAGTCAGTGTTTTAGTGACGTAGCGGTTCCTGTCTGTGTGTGTGTGTTCAGGTGTAGTGTTGGACTCTGGAGACGGCGTGAGCCACAGCGTGCCGGTGTTCGGGGGATACTGTCTGCCTCACGCGGTGCAGCGCTTCCCTCTGGCTGGAGCAGACGTCACCGTGCATCTTAAAAAGGTATCTGCTGCTTCTGCTGTTGTTGGTGGGAGGTTCTGCTGATGACAGAAATCAGGTGCTCAGAACTGTCTTTCATTATCGGAGAGGCTGTTGAAATAATGCGCAGGTAGTTTTACATGTTGGTGTCGTGTCTGAAAATGTTTTTGCAACATTTCTGTTGTTCCTGGTTCTGTGTGGTGGTCCGGTCTCTGAGGTGGTTCTGGTTCTGTCTGCAGCTGCTGCAGGAGCAGGGTGTGGTCATGCGCACCACAGCCGAGCAGGAGATCGTGCGGGAGATGAAGGAGAAGTGCTGCTGCGTGGCGCTCCACTACGAGGCGGAGCTGAGTCGGGCCGGGTTGTCCTGCCAGGAGGTCCAGTACACGCTGCCGGACGGACAGGTGGTTGCCCTCGGCAGCGAGAGGTTCAGGTAACGGTGCTACAGGTGGACTCGGTCACACAGGAGGTCGATACGAACACTGGAAATCTACAACTTTCCATTCATGTATTGTTGTTTGTAAAGATGATGTCATCGCTGTGTCCACTGTCAGACTGTTGGTCCTGGCTGGTCTCTGTGTCCGTCCAGCTGTCCTCTTCATGAATGACATTTAATCCGTCCCCTCCCTGACCTGCAGGGCCCCTGAGATTCTGTTCAAACCCGAGCTGATTGGACGGGACCACTACGGGATGCACGAGAGTATCTTCAAGTCCATTCTGAGCTCAGACATGGACCTGCGGCGCTGCTTCCTGGGAAACATCGTGCTGTCGGGTAACACGGGGACACGGGACAGGCTGAATGTCTCTGTCCTCACCCTGAATGTCTTTAGCTTCTCTCTGGATGTCTCTGTCCTCTCTCTTTGGATGCCTCTGTCTCTAAACGTCTCTGTCCTCTGTCTCCTGAAGGTGGGAACACGCTGCTGCCTGGCCTGCCAGAGCGTCTTCAGGCTGAGATCTTGGGTCTGGTTCCTGCAGACGTGAGGGACAGCGTCCGTGTCTCCAGCCATGGAGACCGAGACTTCTCGGTGTGGAGCGGAGGAGCAGTTCTGGCCCGGCTGCCCACCTTCAGCTCGGCGTGGATCAGCCAGGAGGAGTACGAGGAGTACGGGCCGCAGATCGTCTTCAGGAAGTGTTTCTGAGAGGCTGCAGGACATCTGCCGGGATCTCAGCATGTGCAATAATACCGCCACACAGAACCAGAACCACCTCAGAGACTGGACCGCCACACAGAACCAGAACCACCTCAGAGACTGGACCACCACACAGAACCAGAGTCCTTTAGTCTGGACCTCTACAGGGTCCTTTAACATGTGTTTGTCTGGAGTCCGGTTCTCTGCTCATCAGGGACCTTCTGTTGTTTTGTTCTGGAGACGTTCTCCAACGTAACGACTCAGAAACTGTTTGTCGTTATTCTTGTTCTCCTTCAAGAGCGTCCGTCCTAGTGCATCTCCGTCCTAGCACGTCTCCGTCTGGACCGAGTCTGTGTTTGAATTGAAGCTGGCCTTTGATTGATTTCTGTCTCTAGAATGAGCAGCAGAGAAAAGTCAGACTCCTAATATATAATTAATATTAATCTAATATCAGATGACTGTCTTTATATAACCAGTTAAACTATATTTGGTTCAACTGTTGTTGTTAATGAGTTTTATAAGATATTTTTTTTTATAAGATATAGAAATGATAGTTTTAAGATATATGTTTTTTCAGTGTCATATAACACTTTTGTAACACTGCTGATGAAATGACTCCTGAAGCTCACTGTGCCTGACGTCTGCTGCAGTGAAGGATTGTAGGATACGAAGTGGTGCTGACTGATGTTTGCATGTCGCTGGTTGATGATGGCGAGCAGCTGTTGGTCTGCTGGTGTTTCATTAGAAACCGCTGCTGCAGGTTCGCCGTCTCAATTCTTTTCCCTTCTTTCTGTTTTTTCTGACATTTTTGAGTGTAAACTTTGTTTGTGTGGATGTTTCACACCGGACCTGCAATGCACCGGTACTTTGAATGACAGGTGCCAAACTGCCGCGTCATTATGAACCCCGAACAAACTGCCGTGTGAGCGTGAACCCTGAATGAAGTGCTGCGTCAGCATGAACCCCGAACGACCCCGTGTTTAGACCCTTCAGTTTTCTCTTTTGCATGAACTGATGTATTTGTATGGGATTTAATTTCACCTGTTTGCATGTGTTGCAGTGTTTTTTTTAAATTTTTAAAAAAAATTATTATTTACTTTCTGAAGGGTAGGGTGGGGGGCTGTCATGTGACCGGGTGCTCAGCTCTGGTGTGTATCGCCGTGAATGGAGCCTGCAGTGTGAGCCGTGTGTCGGGAGGTAGTGAGCCGCTCAGTGCGTCTGATGATTGAACAGATCCGACTCTGGATCGTTTGGTTTTGCTCCTCTTGAGTGTTTCCGGAACCACAACTTCTATTTGTCACGTCTTTTATTTATTTATTTTTTTTAAATAAATGTTTTAATCCTCCTTCTGTGGGTCGACCCTTTTTGTTTGAACATTTCTACCAGTTCTCTCGTGTTTAATATCAAGAACAACCTAAACCTTTTGGAGTCAAATGCAGCTCTCCACATTAACTGTTGTCCACTCTGTATCATGTCTCATTTAACAGCTGGAGCTCTGATAGAAACTACAAAAAGAAAATGACAGGAGGGAGGCTGAAAACACCAGATTAGACAATAACTAAAATACTTCCATTTGTGTTGGTCTTATTTGAAGTTAAATCACTGGAAGGATGTATCTGAAGTCCCTTTTGCTAAACTTCTCTGTTGACAGGATTTTTCTTTTTTTTTTTCTTTTTGCTCCAATTTTTTTGATATGAAGAGTAATGCAGCTTCCTTTTTTAACAATAAGAACTTTATTGAACAAGATGTAAATTTACACAGTGTAGACAATTACTTATTATTTTGTACAGAAAAGGTAGCAATGTGGAAATAATAGGACAGCAGAATAACAAAAAGTAAAAAAGGGATCAAATGAAACTTTTTAATCTATCCAGCGTGTTCCCTGACAGGCAGAGTGGACATGTATTTACCTGCCATGGTGTTTTGGGGTCATTTATAAACTCTGTAACGCTATTTTACATTCAAATCTACGGCGAGTGTTAGTTTTTTCCCCCCCCCTCCAAAAAGAGGGCGGGGATGTTTCTGAAAGCCAAAATTTCCGGATTATTATTTATTTTTAAACTGTAGCGCCCTCTGGTGACCATTGTGGTGGAATACATGGCTATTTGACACTGTTGCTATGCCAACCGGTTGTCAACAGGCTTCTGCCGCTGGTTCCGTGTGCTGAAGAGTGTGTGTTTGCGTGTGTAGAGATGTCTCGCGCTCACGGAGAAACAGTGATTAAAAACATCATCGATGAAGTCGCGCGGGAGTGTGCGGGGAGAGGGCACGCGGTGTCCGACACCCTGGTGGCTTTCATGGTGAGTAAACCCAACGGACCCGCGGCGCGTTAGGCTGCTCGGTACCGGAAGTTAGAGTAACTCTGTTATTCTTTGAACAACCTGCCGTCCTGTGTTAAAAATACAGAAGTAAAAATAATAAAAGTGTTTATTATTCTCCCTGGTGTCCCACTGTCCGTCTCTCTGATGTCCCCTCAGGTCAAAGCTGTCCTGCTGGACTCCAGAAATGGTTTCAATGAGGACCGAACTCTGACCAGTCAGGACGTCCACAAACTGGAGGAGGTGAATTCATTTAATTTGTTTGATTCAGTGTCCCCTGAATGTTGTCTCTGTTAGTGAAGCCTGTCCTCTAATGTCCCTCTGTAACCTCAGACCGTCCTCTAATGTCCCTCTGTAACCTCAGACCGTCCTCTAATGTCCTTCTGTAACTTCAGACCGTCCTCTAATGTCCCTCTGTAACTCCAGACCGTCCTCTAATGTCCCTCTGTAACTTCAGACCGTCCTCTAATGTCCCTCTGTAACTTCAGACCGTCCTCTAATGTCCCTCTGTAACTCCAGACCGTCCTCTAATGTCCCTCTGTAACTTCAGACTGTCCTCTAATGTCCCTCTGTAACTTCAGACCGTCCTTTAATGTCCCTCTGTAACTTCAGACCGTCCTCTAATGTCCCTCTGTAACTTCAAATTGTCCTCTAATGTCCCTCTGTAACTTCAGACTGTCCTCTAATGTCCCTCTGTAACTCCAGACTGTCCTCTAATGTCCCTCTGTAACTTCAAATTGTCCTCTAATGTCCCTCTGTCTTCCAGCTGTGTGTGGACAGACTGATGGAGAAATGTAGCCCCGCCCTCGACACCATTAAAATGCAGGTGTTCTTCGAGATGAACTACATGTCTCGACGTAAGTAAATAAAACACTGTTCTGAATGAGTGGAGTGAGTTCCTGATGACTCAGTGTGTTTGTGCAGGTGACTTCCTGCAGGAGGTCCACCGGGTTCTGGAGGCAGAGCTAAACGCGGTGAGCAGGCCGATCACTGACAGCAGGGTGAAGAGCAGGGAGGACTGTGACGCTCTGTACCGTCGGATCACCTCCTACATCCTGCAGCGCTCCTCCATGGGCTCACCTGCCGACAGCAGCGCCGTGCAGGAGGCCACAGGTGACTGACGGGTGACGGTGACGTCGTGATGACCGTGAGCGACGTGTGACTGACGGGTGACGGTGACGTCGTGATGACCGTGAGCGACGTGTACCTGACAGGTGATCTGTCTGCTTCCTGTTGCAGCTGCCCTGCAGAGCGTCTTCCCTCAGACCGAGGTCGGAGCCTTCACGGTCCTCCTGAAGAGAGACAAGGAGCAGCAGCTCAGTGAGCTCAGCATGATCGTCACGGGGATCTGTCTCTTCAACAGAGCCAGCAGGGGGACGGAGGCGGGGCTCCCCGTCCACCAACTCAGTACACTTTTTATTTCACCGTCAAAGTAGCAGATTCCAGTGATGTCTGAGACGTCCTCGTCACTCCTGATCGGGGATCAGCTGCTTCTGTCTCTGTCCTCCCTGCAGTGCCTGCAGCTCTAGGAGAAGCTCTCCCAGTCGCCAGCAGGAGCATTGAGGACCAGCTGCGTGGGACTCAGAGTCTGGTGTGGAAGTACACCGCCCTGCTGGAGACGCTGAGCGACCCAGCCACGCCGGATGGACAGAGGGACGTCCCCGCCGTCCTGCTCAGACAGGCTCTGTACAACGTCAGGCAGCACCAGGTCTTCCTCAAAGTACTGCTGGTGAGCTGCGAAGATCTGGAATTTAATAATGACTTCATTTATATAGAAGTTTTCAGAAACAGGTGACAGCATGTTGTGGGCAGGTTGGAGGGTCAGTAACCACCAGATCAGAAACCTGCAGGACAGAGAAGACTAAAAGTTAATGACATACATGAATATAAATGACATAACAGATGAGAGTTCAGATCGTCTCCAGTAAAAGTGTGTTGTAAAAAGGGAGAACCTGAGGATCAGTGTGACCCTACAGAACAACAGAGGTCATCAATAAGATGTTTAAATCAACTCTGAAACACCCTGACGAGTCCACAGGTTCTGATTCTGGTCCAAAACTGAGGTCAGGGTCCATCAAAAGGCTGCTGGAGAAATCAAAGATTAAAAACAAACATTGGAGTGTGTAATATTTCTAGGTTCATTAAAAACAAGACCAGAATCACAGTCTGCTGCTCGACGCTAAAAGTAATGTTGAATTAAACACCCAAGATTTGTTGAAATGGGTTTGACCTTTGACCTCATCTAGCAGAGGATCAGGGGATGGCAGGGTTGATGGTGGATGAGCAGGATCTCACTGTTACTGACGTTGAGTTGGAGAAGGTTTGAACCCAGGCAGTCCTGCAGACAGCTCAGCTTGCAGGGGTCCTTCTCTGACATACAGCTGATGATGTCCCAGGGGGTCGTATATGCAGAAAAAGTTCAACTGGACCTTGAATTGACCCTTGAGGCACACCGTACTAAAATATGGTGTCAGAATAAAGAATCATAGTTATTAGAAGTCATACGACACACAGATTAGAGGTCTGTCTGTTTGCAGTTTATGAACTCAGTTCATGTTTATGTTCCCGAGTAAAATATGTAATAAAATCTAAATCTTTGTGCCCCCCATCCCTCCCCCAGGCTGATGCGTGTTCCTGTGTGAAGAACGTGGAGGTCCTGCAGAAGGAACTCTCAGCCCAGATGAAGCTGCTGAAGGAGACGGTCCAGTCAAAGACAGCGATGCCGACGGCAACCGTGTTCGTACGTGTTGATCACTGACTTTACTACTATCCATATCCATCCATCCATCCATCCATCCATCCATCCATCTATCTATCTATCTATCTATCTATCTATCTATCTATCTATCTATCTATCTATCTATCTATCTATCTATCTATCTATCTATCTATCTATCTATCTATCTATCTATCTATCTATCTATCTATCCATCTATCCATCCATCCATCCATCCATCCATCTATCCATCTATCTATCCTCTAAAGTGACCTCTAAAGGACCAGTTCAGCATATTTGTCCATCAGTGTCATCCTGATGGGAGTGTTGAGTTCAGGGTTGAGTCGGGAGGAAACAGCTGTTTAGTTCTTGGTGTATCCACAGCCTCCTTCTTGTCGCCCCTCCTCGTGTCCTCCAGCCGCTCTTTAGGGTTCTGTCCACGCTGTGGTCTGGACTTCAGGATGAGGCTGAGCTGCTCAACATCCTCCACAGCATCACTCTCAACCTGCAGCCCTTCCTGGCGTCGCAGGCCGACATCTTCTCTGCTGCGTACCTGGACGGGCTGCTGGAGACGTCGGAGGTGAAGACAGACGAGCAGAGGATGGCCCGGTCCTCAGGTATGGATGATGTCATCCTCTGTAGTGATGACCTCCTGTTTTATAAAGCTGGAACCGGAAGTAGAGCGGACATTAAAGCGGCTGTTCTTGGCTCCTCCTCCTCCTCCCAGGTGAGCAGGTCGACCAGGCTCAGGTGAACGCTGATGAGTGGCTCCTCCAGGAAACCTCCGCCTCCTCTGAAGAGCTTCCTCTGCAGTATAACGGAGTCTGTGGGTTCACGCTGGTGGACAAGGACGGTCTTCTTCTTCCAGGTACCGTTCCCATCATGCACCGCTGTGACATCACTTACTGAATCCGGCCAGATGGGGTGAAGGTCTGAGCGGACTTTAGATCAGTCTGACACCGCCTCCCTGATCTCCATCCACCAGCACATTTCTTTGCCGTATATGTAGGTCCAGGTTGCTATGGCAACCGGCTTCATTAAAACTGGAGATGAGCTGCGTCACGCTCTGCCTCTAACGCCGGAGCTGGTCGTGGTCCTTCCCGACGAACATGTGACTCCACCAGCTGCAGCTCGTCCAGATGGACTCGTGAGGCTGCTGCTGGGATGCTGCTGATGAGCGACCGGCTCCGGTGGTCCTGTCAGAGCACACATTGATCCAGGAGAACTCCAAGACTCCAACGGGACCCAAAGCTCCATTTCTATTTCTCCTATTGTCTTCTTGCTCTGCGCTGGTGTCTCCTCCCCGTTGGACGGGTCTCATCGATGTCCATCTTGGAGAGAGACATCGATGAGAGACGGATCAGATGTCCGAAACCGCCTCTGCAAACAGAAAGACTCATTATTGATGATGATGAATTAATCAGCCTCAGTCAGGTTATGATGGTGGCAGTCACGTAAAGACCTGCTCACCTTGCCGGCTTCCTGCTTCCATGAAGTCAGTCCCACTGATGGACTTCCTACGTACTCAGGCAGCAGTGGGTCATAATGTTTTATCTGACGAAGGATGCAGCCCGACGAGCATCTTGAATCTGTGCGTGTCTTGTAGGTAACCCTCACATCGGAGTCCTAAAGCACAAAGAGAAGCTCTACGTTTTCAGCTCCAAAGAAGCAGCCCTGAAGTTTTCCTCCAGTCCAGACGACTTCATTAGAGCAGTGGAAGAACGAGCCAGATGTTCCCCCGAACTCATCCAGCTGCTCAGACTGCACCAGGTGTCCAGCGTGAGTCCGGACTCGGAGGTGAGCGGCCCGTCTGTGTATCAGTGGTACGCCTGTAGTGAGCAGCAGCGACACCACGGGGAGTTCAAACGTATTTTTACGTCTCATCGCACGCAGCAAGGAGAGAGTTTCCCGGCGAAGCCCGTCACTAAGTGTGAGATCGGCACCCAGACGGACCTCCACCCGACCCCGACCCACATCGTCAGGTCCTACGAGTGGAACGAGTGGCAGCTCCGACGGAAAGCTCTCAAACTGGTGAGACTCACGGATGTTCAGTTTCTAATCCACAGTCAAGAAGGAGAACACGTGTTTATTACACGTTCTAACACATGAGTGTATGTCAAGCATTCACTATCCTCCAGTTCACCATCAGCAGATGGCCACGCCCACTTTTCTCTACACCCACATGAGTGCACCTCTGATATGAAGCAGCTCTGTCTTTACTGCTCTTTCAGTATAACAAACTGTATTTTTATTTCTCACAATCCCAGGCCGACCTCCGGACCAAGGTGACCCACTCAGTGCAGACGGATGAGAGCCACCTAAGACGGGACAACGTCTCCCAGACCTGGCCGCCCCGGGATGCTGCCTGCCAGACCAAGAGAGACGGGGTGAGCAACGTGCCCAAACCTCAGGTGTACCTGGCAGGTGTGAGGGGGCAGAGAGACGCACAGGTGGTCCAGACTGACCTGACCCGGGCGGTGGATGAATGATGCGGATCTACACACATTTAAACAAAATACAAGTCCATGTTAGTTTTATCATTCTGCTCCCAGGTCATTTTGATTTCTGTCTGACACCAGCACTTTATTTTTAAAAGCAGTTAGAAACAGGTCAGGATTTAAGAGGTTTAATTAAATACTCCAGAATATATTTGAATTATTAAATAATCTGCCAAGCGTGACACATTTATTCGACTTCTTCCTGTGAATCCAGAGATGGAGGATGTTTACTGTGTAAACGAACGTAAACTCGGGGTGTATTTTTTTGATCTGCTGCTGTTGCTGCACTGAAACATTCATGTTCCAGGGCTGCAGGCAGTCCAACAAGGTCCTCATTCAAAAGTACAAATGATATCACCAACTTCATTCAGAGATTCATTTCAGTAGTTGGTGTGTTTGTTTATGTGTCTGACTTAGTCGCTGACTTCTTTCTTAAATGGTTTAGAAGCACTGAATTTGTGGTATAAATACAAGATTCATGATAAAATAAACAAATATTCTACATTTTCCCTTTTAGAATCAGAAAGAAGAAACAAAACATCCTGAAAACAAAAAGATAAATGAAATATATTGAGGTGAATTTGTAGGATGTCTGACAAGGATTCAGCTGTAGGAGAACAATTCAAAACACATGAGTTTTTAGAAAATGAGCAGCCGGACTGAACTTCCTGTTTATTTCTCTGGAGGACACATTTGAACTTCTCTCACTTTATTAGTGAGCAAATATTTGAAAGGCAAAGAACACCGTTTCTTCTGCTTTAGCCATTAGAAACTTTTTAAAAAAGAGAAAAAGTTATTTAAATCAAAGTTGGCAGATACAAAACATGATTCAGCATTTTTGAAATTCAAATCGGTAACAACAACAGAAAATATATAAATAACGAGAACAGCAACAATAATTTAAATAAATAAATACAAATAAAAGATACTAATGAGGTCAGAGATCTAATCAGGAAGTCATCTATGTACATGACTGTGGACTCAACTCCTGTTTAGTTTTTACTCATTTTAAAGCTTTCTTAAAATGAATGAACTCTTTCCTGCAGATTAATAAAAGCATGAATGAACCTGCATCTGAAATGTTTGGCCATCATAATTATGCTGTTTTACAGCAGTTCCCTTTTTCGGTCTTGTAATACGAATCCAATTTTTTTTCAATGTTAAATCTTATTTTCATTACAAGGATAGATGTCGTTTATGGTTTAAAGTGGTTTAAGTCGGAGTTTCCTCAGCTGCTCGACCAACCACTCGACCAGCAGGAGGCAGCACTGCCCGGAAGTATGTCCGGTCTGCGGTAGAAGAAGAAGCAGCAGTAGCAGCTGCTGCTGCTCCTCCTCCTCCGTTATCTACTGCTCCTGTCTGCTCCCCGGCAGACAGAAGTAGCTGCTGGCTGAGCCGGACTGTGATGAAGGATTTCCTGGTCAGGCTGGGCTCCTCGGCAGAGACACGGAGCGCAGTTTATCCGGTGTTTCTCCGGTAAACATCCCTTTTCAGCGGAGCCTGAGCTGCGTCGTTTCTCGGTGCTCGTCAGAGAGGATCCACCGTCCCAGTTCGGTTCCGTTCGACCGTGTCCATTAGAGCTGCCGTGCTCTCGCCATGTCCGCCTCGGCTGGATGCTCCCCGCAGGGCCACAGCCCAGGCCTCGGCCCCGGTATGTCCATGTTCCGGTGGCTGGAGGTTCTGGAGAAGGAGTTCGACAAGGCCTTCGTGGACGTGGACCTGCTGCTGGGGGAGATCGACCCGGACCAGGTGGACATCACGTACGAGGGTCGGCAGAAGATGACCAGCCTGAGCTCCTGCTTCGCTCAACTCTGCCACAAGACGCAGACGGTGTTCCAACTCAACCACAAACTGGAGGTGAGTGCTTCGTGTCACCGGGCCGCCGGTCCTCTGGTCCTCCGGGCCGCCGACACAGTGAGCCTCCTCCCGGTCCTCCGGTGCTGTTGCAGCGGCTCACCTGACCTGTCACTCAACACCTGCAGGTGTAATGTGTCTGGTAGAGAACAGACAGCGATGGTTACAGTCACACAGATGTTAGTGTCTGTCTCCAGAGGCAACATCTAGACCCCCCCCCCCCCCCCCACACACACACACACACACACACACACACACACACAAACAAACACCCCACCCAAGCCAGCTGACCAAACATCATCATGGCGCAGGAAGAAGGTCGGAGCCTGATGAGGAAGTTTAGTCTCGTGATCAAAATCAGCAGCTGGGTTACACAGGTGTTAGTGAGCGGTGGTCTGAGATGTTTTACACACCTGAAACATGTAAGTTTGTGTTAAATTATCGTTGAACAGAAAGAAAGCAGCAGGGGGACAAATCAGGTGAGTAGGGGGCGGAGCTACGATTGTGTTGTAGGTGAAACTTCATGTTGTTTACCTCTGCTGTCCACTGCTCACAAAAACGTGTGTAACTCAGGAACTGATGATGATCCAGTGCTGAAATATGTACCGTTTACTCATTGGTGTTGTACCTTCCTCCTGCTCCGAGCACGTCACGCATCGTTCCCTCGGAACAGGAGCCGTCTCTGAATTTATTGATCCACCTCGGACGCCCGCTGCTTTTCAGAGGTCCACATTACAGACCAGTGGACTCGTTCTCTGCTTCCTGGTTCTTGCTGATTAGTTTATAGATTGAGAACTGCCCAGAGTTCTGTTGGATGATGGTTCTGTCCAGTAGAACATTCAGTTAGTCTCCATCCTCCTTCTCTGATCCAGTCCGGTCTTGGTGAAGCAGGTTAGTCCAGTTTCTGGTGTATTCTGGTCATCTGGACCGGTCCCGATAACCTCCCATGGAAGGAGTCTACAAGGATCCTGATCAGAACCGGAACCTCAACCTCCTCAACTGAAGGAGCAGCGGCAGAAACCAGGTCCTCAAAAACAGTCCTAAATAAAGTCTAGATTTTGTCCAAAACCAGACCAGAACCCCAAACTGGTCCGAAACAAAGTCTGAGACCAGCTTTGAAACCAGAATTGAAATGCTTAAACCAGACAGAAGATGCTCCAAAACTGCTTCTGTTAAAGTTTTAAACTAGACCCAAAATGAGGCCCAGAACCAGGCTAAAACCACGCCAGAAACAAGTCTAATAACAGCCCTAAACTAGTTCTAAACCAGGTCTGAAACCAGAACCGCCGCTCTCCTCCGAGCTCCCTCCAGATGTCGGAGCTCTTGAAACTCGTATCTGTGACCTCATTCTTTCAGTGACGACCCGAAGATCAGAACCATCAGCGTAGATGGACCGGTACATCGAAGCCTTTGTCTTTATATTATTAGAATAATTAAATCCTGGTGAACAGGTTTCCCTTATCCGGTCAAAACCAGAGAGGAGAACAGAAGGACTCTTAAAAGGACCCGGCTCCTGGTATCCATGGAAACACAAGTTCTTACAACACCAGCAGCATCTATGGATCAACCTGTTGGGAACGATCAACAGTACACACACACACACACACACACACACACACACACACACACACACACACACACACACACACACACACACACACACACACACACACACACACACACACAGCCTTCCAGAGCATGTTGTGATGGAGTGAACATAATCAGATCTACACACACTGTGTCCTGAGGTCTGTGAAGGTAGGCTGTCATGCAGCACCACCCTGACCCCCTCCTCCTCCCCTCCCTTCTCCAGGCCCAGCTGGTGGACCTGCGCTCTGAGCTGACGGAGGCTAAAGCGGAGCGGGTGGTGGTGGAGCGGGAGGTCCACGACCTGCTGCTGCAGCTCCACACTCTCCAGCTGCAGCTCCACGTGAAGCAGCAGGGCTCGGTGGAGGACTCGGACACCATCAAGGACAGGATGGTAGGAGGACGCACCGTCCACGTTGTCATGTTTCACACGTGTCTGTTTAACAGCAGAGGTGCTGAGGAGGACCACCAGGGGGACAGTAGTTCCTCTATCAGGTCTCCATCCTCATGTTCAGTAACATTTATTCACATAGCTGAGCTCCACCCAAACAGCTGAATCAGCTTCTTTGACGCCTCCTGATCATCATCAGCTGCTGCTACTGCTTCCTCCTTCTCCTCCTTCTCTCAGTTACTGTATTCAACACTAACCTTTGTATTTCTTCACGTTAATATTTACTTCTAGTTGTATTATAACGTGCTCTGTCCTGGCTGACACTGACTCCTCTAATCTTCTCTCTGTTCCTCCTCTGCTTCTCCTTAAAGCCTCCTCCGACACTGGACCACCTGGTGAGTGTGTGGACGATGCCATGTTGAAATGAAGTTGTAGATTAAATCACTGCGAGACTTCGTTCTTTACTTCCTGTTCAGAAACACGTTCAACTCTGTTAAACACTCTGAACATGAGTCTGATCCTGTCTGCTTGGGACCAATAAGAACTTGTTAAACATGGAATAAAAGATCTGAGGACAGATTTTGATCAGATTAAAATGTCTGTATTAATATTGTATTGGTCCTCCTGTGATGAGAGCTCCTCTGCAGTGTTTCTCCTCCTGCTCACCTCAGAGGTTCTTCTTCCAGGAACAGGAGCTGGTGGCCAGTAAGAAGGAGAAACATTCAGAGGCCCGGCTGGACGCAGAGGTCCGACTGTACAAGAAGGAGAACGAGGCCCTCCGCAGGCACATGGCGGTACTGCAGGCTGAGGTGTACGGAGCCAGGCTGGCCGCCAAATACCTGGACAAGGAGCTGGCTGGAAGGTGAGAAGGGAGAGCTCACAGCACCTCCAGCTTAACACCGAGGGTCAATGAGAAGATATTATGTCAGAGAATTGCAGCTGATGATGGTAATTATCAAAATAATAACCAGGGATGCAACCTCTCAGTCCTCTGCTGCATTTTACTTACTGTTCTGGTTCTCCTCAGTTTGCTGTCTCCTTTAATCACTCAGTAACTCAGTGCTCACGTCCAAATCCAGCTGAAGGTTTCTAAATGTCTTTGAAGAAAAGAATACTACGAATGATTTCCTCAAAGATTTAACGACACCACATCATCAGGTTTCCAATCAGATCAGTCAGGTCCACCGCTGGCTCCTCCGCCAGCTCGTCCAAATATGGTCACTTCCTGCTCCAAACCGCTCAGAACTAGCAAGATGGTGACGGACAGAATCTGAACTGGAGGCTTCATAATGTTCACAAACCAACGATGACATCACTGATGGTTGATGGTTGGCTTGGACCAACGTAGAGAACATAGTCCAGATAAACTGTCAGTCATTTATAATATTTAATCCATAAACTAGACTTGATTTAAAACATCTGTCTGTCTGATGCTTCGCTCTACAATCTGCAGCAGGATGGAGGTCATAGCTGCACTGACCCAAACACAACAGAACCATCTGACCAGCTGAGTGTTGAGCATCCTCCGTCAGACAGTCCCAGTGATTTATTGTCCTCATACAGGATCCATCTCTTCATCTTTCAGACCTCATGTTTGTTCATTAAAAGGCATCTCGTGACATCATGACTTCCCGTCTGTCCTGCAGGGTGCAGCAGATCCAGTTACTGGGCCGGGACATGAAGGGTCCGGCACACGACAAGCTGTGGAACCAGCTGGAGGCGGAGATTCACCTCCACCGCCATAAGACGGTAATCCGAGCCTGTCGAGGCCGCAGTGACCCCAAGAAACCTCTACCAACTCCCATGGGACATGTGAGTGTGGAGCCGCACAGCAGGGGGCACCGCTGAGGCTTTCACTGTTTATTCAATGTCTGTCTGTGTGACTGCAGGACCCCGACATGTTGAAGAAAACGCAGGGAGTCGGGCCGATCAGGAAGGTGGTGCTGGTCAAAGAGGACCACGAGGGTCTGGGGATCTCCATCACTGTAAGAAACAGACTCTTTATGTTTCAAGCACTCATTTTATAGAGACGGGAGAGCAGAGAAACGAGGAGCAGAGAGAGAGAAACGAGGAGCAGAAAGAGAAACGGGGAGCAGAGAGAGAGAAAAGAGGAACAGAGAGAGAGAGAGAGAAACAGAGAGAAAAAAGAGCAGAGAGAGAAAAGAGGAACAGAGAGAGAAACGAGGAGCAGAGAGAGAGAAAAGAGGAGCAGAGAGAGAGAAACGGGGAGCAGAGAGAGAGAAAAGAAGAGCAGAGAGAGAAACGCAGAACATGGAAAGATGGGTCGATGGGGCAGTGAGACCTTTCAACAGCTCATCACTGACTCACAGCGAGACGTGCTGCTCAGGCTCCGCCCTCCGTGTGGCCGTGATGTCATGCGTGTGCTTTCTGCAGGGTGGGAAGGAGCACGGCGTTCCCATCCTCATCTCGGAGATCCATCCCAGCCAGCCGGCGGACCGGTGTGGAGGTCTGCACGTCGGAGACGCCGTCCTCGCCGTCAACAGTATCAATCTACGAGACGCCAAACACAAGGAGGCCGTGACCATCCTCTCCCAGCAGGTAGCGCGCACACACACACACACACACACACACACACACACACACACACACACACACACACACACACACCCTCAGAGTCTCTGGGGCTCACACTGTGTGTGTGTGTGTGTGTGTGTGTGTGTGTGTGTGTGTGTGTGTGTGTGTGTGTGTGTCAGCGGGGGCAGATCGAGTTCGAGGTGGTGTACGTGGCTCCGGAGGTGGACAGTGATGACGAGAATGTGGAGTACGAGGACGACAGCGGCCATCGCTACCGACTCTACCTGGACGAACTGGAGGACAGCAGCACGGCTGCGCCCAGAGACGGCTCCGCATCCCTGCAGGGTACGTTCACAAACCGGACCTAATCACTGGCATGATGCTCACAGATCCACAACACGTATGAAGTTAGCATGTAAACCCACAGAAGGACAAACCTAGGAATGTAATGCAGAATCCAGGGATTTATATCCGTGTCGCCTAAAGTCACATCCACAAAAATGCAGAGCAGTTTGTAAATATTCAGAACTCACTCTGTAATTATGAATTATAATTTCACATGATATTTTATAGGTTTCTCTACAAAAATGCATAGAAAGATATATTTGCACATTAATGGACCTCTTCATTTTAGTTAAATTAATAAGTAATTCATTTTCAAATTTAAGAGACTGTATATAAAAGTGTTCGTAGCTTCCAGGTCTGAAAAATGAGGCCGATACAGAAGTGCCTTAAACTGCAATACCACCGAGTGCCACTAGAGGTCGGCTCCAAAAAGCCTCCAGCTCCATATATTCCCATTCAACTTCCCTCATCAAATACAAAGTGAATAAAATGTGTCCATCAGTTATCTTGGTGTTGTTAGCTAAAGTCACTCCTTCTTATTAGTTTTCTGGAGGTCCATCTGAAAATAATCCCTCATTCATTAGAAAAGAAGATTCAAAAAGACCTGCTTTTGGGGGCGTGTCTGTTTGATTGACAGGCCTGTGGTGCAGTCAGGTTACAGTTATTTGTGGGCGGGACATAGCATCGTCGGGTTTCCAATCAGATCAGTCAGATCCACCGCTGGCTCCTCCCCCAGCTCGTCCAAATATGGTCACTTCCTGCTCCAAACCGCTACGAACTAAGAAGATGGTGACGGACAGAATCTGAACTGGAGGCTTCATAACGTTCACAAACAAACGATGACATCACTGATGGTTGATGGTTGGCTCCAAAAAACCGGGGCTCTATGATTGACAGTGTCTCAGTTTGCCCAAATATCCTGACTCCTGTCTCAAAAGTACCAAATTATGTTTTTATTAGAAGAGATTACAATAGGTTGTATTTTTTTCTTTTTTCCTCACAGCTCTGGAGAAGATGTCCCTGAGCAACGGGCCGGAGAACGGAGACACTGGGATCTCCAGCGAGACTCCGTCAGTGGAAACCCCCTCCAAGCCTCTGGAGACTGAATGCTCCTCCTAGACACTCCGCCCGGCTCTCTGAGGACACCAGGAGACACCAGGAGACACCAGGACAAACTGAAACACAGAAATCAAAGACAATCCCAGGGACGAGGAGGACGATCTGCAGCAGTGTGTTTCCCTTCTCTGGGGGGTCATTGTGGGGGTGGAGGAGGGAGCCATGCTGGATGGCGTGGGGATGCTTTATCACAATACTAATCAGAGCAGACAGAACAAGAGCAGCAGATGGAGGAGTGATGGAGGCACGGCAATGTCAGAGAAGAGGAGGATCTTAGTCTTCATAGAAAACATCTTTCAGGGGTCACTGTTAGTGATTCTGTCTCATCTCACAAGGTCCCAGACAACACGGTTATTATCAGTTTCTCGCATATAAGTGATCAGCGCAGTTCATGAATGTCAACCTGAGAAGATGTGTTAAAATTCTGCCCGTCGTCAACTAAACACCTTTTCAAGCTTGAAACGCATTTAAAACCTATAAGAAGCCTCCAGATATCATAAAGCAGAAACAGGAACAGAGCTAACGCTTTATTTTCTTTATGTCTCGCTGTGAGAACATTTCACTGCTTCTGGATCTAAAGTCTTATTCTCTACCTGATGTACAACATTTTCATATTTAACCAACTATCCTATCAGTAATGTTTGTCCATCATAGAAACCTGTGGAGACTGTGGCTCTGCTCACACCTGGTGTTGGTGCTCACACCTGGTGCTCACCTGCACTAACGTGCCTCCAGTGAACGCACATGAACAGTTAGAGGCAGCAGCAGGTATTTAACACCCAGACACCTCTTTCCTCTCTGGATCTCATTTTAATTCTACGTCTGTTAGAAATTTATTTTACTGTTTTGTAAACGTCTGAACACTCCCGTTTGTAATTCCTAACTTGAACCGTCAGACCCGACCACGACCACTCAGATTATTGAATTATTCCGGCTGGTCTGAGAGGGCAGGGCTCTGCGCTGCGCTGAATCGGTGAATTGTGCGAGGGGCGGGGCCTCTTCCACAGCTCTGTGTCAGAAAATAGACAGACAGGAAACAGCTGATTTATAGACACCAGGAAATCTCTCTGCCTCTTGCACAGGTCAGCTGTCAATCACACAGGACAGCTGTCAATCAAACCAGGACAGCTTTTCAGATATTCATTCAATTAATTATTCTGATGACATCATCTGAGCGGGCGGTCCTTCAGTTTGGTCCAGGACACATTCACACTGATAAAACAATGTGGTCTGAGCAGACCGGTTCTCCGTGAGTCCTGGGTGTGTTCACACCTGGACTTAAACTGTCCTCTTGTGATCGAATCACCCAGGTGTGATCGGATCACCCAGGTGACTCTCATGTCCCTCTCATGTCCCCGTGCATCACACAGCATCCTTCTGTTCTTCTTCTTCTTCTTTCTTCTATGTTTTTAGACAGCCTGCTGTAACCCCTCGCATCTTCCTGTCCCAGGTCCTATAGGACATTAAAGTGACCTCGGAGACCCGTCCTGTCCCATCCCGACCTGTCCCGACTATAAGGTGGTAGTAGGGTGGATCATTGCTCTGCCACAGCTTTTTAACATTCACTAGCATGTGGCATGTCACAGTACGTTGAGTATACAGGTGTGGGCACAGTGACCTGTGAAAACAATCATTTTATGGGCGGAGGCTAACGTGTGTGTTGCCGTATTGTGCGTTTAGTTTTTGCTCATGTTGATCTTCTCTCAGTTCTGTTGTAACATGTGTTTGGTCAGGAACACGTCACAGTGTACCGCAATACAACACAACAAACCGCTGCCCCCTGGAGGATGGTTCAGACCTCTGCACTGCTGACCTCACTGTGCCCCGCCCCCTCACCTCTTCTCACCTGTTCTCCCAGGAACACGGTCGGCCTCCGACCCTGCAGCCTTCTCCTCTCCTCTCTGTTTTGTTCTTCTTTCTTTGCTGCTTGGTTCGTATCGCTCAGCTCTCGACATGTTGATGTGCATCTTTGCATTTAATGTATTCAGCTTCTTTTTTAGCCTTTTAAATAAAGGTCTGGTTCAGATTTGGTTTGTTTGTAACTCAGCTGAAGTACTTTAATAAACGTCTCGGGACATAAATTAGAACATGTTTGGACCCGAAGGAGGACTGATCCAACCGGATCTAAGAACCGGTCGGCACCACTGGACAGAACTTTAACACAGTTATATAAACGTCTGCACAAATAATCACAATCAGCTGGCCTCGGTGCACACTATCAAGTTCATCATGGAAATAAAGCAAATAAATACTACATAAAAAAAAAAAAACATAAATACACATGAAGTACATCACTAAAATATTCAGTGATTAAAAATGATATCATCTTGAAATTATTGGATTATTTGGTCTTGTGTATAATTAAAAATAACCAGGTTAGAAAGGCCCAAAGCATCAACGGGAGGACACCCTTCATCAGTGACAGTCTAGACTTTTATAAATTATAATATATATATTAAATATCTGTAGACATGTTCTGCTTCAGAGATGATTCACTGGAGAGGATTTATTCTTCTGGTTTCCACATTAAACTCTGCAGAGATGTTCTGCTGCGTTCAGCTTGGAGGAAACACTTTGTTTTCCTGTAAAAAGTCCTGTGTGATGGTTGCAGTGTTTGGGATCATCAAATGACAAACATGGACTCCATCTGCCAGTTTTCATCTCTGCCAAAGTTTATTTATGGACACTTGATGTGGTGACCTTCGATCTGATTGGACATCACTCAGACTTTAGATCCCACAAATAGTGGTCATGCTGCAAGGAAGACAACGGGCCTGTTTACTGATTTCTGTTTTCTTGTTTTCTGTTTTCACCGTAAGTGGGTGTTACATGTTGTTTGGTATTTTGTTGAACACAGGCACAACTCTGATGCAGAACAGTGGTGATGTAGGAGGAATAGATAAATAGAAGGTGTGTCACAGCTGACTTCAATCCCAGCCAATCAGGTCAGCTCCTCTCCTCCCCTTTAAACCCTCTGTGGTGCAACTGTTGTCAGACCTATGCCAACATCAGGAGCCTGACATACAGCTGCTGGATTACTAAACCAGATCAGGAGATGAAAACACTTTTCAATTGGTTTCACTTTATGTGTAATTTAATTACAATTAATTTGCAGTTAACCTGAGTGTTTTATATTTTATAGCAGATTGGCTGCTGCGTCATGACGCGTTCCAACTGACTGATTCACATCCAGTTCAGCAGACAAGAGTCAGCTTTAACTGAATCAGAAGGTTGTAATGACATTTAAAAAAAAAAAAAAAAAAAAAATTAAATTATTATTTATGTAAATAGGACTAAATATGTGACAGCCCTGCACTGGCTGCACTACACTTATAATAATACATTAATAATACAATTTATTTATCTAGCACTTTGTTTTTTAGGGTACCTAATGACGTTTTACATGTTCAGATGATCAAAACAACATAATAAAAGTATAAATCACAATATATGTTACAGTAAAAACAATATCAAACAATGTGAACTTTCATCTGGTCTGAGCTGACACAGGTGGAGGTTCACGCTGGGAAAACAGTAGTTTTCTCATCTTTTTATATATTTATATAAATAAATATTTATCTATTTTATCATATTGTTTTCTTTTATATACAGTCTATGATTGTGACTTTATATCCAGTCTCACTGTGGCCTGGCAGAGTGGGGAAGACTCCACTGCGCCCCCTGCTGGAGCCGCCGGTACCGTAATGCTTGAAAAAGAGTGTCCGTCAGTTTCCGATGTTTACCGACTGGAGCCGAAATACATGTCGCTCTGTTTCATTTCAGAAGGTCACTGATTTTTCTTAAACACGTGATTTTCAAACGTTTGACGGAAACAGTGTCGTTAACAGAGCGTGGGTTGTGTTGCGCATGAGCGTAGCCGCGCCGTGCCGTGCCGTGCTGTCTGCGGAGGAGGAGGAGGAGAGGAGGAGCCTGGCGGGGACACTTCCACAGTCTGCTCACCGCAGGACTTTCAGGCTTCATCTATCGGAAGGCCACGGTGATCAGTCAGAGACGGTTTCTACCGCAGGGACCCTCCGGACTCGGTGCTCAGTGGTCCGGCTCACGGAGGATGCGGCGCCGGTGTCCGGACACGGCGTCCTTCTCCCCCCTTTGTCCTCCGGTCGGACTGCGGTCTCTGCTATCCTATGAAGCCCCGAGACTGACAGGATGTGGAGCAGAGGTGGTTTAGAAGATGGATACGAGCCACAGAGGGCAGGTGAGGTAACGGAGAGGGATGAACCGGAGACCGGAGACACTCCGTCTGTCCCCGGGAGACACACCGGGGACAGAGGAGCAGTCCGTTCGATCATCCGGACACACAGCATGTACCGGACATCAGACAGTAATCACTCTGACTCTGCTGTAACGGAAACTAACTGTTAAATATCAAATCAGACAAAATCATGTTTTTAATGAGCTGTGACATCACTGCTGCCGTGAAGAGCTATGATGACCGGACTGTAGCTGCTCTCCGGGGACCCCTGACGGTGTAACTGCTGACAGTGTAACCACTGACGGGGTGTAACTGCTGACGGTGTAACCCCTGATGCTGGAACCCCTGATGGTGGAACCTCCTGATGCTGGAACCCCTGATGGTGGAACCTCCTGATGGTGGAACCCCTGACGGTGTAACTCCTGATGGTGTAACCTCTGACGGTGGAACCCCTGACGGTGGAACCTCTAACGGTGTAACTCCTGATGGTGTAACCTCTGACGGTGTGACCCCGAGGAGACTAGAGAGGAACGTCCGACACCTCTAATGTCCCCTCTTTGGGTCACAACAGAACCAGAGTCCAAACTAACTTGCCCGTCTTCATCTTCCTCTTTACACATTCAAACTCTGATTTGTTGTAAAAATGGTTTCAGGTTCCAGTGGTGGCAGTCCAGGATGGGTCCCGGGTCCAGAACACACAGCCTGGCATAGCACCCTCCCGGGCCCCGGGACCGGTACCAGTGGGGGCCGCAGACACAGCACGGTGTCTGACAGCGGGGACACGGGCATCGGGACGTACTGCTCCGACAGCGTGGAAGGTATTCAAAGACCGAGGTTCTGTTTCAGGTTCTGTTTTCACATTAATGAGAGGTGTTGGGCGGGTGCAGCCAGTGGCCTCACCATCTTCCATGTCTCTGATTGTCTCGTGTCCGTCCTGTCTGTCCCTCTCCAGACGACTCCAGCTCCAGCACCACCCCTCTGTCCTTCCTGCCTCTGTCCCAGCACCACCTGGTCCCGGATGAAGACGGTGTCCCCACCCTTCACGTCCATCCGTCTCCAGCCTCCTCCCCCAGGACCGGTCTCAGAACGCCTGCTTCCCCCCACAGTGCCGTCCGCTGGAGCAGCTCCTCCCCGCTGCCTCCACCCGCCAGGTCTCCGCTGGGTGTGCCAAGCGGTCTGGATGTGAAGGACCAGCAGCCACTACGCAGGTGGTCCTCCCTGAACAAGCTGTCCTCGGGGGCGGCCAGGAGCTCCACCAGGACGTCGGGGTACCAGTACAACCCCGATGCTCAGGGCTCCCTGGACAGGTGTCTGCTGTCCGGGTACCGGAAGGAGCCGCTGGGGTCAAAGGTGGATCTTTACCTGCCTCTGTCCTCCTCCTTCACCTGTAGCAGCCTGCTGCAGCGCTCCCCGGGGGCCCGGCCCGGTCACCGGTACAACCGCAGCGGCCGCTCCGTCGACCTGTCTCTCTGCTCCGCCCTGTCCTCCCCGGTCAAACAGACCGGTCTGGACATGCACTACAGCGCTCTGCCAGAGGTGAAGGTGTCTCCGGGAGGTGGACAGGTGTACAGTCTCAGCCCACCCCGACAGGTGGACTCCCTGCTGGGTCACCAGGCCGACAGAGACTCCCCCATCCAGCCCGCGGTCCGCACGCAGATGTGGCTGACAGAGCAGATGGAGTTCAGGCCCGGAGCGGAGCGTGGAGGGGAACCCGGCCCGAGCGGCGGGACGGAGGGCGGTGGTGGAGACAGTCCGTCGCCATGGCAACAGGCACACCAGCTGGAACCAGGACTTAACCAGGTGAGATAAAATCAGTTCATTCATTTTTGTTTATTTAGCTCCAAATCCCAGAATCAGACATCTCAGGAGGTGGACTTCAGCTGTGTGTCTGGTTCTGATCCTTTCTGGCTGCTTTCAGCGGTGTGTTTTGACCAACCGTTAACCTTCAGTGAGGTCACTCATTGGTTTGTGAACGTTATGAAGCCTCCAGTTCAGATTCTGTCCGTCACCATCTTTGCTCGTTCGGAGCGGTTTGGAGCAGGAAGTGACCATATTTGGATGAGCTGGGGGAGGAGCCAGCGGTGGATCTAACTGATCTGATTGGAAACCCGATGATACTACATCCCGCCCACTGATAGCTGTAACCTGGCTGCACCACAGGCCTGTCAATCAAACAGACACGCCCCCCAAAACAGGTCTTCTTGAATCTTCTTTTCTAATGAATGAGGGATTATTTTCAGATGGACCTCCAGAAAACTAATAAGAAGGAGTGACTTTAGCTAACAACACCGAGATAACTGATGGACATATTTGATTCACTTTGGATTTGATGAGAGAAGTTGAATGGGAGTCTATGGAGCCGGAGGCTTTTTGGAGCCGACCTCTAGTGGCACTCGGTGGTATTGCAGCTGAAAAATGGTTCAAAAAATGAACCATTTGCAGATGCAGAAGTGCGGAACCATTTTTCAGACCTGGAAGCTGCGAACACTTTTATATACAGACTGTTTTTGGTTCTGATCCGTTCTGGCTGCTTTCAGCTGTGTGTTTGGTTCTGATCCCGTTGGAGGACCTGAGACTGAGACGGAGCTTTGTGACACCGGGCAGCACGTTTGGCTGCAGAGTTCCTGGATAGTCTTCAGATTTCATTGAGCTGCACAGATTGAAGGCTTCCTGTGTCAGACGCAGAAAACAGAACCTGAAACAGAATTAGAAGGAATTAGTGGAGATGATGCTCTTACATCACTTTCTCTCTGCTCTGAAATATTAATATTTTATTTTTCTGGAGGTTCCAACAAATATGTCAAAGACATTTTAAAATAATCTCTGCAGAAGAAACAATAATCGATCTTTGATCCTCTCTGACAGATTAAAGGCTGCAGGTTTACGTGAAACTACTTTTCAGGAGTGATGAAGATTTTTGTCAGTGAGCTGTTAAATGTACCAACTACTTCATCCACCGTTGTTATTATATATAATATTCCAACATCAGTCAGTGACAGGTGTTGGCTTCATAGTGCTGGACCGACTGCTGCATCATAGGTTTAAACAACACCGACTGAAGCGTGTTAGAGTGATGTGGTTGAACAACATTGTGTTGCTCAGTGTGACTTCAGTCATCAGACATCACTTTATTATCAGTTAGTGCAGGAAGCGGTTCTTTTCTTTGTCCTGCCGCTGCACATCACAATCTTTACTGATGCCGTCACATGTTGTCATGTTGTTCTTGTGTGTTGATTCTCTGTGTGTGTGTGTGTGTGTGTGTGTGTGTGTGTGTGTGTGTGTGTGTGTGTGTGTGTGTGTGTGTGTGTGTGTGTGTGTGTTACCAGATGCTGCTGGGGACGTCTCTGCCCATCAACACTGTGGTGAAGGTGAAACAGGGGCTGCTAAGACAGAGAGAGCTGGAGATAGACAGGTACACACACACGCACGCACGCACGCACGCACGCACGCACGCACGCACGCACACACACACACACACACACACACACACACACACACACACACACACACACACACACACACACACACACACACACACACACACACTTCATTCAGACCAGCTCCCACAGATAAAAGTGATGTAATTGAACAACACCACGAGGACAGTCAGATTTTTCAGTTTTTCTTTCACCAGAAGTCTTCCTCTGTTTAAGAGGTCGTTACACCCAATCAGAGGCTGGGACAGAAATACCTTCTCTACATAACTAAACTCCATCTCTGACATCAGCTGACTGAAACATTTCATCACTCCTCCATTAAAAAGTTCCTTCTGTTTCAGATTTTTGAGGATTTTTCTTCTGCTGCTTCTCTTTTCTACGTCCTAAATATCAGCTTATCTGGGACATTCATAGAGGCTCTGGATAAACTACATTACCCAGGGGGCAGAGCGTGACACTCACCTGCTCCTGTTCTCTCCTGCTTTCCTCCATCAGTGTCTAATCTAATCAGTCCGTCCAGGAAATCACATTACGCCAATTCAAGCAAACTCCACAATATTTGCTGGAGCTTGCTATTTTTTCAAATTTACATGATTTTTCCTCAAAAAACATCATCATCAGAATCTGTGCTGAAAGTATTAAAACATAAAGTAAGTCTTTTCAAACAAAACTGTCTTTATGAATGAAAATAACTCCTCATTTACAGTTAGAAAGACTCTGCTCATGTTTTCATCACCAAATAAAACTGAAGAGGAGAAACAGGAAGTGATGGGGTTTGTGGGAAATGTGTTCTTCACATTAAAATGATGTGATTAAATGTTTGTGATCAAAGGAAGTGATTCCATATTACTGGATGTTAAATGAGTTTTCTACACACGTCCAGTTGTCAGAGACGTCTCTTTGTTTGTTTCATCCAGCAGGTCTATGTGTTGAATGAACATGAATTAAACAGCATCTAAAGCTCTTATTTTGACAGCTGATGTAGTCCTTGTTTCTATTTTCCAGTCACAGACGGTCTGTTCTGGAAACATACGCAGCTTTTAGGACCTTTTAGGAACTTTGAGCCTCACAGTTCTCTAAGTTCAATAAATATAAAAAGATGAGAACTAAAATATTTCTGTGATATGCAGCATGATTATTATCACAGGAAGAGATTACAGATTTATTCCTTCATCAGGTAGTGCTTAAAAAAAAAAAAAAAAAAATCAAATTTTTCTTTCTCGACTTGCAATTATTTTCTAATTCCTGCAATTTTATGCAAAAAAGTCACTTAAAACTCAAATTACATCAATATTTTGGAGAAAGTCCACCACAAAATCAAACATTTCTGATCACAACAATTAAAAAAAAACAGGGTCAAACTTCACACTCACATCCCACCAACCCAGCTCTGATCATCTGGAGGTCTGTGTTACCTGCACATGCTGTCTACACACAGGATATATATGAGATTTATGTGTGTTTCAGACAGAAGCAGCAGATCCTGCAGCTGCACGCCCGGATCAGAGAGAACGAGCTGCGAGCGCAGCAGGTGCTGCACAGTCAGAGAGGCTGGCTGGATGAGCCTCACCTCCTCAGTGTGGAGGTCCGAGTCACAGTCATCAGTATTCATAGTAAATCAACTGATAACTACGTTAGATATTTTCAGAATAAAAGCTGTAGTTGTTCCTGTCCACCAGGACTCGGCCCTGAGAGCGCCCTGCAGACAGCCCTCCAACCGACGCTGCTGTGGCGAAGAACTGGGCAGGAAGTTAGCGGTGGCCGAACTGGAGGTTCTCCATCAGAGCGAGCTCTTCAAGCAGGTCACACAGAGATACACGGAGGACATCCGGAGGCTGGAGGAGAAGGTACTGCAGAGAGGAGGCACCGAGATGAAGAATGATTTCATGTATCTTGACATGATGACGGATGTCTGTGTTAACAGATCAGGACGAGGGATCGTTACATCAGCAGTCTGAAGAAGAAGTTTCAGAGAGAGAGTGACCAGAACCAGGAGAAACAGCAACGCATCGAGACTCTGGAGAGATATCTGTCGGACCTACCCACCCTGGACGAGGTGCAGGAACAGGCCAAACAGGTACACACACATATACACGTGTACATACACAGAGACACACATATACACATGTACAGTAGCAGTAGCAGTCAAAAGTTTGGACACACCTTCTTATTCAATGGTTTTTCTTTATTTTCATTTTTTTCTACATTGAAGATTAATATTGAAGACATCAAAACTATGAAGGAAGACACATGGAATTATGTGGTAAACAAAAAAAAGTTTTAAACAAACCAAAATATGTTTTATATTTTAGATTCTTCAAAGTAGCCACCTTTTGCTTTGATGACAGCTTTGCACACACTTGGCATTCTTTCAATCAGCTTCATGAGGTCGTCACCTGGAATGGTTTTGAGTTAACAGGTGAGCCTTGTCAAGAGTTAATTTATGGAATTTCTTGCCTTCTTAATGTGTTTGAGAGCATCAGTTGTGTTGTGCAGAGGCAGGATTGGTGCACTGTTCTGTACAGTGAATAGGCCTATTTGACTACAGTTCTAATCCATGTTATGGCAAGAACCACTCAACTAAGTAAAGAGAAATGACAGTCCATCATTACTTTAAGACAGGAAGGTCAGTCAATCTGGAAAATTTCAAGAACTTTGAATGTATCCTCAAGTGCAGTTGCGAAAACCATCAAATGCTCTGATGAAACTGGCTCTCATGAGGACCGCCCCAGGACAGGAAGACCAAGAGTTACCTCTGCTGCAGAGGATACATTCATTAGAGTTACCAGCCTCAGAAACTGCAACTTAACAGAACCTCAGATTAGAGCCCACAGAAATGCTTCCATATGTGTTCCTTCATAGTTTTGATGTCTTCAATATTAATCTGCAATGTAGAAAAAAATAAAAATAAAGAAAAGCCATTGAATGAGAAGATGTGTCCAAACTTGTGACTGCTACTGTATATACAGTATACAGGTAAATACACAGAGACACACATATACACATATACAATTCAGTTTCCAAAAAAGTTGGGACGCTGTGTAAAAGGTACATAACAGAATGCAATGATTTACAAATCACGTAAAACCATATTTAATTAAAAAAAAATAGACCAAAGACAACATATCAAATGTTGAAACTGATACATTTTATTGTTTTATAAGAATATCTGCTCATTTTGAATTTGATGGCAGCAACATGGCTCTAAAAAGTTGTGACAGAGTCAACAAAAGACTGAAAAAGTTGTGTAACAAAATAAAAACAGCTGGTGGAACATCTCACAACTAGTTAGGTTACCATGGCAACAGATCAGCAACATGATTGGGTATAAAAAGATGATTTCAGAGGGGCAGACTCACTCAGCAGTGACGATGGGGAGAGGTTCACCACTCTGTAAAAGACTGTGGGAAAATAGTGCAACAATCTAAGAATAATGTTCCTCAATGTAAAACTACAAAGAATTAGTGGATTTCATCGTCTACGGTTCATAATATCATTAAAAGATTCAGAGAATCTGGAGAAATGGTGGTGATCTTCGGGCCCTCGGGCAGCACTGCATTAAAAACACACTATTCTGGAGTGGAAATCACTGCATGGGCTCAGGAACACTTGTGAAAACCATCGCTGCGTCCACAAATGCAGGTTAAAACTCTCCAAAGAAGAAACTAGATATAATATAATACATGCTCTGTGCTAATGACACCAGTGTGTGTGTGTGTGTGTGTGTGTGTGTGTGTGTGTGTGTGTGTGTGTGTGTGTGTGTGTGTGTGTGTGTGTGTGTGTGTGTGTGTGTGTGTGTCCAGCAGGAGGAGGTCCAGCAGAAGGCTGATGATCTGGAGAAGAGAGTGTGTTGGTTACAGAGGAGTCTGGAGGAAGGAGGTTGTCTGATGAAGGAGAAAGACTTCAAGCTGGAGCTGCAGGCTGAGAGGGAGGAGGAGCTGATGGCATCTGTACACAGGTAGATCATCACCTGTGTGTGCCTGTGTGTGTCTCTGTGTCTGTCTTCCTGACACGTGTGTGTATGTGCGTGTGCGTGTGCATGCAGCCTGCAGCAGAAGGTGCAGCAGTGTCTGGATGATGGAGTCCGGCTGCCCATGCAGGACCTGAAACGACTGGTGGTGGAGAACACGGAGCTTCTGGAGCAGCAGGACCACAGCAGCAGGGTAACACACACAACACACAACACACAACACACACACACACACACACACACACACACGCACACGCACACACACACACACACACAACACACAACACACACGTATACAACACACATTTAGACAAACTGAAGAAGCCCTGACCATGTTCTCTGTTCTCCACCAGCTGTTTGAGTATCAGAAGGAACAGATTGAGAGACTGACCTCCCAGCTGATGGTAAACTGATCAACATCCTTCATGTTCTATGGTAGATAACAGATGTTCTATGGTAGATACTAGATGTTCTATGGTAGATAACAGATGTTCTATGGTTGATACCAAATGTTCTCTGGTAGATAACAGATGTTCTCCAGTAGATACTAGATGTTCTCCGGTAGATACTAGATGTTCATATTAGAAACCAAAAGTAAGCATTTAGCTTGTGTTCATTTTCTTGGTTTCCAGCAGTTGAAAGCATTTCTTTTAGGTTATTTAAACACTTCTGCATCATCATCATCATTGTCATCATCATCATCCTCCTCTCAGGCCACCAGTACACGACTGCAGAAGAAGAGAGGCCTTCCTCATGGACAGCCGTCCCATCTACCGGAGAAGGAGGAGAGCGTGGGCCCCCCGCCCACAGGCCCCCCACAGGTATCAGTGATGTCATAGTTACAATATGAATACTTCAGGTATGAAGTGTTTTCTGAGGTCACAGTGAACTTTGACCCCAGCCTCTAATCAGTTCACTGTTGAGTCCAAAGTAACATGTGAACTGAGTTTGAACATCTTCCATCGAGTCGTAGTTGAGACTACATCAGGATGAGAACTTGATGGACAGACGACCTGAGAACATGAAGCGCCCTGATGGCTGTCGTTGTCATGGAGACATAAAAAAAAGGCTTATGATGATAATGATGTTTATGTATATAAAGATGTTTTCATTAGTGTCCAGTTGTTGTGTTTACTGACCTTAGAACAGTCCTTCATACCTACACAGAGCAGTTCCCCCTCCAGGAGAGAAGCTAACAGATCTCTGGTATCAGACGGATCACAGGAGATGATCTCTGATGAGTCGGGTTTTCTGCAGGATGACACCAGTGATTCTCTGCTGGATTTACCTGAACTGAAATATGTGCCTCTGTTTTCCTTTTCAGAAGCAGCGGCTGGAGGACGAAGGGTCATTGGTGCATCCTTTACCCCACGTGGAGATGCCGGAGCTGGGCCGGCTACTGAAGGAGATGTCCCTGTGTCTGCTGGACCTCCAGGGTCTCTGCAGCATCCTGGCTCAGAGAGCGCAGGGCAAGGAGCCCAACCTGTCTCTGCTGCTGGGCATGAAGTGTAGGTGGACAACACACACCTGCACTTTTAAACTTCATCAGAGCAGCACAGGGAGTGTAGGATCCAAACCTTGTTCAGAGTGAAAACTTCCGTTCCAACTTTATGCACAAAAAAAGGTTTATTTAGGCACAAAACGTTTATTTAGCCACAAAAAAGGTAGGTTTTTTTTTTTTCACAAAAAAGTATATTTTTCCACAAAAAGTTTTTTTTTTTTTTTTTTTTTTTTTTTTAAAACAAACAAAATTTAGCTCATCACACTAACTGGACTCCTACAGGGAGTGACGTTTGGTTTGTGAACATTTATTAATGTTTTGTAAGAAAATATTCACACAGATGTTACATACTAATGTAAACAAGCAAAGCTTTTTATAGTAATACAGAGAAAACAAACTGAACACAGGCTCTGATGGTTTGGACTCACATCAACCTGCTTTATTGATATAACACAGGACCTTTAATTATGGAGCATCTTCCGACAGCTTCATGTACGCTGTTGTCTCTGTGAATGTCCTCGCTGGGTGATAACTTGTTGTCCTTCCTGTGTGTCCAGCGCTGAGCGTCTCAGCAGAGAAGAGCGACTCCGGCCTGGTGGTGGAGGAGGAGCTCCAGTTCAGGCTGCTGGAGGTCGGCCAGCTAAGGAGGGACATTGACGAGCTGAGGAGGAGCATGTCGGACCGCTACGCTCAGTACATGGGGGACAGCTGTGTCTCCCAGTGACACTGGCGTCCTCCACACCTGGACACACTGGTCACACCGTGATGTCACCATGGTGTTACCGTTGGTTTGCAAGCTGCCGGTCTGAAGTCACCATTTCTGGTTTTAGGAGTCAGAAGTTATTTTCAGAAGGAGGGAATTTATCTAAAGATGCCATGGTGGAAAACATTTACTGACTTTTATTTCAGGAGAGAACTTGGATGTTTTTTCAATGGGAGTCTGTTGGAGACAGCCCCTAGTGGTCCTCAGTGGTATTACACTTTAACGCTGCATTCTTTTTTTTATTCAGTCTGTGATCTTACCCCCGTTTTAACACTTCACAGATGACCACATTAAGTAATACATGAATATTAACAGATTATCAAACAGATTACACCTTTATAACCCCAAATGTTCAAGCTGTGTGTGTGTGTGTGTGTGTGTGTGTGTGTGTGTGTGTGTGTGTGTGTGTGTGTGTGTGTGTGTGTGTGTGTGTGTGTGTGTGTGCGCGCCTGGAGGTGAGGTGGTGACACAGGCCTGTGTATTAAACTCCAGGTAACCGAGTAACAGATCAGCTGTGTGGTGAAGAGAGAGTGACATCACACGTTTACATCTGTTTCATCCATAAAGTTTAAAGTTGAGGATGGACCAGCTACGGCTCGGTTCTCTCCGGGTGTCATAGGAATGTTCTTCACACCGATTCATCCCTGACGATGTTTGAAGATGTGAGCTCTCACCGCACTCATCCACTTCATAGATGAATAACTTCTGTCGTCATGACAACCTGCTCCGTAACCTCAGGTCTCCTCTGGTGTTCGGTCTGTGTTCGGACCTCCTGCTGCTGGACGGCTCCTCTCTCTGGATGAAACTTTATTATTAACATTATTCTTCTCATTCTTCTACTTTTACCGCCTAAATCTATGAATACCGGACGTATGTTTCTAAACAGCAGTGTTTGATCTGGTCTGTTCAGATGGAAAATAAAACTATTTTTTTTATAAAGAACGTGTCAGTAAATTCATATTCTAGTAAATTTAGTTCATTTTAATGGATTTTATTATCTGCTAATTATGATGTTTTTGAGGATTTATCCTCCAAGTTCAGACTGAAGATATTTAACCTTTAAACCAGAGATCAGAGGAACAGTTCTGAATGAAACATAAATGGATACATTTCAATCCTAAAAACAGTTTTTTACTTTTCAAAGTGTTGTTTTTTTATATTTAAAGAGTCATGATTGTGTTTTCTGAACAATAACAGACAAGTTTAAAGACATCTGGTGTGTTCGTGCCTCAGTAATAAGAGGCTATCCTGTTCGCATGATGCTAACTGTAAACTGCTAGATGACACATGGGGAAGATGAGCCAGTTTATTATTATTAAAGCATTAATTCTACACTTCATTCTTACTTTGTGTCACCAAAATGATGACATTTTTAAATTTGAGACTAAAACCCATCTTCTGTAAACAGACTGAATTTATTTTACTTTGAAGCAGCTTTATTGCAAATGTTTAGTTTTACTTCAACAGTCAGCAGCACAGTTTGTGGCTTTAACTTGGGGATCACTTTTATTTGGAAAATCACATTTTGAAAACTGTTTATTTTAGATCCACAATATATATATATATATTTGATTGGTATTAAAAGGCATCACTATCACTGTCTCACTTTAAAGAAAGAAGTTAATCCTGAGTCCACCTGTTGTTTCCAGGACGGTGAAAGAAAGATCTCAACTTCACACTGACTTCAACAGGAAACTGTCCAGCTGGTCGATGTGAGCGCTGCCAGGAGGAGAAAACATACGTCCACACATTTATCATATTAAATATGATCCAGAAAGACATCAGATGAAGGATGAAATGAATTGAGAAAGACTGCAGCCTTATCACACAGATTCAGCTCCGCTTCACTCCGCACCAGCAGGGAGCAGCAGTGCACGTCACAGACCGGAAGAGGAACCGGAAGAAGAAGAAGAAACAGCAGCCCGCGCAGCTCGACTTGTTTACATGATAGAGAGGTTTGTCCCGGTCAAGCACGGTGTCCTCTGTCCTCCGGTGTATTTGGACCACAAGTCCGGACGTTTGCTGCTTCCTTCATGTTTCCTCACTATAAATATGTTAATGACGTCATGACGTCGCAGCGTGTTGACTGAAGTCTTCATTCAAACAAACACCTGGAGGAGGAGGAGGAGGAGTCACTGCAGCAGCTGACAGCTCAGGTCGGCACGTCATCACCTGATTATTATTTTATTTATTTATCGTCACGTGACGTCCTGTGGATAAACTTTCTGAATGACATGCGACAATAGACGTAACACCTCAGCACTGTGTTCATCATTAACATAATGATTAAATTTTTATTTATATTAGTGTAAAGACTGACTGATACGTGAACTCTGACATCTACTGACCATCTGATTGGCTCCTGGTGAATCCCAGCTGTCTGCTCTTCACTCTTTATCATAAACACATGTTGTGTGAACATGTGATCCTGGTGTCACATGCTGCTGGGTCACATGTCAGCGTCTTTTCTTCACAGCTGACACCGTGAACAGGACAAGGTGTTTTATTTCTGAACATGGTGCTGTTGTTGTCCTCCGTTCGTGTGACTCCTCCTCTTCTCTGCTCCTCACAGGTTCCCGTGGCTGCGGCATGTCGATGAGTCCAGAGCAGGAGGCTCTGATCAGCCGCGTGTTCGAAACCTACCTGACAGAGCATCACCACGGCGACATCATCCAGCTCTCTGCAGACACCGATGGAGACGGAGAGACCCATCGCCCCGTCGTGGTCAACGCCATGACTCTGTTCGAAGCCAACATGGAGGTGATATCATGTGTACATGTAGTTCTCGTGTTATTTTTCACAGATGTGATTCTTTCCTCTGCACCAACACTGGTCTCATGCTGATGATGTCACAGGTCGGGGACTTCTTCAACGCCTTCCCGCGTGACGTCCTGGCTGTGTTCGACAAAGTGCTCCGAAGAAAAGCAGCGGAGCTCTCAGAGGATGACGGAGGACAGAAATGGACGGAGAGGACAGGAAGTCGCACTCTCCACGCCCGCATCACAGGTCAGACATCTGGCTGGGGGTCAAAGGTCAGACATCTGGCTGGAGGTCACAGGTCAGACATCCAGCTGTTGTTCACATGCTCCAGAGGTCAGACTTCCAGCTGTTGGTCACATGTTTACATGGTCAGACATCCAGCTGTTGGTCACATGTTTACATGGTCAGACATCCAGTTGTTGTCACATGCTCCAGAGGTCAGACATCCAGCTGTTGGTCACATTTACATGTCAGACATACAGCTGTTGGCTACATGTTTACATGTCAGACATCCAGCTGTTGTTCACATGCTCCAAAGGTCAGACATCCAGCTGTTGGTCACATGTTTCCATGTCAGACATACAGCTGTTGATCACATATTTCCATGGTCATACATCCAGCTGTTGGTCACATGTTTACATGTCAGACATACAGATGTTGGTCACATGTTTACATGTCAGACATACAGATGTTGGTCACATGTTTACATGGTCAGACATACAGCTGCTGGTCACATGTTTCAATGGTCAGGCATACAGCTGTTGGTCACATGTTTACATGATCAGACATACAGCTGTTGGTTACATGTTTACAGATATTATTATTGCTGTTATTATTACTATTATTCCAGTTATTATTATTATTACAACTGTAATTATCATCATCATTATTCCGGTTATTATTATTATTATTATTACTATTATAATTATCATCATTATTATTATTCCAGTTATTATTATTATTACTGTAATTATCATCATTATTATTACTGTTATTATTATTACTGCTGTTGCTGCTGTATGTCACACAGGCAGGACTGTAGCTGCTCCAGAGTCTGAACGTTTCCTTGACTGGACTCCAACATAAAATAGAAGCAGCGTATTGAATCTCCAGCTGAAACACCATGAAGGACCTGCAGCAGTAGATGATGATGTTCAGGGTTGTATTACCTGATCCAGGGGTGCTGGTCCTCCTGCGCTGATGCTCTCAGCTCTTCCAGCCTCGGAGATCACAGATGATGTTCAGACTGGTGTTTGTTTATTAATATTCACGTCCAGATATGAAAAGTGTTTCCTGCTGATTCTCCTGTTCAAGTGACTCTGATCTTCATGTCCAGGTCTGCCGGTGTGTCCAGAGCTGACCAGAGACACCATCCCCCGCTCCAGAGATGTAGGACACTTCCTGTCTGTGACGGGTACTGTCATCAGGACCAGCGTTGCCAAGGTAACAGCATCTCACCTGAACAGTTTATAGCTGACCGGGACATGAATGCTGCGTGTGACACCATTTTTATCTCCTCCTCCCCCTCCTCCTCTTCTTTCTCCTCTTCCTCCCTCCTCCTCCTCTTCATCCTCTTTCTTCCATTTTTATCTTCTCCTCCTCCCCCTCCTCCTCCTCTTCCTCCTCTTTCTTCCTCCCTCCTCCTCATCCTCCTCCTCTTCCTCTTCTTCCTCAATCTCCTCCTCTTCTTCCTCTTCCTCCTCCTCCTCCTGCTCCTCCTCCAGGTTCTGGAGTATGAGCGTGACTACATGTGTACAAAGTGTCGTCACGTGTTCTCAGTTCAGGCGGACTTTGACCAGTTCTCCTCCTTAGTTCCTCCTCCTTCCTGTCCGAACCCTGCTGCCTGTAACTCCTTCAGGTTCAGCTGTCTGTCTGCAGGAGGAGAGCCGGCTGCCTGCAGGGACTATCAGGAGATCAAGATCCAGGAGCAGGTACGCTACCGGAGCACCAGGGCCTTCAAGTCTTGTACGGTTTCATTCATTTGTTGTGGTGTCCTCAGGTGCAGCGTCTGTCCGTGGGCAGTGTCCCGCGGTCACTGGTGGTGGTTCTGGAGGATGACCTGGTGGACGGCTGTAAATCTGGTGAGAACTGTAGATACGAAGGTTTGATGAGATGAAGACAGTTCATCAAACCGCTCCAATGGGGCTGAAATTCAAGTTCAAAGTCACACGGAACCGCCAAACACATGAACAGCAAAGCTGTGATTTATACTGAGGTTTGTTTTTAGAATAATTAATATGAGGTAAAAATCACTCTATTTGAAGGAGGTGTTTGTGTGTTAAAGTGATTCCAGCCATGAAAAAAACAACGACCGCAGAAGGAAAAGAAAATCTGATCCCATTGAAATAAAGAAATCAGTGAGGAAGTCAATGTGGGAAAAACAAAAAGATCAATAGATTAAATTAGGAGAAGATGGTGAGATCGTTCTGTGATGAGCAGCTGACTTGATTTCGTTCAGTGAACCTTATGACGCAACCTGTGAACTCTGAGGGACACATTCAGGACCCGGGACGGGACACATTCAGGACCCGGGACGGTGACACATTCAGGACGTGGGACGGGACACATTCGGTACCTGGGACGGTGACACATTCGGGACCCGGGACGGTGACACATTCGGGACCTGGGACGATGACACATTCGGGACCTGGGACGGCGACACATTCGGGACCTGGGACAGAAAATCAGTCAGGACATAGGACGGGGACACATTCAGGACCTGGGATGGAGACACATTCAGGACCTGGGACGGATACACATTCAGGATCTGGGACAGCTCCCCAGAAGAACTGGACTGGGATATCCTAGCAGTGATACCTACAGAACGCTGTTGGCTGTCGATCAGCATTCAGTTAATTCAATAACTCTAAAATATCATCTCTGGACAGACGATCTGTCTGAATAATTTCTGCCTCTGACATCAGAAATGTTTAACAGGTGTAAAACATTCTCTACGTATTCTTTGGTTTCCTGCGTCTCCTTCACAATAAGAGCAGCCGTCTCTCCTGATGTTCATCTGATTAATACCTTCAGTCGTACTAAAATACACACGATCACTTCTCCTGTTTCTACTGTCAGGTTTAGTAAACATCACAGCTGATAAATTTATCTGTTTACAGTATTTCATAGTTCAAGTAGAAACATTCTCACTGTCTGTATGACCTCAGAAACCTGTTTGTGCTTTCCGATGGTGTCGTGCTGCCGCTGTTGGTCACTCTGACCTCTGCTTCCAGGAGATGACGTCACCGTTTATGGCGTGATGTGTCTGCGCTGGAAGCCGATGTACGACGGCGCCCGCTGCGACGTGGAGCTGGTCCTCCGAGCCAACAACATAGAGGTGAACAACCAGCAGGTGGCCGACGCTCTGCTGGTGAAGGATGCTCAGAAAGAGTTTGAAGAGTTCTGGAGGAGCTACATACACGATCCCATCGCTGGTACATTAACTGTCCTCAGGACTCTGCTTCACCTTCATCTTTTATTTCCTGTTATTTAAAACGCTTGGCTCTCCGTCTGCAGGGAGGAACCACATCCTGTCCAGCCTCTGTCCGCAGGTGTTTGGCATGTATGTCATCAAACTGGCCGTTGCCATGGTGCTGGCCGGAGGGGTGCAGAGGACCGACTCCTCTGGCACCAAGATCAGAGGTACGTCTGTGAACTCGGAGTCAGTTTCAGTTTATAATTTAACAGTTGAACCGAGACAGACTTCAGGGATCATCGTCCTTCACTGAAAACAGGTGAATGAGAGACAGAAGACAGTGAAGTGCTTTAATTGCTGAAGTTTAAACACTGTGTGTTCCCCTCCAGTCCTCCTCGAATCTCTCCGGTGTCCTGCAGACCGGTGACTGTACCGGACCTCCCATACCGGGTCTCTGTGTCCTGGTTTCTGTGTCTGGTCCTCAGTGTCTCTCCTCCCTCCTCTCCAGGTGAGTGTCACATGCTGCTGGTTGGAGACCCCGGCACGGGGAAGTCTCAGTTCCTGAAGTACGCAGCGAAGATCATGACCCGCTCTGTCCTCACAGCTGGAATCGGATCAACAAGTGCAGGTGGGTCCTCGCCGTCAGCTGTTCCTCTGTTCATCATGTGTCCGGAGTCACAGCTGGATGCGCTTCTTCATTCTGACCGTACATAAATAACCATAATCAGTTGACATGAGTGAACGTGTCCTCTGAAGGGCTGACGGTGGCCGCGGTGAAGGACGGGGGGGACTGGCACCTGGAGGCGGGGGCTCTGGTTCTGTCCGATGGAGGTCTGTGCTGCATCGATGAGTTCAACAGCATCAAGGAACACGACCGCATCAGCATCCACGAAGCCATGGAGCAGCAGTCCATTAGTGTGGCCAAGGCAGGGTACGACACACGCACGCACGCACGCACGCACGCACACACACACACACACACACACACACACACACACACACACACACACACACACACACACACACACACACACACACACACACACACACACACACACACTTTATTTGCCTTTTGCACGTATTGAGGTTTTTCCCCTCCTCTCCTCTCCTCTCCTCTCCTCTCCTCTCCTCTCCTCTCCTCTCCTCTCCTCTCCTCTCTCCTCTCCTCTCCTCTCCTCTCCTCTCCTCTCCTCTCCTCTCCTCTCCTCTCCTCCCCTCTCCTCTCCTCTCTTTTCCTCTCCTCTCCTCCCCTCTCTCCTCCCCTCTCTTCTCCTCTCCTCCCCTCTCTTCTCCTCTCCTCCCCTCCTCTCCCCAGGATAGTGTGTAAGCTGAACACCCGGACCACCATCCTGGCAGCCACCAACCCTAAAGGCCAGTACGATCCCAACGAGCCTCTGTCAGTGAACGTGGCTCTGGCCAGTCCTCTGCTCAGTCGTTTCGATCTGGTTCTGGTTCTGCTGGACACCAGAAACCCAGAGTGGGACCGCATCATCTCCTCTTTTATTCTGGAGGACAGAGGTACAGGAAGTGATTTTAAATTTGGAACTGAGCTGCTAAAAAAGAATAAAGTCTGAATATTTTCACGAGTGTATTGTGATGTTATAATTAATAACTACAGTGTAAAATATGTCTTGAATACTCTGAACATAAAGTTACTGATACATTTCAAACTATTGTTTCATCCGAACACTAACATTATTAATTATTATTGTAATCTTTGGTTAAATATGATTTTAAAACATTTATTGTAATATTGTGACATGAATAATGAGGTGATAAACCTGCAGTCTCCGTCTGTTGAGTCAGGCCTTCCTGCAGAGTCGTCCTCTCTCTGGCCGATGGACAAAATGAAGGCGTACTTCAGCGTGATCCGACGGCTGCAGCCGCAGCTGTCCGAGGAGGCCGACTGCATCCTGACACGTTACTACCAGCTGCAGAGGCAGAGCGACGGCCGCAACGCTGCCCGCACCACCATCCGCATGCTGGAGAGTCTGAGCCGGCTGGCTGAAGGTGAGAAACCTCTGGACCTCAGGTCTGTTCAGTCCTTTACAGAGGCATGGATCTACAGTCAGCTGACCTCCATCTGACCTCTGATTCAGGGGTTTTGGTCACTTCTGGCTGTAACACATCTAAAAAACTTGTGACAGGTTCAACAAAAGACGTGGTGTAATACAAAAAAAAAAAAAACATTTCAGAGAGGCAGAGTCTCAGCAGTGAAGATGGGGAGAGGTTCACCACTCTGTGAAAGACTGTGTGAAAATAGTGCAACAATCTAAGAATAATGTTCCTCAACGTAAAACTACAAAGAATTAATGGGTTTCATCATCTACGGTTCATAATATGCGTCCACAAATGCAGGTTAAAACTCTCCAAAGAAGAAACCAGATAGAAACATGATCCATAAACACCGCTGCCTTCTCTGGACCCGAGATCATTGAAGATGGACTGATGTGAAGTGGAAAACTGTCCTGTGGTCTGATGAATCACAATCTGAGATTTTGTTTGGAAATCATGGACGCTGCATCCTCCAGGTTAAAGAGGAGAGGGACCATCCAGCTTGTTATCAGCACTCAGTTCAAAAGCCAGCATCTGTGATGGTACAGGGATGCATTAGTGCACATGGCATGGGTAGCTTGAACATCTGGAAGGAAGCATTAATGCTGAATGATATATTCAGGTTTTGGAGCAACATATGCTGCCATCCAGACAACGTCTCTTTCAGGGAAGGTCTTGTTTATTTCAGCAGAACAACGTCCAACCACATTCTGGACGTATTCCAGCAGCATGGCTCCGTAGTAGAAGAGTCCGCTGATAAACTGGCCTCCTGCAGTCCAGACCTGTCAATCATTGAAAACATCTGGAGCATCAGGACATGAAAAATACAACAAAGGAGACCCTGCTCAAATCCTTTATCAGGCAAGAATGGGACCACATTTCACCTTCAAAACTCCAGAAACTGGCCTCCTCAGTTCCCAAACGTTTACAGAGTGTTGTTAAAAGAAGAGGTGATGCAACACAGTGGTGAACATGATCCTGTCCCAACTTTATAGGGATGTGTTGCAGCCATCAAATTCAAAATGAGCAGATCTTTTTATAAAACAACAGATTCAACATTTGATATGTTGTCTTTGGTCTATTTTATATTGAATATATTAGTTTACATGATGTACAAATCATGACATTCTGGTATTATTTATTTCCCACAGGGTGCTAACCTCTCTGGAAACAGGGTTGTAGATAGAAAACATGATCCTGCACAGAAAATGTAAATAAGTTGAAAGGTGTCTGAATAGCTGACGGCATTAAGCGGTTGCGGTGACACAGAGTTGTTTTTACGTTGCAGCTCACGCCCGGCTCATGTACAGAGAGACCGTCACCACAGAGGACGCTGTTGTCGCTGTCTCTGTCATGGAGTGCTCCATGCAGGTGTGGACCAACCAAACCTCAATAGTGCTCGGCAGTATAAGTTGATCTTTGGTAGTTTAAAATTTGCAGCTGTGTCAGTGACGTATTTATCCACGATGGACCAACATTTAAAAGGAGTTCCTCTTTCAGGGCGGAGCTCTGCTGGGAAACGTAAATGCGTTACTCACCTCGTTCCCCGATGACCCGCATCAGCAGTATCAGACACAGTGTCAGACTCTGCTGCAGGGACTGAACCTGCCACACCTCCTGCAGAGGGAGATGGACCGACTGGACAGGTGAGTCTCAGTTATACTGAGGATGTTGGACGATCTAATGATGTTGGATGATCTGATGATGTTGGATGATTTGATGATGTTGGATGATCTGATGATGTTGGATGATCTGATGATGTTGGATGTAGGTGATCATTTAAATGAGAAACAAAATCCCTGAAGTGAAAGTTCGGTCCCAAAATCCGATGTTACGTAATCCAATAATTGATCCAATGGACTGTGATCAGTGATGTTGATCAGCACCCACAGAGAGATTTGTGCTACAGAAGTGAACACAGGTGAGTTTACTTCAGGTGTTTCCTCTGTTTACCAGGCTGAAGAGCAGGAGCTCCATATTCAACCCTCCGACTGATCACAGCGACACACACTCCATCAGCCAATCACAGGGCCGGAACGTCAGCCAATCACAGGGCCGGGACATCAGCCAATCACAGGGCCGGGACATCAGAAGGAGCCTGAGGAGTGATATCACAGTAGGGAGTGGCTCCATCTTTCCATCACTGTCACCAGAGGAGATGGCCCCGCCCATAATCACATCCACTCAACAGAACCTGAACAGAAATCCAACCTCCAGCTGGTCAGATGTGTCGACGGGGTCCGAACAGTCCGGCTGTCCAACTGAGGAGGACGTCCTCAGCACCACCGGGTCAACGCTGAGACGCTGTGTCGATCCAGATCCTCCAGAAACTATCAGGAAACATGTAAACCAGGAGGAGATCCTGCAGTCTGAGAGACGGAGAGGTGGAACCGGTCCAGAGTCATCAGGAGGTCCGATTCAGAAGAACCTGAGACACAGAAGACTCAGACAGCCGAGTCAGCAAAGTGAGCAGGACGGAGGGGGACATGGAGACAGGGTGGCGTCTGCAGATAAACACTGTCCCTCATACGTCCGAGATGAGGACAGACGGTCCTCTGACCCAGAGAGAAGACGTGAGGAGGACGACGGGAGGGACGGGACCGTCTCTCGGATCATGAGTTCTGTCCTCAAAGAGAAGATGGCAGCTGGAAGACACACAGACCTGAACGCACATCTGTCAGGCTTCATGTTCAGGCCAAGGAGGATGAGACTGAACACACAGGAGGACCCAGTTCGACCAATCCCAAACCAGAACCAGCTCCACAGTCCATCAGCAGGGGATGGACCAGAACCGGACCACGAGGTGTTCTCCTCCAGAGAGGACAAAGAAACTGGAGGTGGTTCTACAGAAGACCAGCAGAGAGCCAGCATCAACACTGATGACACTCCAGAACCACCTGCAGAACCACCTGCAGAACCAGGACCCATCAGGAGCCCAGCAGCCTTCAGGTCCACAGTGGCCTCCTCCACTCTGGCTAAACTCTCCAGGTTCTCCTTCACCTGCACAGCTGAGTCCACGAAGGCAGAACCGAGTCCAGAATGGAGACACCTGAGAGACAGGATGGCAGACAGCCCGCTGAGGACGAGGAGCAAACCCCCCCCAGCCTCCGAGCCCACAGTAGGACAGCGTCCTGAACTAGGGACAGAGTCTCCAGCAGTGTCCAGAGGCGGGACAGACACAGAGAAGACGGACGCTGGTTTTATTCACCAGCACGGTTCCGTCGGTCTGAGGAAGAGGAAGTGTTTTGAACTGGGCCCTCTGTCTGGGACTGACAGCATCTCCACGGCTCTGTCCTCAGGACGGTCTCTGTTCGCCTCCACTGAGCTCAGTAACGATGTTCTGGACACCGACTGGGACCAAGAGGTGTCCAAGAGGCCCAGAGTGTGAACACCGTGGACACTGAAACCTCGAGGTCTCGTCCCACGATGTCTCCCTGAGCTCTGGACGCAGACTTTCATTTCCTCACAGTTTTGTTTTTGTCTCATCTTCCACATCGCTTAGCAACCAGTGAGACCTTTTTCATGCACCGGCTACGGGACAGCATCCGTCCACCATGTCTTTGTCCCCCTGTGTTGTCTTTACTGTTGCCCTTCCACTGAGGATGGGTCGTGTGGAGCGATGATCAATAAGAAAATCACCTGTCTGAGTTTCTCTGTTGTGAACTCTTCATCTCCTGTCTGTCTGTCTGTCTGTCTGTCTCTCTCTCTGTCTCTCTGTCTGTCTGTCTAACAGCAGCTTCTTTGAGAAGAGAAACATTCATGTGTTTGTTTATTGTCTGAGACTTTATGACCTCAGTGATTTCAGATGTGATCGACTGTGTGAAATCTGTCAGTCATTCTCTCAGTAACTCTGAACTTCCTGTCAGACATTCAGCGTGTCCCGTCGACCGTCAGCAGGATGACCCTCTGATTGGGGACACTCTGATCGGGGACCCTCTGATCAGGGACACTCTGATTGGGGACACTGAGTCACCTGACCCCCATCATGAAAACACAAGTGCTCTCAGTGAACAACTGAATTATTTTGGATATTTTGGTCATTCAAAGCATTAAAATATACTTTTTACTATTTTCATCAGTGTTGTTATTTAAGGCCCTAACTCGCATAACTCATACCCTCAGTGCTTTGATGTCATCGAGGTGACACTGATTACCCCCTGTGATTGGTTGTTTTCAGCACAGTTCATCTGTTGTATGAACGCTTCCTTTGGTTCTGAGGATAATATTAAAATGAAATATATTTTTACTGGCATTTTTTTTTTTAAGAAGTTTGGTTTCAAGTTTAAACTAAACAGACAGTTCCTTTTTTTTCTGCTGGTTCATCTTTTTTGAGCTTTCGACACGCCAGGCTAATCTGTCAGGAAGTCATGTTTCCACTGAATGGTGGAAATGAAACCAACAGTCTGGTTATCATACTGCGATGGTTTGATTCTCATCATTTTATGAACCACGATGAGAAGGGGGTAGCTGCTCTGATTTTAGAAGTCGGAGCACAGTGAAGTCTGAAGTCAGTCCAACACTGTTGAAACACTTTAGGATCAGGACACCGCAGTGACGTGACAGACAACAGAAACACTGATTTATTTTATTTTATAAAACCACAGACTCTCATTTAAATCAGTGTTTAGAAACGTATATTTGTGCTGCTGACTGTTGAAAACAGTTGGACTGTTCAGGAGACACTCAGCTGACGTGATGATAAATATTATTAATCTCATCTGTTCGCTGAGTTTCTGTCCTCTCAGACATAATCAGTGTGTAACATGGAGCTGTAATCTCCGCGGTGGCTTCTACACGAGACACTTTTATTCTCTGACACCTGAAGGTTTTAACAGAGAAGCTGACGGAAACGTGAATGTGATGCTGACGACCTGCAGGAGGAGAAATGAGACGTGATGACTCAACAAGACACTATTAAGTACTTCATCACTCCGTCATTGAGGATAAACGGCTCTCAGAGCAGGAAGCGTCTGGTCACCCTGAAAGTAGATTGATCAACATTCAGTGTTTCAGTCTGAGTCATCATTCAGTGTTTCAGTCTGACTCTTCATCATTCAGTGTTTCAGTCTGACTCTTCATTCGGTGTTTCAGTCTGACTCTTCATTCGGTGTTTCAGTCTGACTCTTCATTCAGTGTTTCAGTCTGACTCTTCATCATTCAGTGTTTCAGTCTGACTCGTCATCATTCAGTGATGCTCATCCTGCAGACAGCCGTGTGAGTAGTGGATGTGGGGATCAGCTCCTGCTGCGTCCACGCTGCCCTCTGTTTCAAAGGTAAAGAACACGATCCACCTTTCACACCAATTCACAGATTTTTATTTAATTCGTGATCAAGAATTTTAGACCATTTTAGACTTGAAAGGAAAAACATTTCAATGAACTGCACCACAACAAACAACGATGAAACAATGTGATGATAAAACTAAAAGTCAGAGTTCACACAGATCCACTCATAGTCATACTAAGTCCAGTCTGAATCAGTCCATCAGCAGAACGTCACTCTGTCAGGTGACATGTGGGCGGGTCTGTTGGGGCAGTACACCTCTGGAGGAAGAAAGCCGCTCCTCCTCCTCTTCCTCTCCATCATTTTCGAGATCATCAGGTGGAAAATCTCCACGATGTTGAGGAGCACAGAGAGGACGGCCATGGCCAACATGAAGACGATGAAGATGGTTTTCTCCGTGGGCCGACTGATGAAGCAGTCCACCGGAGTCGTGCAGGGGTACTTGGGACATGAGATCTTACTGGGCATCATGATGTATCCGTACAGGAAGTACTGGCCCACGACGAAGGCCGCTTCAAGCATTATCTTGAACACCAGCTGCATGATGTAGCTGACCAGCAGAACGCCTTTCAGCTGCACTTTACCGTGTTCATCTGAATACTTTGGAGCTTTAATCTGCCCGTTCTTCCCGAGCTTCTGCTCCAGGTGTCTCCTCAACTTGTTCTCTCTGCGGATCACCAGAAGGACGTGGCCCAGATAGACGAGCGTCGGAGTGGAGACGATGAGGATCTGAAGGACCCAGAAGCGTGTGTGGGACAGAGGGAAGGACAGATCGTAGCAGCTGTTCTTACATCCGGGGCTTTTGGTGTTACAGTTCATGTTGGCTTGTTCATCTCCCCAGATTGTATCCACACCAGCAGCCAGGATGAAGATCCTGAAGAGGAAGAGGACGCTCATCCAGACCTTCCCTACCACCGTGGAGTGAGACTGGACCTTGTCCAGCAGACCAGACAGGAAGGACCAGTCCCCCATGACTCCGACTTCCAGCAGAGCCACCAGAAAACACTGGTGAGAATTCAGAACCACACAGAACATAAATCAGAACCTTCAAACATCTACAACTGAAGGACTTTTCATGGAAGAGGCATCACTTCACATCACATCACAACACTTCACGTCGCGTCACATCACGTCACACCACGTCACGTCGCTTCAAATCAAAATCACTTCACATTATTTCACATCACTCACGTCACTTCACATCAAAATCACATCACATTATTTCACATCACTCACTTCACATCCCTTCACTTGACGTCACGTCACTTCACTTCGCGCCACGTCACTTTGCATCGCTTCACATCAAAATCACTTCACATTATTTCACATCACGTCACGCCGCTTCACGTCACGTTGCTTCACATCAAAATCCCTTCACATTATTTCACATAACTCACTTCAGATCACTTCACTTGACGTCACGTCACACGTGAAGTCACACGTCACGCCACGTCACTTCACTTCACTTTGCATCGCTTCACATCAAAATCCCTTCACATTACTACACGTCATGTCACTTCACTTCACATCACATCACTTCACATCAAAATCACTTCACATTATTTCACACCACTCACTTCACATCACATCACTTCACTTGACGTCAGGTCACACTTCACGTCACACTTCACATCACTTCACATCGCTTCACATCAAAATCACTTCACGTTATTTCACATCGCTCCACTTTACATCACATCAAAATCACGTCACGTTATTTCACATCACTCACTTCACTTCACATCACATCACTTCACTTGACGTCACTTCACTTCGCATCACGTCACACCACGTCACTTCACTTCACTTCACTTCGCATCGCTTTACATTAAAATCACTTCACATTATTTCACATCACTCACATCACTTCCATCACTCCACGTCATGTCACGTCACGTTAAATCACATCACATCAAAATCACTTCACATTATTTCACATCACTCATCACTTCACTTCACTTGATGTCACGTAACTTCACTTCACTTCACATCAAAATCCCTTCACATTATTTCAAGTCACTCACGTCGCTTCACATCACGTCACGTCACGTCGCTTCACGTCACGTCACCTCATAAACAGACAATGTGAATATAAATGAAGTGTGTTAATAACACACCTCCAATTTTCCAGACAGGTCACAAGTCACAGACTCAAACAAACATTCAGTATCCAGTTTAACTTTTACTTTTTGGAAGAAATCTGTCACTAGATTTTATCTGAATATAAATATGATTTTTATTAATTATATGAATTTGCTTTCAAGTGTATTTTAAATTCTACAAGTTCTATACTAATATTATCTGATTGTTTCTGTCGGATCTTTGAACCAAAGATTAATTTCTATGATAAATCCCATGTTGACTTTAATACCTTCAGTTAAACATGCATATCTTTCATAAACACTTTGAGTTTATACAGTTTGTCCCCATAGATTTTTGTTGAATTAAAATTCATAACTGTGACATAATCATATTCCTGTATTCACATTTGACTGATTAATAGTTCATATTGCACTTGTATTGACAGTAGTAAGTGTTCCTACCTCAGTAATGACTCTGCTCGGTTCAGTCAGTCCTGTGTTGTGAGGTTCCTTCACTTCCTCTTTATATTTGAGGCTGATTTTGCCAGATCATCAGATTCCTCCCACTCTGGCTGACCGACTCACACTCCCTGACAACGTAACCGATGTCCTTATGTTGAAATCAACACGCCTCAGATATGACGGCTCCTCTTATAGGAGTGGTGGTTAGTCATCCACACTGAGAGGCTCGGCTCGGTCGAACGGGCACCGATCCGGGAACCTCTTCAAACGCTGTGCCGAGTTCATTTAATGGTTCTGTTCAATGTTGTGGTCCTTCAAAACAACACCATCAGACTGAGTGAAGAACAGCAGAGTGACATGTTGAAAAGCTTTCCATCACTGACTTCCAACATTTCCATTTTGTCTTTGTCCTTTTCCACAACTTTAGTTTTTAAAATGCTGAATCTGTTCTGAAATGTTTATTCATTTATTTTTATTCAAAATTACTGTATTGTAAACAAACAAAAAATCTGGAGCTTCCTGTCCTGATTGTTGTGTTTTCTATTTTCTGATGCGGTATGATGGCTGTTCAGTAGTTTTATCTTTTTTTTATTGGCGTATATGATCTAATGACATAGTTTGGTTTTGAGGACAGATGGGACTGTTTTGAGGAGATTGTTTGTTTTTTTGTTTGTCAGAGGTTTGGTGAATGTAATCTGAAGATCGGGTTTTGTGCTCACAGTTGTGACGTAGCGATCATGAAAAACTGTAAAACACGATGTGACCTTAGTGTGGATCCGTCTTTATCGCCTGATGGAGGAAAAGGCTCCTCTGTTAAAACTGCGCTTTAATTCTGAATTATACAACCAGTAGTTCTGATCCAGAGATCTGGTTGGTCGACTGAACATTTGGGACAAATCATCATGACATCACACCCTGCTCATTACTGGAAATATCACTCCTCCTCCTCAATGGGAATATAGACTTAGAATAGAATTTCATGTCATATGTGTACGTTGCTAAGGGTCGGACTGCTTCCTGGAGTAGTAAACATTGCACAAGTTATATCAGAGTCTACTGATTGTTTGCCAGTTTTTATGCAAACCCCATGTATTGCCATGGAAATGGAGATCACACCAACAAATAGTTGTATATTTTGAGAGCGAATTGCTCCACAGTATGAAAACATTATGAATTCATGTTTTATTTAGTTGGTCACTTGTATAATCTCAGTGTTACACTGGAGGGTGTTTTAACATCATTATCGGTACGACAGTGATGCTTACGGAGCCAATAATGACGTTAAAACACAACCTCTCCTGTAATATTGCTAAAATAATGTTTGATAAAATAACCACAGACAGACAGGATGAGATGCAGTGAGATGGTTTTACACTGCAATAGTGATAATAAGAAAACATCTGTACTTGGTGCAGTCTTTTTCTGTTTCTGTAATGCAGTTATAAGTAATTCCTCATCAAATCAATAATTTATCATCATCTTGTCATAGTGACAGACTCTCTGTGTCATTTTAACGTAAACTGTTTGATTAAAATAATATTTTACAACATTTATTAGACTAAGCCATGAAGTGACCGCTGACCTCCAGGCACGGACTACAAACCATTTCACATTTGCACAGTTGGACGACCTTTGCCCCAGATTGTGGATCAAAACACAGGAAGTGAGGACGGAGAACTTTTACTCTCATGTAGATACAGAAACGGTCAGCTCAGCAAACAAAACCAGAGGAGACACGTACGGCCTGTAGAGGAGACACGTAAGACCTGTAGAGGAGACACGTACGGCCTGTAGAGGAGACACGTACGGCCTGTAGAGGAGACACGTAAGACCTGTAGAGGAGACACGTACGGCCTGTAGAGGAGACACGTAAGACCTGTAGAGGAGACACGTAAGACCTGTAGAGGACCTGTAGAGGAGACACGTAAGACCTGTAGAGGACCTATAGAGGAGACACGTACGACCTGTAGAGGAGACACGTACGACCTGTAGAGGAGTGTTTTACAAAGAGAGAAAAGGAGCTCAGAAATGACCAAATATTTCTGTTCAATAATAAGAAACACGGTTTCCGTTCATCCTACGGGAGCATTGCTGTGATTGGTCGCCGTGTGGCTGCATCAATCACAGCTTTTCCATGAAGACACTCTGATGTGAGCTTTTCTAAAAGAGAATAAAAATCGTATCAATTATAAGTCCAATATTATTCACCTCAACAGAAGAGGACACGGAGACCAGATGTCCTTTTATCACAAGTTACACAGCAGCATGTTGTAATTTCATATCATCCCCTTTAGATTAACACACATCTCCCAATATTATTTCACATGAACTGGGCGTGTGTCTCTGAAATAAATGCACACCGAGTGAATCAACGCTGGGGACATATGGGAGGAGTATGATTAATATAGTGAGTTGATGACAGGAATACGTGGCTCCCTTTACAGAACCTGGAGGTGATGAAATCCTGTCAACAGACTCGTGGTCACAAGGGTGAGTGAAAGGAGAAGCAGTGGAGTCAGGCGGACCAAACCCTCGACCTCGGCACTATTTAAGCGTCGTCTGCTGGCGCCTGACCTCCGCTTCCTCCGGGATGGACTCACGGAAAAATCTTCCCGACATCTGAAGCCTGACCGGCGAGTACATTTCACCTTCTACCAAGTTAAAGCTTTGAAAAGGTTGTTGTGTCGCAGCAGGTCACAGATCAGCTGTAACACGCCGAGGTGGGGATTTTACGCCTGTAAATGATTCTGTATTTATGAAGCCAGTGAAAACACTTTATTTCAGCCATCATCTCATCTCTGCTCCGGTGGAGGCTGACAGTCTCAACCTGCTTGTTTATGTAGAAACTGTTGGGATTTCTTCCTGTAATACTGTAAAATCTGAACCTGAATATGTTATGATTTGGAGCAACATAAATAAAAATGAATTTAGTTAATTTATAAACTTCATTTAATTTGTTTGTGCTAGAATTTAAGTACAAACTATTTGTACTTATTGTACTCCAACTGTGTCCGATAATCTACAGTGAAGCTGAGGAAAGAGTAGAGTCCGCGTTTCGTTCGTCTCCTCCGGGCTCCTGTAGAAACATGGCGGCGCAACATGTTGCACTTTGTGAAAGAGGATCTGGCATCCATGAAGGGCTCATTCAAAGATCCTGAAAACATTATGATTATAGTTATATGATTATAAACTAAAACAATACAATATGTCCTTTCTGCCAACAGACCCTTAAATCCTACAAACCGGACGTACTCTGTAGCTCTGCTGCCCCCTGCTGTGGGTTTCTATTACTGCTCATTATGAACTGTCAGTATCACACAGGTGTCACTGCTTCTTCATGCTTGTAGACATGTTACGTGCAATTCTGTCTACTTTTACTATTTTAGTGGTGGCCACAAGAGGGCAGCAAACGACCTGTGATGTGTCACCCTGACGTCAATAAGATCAACTTTAGCACTTTATTTACCAAGTTGATAACTATCTTTTCCATTCAAGCTTCACCAACACGATTACAAAAATAGTAAACAGTGATATGAAGAGAAATTAAATGTGTATAATGGATATAGATCTGTGGCCTCAGTTACTGTTCAGCCCCTGAAGCTAGTGTTCCTCTGCAGACTCGTAGCTGCACGGTGGGGACTATATTTCATCTGTGGGAAAATAACGAGGGAGAACGATACGGTGAAATAGAGAGTGTCTATTTCCTGTCTTTATTTGACATAATTGTGTTTTTTTCCATAGACATGTCCCAGAAACTGAGGTGGAAATTTTATTTAGAAATATTTGGGGTTTCTGTAGTCCACTGTGAATCAGTGTGACTACGAGGTTGGAGGAGTCACATCGCGGAGCAGCTTCAACCGTCAACATCCTTTTTGTGACAATTATTAACATGAATGTTTCTGTGAATTCTGTTTTCAGTCTCTTTCCATCTCTTTTTATGTAGCTAGATTTTATATATAAATATATCCCTCCTTTACTACCAGCAGACTTCCTCCTGGACTTTTCTTTGTGTCTGTAAACATGAAAGGTTTGTCCAGAGAAGGTCTGAGAACATGTTTTTAATGAGTAAACAGCTGTAGTCTCACCAATATGAAACATGTTTTCCTTGTTGAGACACATTTAATCCCCTCTGAGTCTGTACTGCAGAAACATTAATAAACACATTAATAAACACAACGTGTCGTTAACGTTGGATGTTTCTGTGTCTCAGTCTGCGGCCATGGGGGACTGGTCCTACCTGTCCTCTCTGCTGGACAAGGTCCAGTCTCACTCCACCGTGGTGGGGAAGATCTGGATGAGCGTCCTCTTCCTCTTCAGGATCTTTGTCCTGGGCTCCGCCGCGGACAAAGTGTGGGGGGACGAGGTGTCCGAATTCTACTGCGACTCTCTGGAGCCCGGATGTGAACACGCCTGCTACAACTGGAAGTTCCCCATCTCCTACGTCCACTATTGGGTGCTGCAGATCACCTTTGTGTCGACGCCCACGCTGCTCTACCTGGGCCACGCGGTGCACATCGTCCACAGAGAGAAGAGGATGATGGAGCGGCTGCAGGGCGCAGCGGTCCTGAAGAGGCCCCGGTACACAGACGAGCGGGGGAAGGTGAAGATCAAGGGCCTCCTCTTCTGCACCTACATGACCCAGCTGCTCTTAAAGGTGGTCCTGGAGGTGGGCTTCAGCGTGGCACAGTTTTACATCTTCGGCTCCGTCTTCATGGTCTCCTTCTTCCACTGCACCATGTCTCCACCCTGCGCCCACTTCAGCGGGGCCCAGTGCTACGTTTCCCGCCCCACCGAGAAGACCATCTTCGTCATCTTCATGCTGGTGGTTTCGGGGATTTCGGTGCTCCTGAACATAGTGGAGATGATATACCTGCTCTGTAACCGGAGGAGAGAAGCCAGGAAGCAGGTTGGAGCTCAGCAGCAGGAGCTCACCGCACTGCACCCCCCATCCATCACAGCGTGGCGGGTCGAAAGCAGCCAGCACCGAGAGCTCCCAGTGTGGCCTCCGCCTGCTCCGCCTGATGGACCACACGGGGACTCCATCAGTAAACAGAAGGACACCTGAAGGACTCAGCTCACCTGTGGAGGGTTGATCTGAAGATTCTGTTGCTTCAGTCACTCTGGAATACCAACTGTTTCTTCATGTGGTCAGTAGACGGATTCTGTGAGAGGGTCTTAACTGAACTGTAAAATGTTCTGTTCATCCTGATAATCAGGATTCCAGGTACCATTAAAACCAGCCCCTCTGTCAGACGAGATGAATGACTCGGTCTGTTATTGAAGTGAAGCATATTTGTAATGAATGCTATGTTCTTTGGAAATATGAGTTTCATTGTGCTGGAATAAATGTTTATACATAATTAATCTTTCTCAATAAGTAGTAAATTAATATGGGAAACGGTCATTTATAAATCAGCAGCTGCAAGGGCGTAACCATGGTAACTACATTGAGTATGTCGTCAAAAATGTCATACTATATACATGTTGTCCAATGAAATATCATAGTATAGAAATAGTGAAGTTGTTGCAGTCCGGGGAGAATGGTGTGTGTGTGTGTGTGTGTGTGTGTGTGTGTGTGTGTGTGTGTGTTCGCGGAGAGCGGAGGCGTCTGGAGGACCGGCAGGGTGGTCTGGATAGACTGAGTCAGGAGGAGAACAGACACAGATCAGAACCAAATGAGGAACTTACAGCGAGCTACAGCAGCATGGTACCAGGTGAGCTGACAGAACGTACTGACCAAGATGAAGTGCAGGACCGAGGTAGAAATCCTGCCAGAAGGAGATCAGCGGAGCAGCGGCAAGAAAAACCTCATGTCCTCCAAAATGTCATCTTCTGGTCTCCTCCTAGTCTCCTCCTGTTCTCCTCCTGCTCCCGGTCTCCTCATGTTCTCCTCCTGTTCTCCTCTGTTCTCCTCATGTTCTCCTCCTGTTCTCTTCTGTTCTCCTCCTGTTCTCCTCCTGTTTTCTTCTGTTCTCCTCCTGTTCTCCTCCTGTTCTCCTCCCATTCTCCTCCCGGTCTCCTCCTGTTCTCCTGTTCTCCTCCTGTTCTCCTCTGGTCTCCTCCTGTTCTCCTCCTGTTATCTTCCTGTTCTCCTCTGTTCTCCTCCTGTTCTCCTCCTGTTATCTTCCTGTTGTCCTCTGGTCTCCTGCTGGTCTCCTCCTGTTCTCCAGTTGTCCTCCTGTTCTCCTGGTCTCCTCCTGTTCTCCTCCTGTTGTCCTCTGGTCTCCTCCTGTTCTCCTCCTGTTCCAAGTATCCTATAACTTTATGTCAGCTTTATAATGAAGTTATTGGTCCTCCTACCGGAGGAGCAGATACATGACTATCAGACAGGAGAACATGAACTAATCTGGATTTGCTGATATTACGTACCTGCATCGTAATATTTCCGTCGCTGGGTGGCGCTGTGCACCAGTGCGGTGCAGCACGGACTCCTGGAGGTGAATGGAAAGTTACAACATTCACAATCAACAGGTTTTAAGTTTGACTTCAGAGGAGTCAGGAGTCAGAGGAGATTCATAATGATCATATCATCACACGGATGTTCAAATATTTGTCAGAGTTTATAAAAACACAGATTTATTTCGTAAAGTAAAATAGCTCCAAAATTAAAAACTCCCAGTGGACTGACATCATCAGTAAAACAAGAGTTTAAACCTTTATAGGAGAAGTGATGTGGCAGTGTAACACATTATAATCATATTATTATCACATTGTGGATTCATTGTTAATATCGACAGCAGCTCATTTAATGGAACATTTAACATTTATATAAGAAGTTTTCTTTAACATGAAGCTATGGAGATTTATTTTCCTGCACATTACAGACTTGTTTTGGGGTTTTCTTCCAGGATTTGTGATGAATAAACAAAGAGAAAACATTTTCCCTTTAGCCAACCAGGATGAATCTGTTTTAAAGACTCATAAAAACAAAACATCCACAACTTTTATTCAAGTAACACTATCAACACGATCATGTAAAGTCCTCCATTATTAAATTAATTAAAGTATCATCAGTGTCCTGAGTGTCAGAGGGAGAAGTCCTCCTCTTCCCTGTGATGGAGTCTTGTGTAACCTGATTACTTTGTGTAATCTGATTACTTTGTGTGATCTAGATGAATGCAGTGGAGGAGCGGCACTGAGTTACGTCCACTAACTCGCGTGACGTCGACACGTAGTGAGGGTGTAAAGTTTGTAACTTTAAACATCAGCTGGGATTCGGGTCGGAGTTCATTCTGGGGTTCGGGTCGGGGTTCGGGTCGGGGTTAATGCTGCATGTAGGAGGCGGACTCCTCACCTTGTCCCGGTCCGTCCCGGTCCGCCCTGGTCCCTCCTCTCCGTCCTCCCCCTCAGGGGCTTCGGTCTTGACGTAGAGATCAGGTGACTGGAACTTCTCTGACGGGACTCGTATAAAGGAAGTTTGACAAGTTGGACTCATTTTCCCTCCTGGTCCCGAACTTGGATTTCCACTTGTCCAGAGAGTCTCCTGTAAAGGACATTGCTGCCGTTTTTGTCTCCAACTTTCCAGGTGAGTTTTTTTTTCTTTTGAACAGAAGTTTTTCAGAGTCCGTTAGAAACTCTCCAAACTTCAGGCTCAGAAACCTGGAGAGTCTCTGCGGGGTTTGAGGAACAACTCGTTTTGTCTGCTTTCATTATTTTTTTTTCTGACAAAAATCTTGGACGTGCCATAAGCAGCTCGTCTCCAATCTACAGGAGAGAGAGACACTGTGAAGACTTTTCCTCCTGTTCTGGACTCCTTTAAATCCTCCTGTTGTAGTAATGTATAAGTGTGGGGGCCACTGACCTGCACCTTCACCTTCAGGAGAGTTTTATATTAAAGATCTGTGACACCAGGAAACTGAAAATTAAAATACTTCTTCCAGTTTTGTCTGAGACCCTCTGAGGCTGCTCACTGGCTCATTGTGCAGTGATCTATTGTTCTGCTTTGTCATCTCCACCAGACAAACTCAGTCATGTAGAAAGTGGCGCGCTCTCCTCTGTCCAACAGAACCCTGCATGTTCCTCTCATGTCCTCCCATTGTTCTCCTCTCTGGGGCTCCTGGAGACCCTCCTCATGGAGGATGGAGCTGCTCTCTGCACACACTCAGAGCACATGCAGTTAGTTTGGCAGCATCAGACTGGAGCTTCCTACTTATCTCAATGAGCCGGTGAAGGCCCAGCCGGCAGCGTTGTCCTCACCGCCGATTCAAAATGTCCGTGTGTCGTTTGAGGAGAGTTTCTGTCTGTCCCAGAGTGGGGAGTGTGGGGTCGAGGGGGTGGGTGGTGGTGGTGGTGTGTGTGTGTGTGTGTGTGTGTGTGTGAGGGGGTGGGGGGTCCACCTGATCTCTGATAATACTTCATATGGGATGGAGGAGACAGGAAGCTGGACTCATATCTGTGAAGCTCTGTGAGCGAACGAACCGAGAGAACGAGCAGGAACCGAGAGAACGAGCAGGGTTCCTCTGTGAGAACCGAGGAGGGTGTGCTCTTCAGTGTTTTTTAGTGTGTGTTCTTCAGTGTGTTTTTTAGTGTGTTCTTCAGTGTTTTTTCAGTGTGTGTTCTTCATTGTGTTCTTCAGTGTGAAGCAGAGTGTGTAGAAGAAGAGTGTCGAAGCAGAGTGTGTAGAAGCAGATTGAAGAAAACACTAAATGTGTGTGTTTATAGAAGTTAACAAACTGCATTGAAGTACAACCCCAATTCCCCAAAAATTGGGACGCTGTGTAAAATGTAAATAAAAACAGAATCCAATGATTTGTAAATCACATACACTCATATTTAATTAAAAATAGACCAAAGACAACATATTAAATTTTGAAACTGAGAAATTGTATCGTTTGATGAAAAATATCTGCTCATTTTTAATTAGATGGCAGTAACACGTCTCTATAAAGTTGGGACAGGATCATGTTTACCACTGTTCATCACCTCTTCTTTTAACAACACTGTAAATGTTTGGGAACTGAGGAGACCAGTTTCTGGAGTTTTGAAAGTGAAATGTGATCCCATTGATAAAGGATTTCAGCTGCTCAACAGTTCAGGGTCTCCTTTGTTGTATTTTTTATGTCATGATGCTCCAGATGTTTTCAATGATTGACAGGTCTGGACTGCAGGAGGCCAGTTTATCAGTGGACTCTTCTACTATGGAGCCATGCTGTTGGAATACATGCAGAATATGATTGGGCGTTGTTCTGCTGAAATAAACAAGACCTTCCCTGAAAGAGACGTTGTCTGGATGGCAGCATATGTTGCTCCAAAACCTGAATATATCATCCAGCATTAATGCTTCCTTCTAGATGTTCAAGCTACCCATGCCATGTGCACTATTGCATCCCTGTACCATCACAGATGCTGGCTTTTGAACTGAGCCCTGATAACAAGCTGGATGGTCCCTCTCCTCTTTAACCCGGAGGATGTAGCGTCCATGATTTCCAAACAAAATCTCAGATTGTGATTCAACAGACCTCAGGACAGTTTTCTACTTCACCTCAGTCCATCGTCAATGATCTCGGTCCAGAGAAGGCGGCGGTGTTTCTGGATCATGTTTTTATCTGGTTTCTTCTTTGTAGAGTTTTAACCTGCATTTGTGGACGCAGCGATGAACTGTGCTCACAGACGATGGTTTTCACAAGTGTTCCTGAGCCCATGCAGTGATTTCCACTCTAGAATAGTGTCTGTTTTTAATACAGTGCTGCCTGAGGGCCCGAAGATCACCACCATCCAATATTGGTTTTCAGCCTTGTCCCTTGTGTTCAGAGATTTCTCCAGATTCTCTGAATCTTTTAATGATTTTATGAAGCGGAGCCGATGAAATCCACAAATTCTTTGTAGTTTTATGTTGAGGAACATTATTCTTAGATTGTTGCACTATTTTCCCACACAGTCTTTCACAGAGTGGTGAACCTCTCCCCATCTTCACTGCTGAGACTCTGCCTCTCTGAAATGATCTTTTTATATCCAATCATGTTAATGATCTGTTGCCATAGTAACTTAATTAGTTGTCAGATGTTCCACCAGGTGTTTTTTTTTTTTAATCTTTGCACAACTTTGGTCTATTTTCATTTAAATATAGGTTTATGGGATTTGTAAATCAGTGCATTCTGTTCTTATTTACATTTTACACAGCGTCCCAACTCTTTTAGGTTGTCGGTGTAAAAATGTATTTTCACAGGTTCAGAGGTGCGTCATAAACTGAGTGTAGATTAAATTCTCTCATGAGGCTGAAAGATGTTTTTCTAATGGAGCTGGCTGATGAAACTGTCTGCGTGGCAGCAGTTTGTGTTATTCTAAGATGTTCAGTGTTACACACATGGATGTGAGTATTAACAGATCATGATTTGATCTCCACAGCCATATTTTGTACGTGTTTGTCAGAGGTTGAACACAGACATGTTACAGGTCCAGGATCTGATCGTACTGCTGATGCGAGAAAGTTAATAAGACTTCAACTAAAGAACTTTTTAATTCTGATAAACACTGAAATTTTTTTAAATGGTCATTTTCTGGATGTGTCAGATTTGATCCGTACGTCCAGACTCACCGGCCGCGCTGCACAAACGCCTGAACTGTGTTTTGTGCTCGCAGTAATTGGATTAGCTTGTTGTGCGTCATGAAACATTGAGTTTTGTCTCCTCCAATAACGCTGCTGTTTCATCACGTAAAGCTGAGAAACATAAATGTTCTGAACATGAACCAGAACCGTCTGGAACATGTTTTACTGTCTGTGTAACTTTGAAACTGTTCAGTAGCTGATTCCTCAACTCTTCCGTCTCTCCTCCAGCTAACCATCCCTGAGAATGGGGGACTGGAGCGCTCTGGGTCGTCTGCTGGACAAGGTCCAGGCCTACTCCACGGCGGGCGGAAAGGTGTGGCTGTCAGTGCTGTTCATCTTCAGGATCCTGGTGCTGGGTACGGCCGTGGAGTCGGCCTGGGGAGACGAGCAGTCGGCCTTCAAGTGCAACACCCAGCAGCCCGGCTGTGAGAACGTCTGCTACGACAAGTCCTTCCCCATTTCCCACGTCCGCTTCTGGGTGCTGCAGATCATCTTTGTGTCCACGCCCACGCTGCTCTACCTGGCGCACGTCTTCTACCTGAACAGGAAGGAGCAGAAGCTGAACAGGAAGGAGGAGGTGCTGAAGGCAGTGCAGAGCGACGGGGCAGACGTCGACATCCCGCTGAACAAGATCGCGATGAAAAAGTTAAAGTATGGCCTTGAGGAGACCGGCAAGGTGAAGATGAAGGGGGCCCTGCTCCGCACCTACATCGTCAGCATCTTCTTCAAGTCCATGTTCGAGGTGGGCTTCCTGGTGATCCAGTGGTACATATACGGCTTCAGCCTGTCTGCCGTGTACACCTGTGAGCGCTCGCCCTGCCCCCACCGGGTGGACTGCTTCCTGTCGCGTCCCACGGAGAAGACAGTCTTCATCATCTTCATGCTGGTGGTGTCGCTGGTATCTCTGCTGCTCAACGTCATCGAGCTCTTCTACGTCTTCTTCAAGAGGATCAAGGACCGGGTGAAGGGCAAGCAGCCGGCTATTATGTACCCGAGCGGCGGCACGCTGAGCCCCACACCCAAGGACATGTCCACCACCAAGTATGCCTACTACAACGGCTGCTCCTCGCCCACTGCCCCTCTCTCACCCTTGTCCCCCCCGGGCTACAAGCTGGCCACGGGGGAGCGGGGCACCGGCTCCTGCAGGAACTATAATAAGCAGGCCAACGAGCAGAACTGGGCCAACTACTCCACGGAGCAGAACCGGCTGGGCCAGAACGCTGGAGGCAGCACTATTTCAAACTCCCATGCGCAGGCCTTTGACTTCCCCGACGACACCCACGAGCACAAGAAACTGTCCTCGTCCGCGGGACACGAGCTGCAGCCGCTGGCCCTGATGGATCCCCGGCCCTGCAGCCGGGCCAGCAGCCGCATCAGCAGCCGGGCCCGGCCCGACGACCTGGACGTTTAACCTGGGCCTCTCCTCCCTCCACCTCTGCCGAGCTGCAGCCAGAGAATCAGGAGACACTTGATCACATGGGTCGATGGAGGAGGCGGGACTAACCTCATCATTGTCTTCAGCTTAGAGACTCGGTCAGTCCTAGAGACATTAAACCTGTTTGTAACACTGTCAAAGGTATAGATATTCTCCTACTATAACGTCTTAGCGGGGTTCACCCAGCTTTCAGAGAGTAGAGCAGAGGTCAGAGGTCACAGCGCTCAGTCCGACCGACTGGGTTTTAATCTGCCATCATGTTTTTATAGTTTCTGCTGTTCCGTCACGTGACGACACATTTACAGCATGCTGCCTTCTTCTGTTTAACTGATCAACAAATGATCAGTGACCTTTGTTCCTGTTAAATTAACCAGCTCGTCCAAATTCAATAATTCAGCCAATCGACCTAAACCATCTAGATTTAAAATATAAAGAGGGATCTGATGTTGAACACTCACAGTTCAGGACCCCGTTATTACTCTGTCCTATAAACAGCCCATGGAAGATTAGCGTCACTAAAACCCTGTTAGAGACAGATCTCCAGTTTTGTCTTGAAGTCACCATCAGAGGTTTCGGTACCAGGACCTCCAGCTGAGCTCGTTACGGGAACACACTGTGGGTCATTAAAGCGGTTCAGTGGGCGCGTGCTGTAATTTAAACCTGTGTCAGACTCACGTGGGGACTTTGTGCTCTCTGATATGAAGCTGGTGATTAACACATGAGCAGAACCAGCAGGAGATCTAATGTTCTGACGGACTCTGTTCTACCTGAATTCAGTCATTCTTACAGTTTGTTTTTTATAATTGTGTGTCCATCATTATTATTGATACACTTTATTCTTCCTTTATTTTGCCTTCCTGTCCTCTCATCCGGCTCTCAGCTCTCAGTCCCAGTTCAGTCCCCACAGAGACCGAGTATATGCTCCTGGTCTCTGCAGGTTTTCCAACACATGTAGGTTCATATTTATTACCTGACATCTGTACCACTAAGAGGAAGAATTGACTACTATGAGCATCTCCAAACATCTTCAGCTCCCCACAAACTGTATATTTATTGACAGTAAAACTCTTTTTCTTTTTTGGTATTGTAACTTTGTCAGTCAGCACGGACTGTTACTTCCTGAGAAACTTTGAATTTATGTGTTTTCATGTTTTGTGTTTTTGTGAGCGTGGCGACAGTTCAGATCGGACGGTTCGGATCGGACGGACATTTAGGATCGGACAGTTCAGATCCAGCGGTTCCGATCCAACGGTTCAGATCAGATATTTCAAATCCTACATTTCTGATCCGACGGTTCGGTTCTGATGGTTCCGATCTAACTCTGAACTGCTCGTATAAAGAAAGGCTTTATTCCTGTCCTCCATCGAATGAAGTGTGTTTTATGTTCCATCTCTGGTGAGCGGTATGCACAGACAGCAGAACCTCCGGGGAGCGGTATACACAGACAGTAGAACCTCCGGGGAGCGGTATACACAGACAGTAGAGTGATTTTCTGTTTTACTTTTTGAGTGAATGATCTTTTGGTTCTGTAGGTTTTGTTTTTTCAGACTCTTTGTAACCGTTGCTGCTTGACAATAGATATTAGTACTGTAAATCAAGCTAACTGTGTCGTCATAGAAATGTGAGTTTTTAGAAGACTGCTAATAGATCTGGACTAATATTTAGTCACTTATATTAAATGTATGCCAATGTAGCTCCACACCTACCAAACACTAGGAGAATCTCAATTTGGACTTCTTATTTTTAACGTAAATGTTGCTCATCATTTCGTCGGTACTTACATTTGTCCTGGATCTTTCAGTGACAACGGCCTTTGCACTGAGATCTTGGTAATAGAGATGTAATATGATGCACACTAAGTGGAAAGAGTTTTCTGATAGACATGTTACTAATTTATTTTATAACATCGGACCATGTGGTTCTGGTTCTGTGAGATATGTCTTCCACTGACAGTCATGTGTTGCAGTCACTCACAGTGCTCATCCATGAGGATCCACTGCTGCACAGTGTAAGTGCATGATAGCAAAAGAAAGACTCTTTCATTGTATGTGAAAAGCTATTTTAACCAATAAATATTTTTCTTTCTTAAGTACTAACTGCTGTGTTTCATTGGCGTCAGAGAGGAAGTCTTATTTTACCTTGTCGGTCATCATTAGGCCTTTTTATCTTTATAAATGTTTATTACTTCTGATCGTTCAGGTTGCAGGTATTATTCTGTCTATTGTCGGGTTAGATAAAAACAGCTGACTAATAATTCAGACACACAGCTGCAGTGTGTGTAACAAACCCAGCTCTACTTCCTGGTTTAGTTAGAGATGAGCAGGTCAAAGGTCACAGTGTTCTTCATGAGTGAACATGTCAGGTCAAAGTGATGTAATTGATAGCTGACTATAAAACAACATTAATTCTTCCAGCTGAACACAATAAGACACAGACACAAAATCGCTAAATCGTGGTAATGTTCTTCATGAGTGAACATGTCAGGTCAAAGTGATGTGATTGATAGCTGACTATAAAACAACATTAATTCTTCCAGCTGAACACAATAAGACACAGACACAAAATCGCTAAATCGTGGTAATGAGATACTAAATTGTGGCAACGAGATACTAAACCGTGGCAACGAGATACAAAATTGTGGCAACGAGATACTAAACCGTGGCAACGAGATAATAAATTGTGGCAACGAGATAGTAAATTGTAGCAACGAGATAGTAAATTGCAGCAATGACATACTAAATCGTGGTAACGAGATACTAAATCGTGGCAATGGCATACTAAACCGTGGCAACGAGATACTAAATTATGGCAACGAGATACTAAATCGTGGCAACGACATACTAAATAAACCGTGGCAACGAGATACTAAATTATGGCAATGAGATACTAAATCGCCATGGCCATCCTGTACTCACTCAATGTATTCATCGTAAATGATAAATATGATGGCTAATGCTCTGCAAACTGGACTTTTATATGATGTAATGTGTGATCGTGTTCACTAATAAATCCAATCTGCCAAAAATAATACAAATAGCTTTTAGCCTTTTTGGTGACTCTAAATATGTCATCAATTAATCAGACTGGCTGTGGTGGCTAGGCTAACAACAAGGCTAACATCAAGGCTAACACCATATGGCTAACATCAAGGCTTAGAACCACTGTGTTAACTAAGGACAGCTGAAATGTAAAGGATGCAAAGGATTATGTGACAGGATTATATGATATTGAGAGTTTGTGGATTATATCCTAGTCAATATGCTAACTTTGAGGATGCTATCCACATTATTGGTTAACTGACACTTGAAGCAGGTGCACTGGACTTCATGCTGAGAGGAGAAAACCTGTTGTGTTGTGCTGTCTTATTCTCTCTATATATAAACTTATCACCTGTGCATGAAAGGCTATCTCGATGTAGCATCTCGTGGGCACGTTTTAATTTTTTTCTCTCTCTATGGCCCCTCCAGGCCTCCGTATATATATAAAACACTGAGCATTAACGTTTCAGCAGGCAGCTTTTTGTATAAGAGCCTGTTGACTGAGGTGAGAAAGGAAAAGCTCTGCCAGATCACATGTATGATCTGATGCAGCTCCTATGCTCAGTTAAACCTGCTCTAATACATTTCATCTCCTCAGGTCGCTGCTTCAGTCTGCAGCACCAACATGCTGTCACCGTGTCAGCTGGTTCCTCCGTCACCATGAGCTTCACTTCGTCTCTATAACATTAAACTGGAGCACCGTGTATTTTACATTCATAAAACATACATGTGTGACGTCTGAGTGTTGAGTCCCGATGATCTGGACACACAGCAGAGCAGAGCTCTACCTGGACGGACAGATCCAACAAACTAACATATTTTTATTTTACGTAGAGTGTTTCCGACTGACTGTTGTAACTTCGGAGGAGGATTGCATCATGTGCTAAAAAAAACAGGAAAACTGGTTTGAAGCTGGCAGCATCCTGTGAACACCACGTAACACCAGTCCTGATCCAGATCCATGAGAGGTATTCAGTCCTGAAGTATTGTACCTTTGATTAAGAGAGAGACTCAGTGAATTCCATAATAAGAAAGTACGCAGCCCTTTTTAGCTTCTCCAAGTTTCCTATTTAATCTTTCCACAGCAGTAAATCAAACCACATGTGCAGAGAGCTGCAGCCTGACGACCACATGTGGCTCCGACGGAGAGCGGCAGAGGAGCGGGGGGTTCGTGGGGTGGGAGTTGGGGGGTGGTGAGGGTGTGTGTGTGTGTGGGGGGGGGGGCGAGGGTGTGTGTGTGTGTGTGTGTGTGTGTGTGTGTGTGTGTGTGTGTGTGTGTGTTGGGGGGGAGAGGGGGACTGAACTTTCATTAATGAGTTTTTCACTACGATTTCCATAAACACAGAATAGTGAGCAGCCTGCAGCTGACGGGGGGACGTCTCCTGTCCCTGTCCACCAGTCTCAGTCAGCGAGGACACTCATCTTCTGAAATATTCTTAACTTAAACTCTAAAATATGAATTAAAACATTTAAGTCAAACATTGTTAGAAAATGTTGTGTCCCCAGCAGCTCCTCGGTCCCACTCATCTTCGTCATCATCTTCATCTTACTCTTCATCTTCATCGTCATCATCGTCTATTTATCTGACTGTCCATCTGTACACCGAGGTTCTGACCAGGAATTAACCAGGATCACATCCTAATCTAAACAGGTCAAACATGATCTGCTAGTGAACCTGTGTGTCTGTGTGTGTCTGTGTGTGTGTGTGTGTGTGTGTGTGTGTGTGTGTGTGTGTGTGTGTGTGTGTGTGTGTGTGTGTGTGTGTGTGTGCGTGTGTCTCTCTCCCAGATCCTACATATCATCATGTATCAGTCCTTCAGAATGAAAGCTGATGTTTACTTGCAGTCAGATCAGCTCTTTATCTCCTCCACCCTGTGATAGGTTACATTTCTGCATGTCTGACAAACACACAGCTACAATAGTCACTGCATGTACACTTTGATACACACTGAGCATACAAAGACCTCTGTGTGTGCTGTTGTTGAGAAAGAGTTCATAAGGAACAACATCTTATAGCAGCGCTCCTCAGAGACCTGCATCAATCATTAACCACAGTCACCACTGAAGTAATTTATCTCCCCCAGTGAAGGTGAATCCCCCTCCAATTCACTTTAATTTAATTTAATTTAATTTAATTTAATTTAATTTAATTTAATTTAATTTAATTTAATTTAATTTAATTTAATTCATTACATTTCATTTAAAATTAATTTATTTAAATTTATTTCAGTCAAATCATTTAATTTGAATTTTATTGAATCTAATTTAATTTGATTTAATTAAAATGAGTTCAATTCAATTTAATTGAATTCAATTCAATTCAGGAAGAGTTGGAAGGAAGAAACCTCTGACGGAACTGTCTGTCTGTCTGCCTCTGTTGCTGTGTTCCAGATGTTGTACTTGTGTTCCAGATGTTGTACTTGTGTTCCAGATGTTGTACTTGTGTTCCAGATGTTATGCTTGTGTTCCAGATGTTGTACTTGTGTTCCAGATGTTATACTTGTGTTCCAGATGTTGTACTTGTATACTAACTCTCACCCTTAAAATTAAAACAAAATACAAACATATAAACAAAGCAAAACCAGCATCAGATAAATAAGATTTCAACAATTTTTTTTAGTAAAACCATTACAAAGATTTATATGTAAAAATGGTTAATTATTTCTTAGAACCATTATGATTGTAATTCTCCACTTCGACTGCATTATTGCTTTTTACTGCTTATCTGAGTGCATCAGTGTGTTCACACTGTCAGCACAGAAACATGCAGTAACAAGTACCAGAATGATGCACTCAAAAAAGAAGTGTGAAATGGGACACTTTCCGGTGTCTTGGCTCCGTGGAGGAAGGGGCGCCCCGACGTAACGGATTTTCAAATTAAGGTGTCTGAGGAAGCTGCAGCTGTTCCTGAACACAAAGCCTGCGTTCCGAATCACATACTATTTATTTTTACTTTTAGTACGGACTGCAGATTCCCTTACAAAGTATGTACTTGTAAGTGAGTGAATGAATGAACACAGGGAATAATTAAAGCTGCAGATGTGTTGGAGGGTGATGTGGTTACATATGATTAGGTCATTTCCTGTCTACTCTGTTAAAATTCAAGTACTACACAGTTCGTCCAATCAGATGTTGCCTCCCAGTGTCTCTGAGCCAATCATTTTGCTGCTGTCCCTTTTAAAATGGTTTCTTCCTCTTTCAGCTGTTATTTCTGCATCAGAATAATCAAACGTTGACGGTGGCATGCTGCTGAGTGTTTTAAGGAGACAACGGATGATAACTCTCATCCCTGTCGTGTTTCATTTAGTTTCAGTCTGTTCGTTAACTTACATCAACTGAAACCAATGCTGATCTGAGTGCAGAGCGGACGACTCCTGGAGACCACTCCCACCTGGTCAGTGAGAGTGATGCTGTGGGTGGAGCTTGTCAGGCATCGGCCTTTTATTGTGGTTGACAAATAAATATTGGCAGCTTTGCGCCATGACACTGACTACAGTATAAAAGTGGTGATATTTCGGACTACATTACACCCAAAGGTGTTCCTAATAAACTGGTAATTCTGGAAACAACAACACCAAAGTTACAACTAAGTAACTCAACACTAATTATGACAGAAAATAATTTTAAATGTTGTGTTTTTTTATATTTTGTATCCGAGAACCTTCATATCTGCTTAACAACCTAAAAAACATGCACATTTTACGTCATTTAAAGCAAAGACAGAAGGAACTATGAAGTGAAAGCAGTGCAGGTCTGAGTGTCTCAGCAATAACAGTAAACGAGGGGACTTAAATTAGAGCGTCCCATAACAGAGTGTTTGTAGTGGGAGCAGAAACTGTGGAAAGAGTGACTCATGACCAATAAAGTGGTACAATCGCTCTAAAACAAATAAACTGCTGTTTCACAAACTTGAAGGTACACAGTAGCTGACTTTGTCACTAGAGGACATCTCGGGTCTCCTATCATGTGTCTTCATGTGTCCTTGTCTGTCCTTCGCGTTTCATCTCTCTTCGCCTCTGCAGACGTACTTGCTGTTCCGGTCGGTCTCTCCTCACCAACCACCCGGACTCGGCCACCATCCAGCTGATGTGGAGTCACACCACGAGTGTAAACCATGTAACCATGTCCCGTTCATCCATTCAGATCTAATAAGAAAACAGAGCAGCACTGAATTTACCAACACGGCAGGTCATCGGTCAGGTTCTGGACTGAACCCGGTTCCAGTTTCTGACCTGCAGGACACGCACACCAAACGACAGACAGACCGGCAGCTCAGTGGAGCCTTTGTGACGTCTCTCATCATCAGAGATGATTTTTATTCTGAAACATAAACTCCGGCCACAGATGGGACTCCACCTGACAAGAACAAATCCAAATATTTCTCATGAAACTATGATGTAATAGTTTTTGCCCACTATTTTATACATTAAATACAGTATGTTGATGGGAAATAAAAAAGGAGTTGGATAATATAATAAGTCAAATTATATTTTGATCCTGTAGCCAGAGGAGGGAAAGAGGTCCAGCATGAGACGGTTGTTTGTGGAGGTTCATATGAGAACATTGTGTATGTCCTTAAAATTAGAAAGAATAATTCAGTCAGAGCCTGTCGTGGTTTTGCAGAACTAATTTCTGTTTCTGTCTTTATTTTCATTTTACACAGCGTCCCAACTCTTCGTATGTTCCGCTGCAATAATCCTAAATCCTGAAATACTTTTAATTCTGAGTTATTTTCCTCTCGCTGAGTTTCCATTTGCTGAGTCAGGTGATCGGTCCGTCCTCATCACCTCTAGGCTGTCCAACCTGCAGCGACTGGCCCTTTATGAACAACATGCTGGTTGTAAGTACGCATACTTGTGTGTGTGTGCCTGTGTGTCGATATACTGTGTAGGAAAATGGCTTAAAGTGCATTAAGAGGCTAAACCACATGATTATAACATTTAAGTCCAAACACAAGACCACTTGTAGAGGAGATGAAAATGGAAACAGGCAGATGGAAACCGGTTGGAGGTTCTGCAGCAGGTTTCAGGGTCACACAAACAACACAACTGTTCCATGGTGACTGTGTACCTTTAAAAAAAATACTGCAAACCACCTGACAGTTCAACTCATTATATACATGGACAATCATGAACGTTTTACTGGCTGGACTTTATGATTTATGAGTGTGGGAGTTCTCTGTGAGTAAAACTGGAGCCGTCACAGTTAACGGAGACACCAGGACTGATTAAAACACAGAATCATATTACAACCTCTGTGATTCATGAGTTTAAGTACTCACCTCCCTAGTACTCCTCAGACATGGTCTTTAACAGTCTCCTGTACAGCAGAGTCAGCGGTCTGACATAGGAGCGGCCATTTATTAAACAGTCTGTAATGAAGTCAAGCCTTCAAAAATTGATTCACAGTCCAGAATATTCATTAAACTAAACTCCAAACTACAATCACAGCACTCTGCCAAATGCCCTGTCTGCACTCAAGGACCCCGCTGCTGGACATCTGACTGCCTGACTAAAATAACATTTACCTACAACACAATCAACAGTCTGGTGGATCAAAATTATAGAGAGCTGTATTATAATTTCCTGCTTTTCTTCATGTTGGCAGTGATGTCTCACTGGGACAAAGACTAAAGCCAGACACACAGTGTTGATTCAGCGTTTCACGCTGTATAATTAAACATGTCAAATCACATACTGTTGTGTACAAATTCATTTGACATGGATTTAACATTCTTTTAATTGTGTCAAACATTGTTAAATTGACTATACAAAAGTGTTCGTAGCTTCCAGGTCTGAAAAATTATGCCGATACAGAAGTGCCACTAGAGGTCGGCTCCAAAAAGCCTCCGGTTCCATAGACTCCCATTCAACTTCTCTCATCAAATACAAAGTGAATAAAATGTGTCCATCAGCTATCTCGGTGTTATTAGCTAAAGTCACTCCTTCTTATTAGTTTTCTGGAGGTCCATCTGAAAATAATCCCTCATTCATTAGAAAAGAAGATTCAAAAATACCTGTTTTTGGGGGCGTGTCTGTTTGATTGACAGGCCTGTGGTGCAGTCAGGTTACAGCTATCGGTGGGCAGGACGTAGTATCGTCAGCTTTTCAATTAGATCAATCACATCCACTGCTGGCTCCTCCCCCAGCTCGTCCAAATATGGTCACTTCCTGCTCCAAACCGCTCCGAACTAAGAAGATGGTGACGGACAGAATCTGAACTGGAGGCTTCATAACGTTCATAAACCAACGATGACCTCACTGATGGTTGATGACATCACTGATGGTTGATGGTTGGTTACAGTCAACGAATTTAATCGTTTGCTGTCAGTTCACAACAATCAGGGGGGCACGGTGGTGCAGTGGTTAGCACTGTCACCTCACAGCAAAAAAAGGTTCCGGGTTCGAATCTGGTCCTGGGCCTTTCTGTGCGGAGTTTGCATGTTCTCCCTGTGCTTGCGTGGGTTCTCTCCGGGTTCTCCGGCTTCCTCCCATCATCCAAAAACATGCACCTCAGGTCAGGTTACCTGGCGCCGCCTAGTGACAGCCTGCTGCAGCATCTCCCCCCTGAGAGCCCCCCTGCTGTAGTGAAGAAATTTCCCCTCGGGGATTAATAAAGTGTATAAAATAAAAATAAAATAACGAATAAAGTTGTTTCTGGTGACTCTTAAACACAATTTGATTTTTCAAGGTTTTTGTTGGTAAAAACACGCAAAGACATCTGTTACACATACAGTCATCGATATTGATTGCATAAATGCATTGTCACCATGATGCAGCAGCTGGTTAGAGGTTTAGTTCAGAGCAGCATTTCCTTTGGCGTAGGAGGGTTTGAATGGATGAGAACCGCTCTGTGATTAATGTACCTATATGAGCCTATTATGATCCTATAGAAGCAGAACCACAGCACATGAAATATGACAACACAACAACCAAAGCCAGGTATGTGATCTGAATGTCACAGTGGGTCGATTACATACATGAGGAGATGTTGAGGTTGATGAGAGAATCTCATTTAAGCTCCAATCTCACGTCCCTGTATTTTCTGGTTCCCAGCGAGAACCAAATTTTCCATATTCATTCATATGTGGTGGAAAAGCTCACAATGGTTTTGAATTAGGTTTTAAAACCAGAGAAGCAAACTGGTTCTGCTGGTGGAAATGCCCCGGTTAGTTCTTCAGCCCTGCTCCTGTAAATCAACAGTTAGTTTTCCAGGACAGGTTTTAATCTTCGAGGCCAGAAGATCTCATTGATGTACATGTGGAAAAAGTTGCTGAGCTGCAGAAAAGAAAACAAGGTGCTTCGACTTCTAGGAGCTGATGGACTCTTGACGGAAGAACAGGTCAGCTGAATAATGGAAAAACCAACAACATGGCTTCAAGGCCCAAACCTGGCTGGTTATTTCTTTGCTCCTGAGCCTTTTTATTTTCCTGGCTCTCAGTGAACGTGTTCTCGCCGAGGATGGAGGCTCTGTTTTCTCTGAGAAATGGTCCTTCTGCTGCACAACTACGTTTCCTGTCCTGGATTCTAGATTAAGGAAGTTTGAATTAAACTTATTTAGGACCGCTCTTCAGACTTCTGTTACATCACAAAACACCTTTCAGTTATGTTCGCTGTTTTTTTAAATCTTTTGATCTTATGCAGATTGATTCTTACACCAGGCAACAATCTTTAAATGTCACTGTTGAAGCTTCATGTCATGTCCTGTACATAAAACTGATCCGATGATCGAAACAGCCATCAGTACTTTCTGTTTGATGAGTGAGTTTCATTGGGATCTCTCAGTGTAGATGTCTGAAGCATCCATTAACCATCAGTGAGGTCATCGTTGGTTTGTGAACGTTATGAAGCCTCCAGTTCAGATTCTGTCCATCACCATCTTGCTAGTTCGGAGCCGTTTGGAGCAGGAAGTGACCATATTTGGACCAGCTGGGGGAGGAGCCAGCGGTGGATCTGACTGATCTGATTGGAAACCTGACGATACTACGTCCCGCCCAGCGATAGCTGTAACCTGACTGCACCACAGGCCTGTCAATCAAACAGACACGCCCCCAAAAAAACCCTACCAGAAAACTAATAAGAAGGAGTGACTTTAGCTAAAAACACTGAGATAACTGCTGGACACATTTTATTGACTTTGTATTTGATGAGAGAAGTTGAATAGGAGTCTATGGAGCCGGAGGCTTTTTGGAGCCGACCTCTGTGGCACTCGGTGGTATTGCAGCTTAGGACACTTCTGCATCAGCCTCAATTTTCAGACCTGGAAACTACGAACACTTTTATATCCAGTCTGTGGTCTGAAATGACTGAACATCGACTTCAGGTCACTGAACTGAGAAAAACATTTTCAGCAGCAGCTGGAGCCTCCAACATTACTTTAAATCCAAACTTCAATGTATGGGTGTGAGGAGCAGTGTGTGTGTGTGTTTGTGTGTCTAAGAGTAGAGATGTAAATGTCAGAGACCTCCACCATGTCTTGTGTTTTGAACTTTATTAAGTCTCTGCTGAAATATTTATGTGGGTTTAAATTAGAAAGTGCTGCTGCTTCAATAAAGCCAACCTGCCTTCAACTCATGAAATACAGAGTTCCACTCAGCAAGAGGCTCCAACATCCATCACACACAGAGCGGAGGGCAGCAGGAGGCCCGGAGGCCCCATGCATACTGTCTCCTCAGTTACTGTCCCCGACACTTCCATGGAATCACCAACACATCCTTTGTGTCGTTCTCTTCTGGTTAACTTTTTATTTCCTGGCTCCAAATAAACGCCTACTTGGGCCAGACTGGGCGGTGTGCCGTTCCTGAGGTTGTGTTTATGCAGATCAGACAGCACAGTATAATTTTGGTGTGGAGTCGTGCTTGGACTTCTCTCTGCTCTGTCCAACACATTGTGTGTGTGGTTTTTAGCTGCCGTCAGCACACACTGACCCGCACACAATCCCAGGAACCCGTTTGTGAGCTGAATGTCATCCACGCAGGCTCATAGAGTCCGTCCTCTTCGGGAGACGGTCTGGAGCTGGAAACAGCAGCAGAAACAGTGATATTCTAGTCTGATTTGCAGAACGTGCTGCACATGTGTCACACAGCATTAAGACCCTCAGTCATTATTTAAAACCCGGAACAGCACCAGGATATAACCAGACCGGATAACTATTCCACTCAGACTCCAGATTGAGACAGTGAAGTAAGTAAAAAAGGTGTCGTCAACATCGTCAAAGCTACAAGAACGATGTGGGACATCATATTTGGAAGAAAAACGTAAAAGACATGATGTCAGCAGAATGAGACTGAAGCCCACTGCAACACTGTCTGCTGTCGTCCTCCTCAGTGTTTGTCCAGTCTGGTAATACCACAACCCGGTTGCAAAAACATGAAATAGACACGCCGATCCACGACAGCAACAAGTGAGATAGCCATGCTTTGTGCTGTCCAGGTGTGACAGTTACACGTTTTCCTGCAGTGGACAAAAATGAAACCCACTGCATGCGTAGAGCCACGTGATTTACAGGGAAATAACACGTAAAGCTAAAACTTGTGGTTGGGGTTAGAAGAAAGAACATTGTTGAGGTTACGGAAAAAATACAAACATGGTTGGGGTTAGGAAACAAAAGCCAAATCAACAAAAACGCTGTCGCCTCCTGGATTCGAAACCTCATCATCCTACATGACAGTCCATGACTATTTAAGCTGCCCCTCCTGGCTCATAATAGTGACTAAAATGTCCTTTATTGGCTCTGTTAGGGACTTGTCACATGATCCCACATCAGTTGACATTTTTATGTGTGTACGTTTCAACACTTTCAAAACGTGTAACTTTCACACGTAGCTATTTCATGCTATGCTATGATTTATTTAAACCAAAGTGGCAACGAGCAGTGACGTCACCCGTTTGTTTTTGAACATTATGAAGCTTTCAGTTCAAATTCTGTCCACCACCATCTTTGCTAGTTCGGAGCAGTTTGGAGCAGGAAGTGACCATATTTGGACGAGCTGTGGGAGGAGCAAGCGGTGGATCTGACTGATCTGATTAGACACCTGATGATACTACGTCCCGCCCACCGATAGCTGTGAGCTTCAGCAGCACTGCAACAACTCCTCCAATCCTATTAACAGGATTTCTTGTGACTGAGTCATGAGAGGGGGATTGTTTGATTTTTGTGCTGCTTGTTTCTGAGTATGTTAAGTTACAGGTGTCAGCTGATGTGATCATTGCTGTTAATCAAACAGACACCCCCCCAAAAACAGGTCTTTTTGAATCTTCTTATCTAATGAATGAGGGATTATTTTCAGATGGACCTCCAGAAAACGAATAAGAAGGAGTGACTTTAGCTAACAACACCAAGATAACTGCTGGACACATTTGATTGACTTTGTATTTGATGAGAGAAGTTGAATGAGAGTCTATGGAGCTGGAGGCTTTTTGGAGCCGACCTCTGGTGGCACTCGGTGGTATTGCAGTTTAAGGCACCTCTGTATCGGAACCATTTTTCAGACCTAGAAGCTACAAACACTTTTATATACAGACAATGTTTAAACCTTTATCTTCCTAAAGCAACATACCAGCAAATAATTTAAGGTTAGGACATAAAGAATTAGAAGTTTGACTTTGCATGTTCTGCCGCTGTGTAACACGGTCTGACATGAGTAACAGTAACCTGCACCTCAGGCTACTAAAAGTCCTCTCCCCCTCCCCCTGCCCCTCCAGCTCCACCCTGAAGGAATGAGGACATGACCTCAGAGTTCTGTATGCAACCAACAGCCCTGCAAGCAATTAATGCAGCAGCACTGGCAGAGAGCACCACAGACGTTTCCATTTATTGGAGCTGTTAGCTTCACATGTGTGTGTGATGTTTGCCTGTCAGAGTCATGCCCTGCGCTGACAGTCATTTACACATTCATTACAACCATCAAATTTAACTTTCAAACATTCAAATATAATTAGTAGTTCAGTATGACTATGATATAATATTATGATATAGTAACAAAAAACTCCATCTATTTATTTTTTGCGGGTTTGGGGTTGGGGGTAGGGCGAGGGAGTAGAGGGTGTGGGGGGGGCTGCAGCTGGCTCCGGGCAAGGCAGAAGAAATGCACGCAGACATGAGATGTACATGGAGTGCACACAGCTGGATGGAGAGTTCAACCCAGACAGTTATCATCATCATCATATATTAACATAACTGAACACATAGTAGAGGGCTGTGAGCACAGCACACATGAACAGACCCTCAGACAGGTTTAGTGTATGTTCTTTGTATTTAATCCCATTTATATAAATAATTAAAACAATTTTCACATCCAGTTACTGTTTACACTGTGTCTATATCTTTGTATTAAAACCTACCCATACTGTTTATTCTGTTTATATATTGTACATATGTATGTTACACTCCACATTACTGCTTCTTTTGCACTTCTGGTTAGATGCTAAACTGCATTTGTCTGCATCTGTCTCAGACTTTATTCTCTGTGCAATGACAATAAAGTTTAATCTAATATGGCAGCAACACTTATTTAGACCAAAAAAAAAATTTGGTCAGTAGTAAAAGCTACTTTAAGCTCTTTTTTTGTTCGTCAAGGCTCAACCACAGTCTATATATAAAAGTGTTCGTAGTTCCAGGTCTGAAAAATGAGGCCGATGCAGAAGTGTCTTAAACTGCAATACCACCGTGTGCCACCAGAGGTCGGCTCCAAAAAGCCTCCAGCTCCATAGACTCCCATTCAACTTCTCTCATCAAATACAAAGTCAATAAAATGTGTCCAGCAGTTATCTCAGTGTTGTTAGCTAAAGTCGCTCCTTCTTATTAGTTTTCTGGTAGGGTTTTTTGGGGGGCGTGTCTGTTTGATTGACAGGCCTGCGGTGCAGTCAGGTTACAGCTATCGGTGGGCGGAATGTAGTATTGTTGGGTTTCCAATGAGATCGGTCAGCTCCACCGCTGGCTCCTCCCCCAGCTCGTCCAAATATGGTCACTTCCTGCTCCAAACAGCTCTGAACTAGTAAGATGGTGACGGACAGAATCTGAACTGGAGGATTCATAACGTTCACAAACCAGCGATGATGTCACTGATGGTTGATGTGCAACATACAGTATACAGCAATGATCACATCTTACAGCCCAGCACGGTCGACCATCAGCTGACACCTGCTACTCAACATCCTCAGAAACACGCAGCACAAAAATCAAACAATCCTCCTCTCATGACTCACTCACAAGAAAACTTGTGATAATAATTGTGTCATATTAATAACCATTTCTCCTACAATCCTCTGAACCTAAATCCTATGAACATAAATCATAAGCAGCAGCCGATGGTGTACGCTGCAGTCTGTTAATAGGATTGGAGGAGTTGTTGCAGTGCTGCTGAAGCTCATTCAACACATCTTAGAGCAGCGTGAGAGGAGGAGGAAGGTCAACTCTGAAAAAAATGTAGATTACATCGTCAAATTCAAATTAGATCTAAACGTGTCTAAAACCTCGATGGTAGGTTTCCAAACTGAACGTGGCTGCATCTTATTGTTGGTCATCTATATGTGACACTTTTTAAGTGCACTAATAAACAGAACACGGATCAATGGCTGCCTCCCTCTGTCTCTCTAAGACGGTCGGCTCTGTCCAATCAGATGGAGGTAATATTACATTTATAATGTGGTCAGCTCTGAGAGGAAATTAATGCAAGTCAACGGAGTGTCCACTTGAAGTGATGGAAACAGGATCTGTGTGTGTGTGTGCGTGTGCGTGTGCGTGTGCGTGTGTTCCGTGGGGAGGGACACAGTCAGCAGCCAAAAGCACTTACCTTTAAAAGGGATAATTTCATTGTTTCTGCTTCATGCTGACTGCACTGCCTGGAAACCCCGAAGAATTTCACACGGCATTAAAGAGCCCGGAACACGATAACGATGTGACCAAATAAATAACCTCTTCAGAGCACACGGTCCCAGACTCGCTCCGATGACCTTTAACCTCTTCAGAGTACACACATCTACGTTAGTGAAGTGTGTGTGTTTTGGACTGTTACTACTTCTCCTGATACCACTGCTACTGATTCTAGCTGCTGATGCTTTAAGAGCTTTGAGTTTTAAAAAGGACTCCAGCTACCGTCACCGAGCTGGTGGAAGAAGTTACAGTGAGCTGCCTCCCAGACTGGGAAACAACGTGTTCAGATATTCTCTGAATCTATGCTCAACTAAAATATAACAACACTGTTGCTTCACTCCCATCTTTCATTAATTAAAAGTAAAAGATTTGAGTCTTCTTTTATTGACTTAAAAGTTTCAAACTGTGTTCACACATTTGTTAAACTCTGTGTTGGTGAGCACACAAACAGCAAACTGAAGTATTGCACGTAGTATTGAACCTGTGACATCTGAAAACCGAATATTCTAGAGAGAGCTGCCAGGCCAACTGCAGGAACGTCGTTCTCTGTGAAATTCAACGTTCATTTCATGACCGTAGCTGTTGTAAGAAGACAGAGGACGACACACTGCAGGACAACTCCAACACTTTGTGCTTTTCTGGATTCCACACTCAAAAATAACCAAAATTATAACGTTGTGCGCTCAGCAGCTGGGTACGTCCAGGGCGCCGGTACAAAACCTCTGTCTGCTCACTTCCCGTCCGTTCGGCAGCGTCTTCAGAGTTGGTGAGTCTGAGTGAGTCTGAGCATGCTACTGCTGATATTAAGGAAGAGAGAGTAATCAGTTAACACCAACGACCTTCCTCCCTGGAGTGTGAACCGCATGCTTGGTCTTCAAGTGGTTAAATAATAAAAACACCGTTGCGAGGCAACAGCAAGGTGGAGGGCATCTAGAAGCCACCGAGGTTAACAGGTTTTAGGTAAAAGATGAGGCCGTTAGGAAGATCAACATTTTCCTCAGACGTAGAATATTATCTAAGTTATGAAGACAAACTCTACGTGACTGAAATTACAAATTATCTGAACATCCAACCAAACATGAACTTTCACGACCTCTGACCTTTCTGTAAACGTCAGCAAACATGTCACAACTTGTGAACTCGAGGCTGATAGAACATTTAGAGTTGTGACATCTCTGTACACGGTGAATACGAATGCAGTCTGCAGATATCCAGAAGGAAGCTAACAGAAAACAAATTTATTAAATATCACCGCACTTTTATATATATATATATATATATATAAACTGGGTATGTGAATATTTCACCATTATTTGTTACATGTTTGTGCTGTTCACCTGTTTCGGGTGTTTGTGCGTCTGTCTGTGTTTCTGTTTCTGTTTCTGTGTGTGTGTGTGTGTGTGTGTGTGTGTGTGTGTGTGTGTGTGTGTGTGTGTGTGTGTGTGTGTGTGTGTGTGTGTGTGTGTGTGTGTGTGTGTGTGTGTGTTGTAGTGCCTCTCATCAGCTTCAGGTTCCCCATCAGGGCACCTGCATCCCATCATCTAATCATCTCCTCCGCTCTCTCTTCCAGATCATCTCCAGGTCGCCGTGGTAACCGTTCTGGTATCATTTTTTCCTGAATACTCAGGATTGGATACCAAGTTTCAGACCACAAAAATGAAGCATTCTTTTATCAACAAAACCACTGAATGATTTTGGGAGACTAAACATTTAAGGTTCCCGTCCTCGGGAACAATTTCACACACCAGCGTGCAGAGCTGCCGTGCAAGGCGCAACATTAGGTTTGGCGTCTTCCCCGAGGACCCATCGACGTGAGAACAGAACTAAAGGGACCGAACCGCAAACCTTTTATGAAGAGCTGGGAATCTTCTTCTCATCCGAACCACAGAAATGAAACGACTCTGGTAACAGTGGTCGTTTTGATCTTAAAAATATATCCAAAGATGATGTTTCCTCTTCTGTTCGTGCAGGTTTGTGTTATTACCTCGTCTTTAGATTATTTAAAGGGACCTTTGCGAAATATCTCAGTTTTTATGTCCAGTTTTGAGATATATATTCATCTCAATCGAAATGTAAAACTCCAAGTAGGTGAAAGGTCAATACTGTGTACACACCAAGAAACACAATAAGTTTTATTTTGCTGCTGTTTAAAATAATGCTGTACAGACTCTACGTATAACATCCATGTGACCTTTGACCTGATACCGTGACCTCTGTGCAGGAGCTAAAAATTTAAGCATGTCTGTCTCCTGTTTGTCCCTGTGGTGAGACCACTGGTGGAGCAGAGAGGACACCTCGCTCCAAACCTCAGCCTGTGATTACTGTTTTTGATGATTATAGTTTTCAATAGTTCCTGCAGGGCTCCATCTGCTCCACCTCACCACGCCGGGATGGGCGGGGCGGCATCCACCATCCGTCCTCAGACCAACTCTCATCACCTCTGCTTCTGTGTTTGTTGCCCCCCCGACAGATGCACACGGACCCCAGAAGAAGAGTCTTAGTCTGGTATCAGGCCCGTGAAACATGCTGCAGTCTGTGGCTCTCTACAGCGTTTCCTGGCCTTCACCACTTTAATAAAAGGGCAGTTTGGAAACAAATTAGGACAAAGACAGAAAAAAGAACCTTCATGCTTGTTTAGCCTTTTTATACCCGAGAAAAAAACTCCATGGGACCACATCAGACAAGAAAACAATGCCCACAGCTTGTAATTATGTTTGAAATGTGGTAACTAGAATATCGAGATTTCCAATTATTTTCAAAGAAGACAAGAAAGAACCGGCTCCAGGAGATATAAGTCTCTGTTCACATGGTTCCACTTTACAGGCCTGAAGAGAAACAAACAAATTGCACCTCATTTGGTCGGCTCTGTATTTTTAACTGCTTTTGGCTGCAAAGCCGCAGCACAATCAATTGCATGCTCGACAACAGCACTGACTCGACAGAAAACACACACACACACACACACACACACACACACACACACACACACACACACACACACACACACACACACACACACACACACACACACACACACACACACACACACACACACACACACACACACACCCTCCTGTTCAGTCTCCAGTGGTTTTACATGAGGATCTTCCAGCTCTCTGTTCGTGGCCTGCCGTGACTCTTTAACAACGCTGAGTCAGCTCGTTCGTGGACTGACCACATGGATGCTGTCGGTGATGAATGATACTGACCACATGGATGCTGTTGGTGATGAATGATAGACCACTGCTGCTGTAGCGTACCTGATGAGCTGGTTGAATAAGTAGAGGGACGTTTTTGTCCTCAAAGACACCCAGAGACGTGTTGTCAGATGAGACGTGAAGTCCTTCCATCGTCTGTTCTGACAGAGTGGGCTTCAGGTTCAGGAGGTTCTGTCTCTGTTTCTGATGTTAAAATGGTCTTTGAAAGTAGAGAACAGACGTGTGTTTGTTCCTGCTGCTTCTCTAAAGCACAGCCAGGATCCTCTGCTGTGTGATGTGTGATGTTTGTGTGTGTGTAGGCTGTATGATGTGTGTGATGTGTGTGTGTGTGTGTGTGTGTGTGTGTGTGTGTAGGCTGTATAATGTGTGTGATGTTTGTGTGTGTGTGTGTGGACTGTATGATGTGTGTGATGTATGTTTGTGTGTGTGCTGTGTAGGCTGTGTGTGTGTGTGTGTGTGTGTGTGTGTGTGTGTGTGTGTGTGTGTGTGTGTGTGTGTGTGTGTGTGTGTGTGTGTGTGTGTGTGTGTGTGTGTGTGTGTATGTGTGTGTGTGTGGACTGTATAATGTGTGTGATGTATGCGTGTGTGTGATGTGTGTGATGTTTGTGTGTGTGTAGGCTGCGGGATGTGTGTGTGTAGGCTGCGGGATGTGTGTGTGTGTAGACTGTATGGTGTGTGTGTGTGTGTAGGCTGTATGATGTGTGTGTGTGTAGACTGTATGATGTGTGTGTGTAGGCTGTATGATATGTGTGTGTGTGTGTGTGTGTGTGTGGAGACTGTATGGTGTGTGTGTGTGTGTGTGTGTGTGTGTGTGTGTAAGCTGTGTGTGTGTGTGTGTGTGTGTGTGTGTGTGTGTGTGTGTGTGTGTGTGTGTGTGTGTGTGTGTGTGGGTGTGTGTGATGTATGCGTGTGTGTGTGTGTGTGATGTTTGTGTGTGTGATGTGTGTGATGTGTGTGTGTGTGTGTGTGTGTGTGTGTGTGTGTGTGTGTGTGTGTGTGTGTGTGTGTGTGTGTGTGTGTGTGTGTGTGTGTGTGTAGACTGTATGATGTGTGTGTGTAGGCTGTATGCGTGACCTCCATGTTGTTCCTGTGTGTTACTTTTTATTACAAATCATATTACAGGATGTAGTGTGACATGTTTTAGTTGGTACTATGGGGGAAGCTCCGCCTCCAGGTACCACCTGACATCATTAATGTACGTCAGGTAACCATGATGAACTTAAAGGTCCCATATTTTACACTTTTTTTTTAGTTTTATTTGCAGCCTTGATATCCATAACCAGATATTTTTTTGTTTTTAGTAAAAGCCTCTACCAAGAACAGGCTGTTTTCTGTCTGTGTCTTTAATGTGCATCACATCAACGACCCTCTCTTCTGATTGGTTGACTCCTCTTGAGTGACGAGCACATCTTTTCTTTGTTGCTTGCTCGCTTCACGACACCGATCGAGTTTTCCTTTTTTCTTCTCGCTGTTTTCTTCCATTTAAAAGGTTAAATATATGACATCTAAGTGAGTTTGTGACATCACACACTTAAGGAAGTCCAAAACGGCACAGCTGCTAAAGACAGGCTGTGTTAATTTCTTCATGGACTGAAAGTTTTATGCAGCAGCAGACCTGCTTCATTGTCAAACAACACAACAATCTAAATTTATACAATATGGGACCTTTAATTTAACCAAAATGATCAGAGGACTTCCTCCCAGTACTAAAGCAACTGGTTCCAGTTCTTCCCTCCTGCTGTTGAATGTTTGGTTCCTGTGCTCAGCTCCCTCACATGTCTCATGTTGTTATATGTTACGACATGAATATACATGTGTAACCCCCGCCCCCTCCTGCGTGGAGCCTCCGGGGGTCCCGTCCCGTCACCGACACCCAGCTGGGACGTCTCCATTAGTGACCTCTCACTGCGAGTCTTATCAACAGAGTGTGGTCCTCAAACACACTGTTGTTCCTCCTCATCATCTCTCCTTATTGAATTATCATTATTACATGAATCAGACTCCGTGGGAGAGTTCAGTCTGGAGGGTAGAAGGTGTCGTTATCTTTAGTAAAGCATGACATAGTGAGGCCTCAGTGGAGCCAGGCTTGAACACGATCAGCGGTCCGGAGAGCGGTTCTGTGTTCCAGGATGAAGAGAGGTCAGTTTGAAGATGAACAGGTGTCTCCATTGGGCTCTCTGTGTGTTTAGAGCTGCTGACTCCTCCCCAGAGAACACAATAACAGATCCGTGATTGGACATCAAACAACAGGAAATTAAATTGTTGTTTATCGCAGTTCCATTTCTGCTCTGCCTTTTGATATCATTTCTTCATTTGATTAAAGGAGAGGAATATTTTGATTTGCATAGGCGCTTTTAAAACACGTATGAGTTCATCTGAAGAGGTGGTGTTCACGGGTACTAAAACATGATGGGTTGAGAATAACTGGTAGATTATCATGATTTATAATAAGACAGGTTTCCACTGCTCTCCTGTCTGTACTATAGATGACAGGACGCTCCTCTTTCATGGCTCACCTTCTGGTACCGATGGTGTCTGTCATGATGTAGGAACATCATAAAAGTCAGTGAACTGGAGGAAACAGGAGTGAACAGGACGAAACAGGAGGAAACAGGAGGAAACCGGTGGGAACACGATGAAACAGGAGGAAACAGGAGGGAACAGGAGGAAACTGGTGGGAACATGATGAAACAGGAGGGAACAGGAGGAAACCGGTGGGAACACGATGAAACAGGAGGGAACAGGAGGAAACAGGAGGAAACATGATGAAACAGGAGGAAACAGGAGGGAACAGGAGGAAACCGGTGGGAACACGATGAAACAGGAGGAAACAGGAGGGAACAGGAGGAAACAGGAGGGAACAGGAGGAAACGTCAGAAAAGTCCTGTGAAGGCTGAGAGAAAGAACTATACTGAACAAACAGACTGTTAAAGCCTCATTTTATTGCCACCAAATCTTAGAAATATATTTTTTACACCGAACAAATTATGAATTTTGGTCCTCACCACTTCCACTTCAGACAGACCTGAAAAACTATAAACCTTTTAAGACTTTAAACTTAGACTTAGACTTCCGTGATGTTTTGTGTTTCCTTCTATTTCCGATATCATACATTAAGTATGTATACATTTAACTAGAATCTCTGTATGCTAACATATTTATTGACTGTGTTTTCCAGACCCCGGTGTGGAGAGGAGCTCTTGCTGCAGCACCAGCGACTGGAGGAAGTGCTTCCTGTTGTTCCCTGGATCCGCTCCAGCAGAGACGGGCCGAGGTCTCTGAGTGCAGATGTGTTTCCACTCACATTCCCCACCCTCATTCAAATAGACTGCAGAGACTGCTGACTCATCACACTGAGCTCTGAGAGGAGGTGAAGGGTGGCGACCCCGATGGTGACAGACAGCTGATGGAAGATATTAAGTGTTTTTTTCTACATTGATTTGTCCTCACATTTACATGATTTACCTAAATGTTGCAGTGAAAGAAGTATCTTCATTAGATGACATTTCTACTGAGAGATCATCATCATGCTGTGAGCCGGTGTGTAGATCCCTCCTGTACTATTAACACAGAGTCTCTGGAAACACATCGAAGTCTCTGAGGCTTTTCCACCAGTCCGTGTAACATCTTCATCCATCAGGGAGCTGCCTCCAAAAACCCTGGACTGAACTCACCATCCATAAGAAACACTGACAGTTAAACTCAGGAAAAGTCCACTGGTGTTTCCCCCGGATGGATGTGAAAGAATCTTTTAGGAAGTCAAATTCAAACTGCAATTAGACCATAGAATTATCATTCTCCATCAGTTATCTCGGTGTTGTTAGCTAAAGTCACTCCTTCTTATTAGTTTTCTGGAGGTCCATCTGAAAATAATCCCTCATTCATTAGAAAAGAAGATTCAAAAAGACCTGTTTTTGGGGGTGTGTCTGTTTGATTGACAGGCCTGTGGTGCAGTCAGGTTACAGCTATCGGCGGGCGGGACGTAGTATCGTCAAACTAGACAGATGGTGACGGACAGAATCTGAACTGGAGGCTTCATAACGTTCACAAACCAACAGATGACGTCACTGATGGTTGATGGTTGGATAACCATAAGAGTCTGTGTGTTCTTTAAAAGACAAACTTCATCATGAACTGATCTCAGTATAAAGTACCTTCACTTCGTCCCATTATCATCAAACTAAACCATGATGTGTGCTGTTTTAAAGAAAGAGTGATTTGGTGTAATGAGAAATCATAGAGAGCATCTTTAAGGAATTCTTTAGATTTGAAAAAAGTACAACAGTAAACCTATAAAAGAAAAAGTTTTAAATGCTTAAAGATTCACATAATCGTGAACGAGAAGAAGAAACACATCAAGTGAAATGTGGGTGAGGTAACTGGAGCTCAGCTTTGACTGTAACGGAGGAGTGTCAGTGGAATAATCACAGCAGGCATTTAGAGAACTGCTGTCAGCAGAGGGGAGAAAGATGTCAGACTAACACTAACATGGAGAACCGGTCCTGCTGCAACTCTGAACACGTCAGAGGGGCCGGGTGAGGACTGGAGTCTGTCCCACATGGACGGGTCAGGACTGGAGTGTGTCCCAGCTGACCAATGACAAAGGTGGTCCATCAGAGGTCCAACACAGAGAAAGAGGTAACTTCTCATCCTCACATTCACACCGGCGATCCGTTTAGAATGACCCTGACTTGTGTGTTTGTAAAGTCAGAGGAAGCCGGAGAAACTCCACACAGAGAACATGTTTAAGCCTCACTTTCTCCGTAAGCATCATTGTCGTACCGATAATGACGTTAAAACACCCTCCAGTGTAACACTGAGATTATACAACAAGTAACGATCTAAATAAAACATGTAATCATAATGTGTTCATATTGTGGAGCAATTCAATCTCAAAATATAAAACTATTTATTAGTGTGAACTCGTTTCCATGGCAACACAGGGGATATGACTAACAACTGGAAAACAGTAGACTCTGATGTAATGTATGCAATGTTTATTACTCCGGGCTGTAGTCCGACCCTTAGCAACCACCTAGCAACAGAGAGGATTTCTAGTCTCAAACTGAATAAATACATAACATAGAAACATTAAACTGCTCAGCTAGCTCAGTCTGGTTGGAAAAAAGATATCGGATGAACAAAGATATCCATGAACTCATGTGTTTTCAACATTTTAGCACCGTGTCATGTTCAAACCAAACCGGTCCGGCTAGCCGCCGCTAGGATTGTAAGTGTGTGACGGGTGCTTGGAGCGACCAAAAAGGACCAAAAGAGACCTGACTTCACCAAATGGGTTGAATTTAATAGACATGACAGACGTGATGTCATGATGATTTGTTCCAAATGTTCAGTCGACCAATTATATCTCTGGATCAAAACTACTTGCTGCATAAGATACAAATCATGTTTGTTTCTGTATTAAAAATCGAAGCATATATATTTATGTTCTGACAAAATATACAGAAAACATAAAAAAAGAAAACAGAACTATTATTAGACTGGAAATTGAAATGAAGATAATAAGAGTGATTTAATCTGCTGCCTTCACTCACTGAATTCTCCATAAAGTTTGCTGGATACAGATACTGTATGAAGTGAGAACAAAAGCACACACACACACACACACACACACACACACACACACACACACACACACACACACACACACACACACACACACACACACACACACACACACACACACACACACACACACACACACACACACACACACACACACACACAATATAAACAGTGTAGGTAGCGTGTGTTCCCAGAATGTACAGGTCATCCAGGTCAGGCTTCATCAGGGAGATGGGAAGTGGGCCGGTGACCACCATATCTTACAGTTACACCCACACTGACAGTCATCTGTCCTCCAACACACAAACGATGAGGACCCCACTCAGAGTCCAGAGGTGAGACGTAACACTTTCACACAGTGAGTAACTGGAGAACCAGAACCTCCACATAACACACACAACATGTCCTGCTGAGCAGCAGCTGAACTCGACTGGATGGAACGTAACATGATACCATCATGAGCTTCATCTCAGTGGAGACCACAGAGACTGGAGACGTTCTCACTGAGATACTGTATCAAGAAAGAAAATATATTTAGTTTCAGAATATTAACTTTAACTTTTAAAAAACAAAACAAAAAGGAGAGATGAAAACATGTTCAGGTGTGATGGATTTTCTGGGATAAATTTAAGCAGACTTGATGTTGAACTGATGATTTAAGACAAATAAAGGAAGACAGAGTGTATAAAAATATTTAACTTAACCACAAGTCTGTGTCTCTGTCGCGACTCCACCATCGCTCACAGCTTCAGTCTTCTCTGGATTACTGTCTGGAAAATGTGTTCACATTAAGGTTCAATCAACCACTCTGAAGGCAGACCAATCAGAGACACGTGGGCATGGCTACATGTGATGACGTTGAGGTCGAGTATCGAAATGTTTCCAGCAGCATTGTCAGTCTACCCGGTGTCATGATAAAGTGTGAAATAGACACGCACGACCACTACAGCAAAACGTGAGATAGCCACGCTTTGGGCTGACTAGGCCTGAAAGTTACACGTTTTCCTGTTTGAGAATGAAAATTAAACTTACTGCATGCTGAGGGCCATGAAAAATGTCCCTTAATACCTCTGTACCTTAGTCAACTGACATTTATGTGTTTGTAAGTTTCACGCTTACAAAACGTGTAACTTTCACGCCTAGATAGCCCAAAACGTGGCTATCTCACGCTTTCCCGGGATGCAGTGAGATGCCAGCGGTAGGAGTAGAAGAACCCGTAAGAACAGATGTAACGACGCGAGCACATCTCGAGGAATTGAATTTGAGGAGGTCAAAAGTTCGGAGACTGCTCCTGTTGAGAAGCTGTAACCTTCAATACTCCAGGTTCTGTCTGTTGATCAGCATCAGCACCTGATTGATCTGTGATTCGCCTGAAACATGAGCAGAGAGCGCAGATCTCAGTAATGAGAAGCATCCTGATCTGGATTCAGAAGAAGACAGGAGAGGGGAGAGGACCCCTGCTGGTGGTGGAGGACAGAGCTGCATGCCGCAGGAGGAGGAGGAAGAGGAGGAGGGTTGTATGATCGGTCTGAAGGCTGTGATGTTCATATCGTGATGTTCATATTGCGATGTTCATATCGTGATGTTCATTATGTTCATATCGTGATGTTCATGATGTTCATATCGTGATGTTCATGATGTTCACATCATGATGTTCATGATGTTCATATTGTGATGTTCATGATGTTCATATCATGAGGTTCATATCATGTGGTTCGTATCGTGATGTTCATATCGCGATGTTCATATTGTGAGGCTCATATCGTGATGTTGATATCGTGAGGTTCATATCGTGATGTTCATATCGTGATATTCATACCCTTCAAAAGAGAGACAAACAACATGGTTCCATCAGAGTAGCCTGAAATCACGACTCATCATTTCTTTCTGACTCAACATGAAACCTCTGTGACATCACACCACTGTTGTGTGGTCTGTTCGTCCTGTGTGAGGAAGAGCAGGACACCCATTCAGTAACCAGACACCTCAGTGTTGTCACATGGCTGCTAACAAGTTCAAATCAGAAATAATAGATGACGCATGATTGAAGAAAGATTTAATTATCGGCTGAATGTCAGCTCACATCTCAGGCTGCCAAAAATTATTTTAGAGGATCGGTGAAAACACATCAGAGCCATCAGTGTAGCTTGTGTTTCCCTAGAAGGGCTCATTTTTTAATTGATTATGAGCCTGAGACAAACTGTTTCTCTGAAAAAACAAATGAGGGTCTGCGAGAAAAATCCTCCGACAGAATTCGATTATTAGATGCTGGACAAACTGTGATCAAACTTTTAACTCTAAAGGTCAAAATAGTTCAATCAAGATCTGTCTCTGAATATTTATTGTTGTCTAGACTCTTCATAAACTCGATTTAATTAAAAGGGAGAACCTTTTAGAAAGTTCCAATATAATTAGCTTCTAAAGCTGTGCAATCTTGTGAGCTGAGGCTTTACTAAACCACACGTTCACAAACTGTTCACACTGTTCGGTGTCCCAAAAACACTTCTGAGGAACCTCATTGCACACACCAACACTTTATCAAAAACCAAATCCACTGATTCAACAAGGCAGCAAAAAGACAGTTACTTATTATCATATTTATAGTTCAGCTACTTTACTGATCAGAAAGCTCACGTTAGTTCTGGCAACAGATCTGTACGCACGGCTGCACAAATCCTGCTGACAGACTGACCCTGAAAAATCTGTGCAATAAAAAAACATCACATGAATATACAACCATATTTCCAAAAAAGTTGGAACGCTGTGTAAAATGTAAATAAAAACAGAATAGGAAATACGAAAACATATAAACTCATATTTTATAAAAAAAAAATAGACCAAAGGTAAAATATAAAATGGATAAATTGTATTGTTTTATAAAAAGATATTCTCATTTTGAATCTGATGGCAGCAACACATCTCTAAAAAGTTGGGACAGGATCATGTTCACCACTGTGTTCATCACCTCTTCTTTTAACAACACTGTAAATATTTGGGAACTGAGGAGACCAGTTTCTGGAGTTTTGAAAGTGAAATATTGTCCCTTTCTTGCCTGATAAAGGATTTCAGCTGCTCAACAGTTCAGTGTCTCCTTTGTTGTATTTTTCATGTCCTGGTGCTCCAGATGTTTTCAATGATTGACAGGTCTGGACTGCAGGAGGCCAGTTTATCAGCGGACTCTTCTACTACGGAGCCATGTTGTTGGAATACGTGCAAAATATAATTGGACGTTGTTCTGCTGAAATAAACAAGACCTTCCCTGAAAGAGACATTGTCTGGATGGCAGCACATGTTGCTCCAAAACCTGAATATATCATTCAGCATTAATGCTTCCTTCCAGATGTTCAAGCTACCCATGCCATGTGCACTAATGCATCCCTGTACCATCACAGATGCTGGCTTTTGAACTGAGCGCTGACAAGAAGCTGGATGATCCCTCTCCTCTTTAACCTGGAGGATGCAGCGTCCATGATTTCCAAAAAGAATCTCAGATTGTAATTCATTAGACCACAGGACAGTTTTCCACTTCACCTCAGTCCATCTTAACCTTTTAAAAACATGCCTATTTTTTTAGGCCTCTGCTCGAAAATTGCACACCCATAATAAAAAAGAGTATATCTCTGCAACCACAAGGTCTATTTGAATAATGTTGGTGTAATAATAAAGGGAACACTTGTGAGATTTTTTTTTCAGATGTGTAAATATCATTATATATGTCCATATTTTAATAATAGTTTTGTTAAGTCTTCTACCCGGCCCCCAATTGGGGGCCTCTAGGGCTTAAAAGGTTAAATGATCTCGGGTCCAGAGAAGGCGGCGGTGTTTCTGGATCATGTTTCTATCTGGTTTCTTCTTTGTAAAGTTTTAACAGCATTTGTGGATGCAGCGATGAACTGTGTTCACAGATGATGGTTTTCAGAAGTGTTCCTGAGCCCATGCAGTGATTTCCACTCCAGAATAGTGTGTTTTTAATGCAGTGCTGCCTGAGGGCCCGAAGATCACCACCATCCAATATTGGTTTCCAGCCTTGTCCCTTGTGTTCAGAGATTTCTCCAGATTCTCTGAATCTTTTAATGATATTATGAACCGTAGACGATGAAATCCACTAATTATTTGTAGTTTTACGTTGAGGAACATTATTCTTAGATTGTTGCACTATTTTCCCACACAGTCTTTCACAGAGTGGTGAACCTCTCCCCATCTTCACTGCTGAGAGACTCTCTGAAATGATCTTTTTATACCCAAACATGTTACTGATCTTTTTGTTTTAGCATGGCACAACTTTTCCAGTCTTTTATTGACCTTGTCCCAACTTTTTAGAGATGTGTTGCTGCCATCAAATTCAAATTGAGCAAATACTTTTCATAAAACAATAACATTTCTCAGTTTCAACATTTGATATGTTGTCTTTGTTTTTTTTTTCAATTAAATATGAGTTTACATCACATTATGTTTTTATTTACATTTTACACAGCGTCACTACTTTTTTGGAAATAGGGTTGTATTGAAATATGTTTGACTTCAGTGGAAAAATCTGACTTTTACTAACTGTGAAATAAAAACATCCCGACAACTGTGATCAATAATTTATAAATATATATATGTGTTTGTGTGTGTGTGTGTATGTGTGTTATTCCAGGCCAGGTGACTGGAGCCATGAGAGCTGCTTGAAGGAGATTGAACAGATCTAGCAGAGGCAGATCACTGCAGTGTGTTTGAGAACGACTCCTATTATTGTTGCCACAGGAGGTTCAAAGGGGGCCCCTGTCCGCGGAGGAGACCACTCTGTGCGTTCTGAGAGGGTCCCGACCTCTAGGCGTGGTCCCAGCTGCTGAGGATGAGGGTGGAGAGAGTTCGGCTCTTTTATAAATGTCTGTTTCTTTGGGTCAGCCGGTTCCAACCTGGAGTTCAGATATGATGCTGTAATATTAATGTGATGCTAAAGTTGTTTGTGTTGTTTGTACCTTTGGCTCCTCAAGTAACCTCTGGTCTCTGAGGTGCATTTCAAGATTCAAGCTAATTTAACTTTTATTGAAATTAAAAAAGAACATGTCTTATAACTATCTGAACATTATTAGCCACTGAATACATGTTACTCTACCACTAGAACACGTCAGAGACTCCTCAGCTACTTCCTTGTTTTCTGACAGTAAATATAATGATCAGATATGAAGAACTGACTGTTAGTTGAGTATTTGTCGTGTCAGCTGTTTATCGGCCTCAGAGTCGAGCTGAGCTCTGCAGAGTTGGCTCTTTTAAATCCAGCATGAAGCCTGCAGACGATGACAGTAATTATGTGGAAGGTTTAAGTGCCACTTAGGACTGAAGAATAGAGATCTGGCCACAACATAAACTAGAGAGGATATCAAATGAAAAAATATAATTATTTACTGTATGATCTCAGCAGGCAGACACGCATTAGAAGAGGTTGGATGTCTGAGATAATTACTGCTGTCAGGCTGCATGATCAGACACAACAGGGCTGATTACACTGTCTCTGCTGACTGGAGGAGAGAGAGACAGATGTCTGTCTCGCCTGGACAGACAACAACACACAAATAGATGGAAGTGTGTGTGTCTGGGCCCATTCAGGAGCCCTCTCTGCTCCGTACAGGAGAACACACACACACACACACACACACACACACACACACACACACACACACACACACACACACACACACACACACACACACACACACACACACACACACACACACACACACACACACACACACACACACACACACACACACACACACTTCAGAGGACATCATTTTGACTTCCATTAATTTCCTGGAGACTCACCCTGATCTCAAATACCCTCCAGTGAAAGTGTTTCAACCTGACAATATGTCCATGAGATGTTTTTTTTTAATCTACGAGGCCTCTTAGTAAAATAATCAGTAAACTTTGTGACCTCGAACACACAGATTCAGACAGTCAGGGATTCATATGTCACATGACTCAGCAACCAATCCCATCATCCTCCTACAGGGCAGAACCTGTAACAGCTCCAAGGTGGGCGGAGACGGAGGTGGGGCCTATTTACATATTCATTGATCAGTATAGAGAAGGAGGACAAAAATGTCGAGTTACATTGGAGGCACTTCAAGAGGATATCTTTCTGGGAAACATTTTTATAAATATGTTATTTTGATGAACTGAGGTGAGTTTTTAGGACTTCATTCAGGTCCAGGAGAGGAACTGTAACCATGGTTACTTTATCATAACCCTAACCTTAATATGAACCTAAATTAAACCATATTCAAACCATTAAACATGTCCGCACCTTTAAATTCAAAGACGTCTGTCCCCCTTGAAGACAAGAAGTCCCCACAACATAAGGAATACCTGCACACACACACACACACACACACACACACACACACACACACACACACACACACACACACACACACACACACACACACACACACACACACACACACACACACACACACACACACACACTCTCTCCTCTCTGTCAGAGTACCACTGAGTCCATCAGACCACAGGGAACCACAGATGTTTCCAACCATTGCTGCCTGTGATGAGGACTCTCAGCTCTGTGAGGTCGTCTATTGTCTGAGAGGAAATACATAAAGTCACAAATCCAACAATAGACGTTTTAATACATGAACATGTGCAAGGTCATGGACTGAGTATGACACGCTGGTGGCACCAGCAGCAAACCTCCAGCAGTCCAACAGCTTCCTTTCAGCGTTGGCGATTCTGCAGACGACTGATGTGTTCACATGAATCATTTCAGGTCCATCAGTGTTGTCTTCATGAACCCAGCTGTCCATTTTGTTTGTTGTTGTTGTTTTTTTGTTGATTTTATACACTTTATTAATCCCCGAGGGGAAATTTCTTCACTACAGCAGGGGGGCTCTCGGGGGAGATGCTGCAGCAGGCTGCCACTAGCGCGGCGCCAGGTAATCTGACCTGAGGTGCATGTTTTTGGATGATGGGAGGAAGCCGGAGAACCCAGAGAGAACCCACGCAAGCACAGGGAGAACATGCAAACTTCAAACATCATGTGTCAGAAACACGTTAACACCAGCTGAAACATGTCTTTATGCTTCAGGTCCATTTTCCTCCATGGAGGCCCATAATCACAGAGACGGTTTCCTGGTACCTCCAACACACAGGCCACCTCCAGCTCACTGTGCCTGACTGCATCCTGTGTACACACAGATGAAGCAGCAGAGCGGTGAACATGCTGCTCACACTATGACCTCGTAGTGGAAAAACAACACCAGCTTTTCCTCTGTCTCCCTGCTTGTCTATGTCTGTCTGTCTGTCTCTCGTCTGTCTGTCTCTGTTGCTCTCTGTCTTTGTTTCCCTGTCTGTCTCCCTGTCTCCCTGTCTGTCTTTCTGTTTCTCCATCCTCGGCAGACCCGGCAGGTTTCTGTCAGAAAAATGTTTTGTTTCTACCTCAGTATAGATAGTTTCAGGTTGAGGTGACGCTGTGTGTGGACAGAGATGTTCCTGTTTAATAAATGAAATGTCGTTCCATTCACCTCTGTCATGTTGGGGTGGATATTTTCAGATATAAATGCCACATCTACAGTTTGCATGATGGAGTCAGTGTTGGAGCCAGCACGGCTATGTATGGTAATGCTACAAGTTAAAAAAACATCCCAGTGGAGGTGGAACAGCTACTGACAAAAGCAGGTACAGTTTCTTACAGTTCGTTATTCAGAGGTGTAGTAGGACACTTTATACAGCTGTATATTTTACTTCTTTAAAAATAATAAAAATTTCCAAATGACGGCACGTCGTTTCCCAAAAAGCTGGGACGCTACATAAAATGTAAATATAATGTAATGATTTGCAAATCATGTAAACTCATATTTAATTGAAAATAGACCAAAGACAACATACTGTATCAAATTTTGAAACTGAGAAATGTTATTGTTTTATCATTTTGAATTTGATGGCAGCAACACGTCTCAAAAAGGTGGGACAAGGTCAACAAAAAACTGGAAAAGTTGTGTAATGCTAAAAAAAAACACCTGTTGGAACATCTGACAATTAATCAGGTTACCATGGAAAAAGATCAGTAACATGATTGGATATAAAAAGATAATTTCAGAGAGTCTCTCAGCAGTGAAGATGGGGAGAGGTTCACCACTCTGTGAAAGACTGTGAGAAAATAGTGCAACAATCTAAGAATAATGTTCCTCAACGTAAAACTACAAAGAATTAGTGGATTCCATCGTCTACGGTTCATAATATCATTAAAAGATTCAGAGAATCTGGAGAAATCTCTGAACACAAGGGACAAGGCTGGAAAACCAATATTGGATGGTGGTGATCTTCGGGCCCTCAGGCAGCACTGCATTAAAAACACACTATTCTGGAGTGGAAATCACTGCATGGGCTCAAACACTTCTGAAAACCATCATCTGTGAACACAGTTCATTGCTGGGTCCACAAATGCAGGTTAAAACTCTCCAAAGAAGAAAACAGAAATAAATATGATCCGGAAACAATCATCACATTCTGTTTTTATTTACATTTTACACAGCGTCCCTACTTTTTGATTAACAGGGTTATAGAAGTTTGTTGAAATCCCAAATGAAGGAGGTATCTTTGGGTATGATGGAGCAGGAGATCTCCAGGTGGATGTGTGAGGTCTCAACAGGGACGTAAACACATCACCACGTCATGTTGAACCCAGTTATAAGCTGTGAATAGTGTCCAACACAAGGTCACGCATTATGCAACCTTTTTCTTGTGTGAAAAAATATTGTTTTCCCCAGAGGGATGTGAAACAATAAAATGTATGTTAACTCTAATTTAACAGTACCCCCCCCCCCCCCCCCCCCCCACACACACACACACCATTTCCCAGTGGAACAGAAGCAGCCTGTTTTGTTTTGGTCTTCCAGGGACATCAGAGCTGTGGGTCCGGCTGGCTTCCTTCCAGACATATAGAGCTGCTCCTCTGACCTCCTGTGTAACATTCTTCAAGGACATCCTAAAGACGAACAATGGCAGAGAACAAAACGAGCCAGCTGTTCCCAAGCTCCGATCTGTCCCCGTGTTCACCACTGGCAACAATACGAGCGTGGATGGACACTATACCAACACTGGGCTGTTTGAGAGTCACCGCCTCCGTCCAGTTCCTGTTCCAAACTCATCTGCTGCGTCTGTTTCTGTCCAACTGCAAACAAACTTGGACATTCTTCCCTGCCGAGACGACCGACACTCACACAGAACAAACGCCCTGACGCCCTGAGAGGAAGGGTCATTTCCTCAGTTTAAATCTTAAACGTGTAAAACCAGGGAGAGGGTGATCTAACGTCTCCTTCTGACAGCAGATCACCAACTAAGCAATATTACATGAGAGGGTGCTTTAACGTGATTATTGGCACGACGTTGGTGCATTCAGGACCAAGGCGCTTGTTGAAACACCATCCAGTGTAACACTGCGATTATACAAGTTACCAACAAAATAAAACTTGTAATTTAAATGTGTTCATTGTGGAGCAATTCACTCGCAAGATATACAACTTTTTGTTGGTGTGATCTCTGTTTCTATGGCAACACATGGTGTATGACCAACATCTGGAAAACAATCAGTCACGTCAGCAGACTCTGATGTAACATATGCAATGTTTACTACTCCAGGAAGTAGTCCGACCCTGAGCAACCACCGTAAGCATCACTGTCATACCGATAATGACGTTAAAACACCCTCCAGTGTAACACTGAGATTATACAACAAGTAACGATCTAAACAAAACATGTAATCATAATGTGTTCATATTGTGGAGCAATTCAATCTCAAAATATAAAACTATTTATTAGTGTGAACTCGTTTCCATGGCATGGTGTGACTAACAACTGGAAAACAGTAGACTCTGATGTAACGTATGCAATGTTTACTACTCCGGGCTGTAGTCCGACCCTTAGCAACCACCTAGCAACAGAGAGGATTTCTAGTCTCCAACTGAATAAATACAGAACATGGAAACACTAAACTGCTCAGCTAGCTCAGTCTGGTTGGAAAAAAGATATCTGATGAACAAAGATATGTTTTTAAAATTTTAGCACTGTGTCGTGTGTTCAAATTAAACCGGTCCAGCTAGCCGCCGCTAGGATTTGAAATGCAAATATCCGTGGTGTTACGGTACGGGTGCTCGGAGTGACCAAAAAGGACCAAAAGAGACCTGACTTCAACAAATGGGTCATTTAATAGACCGAGAACAGGTAAAGGAGGGAGGGACTTTCTTCACATTTAGCACAAATTGTCACTTGGACATCGTGAAGAACGAGTAAGATGAGACCAAATGTCAAAGGTCTCATTATTGTTTGCTCCAACCCAGCATGAAATAGACACAACTGTCCACTACGGTGAAACATGACATCGAGGCGTGACAGTTACACATTTTCCTGCAGTGGAGAAAATTAAACCTATTCTAAGCTTTGAGGCATGTGATTTACAGGAAAATTAAACGGATCGCAAAAACACATGGTTAGGTTAGGAAACACAAAAAACCTTGAACAACGTTGTCACGTCTGTTGCAGTGATTTTGTTCACATGATCCCTTGTCATGTGAAATTGACATGAGTGTAAGTTGCACACTCAATAAAAGTGCAACGTTCACACCCTCCATACCTCAGAAACGCCTTGAGGGAACTTCTTCAAATGTGGCACAAACACTAATTTGGACTCAGATTCCTTCAAAGTCTCCGCTACAAATTTTATATGAGTCTGGACAGATGTGGATGGACACAGCTGACTAGTGGAGGAGACTTTAATTCTAGGTTTTGCCCTGTTCCCTTAATGTTTGTCCTCATGACTGGAAGACTGACTCCATGATCAATCAACTTGAATATACAGTGGTGTGAAAAAGTGTTTGCCCCCTTACTGATTTCTTTTTTTTTTTTGCATGTTTGTCACACTTAAATGTTTCAGATCATCAAACAAATTTAAATAACACAAGTAAACACAAAATGCAGTTTTTAAATGAAGGTTTTTATTAGTAAGGGAGGGAAAAAACTCCAAACCCACATGGCCCTGTGTGAAAAACTGTTTGCCCCCTAAACCTAATAACTGGTTGGGCCACCCTTAGCAGCAACAACTGCAATCAAGCGTTTGCGATAACTTGCAATGAGTCTTTTACAGCGCTGTGGAGGAATTTTGGCCCACTCATCTTTGCAGAGTTGTTGTAATTCAGCCACATTGGAGGGTTTTCCAGCACCAACCGCCTTTTTAAGGTCATGCCACAGCATCTCAATAGGATTCAGGTCAGGACTTTGACTAGGCCACTCCAAAGTCTTCATTTTGTTTTTCTTCAGCCATTCAGAGGTGGACTTGCTGGTGTGTTTTGGATCATTGTCCTGCTGCAGAACCCAAGTTGGCTTCAGCTTGAGGTCACGAACAGATGGCCGGACATTCTCCTTCAGGATTTTTTTGGTAGACAGGAGAATTCATGGTTCCATTTATCACAGCAAGTCTTCCAGGTCCTGAAGCAGCAAAACAGCCCCAGACCATCACACTACCACCACCATATTTTACTGTTGGTATAATGTTCTTTTTCTGAAATGCAGTGTTACTTTTACGCCAGATGTAATGGGACACATACCTTCCAAAAAGTTCAACTTTTGTCTCGTCAGTCCACAGAGTATTTTCCCAAAAGTCTTTGGGATCATCAAGATGTTTTCTGGCAAAAATGAGATGAGCCTTAATGTTCTTTTTGCTCAGCGGTGGTTTTCGTCTTGGAACTCTGCCATGTGGCCATTTTTGCCCAGTCTCTTTCTTATGATGGAGTCATGAACACTGACCTTAACTGAGGCAAGTGAGGCCTGCAGTTCTTTGGATGTTGTTGTGGGGTCTTTTGTGGCCTCTTGGATGAGTCGTCGCTGTGCTCTTGGGGTAATTTTGGTCAGCCGGCCACTCCTGGGAAGGTTCACCACTGTTCCATGTTTCCTCCATTTGTGGATAATGGCTCTCACTGTGGTTCGCTGGAGTCCCAAAGCTTTAGAAATGGCTTTATAACCTTTTCCAGACTGATAGATCTCAATTACTTTCTTTCTCATTTGTTCCTGAATTTCTTTGGATCTTGGCATGATGTCTAGCTTTTGAGGATCTTTTGGTCTACTTCACTTTGTCAGGCAGGTCCTCTTTAAGTGATTTCTTGATTGAGAACAGGTGTGACAGTAATCAGGCCTGGGTGTGGCTAGAGAAATTGAACTCAGGTGTGATAAACCACAGTTAAGTTATGTTTTAACAGGAGGGGGCAAACACTTTTTCACACAGGGCCATGTGGGTTTGGATTTTTTTTCTCCCTTAATAATAAAAACCTTCATTTAAAAACTGCATTTTGTGTTTACTTGTGTTATGATGACGATGATGATGATGTTTGATGATCTGAAACATTTAAGTGTGACAAACATGCAAAAAAATAAGAAATCAGGAAGGGGGCAAACACTTTTCACACCACTGTATATATGTATATATATATGAATAGTATATATATGAATATATATATATATATATATATATATATATATATATACACACTGTCTATTCACCCAGACAGTGTATTTGTCTGTTATTGATAATATCGAATTTAAACTGTGAATAGTATATATATATAAGTTTATAATGCCTATTGGGAGAATCGACATTAAAAAAAATATCTTCATTCTTTTTGTCTATCTTTCCACCAATGAAGAACTTCAACCCAGAAGCAACTCCTCTACTTGAATCACTGACCCTGTTTGCAGTCTCTGTTCCATTGTGCTGCAGCTCATTAAACAGGCCACATGAGCCACATGCCTGCATGCAAACACTGGAATCTTGTCTAGTGGTGAGTGTAAGTATCAGGACTCCCAATTAAAAGTACAGAGGCCAATAGATGCGGTTTGTGTTTTCATGCATTTGCATGCATACGTGTGTGACGACTTGGCTCCTCCTGAATGATGTAGAAACACTGTATGAAGCTGATTAGTGGAGTCTGTGGACCACAGTTCACTGCAAGCTCACAGCACAGCCATCTGCTTCCGTTTCTCAAACTCACAGCTCAGATTTTTATCTCCACTTGAAACAGTCCAACTCTCAGCTTTGTCATCACTGAAAGGGAAGATAAGCCTTTGATTTCCTCAGGATTCAGAGGTATGTAATTACACCTAAAGGGATCCTTCTTTCAGGTATGCTGCTTGCACAGCTCGATGAATGGGAATCGATTCGGTCCAGACTAAAACATCTCAACACATATTTGATAGATTACTTGCGTTTTCCTCCAGCGTCAGCATGCTGATGTTAACGTTTAGCTGAAAGAACTGCAGTGCCTTCATACACCCTCACAGAGCTGCTCACACAGCTGGAAACTCTCACACACATCTTCTCTTCTCAGACAGGGAGACCCAAACTGATGAGTACTTGGTCTTCTGTGAAGTAATAAAGAGAAATAAAACACTTCTGCGTGCATCGGTAATAATTGCAGGGACTCTGTGTTGACTTACAATGCAGATGTCCCTTTTTCATAATCTGCCATCACATGAAGTTAAAAGCAACACCAGACTGTCAGACAAGATGTCTGTCAACACGAAAACAAATGGAGTGTGACACTGTGTCATTAACACACTAAAGGTTAAAACAGGTTACACACAGCAGCTCAGCTCTTTGAATTTATGATTGGAAAGTAAATTATTTACACTTAAAGCTCCCGATGCAGTTTATTTATTCACACCACAACATCAGTTTATTTATTAACACCACAACATCAGTTTATTTATTAACATACATTTAATTATTAACACAACAACATCAGTGACGTTTGGAGCATATTGCTCTACACCATTGTTGTTAATAAATAAGTTGCATCATTCATGAAGTCTGAATGATTTACTTCTGCTCACTCCTCAACATGGTTCCACTGTATTGATGAGTGTTCTTTATTCACTTTCATATTTAATTAATGTCACTGTTTATAAGAAGCAGGTTTTTGTCTTCTATCATTGAACCTCTTCCTCCACTGGGTAGCGGTTCTCATAATACCAGTGAAGAGTTATTTATAATATTAGTTCCGTCTTCACAGCTGGTTTAACATCATCATGGTGGAGGCCGACTGTAGCACCATAAATTCAGAGATTAGAGCCTGAACCTCCAGACAAGTATGTCAGTTTCCTCCTGGTTAAAGTGTGGATGTTGGTGCCAGTCTGCTCCTTCTTCACTCATTCCAAACTGACAACAGCTGCAAGACAGAGGTTTTAAAGGGGCGGAGAGGAACTCATCTGATTGGCTGATTGAAGTCAGCTGTGACACACCTTGTTTCTATTTATTCCTCCTACTTCAACGCTGCCCTGCACTGGAGTTGCACCTGCGCTTGTGTTTACTAAAATACCAAATAAGTTGACCACCTGTGTTGCACCCAGGTGGACGACAATCGGGCCCATGGTATTTATTATCGTAGTGCACACAGTTTTCCGGCAGATGGTGCTTTTTTATTTTTATTAACATAGCTACGTTTCTTCTTGTAATAAACTCACTGATTGTGTTTCTAAACCATCTTCACGATGTTCCCAGATCTCAGCAATTATCTTCAATAGCTACAATGTTATTATAAAATGCAATTTATAATAAAACAAACGCTCCTTCACATTACAGAAAGCACAAGACTTCCCCTCTGATATACGTCCCACCCTTCACGTTAAGATCATTCACAAACTATAAAAACATATTTATGTTGCTGCTCTCACTGACAGAGAGAATCTGGATTTAATGGACTCTCCCTTCTGTTTATTTGACTTGATACATCTGCTCAAACAGCGGACTCTAAAGATCAAAGATTGTTTATTAATGGCCAGAACCATCTGTTATCTCCCTCCCAGCAGCTTCCAGAGGGGCCTATGATATGACAATAATAACAGTAAAGTGAACCCTATCACTTCAATTGAATAACAGTGCAGTGACCACTGAGCTCCGGCTCCATGCTGCTGCATCCCACTGAAACAGCTGGTACTGAAATGTAGAGGAGAATTACTGCAGAAACTGTTGTTCACTGAACTGAAGCAGAGCATCCCTGCAGCATTTAAAAAATATATAAAAAATAAAACTAAAATCGCTGCCACTGTCGAGGGGTTTCATTTAACCAGACACAGTGAGGCAGTCATGTGAGAACGTAACTGAGACTCTACGTTTGAAATGATTGATACAGAAAGGTGTGAGCGTTTATCTCTTCACTGTGAACAATTCAGATGTGAAACAATGTTTTCTACATTCAAAGTAGACATACTTAGTGAAGGAGATATTTTCTGAGCCCTCGTGACGTTAATGGACAAAATCAACTCTCTTCTTTGTGAAATTGACCCATTTACCACTTATTTAGCTGCCGCCATGGTTACCTTCCTGATTCATTCCACCTGTGTCCATTTTCACCAACAGCACAAACGCAGGTCTGTTGCTGCATTCAGATGTGTTCGTATTCAGAGAAGAGTCCGTATGAACAGTGCCCTCTTGTGGTGTTCACCACGTCACAACTCTAAAGCATCCAGTTCACGAGTTGTGACATGTTTGCTGACGTTTACAGAAAGATCAGAGGTCATGGAAGTTCATGTTTGTTGGATGTTCAGATAAAATGTTGTAATTTTAGTCATGTAGAGTTTGTCTTCATAACTTAGATAATATTCTACAAGCAAAATGTTGATCTTCCCAACGGCCTCATCTTTTCCCTCGGTGTATTTGTATATCCTGTTAGCTTGATAAACTGTTAGTGTCTGTGGCTTCTAGACACCGTCCACATTGCTGTTGTCCAGCAACAGTGTTTTTACAACTTCACCACTTGAACGGCGAGCACACGACTTAAAGTGTTGGAACCACGAACTCACGAGGTCCTTCTGAACGCAGGTGTAAGTTCTGTGCGTTGGAAGTGCATGTAGGTGTGGCCAACAATTTTTGTAATCTAGTGAACACAAACGCAAATATCAAAGTGAAGGACCACACTGGTATGAGCACAAGATAGCCTCCAGACTCTGACAGAGCTCTGCAGAGACTCTGGTGGTGAAGATGTGATTCATTGGTCTTATAAAAGACATCAACCTCCCTGTTGGTCCCAGCAGAAGGAGGACAAATGTGATGGCTTCATGGTGGAGTCTTCAGATCTGACCACTGCAGATGATTTCAGACATCAGCCTCTAATTATTGTGCCTGGACCGGATCATTTGAGAAGCTCAGCCATCGGTTTTCAGGTATGAGAGAATTTAAATTAATGAAGCCTGAAACCAAACCAAATAGACCCCCCTCTCTAAAGAGGCCCTCTATAGCTTTGCCTCCATTCAGAGGATTCAGCTGAGGCCAGAAGAACTCCTGGTGGCTAAAAGTTTGATCGAGAGAAGGATGGAGAAACTCGCTAACTCGGCTACTGTGATCCAAATGCTTGATGAAGTTGTTTCCCACCACAAAGACCGTCTTCGTCATTAGAGGCCCTAATGATCCCACTGATCTCTGAGGGTGTGAGCACTCCTTCACTCCTTCAGTCATCTTTATACCGTAAATACAGGCTGAACAGACCGGGATTCGCCCAGTTGAAAACACCGCCAGTACAGCCACAAAAATAGGAATGGGAGAGGAAAAATTCCCCGATCCAGACAACAATAGGAGGGCAATGAGAGGGAATGGAAAGTAAGTACTGGATGGACAGCAGTGTACAGATGAAGTGGAAGACAGAGGGCACGGAGGGCAGGAAAGGAGTGGACACAAATGTTAGTGGACGTCTGGATGTGAGTGAGAAACAAGAAGGGGAGGAGTGAAAAGAAAACATGAGGAAAATAATGAAGGAGAGAATAATAAATGAGATGGGAACACTTGTGGAGAAAAACCGGTGAAGAGGAGGGATGAAAGTTTCATGTGTTGAGAAGAAAGGAGTGAAGACCAGAGAGAGAATAAAACATGCATTTCATCTTTTTAGCATCTTAAGTTTATAATCAGAAATCTTCATACTTTTGTCCATGAATTAGGTTTGGACACTGTTTTCTACCATTTATTATGTTTAAATTCACTGAGATGTGGAAGAGAAAATACTTTGTTTAAAGAGCGATGAAAACTTTATTATCTGACAGCTTTCATTTCTAATTTGCAGATTTTTGTACCTAAGCTATTAAAACTAAAAACACAAAAATGAAACAAAAATGTCACTAAAAAATATGAATCTAAATCATCTTCAGTTTTTGTGACTAAAACTACAAGCTCAAATCCCAAAAAGTTGGGAAGCTGTCATGGTAATAAAAATAAAATGCAATGATTTGCAAATCAAATGTAATTGAAAATTAGACCAAAAACACCATATCAAATGTTGAAATTTTAATTTATAACATGATTAGGTATAAAAAGATAATTTCAGAGAGTCTCTCAGCAGTGAAGATGGGGAGAGGTTCACCATTCTGTGAAAGACTGTGTGAGAAAATAGTGCAACAATCTAAGAATAATGTTCCTCAACGTAAAATGTTTTAGAGACGCGTTGCTGCCATCAAATTCAAAATGAGCAGATATTTTTATAAAACAATAACATTTCTCACTTTCAACATTATGTTGCATTATGTTATGTTATATGTTGTCTTTGGCCGATTTTTCTGGTAAATATGAGTTTACATGATTTGCAAATCATCACATTCTGTTTTTATTTACATTTTACACAGCATCACTACTGATTTGGAAACAGGGTTGTAATTCAAATCAAATGACAAAAATGTTATATCAGAAGATCTATCACAACTGATCAAATTAAAATGAATGAAATTAATTAAAATGCAGTAGCTCCTGGCAGGCAAACAGGAAGTGACATCATCCAAAGTGACTCACTCAGATTTACTCACAATAAGTAACCGAGCCCTGTTACAAGCCATACAATTTTTAAATAAACCACTGCTACTGTGTGTGTGTGTGTGTGTGTGTGTGTGTGTGTGTGTGTGTGTGTGTGTGTGTGTGTGTGTGTGTGTGTGTGTGTGTGTGTGTGTGTGTGTGTGTGTGTGTGTGTGTGTGTGTGTGTGTGTGTGTGTGTGTGTGTGTGTGTTAGTGTTACTCATCTGCTGTTGGGAAGCAAACAATACTGGGAAGCAGATGAATGAGCTGAGCGGAGGCAGGAAGGATAACATAGTTAATGTTCTTCCTCTTTTCTCACTTGCTCATACTGACCTGGTGGGAAAATAGAGAGACAGACAGAGATAGAGAGAGACAGAGAGACAGGCAGAGACAGACAGAGACACAGAGAGACAGAGCGACAGACAGAGAAAGAGAGAGACAGACATAGACACAGAGAGACAAAGAGACAGACAGAGACAGAGCGAGACAAAGAGACAGACAGAGACAGAGAGACAAAGAGACAGACAGAGACAGAGAGAGACAAAGAGACAGACAGAGACAGAGATAGACACAGAGAGATGGAGAGAGACAGACAGAAACACAGAGACAGACAGAAACACAGAGACAGAGAGACAGATAGAGACACAAAGAGACAGACAGAGTCTGAGACGGACACACACACACACACACACACACACACACACACACACACACACACACACACACACACACACACACACACACACACACACACACACACACACACACACACACACACACACAGATCAGTTATGAAATGACTCCTCAGGTGAGGAGTTCCCATCAGTCCTCCACACTGAGGGATCTGGTGTCTCTATTGGACATACTGGGACATACTGTGTCCTCTGCTGTCCTTGTGTATATATATTTATGTATATATATAAAAAAATTATTGTATATATAAAAAATAATTGATTAATGATCTTCATATCTTCATATTTCTTTTTAAAATGTCATTGTTTAAGAAAGTTACCTACGATGTAATTGGACAGAAAAATATTCATTTTTAGCAGCTCTTAGATATCTGAAGTGTGTGCTTAATTTATTTTTTTTAATAATTTTTTTTATTCCTTAAATTGTACTTTATTTCCAGCAAACACTTGACTTTTGTTTTTTGACTTTTATTTATTCTCTCTTCTGTCACACTGTGTTGGTTTTGTGATTCACAGGAACCAAATGAGAACAAACCAATTTCATTATTTTCATTTGAACCAACATTCAAAATGTAATAGCAGGAGACAAAACAAAACTGTCTCCCTGGCAACTGATAAACTCCATTTAATGAGGTAGGCCGTCAGACATGGCTGACAGATTGAACCTTCTTCCCTCCCGTCTGTGACTGCAACTCTCCAAGCTGCTATTCTTCCCCAGGTGTTTGGATTAATGCCCGCCAGCTTTAAATCCCTCTTGGACACATCTTTAAAATGAAGCAGCCGCGACCCTTCACACAGTTCACCATACACTTGTCCTTTGGGATGCACCCACAGACTGGATATAAAAGTGTTCGTAGCTTCTGAAAAATAAGGTCGATGCAGAAGTGCCCTTCAGCTGCAATACCACCGAGTACCACAGGAGGTTGGTTCTCATCAAATACAAAGTCAATAAAATGTGCCCAGCAGTTATCTTGGTGTTGTTAGCTAAATTCACTCCTTCTTATTAGTTTTCTGGAGGTCCATCTGAAAATAATCCGTCATTAATTAGAAAATAGCTTCAAAAAGATGTGTTTGTGGGGGCGTGTCTGTTTGATTGACAGGTCTGTGGTGCAGTCAGGTTACAGCTATCGGTGGGCAGGACGTAGTATCATCAGGTAATAATCCGTCATTAATTAGAAAATAGCTTCAAAAAGATGTGTTTGTGGGGGCGTGTCTGTTTGATTGACAGGTCTGTGGTGCAGTCAGGTTACAGCTATCGGTGGGCGGGACGTAGTATCATCAGGTTTCCAATCAGATCAGTCAGGTCCACCACTGGCTCCTCCCCCAGCTTGTCCAAATATGGTCACTTCCTGCTCCAAACCGCTTCAAACTAGCAAACATGGTGACAGACAGAATCTGAACTGGAGACTTCATAACGTTCACAAACCAATGATGACTGATGGCTGCCGCTTCGATGCGCCATGGGTCCATGCAGTGCACATGACCCGGCCACCTCAGATGCGTCGAACTGATTAAGGTGGGCATGCTTGGGCAGCCAGGTCACTGAAGTACCTCTGTGTTGGTGAGTCTCGCTGGCCACAAATTGTATTGAATGTAACTAATGCAGTGGTAACCACACCCTCAATCTGGTTATGTCGTATGGGATGGAAACTGAAAATTTAATTGTATTTCCTCAAAACCCTGTTGTGTCGGACCACTTCTTATGAACATTTGAAGTTACAATAATGGACTACACAGCATGTGGGAATAAATCCCACTACAGTAGATGTCTGTCAGATAATGCCGTGGCCAAGTTTATAAGGAAGCAGTTACATGCTTATCCTCTTCGATGCCGTGTGTTAAAGCAGTGGAAGGCATCTACTTTAATCTTAGTCCCACACAAGTGGATCATCTGGTAGAAAATACTGCAGTATCTCTGCACAACTCTAGATGATGTTGCCCCTCTGAAGAAGAGAGTCATGAACCAGAGGAAGTTGTCTCTGTGGTACAACTCAGAACTATGCTCTGCTAGGCAGGCGACTAGAAAGCTGGAAAGGAAATGGAGTTCCACTAATTTAGAATAATTTCACCTGCCTGGAAGGATAGTCTAATATTATATAAGAAAGCTCTTTGTAAGGCCAGGACTTTATATTATTCATCATTAATAGAGGACAACAAGAACAACCCCAGGTTTCTTTTCAGCACTGTAGCAGGCTGACAAAGAGTCACAGTTCTGTTGAGCTCTCTATTCCTTCAGCTCTCAGCAGTAATGACTTCATTAACTTCTTTACTAATAAAATTCTTACTGTTAGGGAGAGAATCGGGCCGACCCTTCCTGCCACCATCACTGATGTGATGTTAAGCACAGCAGCCCTGGAAGCAACTGTAGGACCAGATGTATACTTGGAACATTTCTCTCCTGTTGAGCTCTCTGAGTTAACTAGAATTATTTCTTCATCTGGATCCTCTAACTGTCTGTTAGATCCCATCCCAACTAAACTTTTTAAGGAAGTTTTTCCTTTAATTAATACTTACATATTAGATCAGATCAACCTATCTATTGTAGCCGGCTATGTACCGCAGGCTTTTAAAGTGGCTGTAATTAAACCTTTACTTAAAAAGCCGACTCTTGATCAGCTGTTTTAGGAAACTACAGACCAATTTCCAACCTGACGTTTGTTTCTAAAATCCTTGAAAATGTTGTTGCAAATCAACTTTTTGATCATTTACAAAGGAATGATCTGTTTGAAGATTTTCAGTCAGGCTTTAGAGTTCATCATAGCACAGAAACAGCACTGGTGAAAGTTACTAACGACCTTTTATTAGCCTCAGATAATGGACTCGTCTCTGTACTTGTTCTTCTGGACCTCAGTGCTGCTTTTGATACGATTGATCATACGATCTTATTACAGAGATTAGAAGATGTTACGAGGATTAACTGCATTAGACTGGTTCAAATCCTACTTATCAGATAGATTCCTGTCAGGAGTTCAGTTTTGTCCTCCATTTTGCCCCCGATCACCTCTCCTCCTGTGTCCCCTGTCTTTGCCTGTGGCCACGCCACTCACCTCCCGTGGCCACGCCCCTCACCAGTCCCAGCAGATGCAGCCACTCATCCCTGATCACCACCTGCAGGTGTGCTGCATCTCCCTGATCACCTCCCCAGACTATATGTACCCTGCCCCTGCACAACTCTGGTTGTCGGTTCATTTTTTTGTTAGCCACCCGTCCGTCTTCCGTCTGCTCCCCGTCAGCTCTCTGTCAGTGCTGTTCCTGTTCCCGTTCCTCCGGCCTCTGTGTCTCCTGCGGAAATCCCGGTCAAAATCACCAGTCGGTGGAGTTGCCCTCCCAGCTAGGAGGATTGTTGACGCCGTCCCTTCCGCTGGTCTGCCGGCTGTCCTGTTACCCGTGTCCCCCTGGAGCTGTCGGTTGAGTTGCCCTCCCGACTGGACGTAAAGTGGACACGCTCGGTGCCACCTTTTGGTTTGTAGTTTTTTGTTTGTTTATTTTTTGGACAATAAAGACAGTATTTTTTGGAACTTAAAACCTCGAGTCTGTGTGCTTGCATTTGGGTCCTAGAAAAATACACCCACCTCATAACAGATTCCAGTTTGTCCATGTCAACAATGAGTCTTCCAGACAAACAAGAGTTAGTTATGGAGTTCCACAAGGCTCAGTGTTAGGCCCAATACTTTTTACTTTGTACATGCTTCCATTAGGAGATGTCATCAGAAAGCACTGCGTAAACTCCCATTGCTATGCAGATGACACTAAGCTATATCTTTCTATAAAACCAGATGAAACTAATCAGTTAGTAAAACTTGAAGCTTGAAGCGTGTATAAAAGACATAAAGGCCTGGATGACCAAAAACTTCCTGCTTCTAATTTCAGACAAAACAGAAGTTATTGTACTTGGTCCTAAACACCTCAGAAACTCTTTCTGTAATCACTTAGTTACTCTAGATGACATTGTCTTGGCCTCCAGCACCACTGTGAGGAACCTTGGAGTCATATTTGATGAGGATTTGTCCTTTAGACACCATATAAAGCAAATCTCCAGAACTGCCTTCTTTCATCTATTAATAAAATCATGAAAATCCTTCCTCAGCGAGACGCAGAAAAACTTATTCATGCATTTGTTACTTCTAGGCTAGATTATTGTAATTCCTTGCTGTTAGGATGTCCAAATTACTCATTACAAACCTTGCAGAAACCCTCTCTAGCTTTAAGATTCGACTCAAAACGTTCCTTTTTGATAAAGCTTATAGTTAGGGCTGGCTCAGGTAGACCTGAACCAACCCTTAGTTATGCTGTTATAGGCAGAGGCTGCTGGGGGACCTCGTTACATGCTGAGCTTCATTTCTTTCCTCCTACTCTTTAACTGACTCATACCTCACCATCTTTTCCTCTCCCGTAGCTTTTTCTTATTGTCTGTTGTCTCCATTCAGTTCCTTCGCTCACATAGTTTCTGTTTTTTCTTTTCCAGATGTCCCGCCATGAAGCTGCATGTCTCTGCTCTGTGATCGTCGTCTCCACCAACAGTTCTTCTCTTCGATCTCTATGCGGTCCTTTTCTCTCTCTGCTCTCCTCTCACCCCAACCGGTCGAGGCAAATGGCCGCCCACCCCTGAGCCTGGTTCTGTCCAAGGTTTCTTCCTGTTAAAGGGAGTTTTTCCTTCCCTCGATTGGAGGTTTTTCTCCCTTAAAGAGGAGTTTTTTCCTTCCTAGCTTATGTGGGAATTGTTGAATTGTTGGGTTTCTCTGTAAAATATTGTAAAGTCTTGCTATAAAGACTTTAGTGTGTTAAGTGCCATGAAATAACCTATGTTGTGATTTGGCGCTATATAAATAAAATTGAATTGAATTGAATTGAATTGAAACTGGTCAGTCTGTTCTCCTGTCACGTTGTCCACGACAACATCTGGGTATTGGTCCACTCTCTCTTGTACAGCCTCGCCATGATGGCTGCAGCTTTGGAGATTTTTGCATTCACCTTGGTGCCGAGAGACATGGAGCTACATATAGTTGACCCTAAATATGTGAAACTGTCAACCACAGAGGCTGTTACAAGTGGTGATGACTGGAGGCGAGTCCGCGTCCTAAACCAAGATGTTTGTTGTTAAATGTCAGCAGTTAGTGAGTTCTTTAGCAGCAAAGCCAGTGCCATGCTGGTTTGGGTAAACCTGCGGCAGACGCTGTAGCTCAGCTCTGTGATGGAACCACTGTCAGCCAGACGGGTCTCCTGGAGACAAGCAATACTGATGTTCAGTCTCATTAGGTCTTTGTCGATGATCGTTGATCTGCTGAAGGTCTTCCGTAAGTCTGAACGCTTGCAAGGTGAAGAGTTGGAGTCTTCTTGTATCTGCTGTTCTCTCCTGGTGCAGATTTGCCACCTGCTTGTCAAGGTTACTGTGACCTCCACGCACCCAGTGGAGAATTCAGGCTGCGGTGGAACAGCATGTTGTGTCCTTGGAGTTAATCATGTATAGAATAATCAGTTTCAGTGCTCCCTCTTCTCCCTTCAGCGCCTCTGTGTGGGTGTGCTCTTCAGCTCAGGTGGAGCTTTCCAGGTGGCTGATTTAAATCTAACTGGTGAGCAGCAATTGGAAGAGTTCAATGGAGGGATGCCGCCTGATTGGACCAGGCTGCTGCTTCAGCCTTTTAAACCTCAGCTGACAGCTATTGGCTCCTCCCATTCCTGCAACTTAGCCACTGCCAACAAGGTGCCCGTTTTTCCTCTGTTCTGTCAATCGATTAACAGTGGAACTTTGATTCATGATTATGTTTGCATTTAATTTATTTTGCTGGTAGGTAAGTGTTAATGATAACTAACTTGTTTTGTTTGACATTTTGGGCATCGCTCCCCGCTGAAGCAAAAGTAAACTGCTCAGTTTTGGACTTTTTTGTGTGCTGCTGGACCTCATTGGGAGTGGGACAAGTGGGGGAGGTTCTCAAACAAATCATGTCTCTGGTTCTTCTAGACCAGGGACATAACACAGCAGCTTACCGGCGGGAGGTTACCCAGCTTGAAGTGGGTGGTAACTGCCCAGTGAGATGCGATGATCTTTCGCACCAACAGAAGTTAACCTGGCGTTTCTTCATCCACCATTTAGATAAAGCTCAATGGTAACTTCCTGTGTTTTGTGCATATCCTGTGACATGGGTGGAGTGTCCTCTCCAGTGTGGGCAGGACATTATCGAAGTCTCAGGCTGCCCAGACCTCAAGACTCCCCTCTCAGCGATGATGGTAGGATCCAAATAGAAGGATGAACCAATACATTGTGGTACCAGTACAGCTGCAGTAGGAGCCTGGAGGCAATGTGATACATACTTAGGGACTTCCTTCCAGAACAGTGAATATACATGACTGATTATAAAACTGAATATGTCTGTGCCACCACTTCTAAGGGGTTTCAATAACTGCGAATATTGTTAAAGTGTGTTGTGGACGAAGAGATTCAAACAAACACATGACAGTTTCTTCATGTTAGGATCCATCGTAGTAAACCACGTTCATGTTTGTTGGATGGACCGAAGCATTACTGGTGGGTTCATTTGGAAGGGTGCATTTGTTTAACATGCTTTCACGGCACCCTTCACAACATGCTCTGAGTATGAAACCAATGCAGGCGCCACACTAACATCTCACATCGACTGCACATAATTCAGTTTTTAGAATATATAAATAAACACAAGTTTAGCTCTGTGAAAACGCTGTCTTTGGGTGCTCAGAGATGGGATGTCATACTCTTTGTGGATGCCTGAGTTTTGAGGGCACAAGTTTAACTATACAATCATATAAAATTAATCTACAAGTACAGTTGGTTTAAAAGCACATCTCAATAAGAGGGTGAGTTTAGAAATATTTATTTTATGGCAGTAAGTTTGAATGATCAAACACCGGACTGTCGCAGCCTGCCCAAGAAAAGATTCCAATCAAACTGTTTGAATTTATTTCTACTACTATTATGAATAAATTTTTGCTGCCGTGTTCCTTCCTACGTACAGTCCTCCTCCACTCTACTCTGATCAGAGAACCCTGCCCTGGGGCTACTTTCTAAGCAGCCTGCTTCACACCTTTGTGGTGCAGGAGGCGTGTTTTGACTGAGTTCAGAAGAATGTGCTGATGGCCCACAGCTCCAAATCTCCACCATAATAACAGCCACATTCCTTCGGACTACTGACCAGTGAGGATGGAATGCAATTAGCACCTATTAGAGAGAGTCTGGAGGAGGCCTGTCAGGCCCCGTGGCTACTCAGGCTCACAGCTCAGACCTGAGCGGGACAGGAACACACCCAGCCTCAGGGACCAACACCACCACTGCACTGAGCTTCAGACTTGGTGTGCTGCACACTAAACTTGCAGTCGGATGATTTTATCAGGATTAAGTTTTAACAGTAAATATCTCTCCTAATGGGAACAGTAATGCTGAGGACTTGAGAATAAGTTAGGCCATCTGTAAAAGCAGATTGACAGGTCAGGGTTAGTGTTGTGTTCTGTTGGTTGGTGTGTATTTACCACACAATGGTAACGTTTCTATTTAAAGAGTGAAATAGCTTTATCAAACAGGAAATGTGAATGTTAACGGTAGATAGGGTGTCTATATTGGAAACGGTGTAATTATGATGCATAAAACTTAAAATGAAACAGAGATAATTCAATTTAAGGGTATGTTTTTACAGTTTTATCTTAAAGAAGAAGGCTGGACACCTTTTACCTGTCAAGCCAGAGGCAAAAGATGGATTCAAGTACACTCTATCACTTAGTGATGACCACTCAATGAACTCTCATTTTAACCGGCAGTGCGTCAGTTTTACAATCTGACAAACTTTCTAACATGACCAATGCAGTTTCTGCATTTTTTTGTTATCAGAATGCGCGCACACACACACACACACACACACACACACACACACACACACACACACACACACACACACACACACACACACACACACCATAAGCATGCTACCAATTAAACCAATAAGGGATCAACTCAAATTGGCATCCATTAAAACCCCCAGCTCACTGGCACTGGATTATAATTATGTGAACAGATTTTTACGTTTCCACCTTGTAATTAGTGTGTGTCATTTGATGGTTTAATTTGTCCCAGATTTATTCTCAAGCCACAGAAGTCATTTGGGCGTAATTAGAGTGATGCTGAGCCTCCTCTGCAAAGAAGATCACATGTATGTTCAAACATGCTCTGTGAGTTAAAAGGAGATGTTACCACCAAACATCGCATCACAATCTCAAGCAAGAAGTACGTGTCCATCCAGTTTTTCTTCAAACAACAGTAAAACGTCCCAGATTATTCCATCACTATAAATGCTGCTTCAAGCAGTCTTGAAACAGAAGCTGCAAAGAACTGCAGGGAATTCTGAATTTCTACCTCAGCTGTGTTGAGAAGATTTGACATCTCATTAGGACGTTTTGGTGTTTTACTTCCTGTTGTAAAGTCAGAGGACCTACATGTAGGTCCCAACACCCTCCCCCCCACACACCCTCCCTGCCTGTGAGGATTGATGCGGAGGGTCTGCCACATTATGTGTCATTCCAAGTGGAATGAAGTGGGAGTGGATTATAAAGTCCTCCAACGCTGAGTCTGCATCAGTGCAGGCTCACGAACACTCCCAGAGAAGTGCAGCGCTGCTGTAGTCTGGAATGAAACACCACAGACCTACAAACATCCTTGCGGTTTTTTTTTACAAAGGATGCCTCACCTCAAACAGACATTTAATCAACTATTTTCACAGACACATTACAGATTTAGATGTTGGTATTTTGGAACAAACATGCCGTTGGGTACCCAACAAAATGGTTCATGTTGATTATTTGTTGTGCAAGTTTCAGGGAATCTTGAAAAAAAAAAGATTCTCAGATTAAAAATGACAAATAATTTTTTTTTCAACAAAAACAAAAAAGAAAGGTGTCCAAAGATGTGTGGAAATAAGTTTTCTATTCCACAAACTAATCTTTAAATGTAATGCGTGTGTCATGCCATCACCCATTCACCTCCTGTTTTATATTTTTATTAGATAACAATAATCTTTATGAAATATTTTGAGTATTTGATTGATTCCTTTGCTGTTATCGTTACAGAGTTTTGGTCATTTAAAGTGTTGAACAGCGAAACGAAGAAGAAAAAAGACAGAAATAGAAGAAAGAACGTAAACCTACACACACATTAAAATATATATTATTGGAAAACAATGTAGTCTTATCATTTGATAATTAAGAAAAAGAGAGGAGATTACAGTAAAGACTGTTGTGCTTCAGAGTCAGGAAGGACCTGAACAGAAAGACGAGGATTTCATGAAAACTAAACAGCTTCAATAAGAACACACAGTCTGAAAACACGGTGAGCTCCACACTGACACTAACGACAACACTCAGAGAAAAATACAAGACTAAACAGGAGGAACTAAAAAAGGACAAATAACTTACTGGCTATGAAAACACACATGAACGGCCAGCCAACCAAAACACACGTCCAGAGACGGAGCAGAAGCACACAGACACCAGGGAGGGAAGGACAATGAGGGACAGATGAAACTAATCAGCACGGGGCAGACACAAGGCAGGAAGTGAAACAAGACACCACACATTTCAAAATTAAACGGGAAACAGAAAATGCACACTGAACTAACGAATACCCAATTACAAAGTAAAACAGGAAACCCTAAAACCCTACTAAAATAGGACTACAAAACAGGGAAAAAAAAGTCCAAACCATAACAAACGACAGGTAGCGTAAGTAGCGTAGCAGTAGCGTTTCAGAAAATGTTTACGTTGTAAACATTATAATGCAAATAACAATGAGCACGCTGTTACATCAACGGTAAAAGGTGCGTTAACCTTCTTGGAGCATCTCGCCAGCATCCTGCTGCAATGACGGGAAACAATGACTGACGGTAGGAGTCTGACATCTCTTTAGAGTAAATAATTTATCAGAAATAATGTCAGCAGGGATTAGGAGCCAAATATCCTCCTTGATAATGGTTTACACCAACATCTCCAGCATAGAGGACCTTTACTTTAAGGCGCTGATCATAAACAAGAAAAAGAAGTGGTGCACAACTTTATTTGGACCCGGTTATATGTAGCCAATAATATGTAGTTTATTACCCTGACTCTCCAGCATGCATCTTATTTTTTTTTTTTACCTTAGTAAGCTTTTCCAAAGCCACAGGTAAAGTCTAATTAAAGCAGTTTTCTTTACATATTTAAACAGCAGCTGCTCTAACAACATAATAGCCAGTTTACAGCAGTGAGTCACATTTAGTATGAATCATTTGTTGCTTTCTTTCTTGCTTTTGTAATTACAGTAGACAGGCAGACTACAGACATTTACTCAGTCCATGAAATGCACCAACTGTGTTTCTGTGCTGCAATAAACAAGGACGGCCTTCTACATACTGATCTGGTCTCTGCATTAGAAATGAGTCTGGCTGTTGGATGTGTCGGTTGTGGCTTTCCAGAGGTTTTCCGTCCTAAACTTTGACCCTGAAGACATGATATAATGAATTTGTTTCAATCAGGCGGGTTTAATAAGACATGATGGATGTGATTGAAGCAGAGGGAGGTGTGGTGGGACATTGATGGCACCACGAAACCTCTTAGGAAGGAAGTCTGGCTGGATGGGACAAAATGCTTCTTAATCCAGTGGTCACGTTTCATATTTCATCTCCTACCTACAGTCAACACTGGTCGCTTTTATGGAGAACCACCAGGGGATAAATTAGCCCACCAGAGCATCCAAATTACAGCCGTCTGGAGCTCAGCTAAGAGTCACGGAGTGGACATCCCTCTAACTGCTCTTTAAATCTACTCTCGGACAGTTTCATGTCAACCAAACTCATATTTAACGTTAGCTCCTTTTCTGTGACTGTAGCACCACACAGCTTCACAATTCATTTTCTATCAGCAGCCTAAATGTTCCTTTGTCCAGCAAACATTTGAGCTGCTGCACACAGATTCACAGTTTCTACCATTACATAACTGGAAACAAAGCAATCACATTCAGGAGCTGTTGTTATCTTCATAAAGGTTGGAGCCAATCGCCCTGTCAGTGGAGCGAATGATGTGCTGCAGTCTGCTCTTGTACTTGGTGAGGATGGACTCCATGATAACAGAGTAGAAGTGCATCATCACTAACGGCAGGTTTACCTTCTCCGGCTGCTGCAGGAAGTTCATCACTTGTTGAGCTTTCATTGTGAGTGAGCTGATTTTGTGCTGGGTGATGATGGTACCCAGGAAGCTGTAGCACTCCACAGTGTTGACTGTGGAGTCACAATTCAATTCCATTTTATTTATATAGCGCCAAACTCACAAGTCCTTACAGCACAACTTTAGAGCATTATACGAGAAACACAACAATTCAATAATTCCCACATATACTAGGAGGGAAAAACTCCTCTTTAAGGGAGAAAAACCTCCAACAGAGGAAAGGAAAAACTCTCTCTTAACAGGAAGAAACCTCCAACAGAACCAGTCTCAGAGGTGGGCGGAGCATCTGCCTCCACCGGTTGGGGTGAAATACAAAACATGAACTGATGGTGGGGCCCACAATCACAGAGCAGAGACATGCAGCTCCATGGCCGGGACATCTGCAAAGAAAGAACAAAACTACCCGAACGAAGGAACTGAATGGAGACAACAGAAAATAGCAAAAACTATGAGAGAGAGAAAATATGTAGTTAATGAGGTGTAATGATGAGATATGAGTTATAGAGTTAAAGAGTGAAATTAATGAGGTGTAATGGTGAGATATGAGTTATAGAGTGAAAGAGTTAAGTTAATGAGGTGTAATGGTGAGATATGAGTTACAGAGAGTGAAAGAGTGAAGTTAATGAGGTGTAATGGTGAGATATGACTGTGACAAACATCCTGCCGTCACCATGGGTTCTTCCAGCGTGTCTACGGTTTCCGAGGTGTTTATTTAAACACAAACAATAGCGACCACCCTGTGCTTTCCTGACGATCCTCTGAGCACACATCCCACGGCCCACCTCCAGTGTGCAGCCAGCCTGCTGCTCAGTCTGTCAGGAGTGCCAGCCATCTGGTGACCTGCTAGGGCTTTTATCTGGTGAGAGACAATCAGTGATTCCCTGCAGCTGTGCTAATTAAGCCTCTTCAAGGCACTGTTCCCTGAACCAGTCCCTCCTGCAGAGGAGCCAAACCATACCCCGCCACCACAATGAGTTAAAGAGTGAAAGAGTGAAGTTAATGAGGTGTAATAGTGAGATATGAGTTATAGAGAGTGAAAGAGTGAAGTTAATGAGATGTAATGATGAGCTTTATCAAAAAGGAAAGTTTGAAGTCTAACCTTAAAGCTAGAAAGGGTTTCTGCCCTTCTTTACACAATGCTCTGCTGTAGCAGCAGTTAAAGGTGCTCACTGTTCGGTTGCTGTAAGGAACGGCCTTCTTGGACACTGGTTCTTCATACACATCAAGTAGTAACAATGGAACAGGCATTCTCGTACACCGAGCAAATGAGAGACCACAGCCTCTTGGACGGACTGATATGGAGGCACGGAGAGACATGGTCACTACCCATGGTTGTGCTGTCTCATTCTCGGTAGTCATGCGATTGGATTTTGGATCTTCAATGGGATGCAAATCGATGTTGTAGGGGGCTCTTACTGGTTTTTACTGGGAGACACTTTCTCCGAACCAACCAAAGAGCCCATAGGGAGAGGGTGTGCCAGCAGGCCACATTGCTCTATTCTTGCAAGGGCACCTTTGACTGTACCACCTCCCTCACCAGAATATTCAGACCTCTTGGAAAAGGAAGCTCAAAACTCACATATGGCCCAAGACAAATAAGAGTGAGGTTTACAGAGATGCTACAATACAAACAGAAATCTTACCGGCTCTCACTACCAGAGCTCAAGGTGTTAAAGGAGGTTTTGGATGAAACATTGGAAAACATTGGATAGGACTTTAATCTTCCACATCGGGCTCCATTGGTAATCGTCCTCTGGAAAACTGTAGAACCCTGATTCTGTGTGCAGAAACCCAACACTAAGACACAAACGGATGCTTATAACATTCTGACCATTGAGGAACTGTTTGAGTCCTTTGCTGGAGCCACAGTTTGTTCTCCTCTAGGTCTCACCAACAGATACTGGCAGGTGGAAATGGATAAGTATTCCAGAGGCAAGACTGCCTTTATCTGTCCATACGGCCTATACACCCTAAACGTAAGTGGCAGGGGTGGTCTCCAAGCCAAAACCTCATGGATGTGGTCTGAGGGGAAACCTAAGGGATTATAGAACCATCTTCCGTTCCTAGTTTACACCGATGCCTGAGGTAGGACTCGGAACCGACTGGTTCAACGAATAGAACTATGACAAAGTTTCCAGTTCTGAAAAATGAGGCAGATGCAGAAGTGCCTTATGCTGCAATACCACCGAGTGCCACTAGAGATTGGCTCCAAAAAGCCTCCGTCTCCATAGACTCCCATTCAACTTCTCTCATCAAATACAAAGTCAATAAAATGTGTCCAGCAGTTATCTCGGTGTTGTTAGCTAAAGTCACTCCTTCTTATTAGTTTTCTGGAGCTTACAGCTATCTGTGGGCGGGTCAGTCAAGTTTCCAATCAGATCAGTCAGCTTGTCGTCTCCACCAACAGTTCTTCTCTTCTATCTCTATTCTGTCCTTTTCTCTCTATGCTCTCCTCTCACCCCAACCGGTCGAGGCAGATGGCCGCCCACCCCTGAGCCTGGTTCTGTCCAAGGTTTCTTCCTGTTAAGAGGGAGTTTTTACTTCCCTCTGTTGGAGGTTTTTCTCCCTTAAAGAGGAGTTTTTTCCCTCCTAGCTTATGTGGGAATTGTTGAATTTCTCTGTATAATATTGTAAAGTCTTGCTGTAAGGACTTTAATGTGTTAAGTGCCATGAAATAACCTATGTTGTGATTTGGCGCTATATAAATAAAGTTGAATTGAATCAGTTAGATCCACCACTGGCTCCTCCCCCAGCTCATCCGAATATGGTCCTGTTCTAAACCACTCCGAACTAAGAAGATGGTGACTGACAGAATCTGAACTGGAGGCTTCATAACGTTCACAAACCAACAATGACCTCACTGATGGTTGCTGCTTGGTTACAATATATTATTGTAGATATGTTTGTTTATGTTTTAAGTTTTTATCACTTGTAACACTATTTATTAAAACGTCTGCAGATACTAAGTCTTCAAAATTAGCTTCTATGTTAAGATTAAGAGCATCACAAAAATATTCTTGTCTTCCTCTGACATATTTTTGAAGGTTTATTTGAACTGAATAAAACTTATGACAGAGTCAGTTCCTCTAACAAGGTACTATAATGAGAACTTCAGTCATCAAGGACTTCTTACAAAGAGTCAGTCTCCCTTTGAGAATAATTTCCTTTAAAATGAGTTTAGTTGATAGTGTTCCATCAAAGCCACATGACAACACAGGTTTTTATTACACACACACACACACACATACATATGAGCTGGGCTCCTTGACTTTGCTGGCATGTCTGAAGGCAGAGACAGTAGGAAATGTGACATGCTGCTCAGAGTTGTTAAAGAAATTAGTTAATCTGGTGGTCGGGGTCAATCAGTCACCTGTAAAGAAGTTAGATGAAGCTGAAAACAACGAGGCCACAGGGATTAGTGTGTGTGGGAGAATTTCATGCAACGAGCGGTAGACACTGACCATTGTGTGTGTGTGTGTGTGTGTGTGTGTGTGTGTGTGTGTGTGTGTGTGTGTGTGTGTGTGTGTGTGTGTGTGTGTGTGTGTGTGTGTGTGTGTGTGTGTGTGTGTGTGTGTGTGTGTGTGTGCTGTTAGTAGCCTTGTTCTCTTGCATATTTTAGATTGGATTTGGGGTCGAGCATGTAAATGTACAGATGTATAAAAAGAAGTTCAATCAGACCACTTCAGTTTGTTTTGTGGAGCTCTGCCAAGAGGCAGCCTCTGGAAATCAACCAATCAGAGTTGAATGGGCTCATCAGCAGGGGATATTAAAGAGATGGGATTACAACATCCTGACACAGAGAGTGGATTAATTGAGGAGGAACAGAAAGGGCCCATAGATAGATAAGGAGTCTTTTCACTGTAAATCATGCAAAGATATAAAAATTATACATCCCCTTAAGTTAAAGGTATTCCAGGACTGCTCTGGTGCGACTAACTGAAAGGTGTTTCAGATTGCTGCCATGTAGGAGGACTGTACTGTGGATTTAGGGGAATAAATTGAGAGGTTAAACAGCTACATCAGCACGTCCAATGAAAACAGTAAAACGTTGTTCCCACAAAAGGCACTAAGACATACCTACAAAAACACTGAGGAGTAACAAGGAGATTCAGGCCAGGTCTGTGGACCCACTGAGGCAATCCTGAAGATGACTAAAAGGTCAGGTATGACCTATGGAGATCCATCATGGAGAGTAAGAGACAACAGAGTGAAACTGGAGGGTTGCTACAGTACAACTAACACTCAGCTCATGTGGCCTTCACATCACAGATTACTGGAATAGGAGTAGGATAACCATCGACTCCACACGGCCAAGACAACTGAATGATTTCTACACCAGCTCGGCTGCCACTATGGAAGGATTACTGGAGGACCAACCCTACAGAAAGCAGCGGGTCCAGACACCATCACAGGCCATGCACTCACATCATACAACCGCATTCCCCAAAAAGCTGGGATGCTGTGTAAAAGTTAAATAAAAACAGAATGCAATGATCTGAAAATAGACCAAAGACAACATATAAAATGTTGAAATGGAGACATTTGTATTGTTTTATGAAAAATATATGATCATTTTGAATTTGATAGCAGCAACACGTCTCAAAAAGTTGGGACAGAGTCAACAAAAGAAAAGTTGTGTGAAGCTAAAAAAAAAAAAAAAAACCTTTTGGAACATCTGACAACTAATTAGGTTACCTGGCAACAGATCAGAAACATGATTAGGTATAAAAAAAAAAAAAAAAAATCATTTCAGAGAGGCAGAGTCTCTCAACAGTGAAGATGCAAGATGAAGAGAGAGAGACAAGGCTGAAAACCAATATGGATGGTGGTGATCTTCGGGCCTTCAGGCAGCACTGCATTAAAAACAGACACTATTCTGGAGTGGAAATCACTGCATAGGCTCAGGAACACTTGTGAAAACCATTGTCTGTGAACACAGTTCATCACTGCATCCACAAATGCAGGTTGAAATCTACGAAGAAGAAACCAGATAGAAACATGATCCAGAAACACCGCCGCCTTCTCTGGGCCCGAGATCATTTAAGATGGACTGAGGTGAAGTGGAAAACTTTGAAATAAACAAGACACTGTGTTCTGTGATTATCTTTTGGAAACCTCATTTCAACCCACTCTTATCTATACCTGTAATCTTCACTCCTACACCACTTCTTAGTCCGTTCTCTGCTTGGAGGTCGTTGCTTGGGAGATAAACATATCACTGCTTTCTGTGTCTAATAAAAGGCAGTATGTTCATGAGTTTGACTGTCATTGGGAGACCCCATTTGTTAAGTATTTTAAATGACTGAAACTTCAAATGTTTTCGATGGGTGACAGGTCTGGACTGCAGGAGGCCAGTTTATCAGCGGACTCGTCTACTACGGAGCCATGCTGTTGGAATACTTGCAGAAAGTGGTTGTTGACATTATTTTGCTGAAATAAGCAAGACCTTTCCTGAAAGAAACGTTGTCTGGATGGCAGCATATGTTGCTCCAAAACCTGAATATATCATTCAGCATTAATGCTTCCTTCCAGATGTTCAAGCTACCCATGCCATGTGCACTAATGCATCCCTGTACCATCACAGATGCTGGCTTTTGAACTGAGCCCTCATAACAAGCTGGATGGACCTTCTCCTCTTTAACCTGGAGGATGCAGCATCCATGATTTCCAAAAAGAATTTCAGATTGTGATTCATCAGACCACAGGACAGTTTTCCACTTCACCTCAGTCAATGATCTCGGGTCCAGAGAAGGCGGCGGTGTTTCTGGATCATGTTTCTATCTGGTTTCTTCTTTGTCTTGTTTATTTCAGCAAAACAATGTCAACAACCACTTTCTGCAAGTATTCCAACAGCATGGCTCCATAGCAGAAGAGTCCGCTGATAAACTGGCCTCCTGCAGTCCAGACCTGTCACCCATCGAAAACATTTGAAGTTTCAGTCATTTAAAATACTTAACAAACGGGGTCTCCCAGTGACAGTCAAACTCATGAACATACTGCCAATTATTTGACACAGAAAGCAGTTATGTGTTTATCTCCCAAGCAACGACCTCCGAGCAGGGAACGGACTAAGAAGTGGTGTAGGAGTGAAGATTACAGGTATAGATAGGAGTGAGTTGAAATGAGGTTTCCAAAAAATAATCACAGAACACAGTGTCTTGTTTATTTCAAAGTTTTCCACTTCCCCTCAGTCCATCTTAAATGATCTCGGTCCAGAGAAGGCGGCGGTGTTTCTGGATCATGTTTCTATCTGGTTTCTTTGTAGATTTCAACCTGCATTTGTGGATGCAGTGATGAACTGTGTTCATAGACAATGGTTTTCACAAGTGTTCCTGAGCCCATGCAGTGATTTCCACTCCAGAATAGTGTCTGTTTTTAATGCTGTGCTGCCTGAGGGCCCGAAGATCACCACCATCCAATATTGGTTTTCTTTTTCATTCTAACCGTTTTCAATGAGGTAACATTGTCGGGTGTCGTACACAGAGAGGCTGCAGTGCTATGAACAGGATGATAAAATACTATTAAATGTTCAGTTTCTTATCAGTAACATTTTTGATAAAAGCTAGTTGAGTTTAATAAAGAACTGAAAGCAGGGCTGAGGCTTCTACTGTCAACATCAACACAAATGATAATCACCAACTAGAATTCAAATTACTTAAATTTAATTTATATTGCGTCAAATCACAACAAAGATTATAATCACTTCTTCTCTTGTTGTTATTCTTTTCAGATCATCATGTACAGTAAACAGGACAGTATGAAACACTTTACTGGATAAACTGTCTGACAGTGAATGAAAGAAACAACATGACGGCTCGCTAGGAGAACTAAGCTCCGGTAAAGCTCAGCACAATGATGAGAAAGGTTCTTATTGAAAATCACGTGAAGTCATTTGATGAGCTGCTGATCAAGTTAAAACACAGAAATAGTTGATCAGAGTTTGTTCTGCTTCATGTTGTTTGGTCTTTTGTCCGCAGCCATGAAAGCAGACTGTTAAATCACTGCAGAAACTTTCCCTGGTGTATCTGAGCCATGTAGGAGTTAACACACGTCCTCCAGCTCTGCAGATCCATGAAAAAACACCAGGTAGTCCTGCTGCTGTTGTGCAACCATCAGCAACAAAAGCACTGTGGGACTTTTATTTTGGATGTGCCTGGGAAAACGTGAAAAGCACACTGAGAAGCCCAGCCTCCATACTGCCTCTTTTAAGACCCACTTCGATAGAGACTGTGCCAAAGTTGGAATGAAAAGCTCATTTTGCTTCTTCCTCTGAACAGCAAAGTACGCAGAAACCCCTCCAAGGTCTCCTATCAATCCCACAGCTCTGTTTTCTGAAAAGGCAATATGCTTTTAACACTACGTGACTGCTCGGCTTATGGTGTAATGCTTTTATTATTTAGTCAGCAAGCTGCTGAGCACCAACGTGTGTTACAGGAGTAAAGTTAAAGAACCTACACACACTCACAGACTGCAGCGGTTCTGGTTCAGCCATCTGGGAAACGTCACACTGCTTCATTTAGCCTCACATATGGTAGATTATCAGTGTCCTGGGAAGGTTTCATGAAGCATCCAAGCTTGTAACCAGTTTACAGAAGAAATGCCTTCTCACAGCCAACAGAGCTGTCCAGGTTCTGTCTCAGTGAACATTACAGTCAATATTACATTTATATCAACAGGAATTACATAAATCTGCTGAACCTCACAGCGATTTGTTCAGTTCAAAATTGAAGACAGGGATGGAAGAAGAAAAAAACAAAACACTAAATGTAGTGCATAAAGGAGCCCAGGTCAGAGAAGAACACTGTAAACTAAACCGCTCACAACAGCTCTTGGAAAAGGGGTCATAAGTCATCCATCAGAAGTCAGTGGAGAAATCTGAAAGCACAGACCATCTTTGAACAGAGATTGAAGTGAATTGAGTTCACAGACTAACCTCTTCATGGTCTCACACACCCAACTGCAGTTATATTAAAACCTATTATTAAAATATGATCTTAATAACGGTTAATAATTAGCAATAACGTCAATAGTTCTTTACTAAAATGTGTATTTTTTTGGTGACATTCCTGACCATAGAGAAACTTTATGTTCACTGATGGTGGTGGGTGTCCTCAAATGCCCCCCCCCCCCCCCACACACACACACACACAAACATTCAACCTTCATCTGACCATAAACACACCAAATTCCTCAGACTCACTCAGTCACTCACTCACTCACTTGTCACTCACTCTCTCTCTCACTCACTCGGTCACTCACTCACTCACTCAGTCACTCACTCACTCACTCACTCACTCACTCACTCACTCACTCACTCACTCACTCACTCACTCACTCACTCACTCACCCTCTCACTTGGTCACTCACTCACTCGGACACTCACTCACTCACTCACCCTCTCACTTGGTCACTCACTCACTCGGACACTCACTCACTCACTCACCCTCTCACTCGGTCATTCACTCACTCGGTCACTCACTCACCCAGTGTGGTAGCAGAAGCTAGCGTAGAGCTGGCAGCGAGCAGCTCTCCTCTGTACGTCTCATTCATCGAGTATGTAGGCTGCTCGTAAAGTCCTCCCACCCCGACATGACTTTCAGACTGGCATGCTAATTGAAAACAGCACTGTTGTTTCCTGCCTTTTCAACTACCTTATATAGACGCACGCACACACACGCACCACATATACAACATGAGTGTATGCAGTAATAGCTTGAAAATAGCACCGTTAGCTGCACAGTAAATCTGTTCTTTACACCCAATTTAGCAATTGAAAATATAGAGCGTCAGTGTGTTCCCTGCCCCACCGTGTACCTATAAAGTCTGGCCATGTGTGGGCTGCATGAAGACAAGCTGCATCTGCCAGCACGCTGATTTATCTGAAAACACACAAACTGACTGCCAACGTGCACGACGTGAACCAGAACCAGAACCAGAACCAGACAGAGGGACAAACAGACTGAGGTTCCTTTGAGGACTGCTGCTTCAGTCCTTTACTGTGTTACACTCATACTGCACACTAATCCGTGGTAGTCATGGGCAACAATATTCTTTGATAAACTGTAAGAGTATACATTAATCACACTCTAGCACACTGGACCTGGAAAAAAACCACACACACACACACACACACACACACACACACACACACACACACACACACACACACACACACACACACACACACACACACACACACACACACACACGTTTTCAGCTGAGAATGATATTCTTGACTGAAATGTAATTTGCAGGTTAAATTTATTCAGACCTATTTAGACTTTTGTGGGAGAACAGTTTAATAGATTAAGATCCATGTTACACATTCAGATCTTTTTTAATAAGACTGAGTGGAAACAGCTTCACTTTGTTAAAATGACAAACATTGCCAAATCAAAATTAGAACAGCAGAACTCAATACTTTATTTATTTTATTTAACAACTTTCTTTATAAGTAAAAACCACAGGCTGGATATAAAAGTGTTTGTAGCTTCCAGGTCTGAAAAATGGTTCCAATGCAGAAGTGTCTTAAGCTGCAATACCACCGAGTGCCACTAGAGGTCGGCTCAAAAAAGCCTCCGGCTCCATAGACTCCCATTCAACTTCTCTCATCAAATTCAAAGTAAATAAAATGTGTCCGTCAGTTATCTCGGTGTTGTTAGCTAAATCACTCCTTCTTATTAGTTTTCTGGAGATCCATCTGAAAATAATCCCTCATTCATAAGAAAAGAAAATTCAAAAAGACCTGTTTTGGGGGCGTGTCTGTTTGATTGACAGACTGTGGTGCAGTCAGGTTACAGCTATCGGTGGGCGGGACGTAGTATCGTCAGGTTTCCAATCAGATCGGTCAGATCCACCACTGGCTCCTCCCCCAGCTCGTCCAAATATGGTCACTTCCTGCTCCAAACCGCTCCGAACTAGCAAGATGGTGACGGACAGAATCTGAACTGGAGGCTTCATAATCTTCACAAACCAACGATGACATCACTGATGGTTGCTGATTGGTCTGAACAAACAGGAAACATCTAAAGTTCAGTGCATCTCATCTGTTGTAGTATCAGGGTTTTGCTTCTGTGTGTGAGGTCATGTTTTATGAGTCTTTTAATTTGGAGGACTTCCTCCATCACAACAGTTTGAGTGTTGTATGCATGAATTGAAGGCAGACACTGCACCGTGTTCCAGACTAACAGCTGCAGTGAGTCTGAGGGGAAGTGAAGCTGCTTCGTGGTAAAAAGCTGAGGCAGGTTGAACTTTGTCGTCGGATGAGTTCTTGCAGAAATATAGTCAGTTTGAGTCAATGGCCGTGAAAATAAACCAGCCATGTTTGTAAAAACGTTACATTACAATAATGAATGAAATAAATGAAAATTGATTTTACTCCCAGGACTAAATTCATTCACTGTGAAAATGACTTTGACGACAAACACGTCTGCTGATGCAATAACAAGGAGACATAAACTGAATGTGCATCATATGAGACAATCAGTGTAAATCAGGGGTGTCAAACTCATTTTAGTTAAAGGGCCACATACTGCCCACTTTGATCTCAAGTGGGCCAGACCAGTAAAATCATAGCATAATAACCGTATCCGGCCGTATGTTTGACACCCCTGGTGTAAATGGTCTTTATCTTTTCTCACATGATCACTGTTTACAGTCTCAATGTGCTGCACTGAAGAAAGTGCTGTTTTTGTGTTTGTGTGTTTTTGTATTCCTGCTGGTCACGCAGAGGGAGTTTCATCCAACACTTACACACACACACACACACACACAGTGTTTTACATCACTTCAGAGGACACACACTCACTGGACACTGTGATTTAGTTATGTTCCATTGATAAATAAACTATATATAGATATCTACAACCCCAATTCCCAAAAAGTTGGGACGCTGTGTAAAATGTAAATAAAAACAGAATGCAAGGATTTGCAAATCATGTAAACTCATTTAATAAAAAAATGTTTTTACCAAAGACAACATATTAAAATGGAGAAATGTTGTTGTTTTATAAAAAATATCTGCTCAATTTGAATTTGATGGCAGAAACACATCTCTATAAAGTTGGGACAGGATCATGTTCACCACTGTGTTGCATCACCCCTTCTTTTAACAACACTCTGCAAATGTTTGGGAACTGAGGAGACCAGTTTCTGGAGTTTTGAAAGTGAAATGTGGTCCCATTCTTGCCTGATAAAGGATTTCAGCTGCTCAACAGTTCAGGGTCTCCTTTGTTGTATTTTTCATGTCCTGATGCTCCAGATGTTTTCAATGATTGACAGGTCTGGACTGCAGGAGGCCAGTTTATCAGCGGACTCTTCTTCAGCCATGCTGTTGGAATACGTGCGGAATGTAGTTGGACGTTGTTCTGCTGAAATAAACAAGACCTTCCCTGAAAGAGACGTTGTCTGGATGGCAGCATATGTTGCTCCAAAACCTGAATATATCATTCAGCATTAATGCTTCCTTCCAGATGTTCAAGCTACCCATGCCATGTGCACAAATGCATCCCTGTACCATCACAGATGCTGGCTTTTTAACTGAGCGCTGATAAGAAGCTGGATGGTCCCTGTCCTCTTTAACCCGGAGGATGCAGCGTCCATGATTTCCAAAAAGAATCTCAGATTGTCATCAGACCACAGGACAGTTTTCCACTTCACCCCTTTTTATACCCAATCATGTTACTGATCTGTTGCCATGGTAACCTAATTAATTGTCAGATGTTCCGATAGGTGTTTTTTTTTTTTTTTTTTTTAGCCTTACGCAACTTTTCCAGTATTTGGTTGACCCTGTCCCAACTTTTGAGAGATGTGTTGCAGCCATCAAATTCAAAATGAGCAGATATTCTTCACAAAACCATTACATTTCTCAGTTTCAACATTTGATATGTTGTCTTTGGTCTATTTTCTATTAAATTTGGGTTTGTGTGGCTCTCAAGTCATTGAATTCTGTTTTTATTTACATTTTACACAGCGTTCTGTCGATCGTCTGCAGTTAAAGGTCCCAGCAGACCGTCAGTGTTTCTGGTGACAGTAAATGTTTCAGAGCTACAATGCAGTCTAAATGGCATAAAGGGAAAACACATAGAAATCATCCAGAGAAATAATTATTCTTATTTAACCTTCAGTCGTGATTATTTTGTTTTGGTTTTCTTTTTTAGATTTTATTCTGTTTCCCATCAGATAATTTCTCTTAAAGTCATGGAAGATAAGCAGGATTGGTACTGATGGTGCCATGATGTGTCCGCTGCACTTCACAGGAAATGTTTTTACTCTGCTCTAAATGAGGTGTAAAAAGTACAAACTAAATTTAAAGCCGGGACATTTTACCAGCAGTGAGTGACTCCTCTGCACGATGCCTGGTTGGACTACACTTTAAAAGAAAGCATTAATGCAACCTTGAATTATAGTCAGTTAGTCGGGAGGACCCGGAGTCAGCTGCTTATCACCATGACGGACAGATGTTGGCTTCATTCACCCACAACTTGGTTCAGAAACTTAACATTAAATTAGTAAAACCAAATTTATCCCCATGAGCTGATGACAACATGGCACGTTAGCTACCAAAGGTCCTCTGATGCTCCTGCTGCCACAATGATCAAGATCTTTTCCTGAGGTCAGATCTGTACTGTACACCTGGCTCATCTCATGTAGGAGTGATTAGGACACAAGTGAAGGAAACAAGGAGACATTCAACTGTCTGGTGGTCAGTAATCCGTTCAGCTGTGGTCAACATCGTGTCATCAGAAATGAATGAAATGCAGTTCCCTTTCTCTGTTTTATAAAGTCTGGTGTCCGCTGCTCTTCCCCACAGGAAGCAAGTGTGCTCAGAGGAAACAAGCACTCTGTCACAGAGCTCCTCAGGGAACAGACCCCTCGCCAAGTCAGTTTACTCACAAATCTGCAGCAAACGCACACAGCGGAAACTTATATGGTAAAACCAAGAGGGGCTAAAGCTCTGCTCGGGGACCAGATGGAGTTAAAATGGCGGGTGGCAGTATAAAGGCTGCTCCTGGACATGTTTTAAATGTTTTAAACAACATTGTGGGCTTTTGAACGCCCTTGAAAGGTGTTGGAACTCTCTGTAGAGCTGTTTAGCCTTGTTTAACTCTTGTTTTGGTTTCCCGGCCCACACACTCTGATCATACTCGTTCCCATCAGCAGGCCGCTGTGATAAATCCACTGCACACAACCAACAGTACACAGACAATAATACAGTCGCTAATAGTACACTGGTGATATCGTATAATTATATCTGCAGGTGATCAGCAGAGAGCAACGATGCAAACACAAACAACAGTGCATTAAAAGATATTTTCCAGCTTCTGCCACATTTTAAGGACCGTTTTTCAAAACCATTTGTCTAAACTTCACAGAAGGAAAAGTGAAGCACAAAACACTGGAAAGCTAAAGGCGAACTTTACCTCCAAGGCGGGTGAGACTGCAAAGATCAGACAGACAACCAACACAGAGAGATGAAGTCCAGGCAGCATGACACACGGTAGAAAGCCCTGATGGGTTGGAGGGTAAAGCACAGAGAGACCGTAATAATCTGAACACTGATCAGTGGCAGACGGGCTGCAAGTGAGCAGATTGAGGAACGAGGAGCAGGTGAGCAGATTGAGGCAGGTTATTTAGATGTCCAATCAGTGTTGATGGTAAATGTAATCAAATACATTCTACATTAGATTCTTTGTGTCTTTGGGAAGCAGCTTCAAAAGCTGTTTTTACAGCGGCAGGCTATCATGTGACTTTTATAGAGACGGAGTCATAGACCAGGAAGAATCACGAGCTGGTTTGAGTTCTCGTCTCTGGTTGTGTGGCCTAGGGGGCGCTCTGGAGGCCGCTCAAACACAACAACCTCATTCTCTTTGCGTAGCGACAGCTGATACCATAACTATCCATCAGAAGACATGCAGCGGAGAGAGACTGAACCGTCCACAAACAGACAGGTGGTGCTCTGCTCAAACTGTACGTAGATCACTGTATGTACAACGTCCTGTACGTAGATCACTATATGTACTACGTCCTGTATGTAGATCACTATATGTACAATGTCCTGTACAAAGATCACTATATGTACTACGTCCTGTACATAGATCACTATATGTACAATGTCCTGTACATACATCACTATATGTACTACGTCCTGTACATAGATCACTATATGTACTATGTCCTGTACATAGATCACTATATGTACAACGTCCTGTACGTAGATCACTATATGTACTATGTCCTGCATGGAGATCACTATATGTACTACGTTCTGCATGTAGATCACTATATGTACTACATCCTGTATGTAGATTACTATATGTACTATATCTTGTATGTAGATCACTATATGTACAATGTCCTGTACATAGATCACTATATGTACTACGTCCTGTACATAGATCACTGTATGTACAATGTCCTGTACATAGATCACTATATGTACTATGTCCTGTATGTAGGTCACTATATGTACTATGTCCTGTATGTAGGTCACTATATGTACTACGTTCTGCATGTAGATCACTATATGTACTACATCCTGTATGTAGATTACTATATGTACTATATCTTGTATGTAGATCAATATATGTACTACGTTCTGCATGTAGATCACTATATGTACTACGTTCTGTATGTAGATCACTATATGTACTACGTCCTGTATGTAGATCACTATATGTACTACGTCCTGTACTAAGTGATTCAAGTTTGTTTCCTCATTCGGACAGAGTGAGACAATAAAGTTTGGACCAACACAGTGATCGTTACAGCATCAGGTGATGATAGTTATCAGGTGATGATAGTTATCAGGTGATGATGCTCAGTAACGTCAGATAAGTGGTTTTAATGGACATCCACATTAACAGTGTTGAATCTTTAATAACTTGATGGGACTGTCGCTAAGAGCAGCTCTCATATTCCCTCCATGTTTCCACCACAAAAGGGAGGATATGAGGAATGTTTATGTTCAAACAGACCACTGAGTGTGTGTGTGTGTGTGTGTGTGTGTGTGTGTGTGTGTGTGTGTGTGTGTGTGTGTGTGTGTGTGTGTGTGTGTGTGTGTGTGTGCACGCGCGTGTTCAGCAGGAATGTTGTGTTCCCCTCACTCAGTTCCCATGGTGAGAGGATCCTGTCATCCCACAGTGTGGCACACGCACACACACACACACACACACACACACACACACACACACACACACACACACACACACACACACACACACACACACACACACACACACACACACACACACACACACACACACACACACACACACATACACCCAGATGAGTTGTAGGATATGTACTGTGTGAGATTGGTACTGGAGCCCCATCAGAAGTGTCTCTGCCATGTTCGTCTGCTGTCTCGTTTTTTTGTTTGTTGCTGTCTCATTTCTTTTTTTGTTGCCATCTCGTTGTTGCTCCTCAGTTTCCTTCGTAGCAGGATGTTTGGCCTGTGTTCGAGATCTGCACGTGCTCCGACTGTCGTAGGGAGAGAACAGAAACCACATCTGACTTTCTTCCTGTGCGGCTGAAGATACAAACACCAATTTCTGTTACAAAATAAAACTAGAGGAATACTGCTCAGAAATGTGACGCTACAAAGAAACGTTGAATCTATGTGCACGTGTACATTGTATGTTCTCTATTGTAACATACATGTTAACATGTATATCCTACCTGAGCTGTCATTTAAATGCATTTAGAAAATGTTACGACCTCATCAGATCATACAAACAGTCCAGTTTTATGAACCAGAGTCAGACATCTACAGACATCAGTCATATTTTTGTATTAAAGGTCTGAAAAGTAAAGTACATCTGTAACATGTGTTAAATGTCTGTCATGTATGTATTTATTGTAGCTGAACTTTAATCACCTGCCTCAGGTAGAAGTTATAATGTGTCTCTGAGTAGAACAAACTGCTGCTCAGTCCTTCCTTCTGCTGTCAGGTGACTAAACGCCAACGGAGGTCATTCTAAAGGACTGAAACAGGGTTTGAACTTGGTAACTTGTATAGACTATAACTCACCTTTAGATACTGTTGCTTCCCTCCCTGGATCGACCTGATATGTTGATCTGTCTCCTCTGACATGTGGTCCAACTCCTTTAAAATTTTGTTTATGGACCGGATGAGCTGCACATAACTGCCCTTCTTGGGATCAATAAAGTCATCTGACTCCACACAGGTCAGTTATTTATCAAAAGTGACGTTAGACTGCTGCACCAGATTATTTAATCTCAATATAATCCCTGCCAGGACTCTGTATCAGTGCAGGCTGTCCGACTGTGTGATGAATGTCTGCTCAATCATAGTGTTACAATAACAGAGGCACGTCAACAACATCATCTTATCTCTAATGTAATCTAATGTCTAACACAGACCAGCAGAGTGCTGCTATAATAAACACTGCAATCTTTACCCTATTTGGTATGCAAAATTTTTACCACAGACTGGATATAAAAGTTTTCGTAGCTTCCAAGTCTGAAAAATTATTGATGCAGAAGTGCCTTAAGCTGCAATACCACCGAGTGCCACTAGAGGATGGCTCCAAAAAGCCTCCGGCTCCATAGACTCCCATTCAACTTCTCTCATCAAATCCAAAGTGAATAAAATGTGTCCATCAGTTATCTCGGTGTTGTTAGCTAAAGTCACTCCTTATTAGTTTTCTGGAGGTCCATCTGAAAATAATCCCTCATTCATTTGAAAATAAGATTCAAAAAGACCTGTTTTTGGGGGCGTGTCTGTTTGATTGACAGGCTTGTGGTTACAGCTGTCGGTGGGCGGGACGTAGTATCGTCAGGTTTCCAATCAGATCAGTCAGATCCACCGCTGGCTCCTCCCCCAGTTCGTCCAAATATGGTCACTTCCTGCTCCAAACTTCTCCAAACTAGCAGGATGGTAACGGACAGAATGTAAACTGGAGGCTTCATGATGTTCACAAACCAACGATGATGTTACTGATGGTTGATGGTTGGTTTTTACTGGATCCAGTTCCTGATTCTTCATCAACTTTGACTAAAACAACTAAAAGCTTGAAATCTAATTTGTGAATCATTTCAGCGACCGGCTGTCTGATCAGCTGTAATTTCTCACATCCTCCTGCACATTATGAAGACATACGAAACCACTGACCCCAGATCAAATGATGGACTGCTAGATGACAGTGTTGGACTGATCTGAGCTGCAGATGTGTGAAGTTGAAGGTTTGTGGCTGGTAAATGCAGAAACATCCAAAAGTTTCAGAGCCAGTAATATTCTCTTCGAAATAAACACAATAAATACATATTTTCAGAGTGAAGTGACTGAAGCCCTTCACATGTAACATGAATACGCTGTCTGAACTAAATTACTACGTTTTAGAATCAGTTTTGAGTAAAAATTAAAAAAATATATATTTTTAACCCTTTGAACTTCAGGTTATTTTCAGGCTAATTTCATGACCTTCTGTTTTCAGTACATACAGCAGTTGTGTAGAGGAGATTGTGTAGAATATGGTCATATCTGAACCATGTTTGTGGGACAAACAAATTAAATCTCTCTTTTTCCATCTGAAACAGAGTTTGACACATTCAGGTCATTTAGAAGGTTAGTCATCAGAAAGTGGAGCTGATGTTGTGAAAAATGACCCGGTTCTGGTTCTGGTTCTGATCTGAGTGTTGTTCACACAGACTCTCACACACAAATATTTACATATCTCAGTGTTGGAAACAAACAGCCATTCTGGATGGAGCTCCATCTGTGACTGCTGCTCAGTGTATGTATCGTGTATATGTAGTATATATGTCATTATACAAAATATATTTTGTATAATGTTAGTAGATATAAATTATATATGTCAGTATATATATAGTATATATGTCAGTATATATATCGTATGTATGTCAGTATATATAGTATACATGCCAGTGTATATGTAATATATATGTCAGTATATATATGTAGTATATATGTCAGTGTATATAGAGTATATATGTCAGTGTATATAGAGTATATATGTCAGTATATATCTATATATGTATATATATATATATATATATATATATATATATATATATATATATATATATATGTTAGTATATATATGTCAGTATATATATTGTATGTGTCAGTATATATAGTATACATGTCAGTGTATATCATATATATGTCTAAATTAATAAGATGTGTTAGTCATTCACCTTGTTTTTTTTATTTTATTTTATTTTATCCAAATCAAAAAAAATTAACTCATCAGTTTACATTCTGCATGTAACTTACTTATTATCATATAATATCATATATGTGTCAGTGTATATATAGTAAATACTGTATGTCAGTGTATATATAGTATATATCTCAGTATATATATAGTATATATGTCAGTGTATATATCGCATGTATATTTCAGTATATATATTATATATCTCAGTGTATATATTGTATATATATCAGTATATATGTAGTTTATATATCAGTATATATGTGCATATATATATTTGAAATCAGATGGTCTGCTAATGACACAAATGTAATATACGTGTTAAGATACGTGACATGATGTTACCTCGCTGCACACAGTTGAACATCAGACCGATGTTTCTGACAGTAAAACCGTTCAAAGGTTGATACAGTATATATCTTCCCAAGATGGCGGTGGATGTGTTCATAATTCAGGCTTTAAATTTAACACATAAATGATCCAGGGTGAACACATCAGACAGGTTGTGAGGCCTGAAGGTTTCACAGCTGCATATCACTTTCTGCAACTCTCAACATTGTTTTTTTTGCTACATAAGATGCTTTTTGTAGATTTTCTAACATTTAATTTGTTTTAGGGAGCATAAAGCAGACTGTCCCGATAACCATCCCTGAAGAAGAGGAAGAGGAGGAAGAGGAGGAGGAAGATGCACCTTGAGATTCTGTCCATGAACATCACACCCAGGATTGTCTTGGTGAAATACCAACTTCTATTTAAAGAACACAGTTGATTGCACTGCAGTAACTGAAGAAGTCAGACACATATTAATGAACGATCAATAATAATCTGTCTGTAGTAAACACTTCCTGTCTCCCCGGGTTAAAGGACATTTTCAAAGTAAAAGCAGACATCTTCACTTCAGCATGTTTTCATGGTTAACTGATGAGAACCCTTCAAATACAAATATAATTATTCAACTTGAAAAAAGAAACACTTCAACAATGAGAACTATTCTGAAGACTGAAGGTGTGAATGATCTGGAGACAACCGCTGCTACGTGATGGAAGACATTAATTTGAATGTCAGTGCTGCCAACAACAAACTTGCAGAGTTCAGTGAGATTATCATTATATTAATATTTAGTCTGTGAGTGTGGTCCGTCCTGCTTGGAGCTTTGTGTACATTAGTATTCAGATCCACAGCCGTCCAGCAGGAAGGAGCTGCTGCAGCGTTGTCCTGCATCTCTGTGCAGGCTAACAACCAGGGAACATTTATTGAGCTAGATGTAAAAGGGAGAGACACACAAACACAGAGAACATAGAAAACAGTGTTGTGCAGTTTTAATGCTTCGGACAGCTGAGCCCTTCTCTGCTGTTGGTTCTCCATTTTAGCAGAAAAAACTGGCAGTGGTTCAGATCCTCTCTGTTCATGCCAACTTCTCCCTCAGTTTCTCTCTGCCAAGCTTGACGCCAGCCTGCCTGTTAGGGCCAACGCTTCAGGCTGCCATTAACAGGCCGAGCACAGACATGCCTCAGTGTTGGTGGTGATGGTGAGTTAACCGGCTCTGACACCAGGAAGGTCCTGATTTCATATGGACAGTATGGATAAGGTGACATGATTTACACTAACTAATGATTAATGGTTTATTGTTTACTCACCAGTATCATGTGAGTTTTAACATGCAGGAGTGAAATGTGTGCTTAGAGCTTCATTCAGTTTGAACACTTTTGACTTTTACTCTGAAACTCAGCTCTAAGACGAGTGATGAAATCCTTCTTTTGAAGCTTATGTCAAGTAAAATCTTGAGGTGAAACATGCTAAAGGAACAGGAACCTGCAGGGTTATAATGCAGGTACAGTGCCGACAAAACAATAGTCCTCCCAGTTGTAGATAATATGCAATGTCATATGAAAGAAAGCATTGTTAACGATCTCAGGCACTGTTTCTGGACTTAACACAGACAAGCAACATCCCATCTGCTGCTCATATTTGTTTAGCTACAGATATAAAACAATAGAAACCAACTGTAGCTCCTGACGGTCCACTCAACGTTGCAGAGTCTCCTGATGTTTCACTGAAATCTTCACAAAGTAAAAGAAGTCAGTCGATTCACGAGCCAAAGATAACGTGCCTTATCCCAAAGCTCTTTACTGAACTCTTTCAATTATAGTTGATAATAGTTTCAATTGTATAACCCCGTTTCCCCAAAAGTTGGAATGCTGCATAAAATGTAAATAAAAATAAAATGCAATGATTTTATTTAATTGCAATTAGACCAAGGTCAACATCCATCCATCCATTATCTATACCTACTTTATCCTGAACAGGGTCACGGGCAGGCTGGAGCCTATCCCAGCTCACTTTGGGCGAAGGCAAGTTCACCACTCTGTGAAAGACTGTGAGGGAAAATAGTGCAACTTTCTAAGAATAAAACTACAAAGAATAAGTGGATTTCATCATCTATGGTTCATAATATCATTAAAAGATTCAGAGAATCTGGAGAAATCTCTAAACACAAGGGACAAGGCTGAAAACCAATATTGGATGGTGGTGATCTTTGGGCCCTCACGCAGCACTGCATTAAAAACAGACACTATTCTGGAGTGGAAATCACTGCATGGGCTCAGGAACACTTCTGAAAACCATCGTCTGTTAACACAGTTCATTGCTGCATCCACGAATGCAGGTTAAAACTCTACAAAGAAGAAACCAGATATAAACATGATCCAGAAACACCGCCACCTATCCTATATCAGGGACAACATTTCACTTTCAAAACTCCAGAAACTGGTCTCCTCAGTTCCCAAACTTTTACAGAGTGTTGTTAAAAGAAGAGGTGATGCAACACAGTGATAAACATGATCCTGTCCCAACTTTTTAGAGACGTGTTGCTGCCATCAAATTCTAAATCAACATTTGATATGTTGTATTTGGTCTATTCTTAATTAAATGAGTTGACATGATTTACAGATCATGTCTCATCAATCTGTTTTATTGAGCCTACATTTTACACAGCTTCCCAACTTTATATACAGTGCATCCAGAAAGTATTCACAGCACTTCACTTTTTCCACATTTTGTTATGTTACTGCCTTATTTCAAAATGGATTAAATTCATTTTTTCCTCAAAATTCTACACACAATACCCCATAATGACAAAGTGAAAAAAATGTTGTTTTAAATTTTCGCAAATCTATTACAAATAAAAAATAATCTATTACAAATAAAAAATAAAATAAAAACAGCCTTTGCCATGACACTCAAAATTGAGCTCAGGTGCATCCTGTTTCCACTGATCATCCTTGAGATGTTTCTACAACTTGATTGGAGTCCACCTGTGGTAAATTCAGTTGATTTGGAAAGGCACACACAGTTGACACTGCATGTCAGAGCACAAACCAAGCCATGAAGTCCAAGGAATTTTGTGTTGACTTCTGAGACAGGATTGTATTGAGGCACAGATCTGGGGGAGAGTACAGAAACATTTCTGCTGCATTGAAGGCCCCAATGAGCACAGTGGCCTCCATCATCCGTAAATGGAAGAAGTTTGGAACCACCAGGACTCTTTCTAGAGTTGGCCCCCCGGCCAAACTAAGCGATCGGTGGAGAAGGGCCTTAGTCAGGGAGGTGACCAAGAACCTGATGGTTACTCTGACAGAGCTCCAGCGTTGCTCTGTAAAGAGAGGAGAACCTTCCAGAAGGACAACCATCTTTGCAGCACTCCACCAAGCAGGCCTGTATGGTAGAGTGGCCAGACGGAAGCCACTCCTCAGTAAAAGGCACATGACAGCCTGCCTGGAGTTTACCAAAAGGCACCTGAAGGACTCTCAGACCATGAGAAACAAATGTCTCTGGTCTGATGAAACAAAGATTGAACTCTTGGGCCTGAATGCCAAGCGTCATGTCTGGAGGAAACCAGGCACCGCTCATCACCTGGCCAACACCATCCCTACAGTGAAGCATGGTGGTGGCAGCATCATGCTGTGGGGATGTTTGTCAGCAGCAGGAACTGGGAGACTAGTCAGGATGGAGGGAAAGATGAATGCAGCAATGTACAGAGACATCCTTGATGAAAACCTGCTCCAGAGCGCTCTGGTTCATCTTCCAACAGGACAGCGACCCGAAGCACACAGCCAAGACAACAAAGGAGTGGCTTCGGGACAACTCTGTGAATGTCCTTGAGTGGCCCAGCCAGAGACTTGAACCTGATTGAACATCTCTGGAGAGATCTGAAAATGGCTGTGCACCAACGCTCCCCATCCAATCTGATGGAGCTTGAGAGGTCCTGCAAAGAAGGATGGGAGAAACTGCCCAAAATAGGTGCCAAGCTTGTAGCATCATACTCAAAAAGACTTGAGGCTGTAATTGCTGCCAAAGGTGCTTCAACAAAGTATTGAGCTGTGAATACTTATATACATGTTATATTTTGGTCTTTATTTTTAATAGATTTGCAAAAATTTTAAACAAACTTTTTTCACTTTGTCCTTATGGGGTATTGTGTGTAGAATTTTGAGGGAAAAAATGAATTTAATCCATTTTGGAATAAAGCTGTAACATCATAAAATGTGGAAAAAGTTGAAGCGCTGTGAATACTTTCCAGATGCACAGTATGTATATACTGTATGTATACATACAGTGGTGTGAAAAAGTGTTTGCCCCCTTCCTGTTTTCTTGTTTTTTTGCATGTTTGTCACACTTAAATGTTTCAGATCATCAAACAAATTTAAATATTAGTCAAAGATAACACAAGTAAACACAAAATGCAGTTTTTATTATTAAGGGAGAAAAACAATCCAAACCCACATGGCCCTGCGTGAAAAAGTGTTTGCTCCCTAAACCTAATAACTGGTTGGGCCACCCTTAGCAGCAACAACTGCAATCAAGCGTTTGCGATAACTTGCAATGAGTCTTTTACAGCACTGTGGAGGAATTTTGGCCCACTCATCTTTGCAGAGTTGTTTTAATTCAGCCACATTGGAGGGTTTTCCAGCACCAACCGCCTTTTTAAGGTCATGCCGCAGCATCTCACAGCCCCAGAACATCACACTACCACCACCATATTTTACTGTTGGTATGATGTTCTTTTTCTGAAATGCAGTGTTACTTTTACACCAGATGTAATGGGACACACACCTTCCAAAAAGTTCAACTTTTGTCTCATCAGTCCAGAGTATTTTCCCAAAAGTCTTGGGGATCATCAAGATGTTTTCTGGCAAAAATGAGATGAGCCTTAATGTTCTTTTTGCTCAGCGGTGGTTTTCGTCCTGGAACTCTGCCATGCAGGCCATTTTTGCCCAGTCTCTTTCTTATGATGGAGTCATGAACACTGACCTTAACTGAGGCAAGTGAGGCCTGCAGTTCTTTGGATGTTGTCGTGGGGTCTTTTGTGACCTCTCGGATGAGTCGTCGCTGCGGTCTTGGGGTAATTTTGGTCAGCCAGCCACTCCTGGGAAGGTTCACCACTGTTCCATGTTTTCTCCATTTGTGGATAATGGCTCTCACTGTGGTTCACTGGAGTCCCAAAGCTTTAGAAATGGCTTTAGAACCTTTTCCAGACTGATACATCTCAATTACTTTCTTTGTCATTTGTTCCTGAATTTCTTTGGATCTCGGCATGATGTCTAGCTTTTGAGGATCTTTTGGTCTACTTCACTTTGTCAGGCAGGTCCTATTTAAGTGATTTCTTGATTGAGAACAGGTGTGGCAGTAATCAGGCCTGGGTGTGGCTCGAGAAATTGAACTCAGGTGTGATAAACCACAGTTAAGTTATGTTTTAACAGGAGGGGGCAAACACTTTTTCACACAGGGCCATGTGGGTTTGGATTTTTTTTTTTAAGTGTGAGAGACATGCAAAAAAATTGGAAATCAGGAAGGGGGCAAACACTTTTTCACACCACTGTACGTATACGTGTGTGTGTATGTATATGTATGCATATGTATGTAGACAGATATATATATATATATACAAAATATATTTTCTGGAATAAAAAATAGAAACCAACTGTAGCTCCTGACGGATGGCTAAAGTTAGCCTTCATTTGTTTCAACAAACCATGTGATCCTGCTTACCCCACTGTTTACACACACACACACACACACACACACACACACACACACACACACACACACACACACACACACACACACACACACACACTCTCTCTCCTTGAAGAACCCATGTGATGTTGAATAACTGGCTGATTACATTAACATTGAAGGACTACTTGGAAGCAGCTTGTTTCCTGTTTCTCTCTAATTGGACCACTGGAGGATCAAATTATATGAGATACAATAAAAGAAGTGAACCAGGTCAAAAGTAAATCTGGTTTTGACCTTTTCTTGGTAATGTGAACAAAACGAATTCGATAACTCTTGTTCAGTTAGAATTCATTTTAATTATCAGTTTAAAAATATGTTTTACAGCAGAATAAAAAAAATCTGTTACATCTCATATTTTTGCCAGTTTTTGCACATTATATTTTCTTCTCTCAAGTGTAACATTGTAACCCACTCAGATGCCAAGCTACTCCCAACCCTACAAGAAATTCTGGACTCACTGGGTCTGTCGTTTTCTCCACCGTTGACCTCTGTGCTGAACATTCACAACATAAAACAGCACCTTCTTCCTTTGGAGCACAAACACACCAGTTACCCTCCAAAGTTTGATGGAGATGAGCCCCGGGGACCTCTGAAGAAACATCATCATTCACTAATCATACCGGGAACGGCAGGACATGCAGGTCCTCATATTGTGTCCACCATAAGTAAACGAGTTGATCGGTTTTCTCAGTTCCAGCGAACCTGAAAGTTTTCCAGACTGTTCTTATGATGCCACTGCTTTTGTTTCCCTGATCCACCTCAAGAGGAGGCGAGCCAAACTTCAGGGGCCCGCAGAGTGCAAGAGTGTATTGGGAAAGAAACTCAGTCAGGACTTATCTGTCTGTGTGTGTGTGTGTGTGTGTGTGTGTGTGTGTGTGTGTGTGTGTGTGTGTGTGTGTGTGTGTGTGTGTGTGTGTGTGTGTGTGTGTGTGTGTGTGTGTGTGTGTGTGTGTGTGTTGCCTGAAAACCTTACAACCCCCACAGAGGTGTCTGCTGGGAGAGTTTTAACCTGCATTTTTATTTGACCTTTATTTAACCAGGTAGAATCAATTGAGAACCAATTCTCATTTACAATGATGACCTGTCATTTGATTTTGTGGATGCAGCGATGAACTGTGTTCACAGACGATGGTTTTCAGAAGTGTTCCTGAGTTCATGCAGTGATTTCCACTCCAGAAAGAATGCAGTGCTGCCTGAGGGCCCGAAGATCACCACCATCCAATACTGGTCGGTTGTTTTGTTGAAATCACCTTTTCATTCTTTGACCTGGCCGTAGAGGGTATTCTCAGCAGATGATGATGATGGTGTTCTTCTTTTTCCCACCTTCACCTCCTGACTGAAGTTTTAGTTGCTTTACTTTGATCCTGTTTTCATCCAACACCTCTTTTGTATGTAGGTTAACAAACATTCCCGATGAGAACAAGCCAGATGAGATCATTTCATAGAGACTTCAGCTTTCAAATGTAATTTAACTTAATTACAAACTGTTCACCAACATTTATCTCATGAAAAAAGTGGAGTAAAGTAGTTTAGCTGCACTCATCATCAGCATCCTTTAACATATCTCCATATACTAATGAATGAACGTAGAAGATGTGTGAAAGTTATTGTGTGTAAGACGCTGTCTCTCCAGTGTGTCAGCATGTTTTAAACATGCTCTCTGTTTCTAATATCTGCAACATCCTCATCATGCTTCTTTGAACTCTTTCATCAGACTGGCCTTGAGCTGAAATTTAAATGAAGGATTATTGGATGCTTTTCTTTTCCAGTTTCTTGAATAAATTATCTCAGTTGGACAGCGTTGTTTATTTCATTACAGCCAGTGCTGACTCATGGCGCAACCTGCAGGCATCTGTGGTCCAGAAGGATTTTATTATTTTCACCAAATTTCTGAGATCATTTGTATCTGGCATTGATGGTGTGAATTGTCCTGCAACTAAATCTCCAACCATTTTCAAACACCGAGTAAGACAAGAGCTGTTTTGCTGTGCTTTCATTGCACATACCAGCGGACTGCATCATAAAACTGTTGGCTGTAATAAAATTGATTCAGAGATTAATTAGAGAGCAGCACTCAGATTAGGCCGAGAATACCTCGTTCTTTTTATTGGACCATTCATTGCAGTTTTACTTTTTTCATTAAGGAACAAACATGCTGGCCTGTACATTTGTGGAAACACTCCCACAGGCTGAAAATCAGAAGCAGGACACTTCTTTTGTTATTCGGGGGGGGGGGGAAGCTACGTTCCAGCTGGGCTGAATGCTGAGCTGGTGAACTGGTAGACTGTTAGCTTGACAAGAATACTGACCCAGAGAAGACTGGAAAACTGTATGTTCTGAAAGAAGCATAACAAAATCAGACCTTAAACATTTGTTTTTTTAGTAGATTCTGAACAAAACCATCATGATCGAGGGCAGAGATCTTCACAAGCTGGAAACTGAAAAACTTAACCAGCTACAAACTCCTAATACTGCCAAATCAGAGACATAATCCCAACCTGAATCTGTGCTATAGTTTAACAGTTCCTCTTCAAACACAGCAGAGGCCCCTGAACACTATTGCAAAGGAGAAATGGTGAAAAGAATTGAGGTATTAATACAATCCTATTTCCAGAAAAGGTGGGACGTTGTGTGTGTTAATCACTATGTTGCATCACCTCTTCTTTTAACAACACTCTGTAAACGTTTGGGAACTGAGCAGACCAGTTTCTGGAGTTTTGAAAGTGAAATGTTGTCCCATTCTTGCCTGATAAAGGATTTGAGCTGTTCAACAGTTCAGGGTCTCCTTTGTTGTATTTTCCATGTCCTGATGTGTGTGTGTGTGTGTGTGTGTGTGTGTGTGTGTGTGTGTGTGTGTGTGTGTGTGTGTGTGTGTGTGTGTGTGTGTGTGTGTGTGTGTGTGTGTGTGTGTGTGTGTGTGTGTGTGTGTGTGTGAGAGTGTGTATGTTTCTTGCATCATCTCTCTACTTAATATCATAAATATATAAAGCTGCATCTATTTTCAGCTGCGTGACTGAACTCTGCTTGAAACAGCACCTTGACGGCTTTTGTGTTTGACAATTGGAATACTTTCTGGGGAAAACCTGGTCTGATCCGGAGAGATGGCATCCATCCTACTTTGGATGGTGCAGCTCTTCTTTCTAGAAATATGGCCATGTCTCTTAACAGCCCTAAAACCTGACATCCAGGGTTGAGGTCAGGATGCAGAGTTGCAGTCTTACACGCTCCTCTGCAGCTTCTTTAGAGCTGTCACTCACCCAAAACCTTCAACATCCTATAGAGGTTGTGTCTGTACACAGACCACCTATATTTAAAAAACTCAAGAAAAGATGTATCAATAAAAATGGAATCAAAATTGATCCTACCAAATTAATGGATCAAAAAAATCGGACAATTAAAAGCGAATTATTAAATATCAGATCTCTCTGGTCTAAATCTCTGCTAGTAAATGACTTGATAACTGATCATCAAATTGATTTACTCTGTCTCACAGAGACCTGGCTGCAATAGGAAGAATATGTTAGTATTAATGAAGCAACTCCTCCCAGTCATATTAATTATCATATTCCTAGAGATTCAGGCCGAGGAGGAGGAGTGGCAGCAATCTTCCACTCAAGTTTATCAATTAATCCAAAGCCGAAACTTAGTTATAATTCATTTGAGAGTCTGATTCTTTGTCTCTCGCACCCAAACTGGAAAGCACAGAAACCGATTCTATTTGTTGTTGTTTATCGCCCACCTGGTCCTTATTCAGAGTTTCTAACTGAATTCTCTGACTTTTTATCAGATTTAGTGCTGAGTTCAGATAAAGTGATGATAGTGGGAGACTTTAACATTCATGTTGACGTGGACAACGACAGCCTCAGTTCTACTTTTAGCTCATTATTAGATTCTATAGGCTTTTCTCAGAATGTAAATAAACCCACTCACCGTGGTAACCACACCCTCAATCTGGTTATGTCGTATGGGATGGAAACTGAAAATGTAATTGTATTTCCTCAAAACCCTGTTGTGTCGGACCACTTCTCATTAACATTTGAAGTTACAATAATGGACTACATAGCATGTGGGAATAAATCCCACTACAGTAGATGTCTGTCAGATAATGCCGTGGCCAAGTTTAAGGAAGCAGTTACATGTTTATCCTCTTCGATGCCGTGTGTTAAAGCAGTGGAAGGCATCTACGTTGATCTTAGTCCCACACAAGTGGATCATCTGGTAGAAAACACTGAAGTATCTCTGCACAACTCTGGATGATGTCGCCCCTCTGAAGAAGAGAGTAATGAATCAGAGGAAGTTGTCTCCATGGTACAACTCAGAATTACGCTCTGCTAGGCATATTAGATCAGATCAACCTGTCTATTGTAACCAGCTATGTACCGCAGGCTTTTAAAGTGGCTGTAATTAAACCTTTACTTAAAAAGCCGACTCTTGATCAGCTATTTTAGGAAATTACAGACCAATTTCCAACCTGACGTTTATTTTTAAAATCCTTGAAAAAGTTGTTGCAAATCAACTTTTTGATCATTTACAAAGGAATGATCTGTTTGAGGATTTTCAGTCAGGCTTTAGAGTTCATCATAGCACAGAAACAGCTCTGAAAGTTACAAACGACCTTTTATTAGTCTCAGATAATGGACTCATCTCTGTACTTGTTCTTCTGGACCTCAGTGCTGCTTTTGATATGATTGATCATATGATCTTATTACAGAGATTAGAAGACGTTACGAGGATTAAAGGAACTGCATTAGACTGGTTCAAATCCTACTTATCAGATAGATTCCAGTTTGTCCATGTCAACAATGAGTCTTCCAGACAAACAAGAGTTAATTATGGAGTTACACAAGGCTCAGTGTTAGGCCCAATACTTTTTACTTTGTACATGCTTCCATTAGGAGATGCCATCAGGAAGCCCTGCATAAACTTCCATTGTTATGCAGATGACACTCAGCTATATCGTTCTATAAAACCAGATGAAACTAATCAGTTAGTAAAACTTGAACCCTGTCTAAAAGACATAAAGGCCTGGATGACCAAAAACTTCCTGCTTCTAAATTCAGACCAAACAGAAGTTATTGTACTTGGTCCTAAACACCTCAGAAACTCTTTCTGTAATCACTCAGTTACTCTAGATGACGTTGTCTTGGCCTCCAGAAAAACTGTGAGGAACCTTGGAGTCATATTTGATGAGGATCTGTCCTTTAGCCACCATATAAAGCAAATCTCCAGAACTGCCTTCTTTCATCTACGTAATATTAATCAAATCATGAAAATCCTTCCTCAGCGTGACGCAGAAAAACTCATTCATGCGTTTGTTACTTCTAGGCTAGATTATTGTAATTCCTTGTTGTTAGGATGTCCAAATTACTCATTACAAACCTTGCAGCTGATCCAAAATGCTGCAGCAAGAGTACTGATGGGATTTAGCAAGGTGGACCTGAACCAACCCTAAGTTATGCTGTTACAGGCCAAGGCTGCTGGGGGACCTTGTTACATGCTGAGCTTCTTTTCTTTCCTCCTACTCTTTAACTGACTCATACCTCACCATCTTTTTCTCTCCCATAGCTTTTTCTTATTGTCTGTTGTCTCCATTCAGTTCCCTCGCTCGCGTAGTTTCTCTTCTTTCTTTTGCAGATGTCCCGCCATGGAGCTGCATGTCTCTGCCCTGCGCTTGTCGTCTCCACCAACAGTTCTTCTCTTCTATCTCTATGCTGTCCTTTTCTCTCTATGCTCTCCTCTCACCCCAACCGGTCGAGACAGATGGCCGCCCACCTCTGAGCCTGGTTCCGTCGGAGGTTTCTTCCTGTTAAGAGGGAGTTTTTCCTTCCCTCTGTTGGAGGTTTTTCTCCCTTAAAGAGGAGTTTTTTCCCTCCTAGCTTATGTGGGAATTGTTGAATTGTTGTGTTTCTCTGTATAATATTGTAAAGTCTTGCTATAAGGACTTTAATGTGTTAAGTGCCATGAAATAACCTGTGTTGTGATTTGGCACTATACAAATAAAGTTGAATTGAATTGAATTGAATTGAATTGAATTGAATTGAATTGAATTGAATTGAATTGAATTGAATTGAATTGAATTGAATTGAATTGAATTGAATTGAATTGAATTGAATTGAATTGAATTGTTGAGTCTCCATGAGGAAGTCTTTATGATCATCAGAGTTTTTAACATGTATGTGAGAGTATTCCAGCAGATGCTCTGTAGTCTCAGAGGCCGACCAAACACAGCAGTTTAAAGAAGGACATAAAAAGAGTTT